>NC_044274.1:20100251-21300251 GCF_003957555.1 Calypte anna | reverse complement strand
TGGCGGAACGCCCCCGGGGACAGCATGGCGGGCGGCAGGCCGGGCGGAAAGCGTAAGCAGCATCAGGCGTCGATGGCGGGGAGGGACGGGACCAGACGGGGCGGTGCGATGGGCGGGCCCTTCCTCGTAGGGCCGGGCCCTGGGGCTGCCAGTCGCGGTGCGTGAGTTTCCAGCGAGTTGGCTGCAGCGAAGGGTATGTAATTCCTGTTGTTTATTCTACTGGAGAGAGGTGGAGGGACGGATGGATTCAGGAATACATGGATGCAGGAATGCATGGCTGAGGAGAAATACATTTCCAAGTGACCAGGCTTCAGTAATTGAAATCTGTTATCCCTGTCTCTCCCTGTGTGTTGAATGCAATGTAAATGTATCCTGATTGCCTGTGGAGACCTGGGACTCTTTATCCCTCACAGATTTCTCTGGGGAAATCACTCAGGAAATCACCTTACTTTGCATTTGCAGCATCACACTTCAGATTGTGCTGATGCCAATCCTCCACCCGCAGTCTTCCTCTGGAAGTAAACCCTGTTGTTTTTTCTGTAGTGTTCTTTGGGGTAAATCCAAACTTTTTGCCAAGCACTGCCACTCCATTACAGCTGTAAGCCCAGCTACATAGTTCTTACTACCACATGGTTACCCAGGGGTGGGATTTTGTGGTGGCTGAGACTGAAGATTTTTGTGGAATTAAGTATTGGCCAAAACAAATGTAAAGGTCAAAGTTCCATTGGTGTTAGTGCATCCACTGTTTCTCCCATACAAAAAGTTTCCTAGTAAAGAGTGGTTTAGGGAAGACTGCATAAATTAAGAAGGCAATAATGTTCATAATTCCTCTTAATAGGACAGCATATTCCTTCCTTCACTTTGAGTAATTGATTTTGAAGTCCTCTGCATAGAATTAATGTGAAGAGAGAAATTAATGCTTATGGAATTTTCATTATTTTCCTCAATTACAGACGATTTTTTTTGTGTTAAAGACAAGCACAGGAAGACCGATTGTCAAAGTTGAAATGAGATAGAAAGGTAGTTCCAGCAAACACATCAAACGAGTGGTGTGGACAGAACAAAGCACCTGTATGGTATCTATGTTATATATCCATTTGCAAGTGGTATTCTTGGTTACATTTTTTATATCTGAAGAACTGAGCATGATACATGCTTAAGTGTTTTTGCAATATGTCATGAATAATTCTCACAGTTTCTACAGCAAAAATAGACATGAAGTCTTATTAATGGTGCATTTATTGCCAGTTAAAGATTTTTTTTAACATGTGGGTTTTTTCACTTATGAACAAGCTGGATTTCAGCTGAAGGCAGGGAATGAGATGTCAAACTCTGAAGTATTTAAAGCTCTCTTTTGTTTATCTTGTTATATGGATGAAGTAATGTTGTATATAGCCATGTTATGTTGGACTTATTCCTTCACATTTTAAAAGCTTTTATTTTTATTTTGACATATCCTGTGTTTTCTCTCTCATCAGGAATAGTCACACAAGCCAGGCTTTTACTTAACACTCACAAAAAGCAGGTTTTGTTCTTGCTAACCTGAATAGTCAAGAAGAAACTTTTATATTTCTTATTTGTAGTCAGGGATTAGAAAGGTAAACCTGACTTTCATATTTTGAGTTCAACAAAGTGCAAGCATTCTCTGAAACAATTTTGCAGCTGTTTTTACACAGCAAGAAAAATTGAGAAAACAGTTTCTGAGTGTAGTAATGACGTGTCTAAGATAAAAAATCATTGAGGAGGCAGTTCTTTCAGCTCTGCATTTTTGCTTGGAACTTGAACTTACTATACTCACTGGTATTTTCTCATTTGTGTTCTTGTAAAAGTTCAGGGAGAACACTATGAAAACAAATCAAGCTACGTGAGATAAAGGTGCAAGGCATGAAGTGGTGCTAACAATACACAGCATGGGAATTGTTGGAGAAGTCTGGCTTCTCAAGAATGTTATGATCTTGTGTGAGGTGCAAACTATGGGAACAGTTCAGTTAAGATTATTGTGTTAGAACAAAGGTATTTTTGGGTATGTAACAAACAAGTCCATAAATCACTCAGAAGTAGTCTCGGGTGTCTGTAAATGTGTAGCTAACAGGGTTTAGTCTCTGGCTTACTCTCTCCAGGCTTAGTCTCCCTTAGTTTGTTTTAATTGGAATTCTGCACAATGAAGTATTTTGATTAAGCCTAAGCAGATTTTGTGCTTCGCAGTCCCGGACAAATGGATCCTCATCTGAGGAGTGGGAAAATGCAACGTACTTGGGGGTAGCCCAAGTGAGCCAGACAGAAGAACCATTGATGCGCAAGGAAAACGGGTACCCACTGCCGGGAGAAGATAAAGCTTCACCTCCAGTGAAGGTGGAAATACAGGCACGTTCCATCCTCGTCAAAAAGGTAACAAGGACAGCGGCCAAGGAAGATATAAAATGAGTGCCCATCATCTTTCTTATGAAGTTTTGCTGCATGTAGCCAGAGAACAGGGGTTCAAAATAAGCCTCAGAAACTGACTTAATTACTAATTACAGCTCTGCACTTACTATACTCGCTCGCCAATGTTATCTGATTCGTGTCCCGCGGCCCACGAGGCAGCACAAACTCAGACTGCTGGCGATGAAGAAAAGACGGAGAAAAACGGAGAAAGATCTCATGTAATTTGCTGCAGAGGACGTGGCAACCATGGCTAAATCTCTTTTTCATAATGCAGCTGTACAGACTACTGTTGCTCATATACCGGCTGCTAGCCATGCATTGCTAACTGACTCTAAAACTTTGTATCAAAACTTTGCAGCGGAGGGCTCTCTTGAGGCTCGTTTTGATCCTGAAAAAGAGCCGGACTTGTTTCCGCCTATCTTCACTGTAAAATTTGCCGCAGCCCCTTTAAGTACTGCAAAAGACCATCAGCAGCACGCAGGAAGAGCGTGGGGAGAAAAGCTGTGGAGGGAGGGGGGGGGCTCTGAAAACGGTTCTGCGTTTTCATCCCTGAAGTAAACAGTAAACGTTTCACGTGATTTAGGGGTGCCTGTGACTTCTCGATTGAAATTTACAATAACTGATTTAATTACTGACAGAGACGAACAAGGAAAAATTAGAACTGATTTGCCGCACGGTATGAATGCCCTAGCTTTCCCTGTGCAGTATCGGGAAGGGGGACAGAATGATGACAAATGGGTAATACAGGGGCCGCGGCCGCTTCGCCCACGGCGGGGCGGCGGGAGCCCGAGTTGGGCGACTGCTGCTTCTTTCGCAGTCCCCCCTCCCCCCGCGCCGGAGCCGCCGCGGGCTCCCGGCGCCTCTGGGAGTAGAAGGTGGGGCGCTCAGCGGCGTGATCAGCTACCTCTCTCCCGCTCTCGCCCGCCACCTCCCCCAGCCCCGACAGGGCCCGGCGAGCCAGGGAGAGAGTGTTATTGTGTGTGAGATCCTTCATTTATCTCCACTCGTCCTCTTCACCCCCCACTCCTCCCATTTTGTTTTCACTATGTTGTTCGGAACGTTGCTTTTGCTATTAGGCTAGGTCAGTCGATGGAGCGTGAGTCACTTCATCCCACGGTTGTGGGTTCGAGTCACCCGTTTTTGTTTTTTTCTCAGAATTGGCTATGTTATATTATTGATCTCAAAGATGGTTTCTTTACGATTTATTTAAATGATGGCTGTAAACATTTTGCATTTGCGACAACTGAATCCTGAGGCATCTCAAGCATTACAATTTGTGATGCCTAAATATAAGCAGTCTTTGCACAGCATTACAATCCAAAATCAGTTCTCAGAGATTTTGTAATAAAAACCATTTTTCAGTCATTTGGCATAGTAGGACAATGGGATGGCAACTTTTATCACATCATTCTGCTAAAACAGTATGGTCCAGATTTGAAATGTTATCTGAGGTGATTGCAAAATTATTCAAATGTCACTGTCTTTTCAAATGGCCTCAGCACATTACCTTGAGGAGATAACACTTCAATTTGCCGAGTCACAAATTGTTGCAGTCACTGCATGAATTAACCATACAACATTCTACTATTTTAACAACAGTACCAGCAAGAGAAGCTCCTACCCTGTTCCTGGATGCATCTTCAGGCTTGCAGAAGGCAATGGTAGTATGGCATGAATCTACATCTGTGAGGTGTGGAAATCAGATGTTACACACATTCCTGAATTCAATCATCTTAAGTATGTGTATGTATCAATAGATACATATTCTCATTTCATGGTCGCTACTGCTTATGCAGATGAGAAGGTGAAGGATGCATGCCTACATTTTTTGAAAGCAATTGCTACTACTGGTCTGCTATCTGTTGTAAACTGATAATGGGCCTGCATATATCTATGCAGTTCTGTTGTAATTTTTTAAAGAATGGGGAATTACACATCATACTGGCATACCTCATTCACCAACTGGGAAAAGTATAGCAGAAAGGTCCCATCTTACATTGAAGTGTGCGGTAAATAAATTTAAAAGCACATTTGGATCAAATGCTACACCCCATGAAAAATTAGCAAAGGCAACATTTGTACTCGATTTCTTAAACAGGGGTGATGACAATTAAACACCGAGTGAAAAAAGGCAGATTATTAAAACAGAAGTGCATCCTCAAGTGTGGTTTAAGGACATTCATTCAGATGAAAGTATAGGTCTGGTGCCATTGTTGACATGGTGCTGTGGTTATGGCTGTGTTTCTCTCTCTACAGGACCATATTGGCTTCCAGCAAAGCCAATTCACTCTCAATAGCAGTTGTTACCATCTAATAATTAGCAGGGATGAATCCATGGATCATTTGGTCAGTGCGGATAACATCTCTACTACTGATAACAATCAAAGCAGATGAAAAAGGCAGAACAGTGTACTGGGCTCATCTGCTGAATCCACCACTATTTTGACCACTGACATGGTGGGATGCGTCTCTTCCAGTCACCAACTATGATACCACATGGGTGAGTGGTATTGGATGCAGCTGATGGAGAGTCAAGTGAGAGAAAATGTCACTTTGTTTAATGTCTCATATACAGTAGATAATTGGCTTGTCTGTGTTACTAATACTAATAATCACACATTCTGTATCACATTGATTCCTCAATGGCATATATTTGCTGTACACATAACTAGTAAGTCTACTAATTTTTAAGCAAATGAATGTTATCACCCATATTACTTCGGAATTATGCACAGGATTATTTCCTAAGTGAGTAAACCAGAATTATACAGTGCATAACACAGAAATTATAGATTGGGGACCTATGGAACATTCATGAGGGTCAATTCCACGAGTGGAACAACGATGGATATTCTGGACCTATATTGCAAATGTATCAAAACCATTCGGTCCAAACTAATTTATGTTGACTAGCATTGTCTTTTGTAAACAGAACTAAGGCTTGGGTTACTTGATGCAGAAGTTATCATCCTGCGTTTTTTTGTGGCTGGGATTATTCTATGGCTACTATCTGCACCATTCATACTTATGTATTTGGAATTACTAATGTAGACAATTCTAATATTAGTCAGAAAAGTAGTTATTTTTAATTAGTTCTTAAGAATATCACTTTTAAGACATGTATTCAGCCTGAAGATACAAAAAATAATTTTTTAGTAATGCTGTTCCGAAGATGGTCTGAACTGTGGTTTCCTGTGAATTTGATTAGGAAACGGAAAAGAGAAAATGGATTAGATCATATCATATGAGTGTGGCACAGTATTGGAAGAGAGGCCAAGAGAATGATCAGGTGATTTATAGGATAGCTAATACTTGCTATCATATCAACAATTGTTATTATCTGTTCCATAGCTGCCTTGGTCACAGGACAAATGACATCTATCCAGGAAGATGGATAGATCAGTGCAGGAAGTTAAACATGTACTGGTGCATGTGACCAAGGATATGCAAATGCAAACAGCAGTACATGAGGAGATTCTGCTAAGGCTGGATGCCCTAGAGGCAAGTGTGATTTGGCTGGGTGAACAACAAGCTGCATTACAGACATATGTAAATTTACAATGTGATAGGGCGTATCATAAGCGGGATCTGTATGTCACATCCTTAAAATGGAACAGCTCATTACAAGTGGGATGTTGTAAAAGCTCATCTGCAAGGAGCTTTTGGTGGGTCAGTCAACATATACAGACCCTAAAACGTCAGTTGGAACAACAAGAGCTACGGTTCCAGGATATACATTTAGAAAAGATGTGGCAGTCGTGGGATAGTGATCTGAGTTGGTTGAATCCTAAACAATGGTGTACAGGATTGAATTTGAGGATCTGGGTACTGGAAGGTCTAATGATTCTGGCAGGAATAATGATTTTGATAATCATTGGGTTGATTGCTAGGATGATATTGAGCACTAGGAGAATAGAGGAAAAGATGGTTTGTTTGTTTCTTTCGAATTTAAAAGTGTAGAATTGTGGGAGAACAAATGGAGCTACGTGAGATAAAGGTGCAAGGCACAAAGTGGTGCAAGCAATACACAGCATGGGAATTGTTGGAGGAGTCTGGCTTCTCAAGAATGTTATGATCTTGTGCGAGGTGCAAACTATGGGAACAGTTCAGTTAAGATTATTGTGTTAGAACAAAGGTATTTTTGGGTATGTAACAAACAAGTCTATAAATTACTCAGAAGTAGTATCGGGTGTCTGTAAATGTGTAGCAAACTCATGATACAGGGCTTAGTCTCTGGCTTACTCTCTCCAGGCTTAGTCTCCCTTAGTCTTGTTTTAACTGGAATTCTGCACAACGAAGTATTTTGATTAAGCCTAAGCAGATTTCATGCTTCATACCTCCTGACAAAGGGACATATTCTTTCCATGTGGACATGGCAGAGCACATGATGAAGAGAGAGGATGGTACCTGCAACTCTTGTCTGCCACTCACAAGTCTGTCTACCCATATATAGTGGTTAACAGTCAGTGCTTCACAGACATAAATTTCACAGTACACAGATGGTATTGGACAGCTGGGAATGACAGTGTTAGTCTTGTAGAAGAAATATTAGTGGATAGTATAAAATGCTTTTTTGATGGAAATTTTACAATTTGATACTGAACTGATTAATCAAATTAAATTTTCAGCTTATGTAGCTGTGACTGCCAGAGCTGCTCAAGTTGAAACGGTTTATTAAAAACTGTTGTTAATGATGAAAGGCAAAGCTTCAGGGAGGCAAATTGCAAGAAGATGATTTGTGTGTGTTAGTACATTTATGTGTTGTAATCTAATGTTGTACTCTAATGCAACATTTTAATCCATTTTCATTTTCCCATGGAACAAAAACCACTTTTAATATGATCTCTGTGTGTCTTGGCAATGTGGACAAGCAATGGAAAAGATTTTTTAATTTCCTTTGTACTCTAAATGGAGATGGTGATAATGAGTGAAAGGTAACCATCTATACCAAAAGACTTAATGAGTTCAAAAGCAGCTTAAATGTAAACACAGAGGAAGTGATTCAGAGTTTTGGAAAATGAGAAAGCACAGTAGCTACTCCTCTGCTACGGGGAGTGTTGACCTTTGTGAATCACAGCTTTCGGTTTCCTTATGCATGAAGGATAAAACAAGGAAATTTCCTTCTGTTTCTCCTTAAATCTTTCTGCTTTAAGTCCTTCCACAGAAAAGCAGTTTTCAAAAGCACAGGAGGGTGTAACCCACCACTCCTGTTCTGTGGCAGTTGGGTTTCCATTACTTAGCACAGTGCCATTGGTAGGTTAGAGAAGGGCACGCAACAAGCTTGCCCAGCATAAACCTAATACATGGTTTTTCCACTGGTGTGTTTTCGCAGATCTCTAATACTGAGTGCTGCCTTTCCTCTCTCTAGTTCTGCAGCTGAGTGAGCAAGCAACAAGTGGTTCTCTGGTTTGCACACAAGACAACATTCCTTAATGTAATGCAGCCTCTCATTATGTTTCCAGTGGGACAAAACATGTAAATATCCTGATTTCCATTCTTTCAGCTGTTCCATATGAAAATCTGAGTACCAACTTACCAAACCTGGCATTTTCTTCCCTGTTTTTCTTAGCCAGTTTGCATTCCCCCACCATGAAAACAATCTGCATTGTGTGTGTATATATATATATATACATATAATATATGTATAAATACAAATATATATATAAACAAATACATACATATATATATATATATATATATAAAGTGGTGTGGAGAAGGCTGAGGTTCTCAACAACGTCTTTACCTCAGTCTTCACTGGCAAAGGCTTCAGTCACACTCTTGCGGTCACAAAAGACAATAGCAAGGACTGGAAGGAAGTGCCCATTGTAAGTGAAGATCAGGTTCATGACTTTCTGAAGAACATGAACTGTACAAGTCCATGGGACCCAATGGGATACACCCACATCTACTGAGGGAGCTGGTGGATGTGGGTCCTAAACCACTGTCTATTGTATTCCAGAAGTCATGGCAGTGCGGTGAAGTCCCCACTGACTGGAAAAGGGAAGAGGTTACCCACTTTTACAAAAAGGGAAGAAGGAAGATCCAGGGAACTGTAGGCTGCTCAGTCTCACCTCTATGCCCAGTAAGATCATGGAGCAGATTCCCCTGGAAGCACTGCTGAAGCAGAAGAATAAGGAAGAGGTGACTGTCAACACGGCTTCACCAAGGGCAAATCATCCCTGACAAATCTTGTGGCCTTCTATGAAAAGGTAACAACATCAATAGACAAGGGAAGAGCAACCGACATCATCTACCTGGACCTGATCAAAGTCTTCAACACTATCCTGCATGATGTCCTGGTCTCCAAGCTGGTAAAATGGGTTTGATGGATGGACCACTCAGTGGTTTAAGAATTGGCTTGATGGGTGCACCCAAAGAGTGGCTGTCAACGGGTCCATGTCCAAGTGGAGGCCCATGACAAGTGGAGTCCCTCAAGGATCAGTATTGTGACTCTGTAACATCTTTGTCAGTGACGTGGACAGTGGCATGGAGTGCACCCTCAGCAAGTTTGCTGATGATACGAAGTTTTGTGGTGCAGCTGACACACTGGAGGGAAGGGATGCCATCTAGGTGGACCTTGACAGGCTGGAGAGGTGGGCCCATGCCAACCTCATGAAGACCAAATGCAAGAAGAACAAGACCAAATGCAAGGTCCTGCATCTGGGTCAAGACAATCCCAAGCACCATTAAAGGCTGTGCAGTGGCTGGCTTGAGAGCAGCCCTGAGGAAAAGGACTTTGGGTTGCTTGTGGATGAGAAGTTCAACATGAGCCATCAGTGTATGCTTGCAGCCCAGAAAGCTGACCCTATCGTTGACTGCATCAAAAGAAGCATGGACAGCAGTTTGAGGTGATTCTCCCCCTGTACTCTGCTCTCATGAGATCCCACCCGGAGTATTGCATCCAGTTCTGGAGCCCTTTTTACAGGAGGGACATGGACCTGGACATGTGCAGCTCTTCAGAGCTGCACACTGAGATGATAAGGGTCAAAGCAGACACAACTATCTGGATGGAGAATAGAGAGCTACTTCAGACTGCTTGTTTTTTACAAACATTTGGGCCTGGAGTTTTATGTCATGATGCCTTGTGTCATTGCTTACATCAGTATTAGGAGGAGGTAAATTTTCGCTCATCAGTGATAAACTATTTTCCTCTCATCTTGCAAGTAACTGTAGTACAAACTGGGTAAGATACCACTACCCGTGTTTAAATGTTCCAGAGTTTTGTGCTTAAATGTTTATGTCAAATGTTTAAAAGTTCCAAAGAAAACATCCAGATGTATTCTCTGTTCTCTTTTAGAAGATGTGAGTTTTTAGGTGCTTGGGGAATGGATTTTTAAATTTTTAAATTTTTTTCCCTTGGAAATCTGCCATGGTTTAATGATTCCAGAAGACAAGATATGTTAAAGATAACACAGAGACTGAAGTCCTCCAGTAATTTTTGTGTAGTTAAATCAATTTATTCCAAGCCTTTGAATTAAAAAAAGAATTATATCAGCAAAATATATTTAAAGTATTTGAAGAGTATATTAATTACTTCTGCTTATTAGTTGGCCACTGTAATTGCAGTTGTTGGAATGTCTACATGGCTTTGTGAATGATATTTTTAAAATTTGAGAGGGAAACTTTCCTTTTATTTAATCCCTCCTTAGTTAATTAAGCAAACAATTAATGCTCTGCTTGCATGTTTTCACAGATGGGGTGACATAAGGTAGCTTCTGCCACTGTGGGTATTTCAGGCACAATGCAGAACTGGGAAGTGTGTGCTACAAAGGAAGCATAGAAAGGAGACAAGATGAGTATGCAGATGAAGGTTTGCATGAGGAAGAGTTAGCTGGGTTTACTTTTCACTTCATAGGTAGTCACTATTTTCTCCAATAGAAGGAAGACCTGATGTTGATAAAATACCCAGATCCTCTTTCCTAAGTTAAAATTTTCTAGAGCCTTCTCTTTTCTATATAAAATATAGATATATAAAATATAGATATATAAAATAAACTGTCTCCTGGAAGTGCAGAGTGAGATTCTTTCTAGGATGTAACCATGGCTGCACTTGTGTTTTGAACTCAGGTACAAAGTGAGTATAAGATGGGAGCTAAGTATTGCTTTAAGGCAGGCACTGACTTCTCTGTTATGGAGCAGGTAGATCCAGGTTGCAGAGATGAATCTTTCAGGGCCACCCCAACATTCTTTCTGCAGGCATTTTCTGGGTGTTCTTCTTGGTCTTCTTGGTCTTCTTCACACAGACCTGGACATGCTTGGAGAAATCCAGGATTATTTCAGATGAGGATGAAAGGTTGTGCTTCCTAACCTCTGAACCTGTCTGAGGCATTATGTGATAGAAAAGACAAGCAAAAGTACTCATTGCATCAGATTTGTAGGAAGGGGGATGGAGTCCTGCACCCAGCACTGAACTGAGGAAAGCACCTTCTTACCTTCCAGTCCCATGCCAGGCCAAGCCCAGAGATGGAGAAATAATGCCTGGGTAGGCATAAGAGAGGGTGTAGGCTATTAGGGACCATGCTTCTTTCTTGCGTGATTCTCTTCACCCTCTCCACCTTGTATATGGATGAATTCAAGCAGACCAGTCTCAGGCAAGTGTCCACAAAGCCCTATGTGGAAGGAAAGTGTTGCTGATTTATGCGGGCCTGGTTATTGTGGGTGGAGGACCATCAGTGCTGGCACACTGATGTAAGCATGTAATTTCTAGGTATTTTGTTCCTTATCTGTTTATCTGTGACCCACTGTAATACCAGCAATACTGCTTATCACAATGACCCACACAGCCTGCAGTGAAAATCACAGTGTCTGTGTTAATTAAAGGAACTCATGATGGTTATTCTCCTTATTCTCCTTAGGGCTAGAGGCACAAAGTCTTGTTGTTCTTCTGTTGAGAGCAAGCTCCTCTGCCCTAGCTCAACTCCCGCATCTGAGATTTAAGTACTGAAGGATTTTTTATCAAAAAATGAGTGAGATTTCTAAGCAAGGCTAAGTTACAAGCTTCAGTAGCCCATGTCTCCTAATTATTGATGGATCGCTTAGATAACATCTCTTTCCTGCAGAAAAACAGCCTTGTCCCACTTGCCTGGAAAAGCTGTTCCCTCCTCCAGTCTGGAAATAACCTCTTTCACAGCTTCCTTTGCCTGGAGCTGCATAGAAATGAGTGCTGATAATAGTCCTCTGTTTCTGCCTTGGTTGCTCTTCCCTCGAGCCCTAGAAAACTTGCTTTTCTTGGTACTGCAAGATGAGAAGTTACCCTGTTAACACAACCTCTCTTGCCAAATTCAGGAAGCACTGCTCCTCTTCAGGGTAATAAGCTGTTGGCCTGTGCTAATCACGCAAGGGAAAATTGCAGTAATGCTTTGTCAACTACCTCTGCATCTGTCTGGCATGGTGTTCTCGCCATCTCTGTTCTTCCAGTCTGAGTCCTGGTACCATGAGCACAGCTGAAGGCTGGAGTATTTCATCTTCCTGTGAATAAGATAGGGTTAATACAGGTCGAGTGTGCTGGGCAGGGTATAGCTCAGTTAAATATTTTGACGACCTAAGAAGAAGATGGAGACTGGAAGCAGAACAGACAGGTTCTGCCCCCATGCTCCTCAAAGCAGTCCTTAGAGTGATACTATGCAGCCAAGAGCTGTGAGATACACCTCAGCACCCTTGTTACCACACAGAAGCAAGTTTAATGTCTGAATAAACTGCAAGTAGAAAGATGTGAACTGACTGGAGGTGAAACATGAAGAATGTTTTCAAGTGGGCTTGGCTTGGAGATTGTAACTTAAGTCAGTGCCCATTCCTTTTTCACACAAAATTACAGGCTTCTTTTTGCTTGCTTAAAAGCATGTGGGATCCATTATTTCAACAAAGAATAAAAACAAGCAATGCTGCTTTCTTTTAATATGCCCATACTATTTCAGAAAACGCTCTGAAGTGGTACTCTGGGATTGCTACTGCAGAGCGATCTCTCATAATTTGATGTATTAAAACCAGAACAAACGGAGTCCTTCTCTTTTTAAGTTAGGGAGCCTATAAAACTCCATGTGATGCTTTGATACAGCTCTTGGCCAGCATAACTTAGGGAATGTGACTGTGTAGAGAGTTCCAGTATGGAGGGAAAGTCTTTTCAAGTAAGCATTTGGGTGATTCCATGTGGATCTCTCCTGCAGTGGTACAAAAATAAAAACACCAGCCTGAATGACAAAAAATTCTGATTCTTTTAATCATCTTCTAGTGTAGAATCCTCCCAGCAGGCTGAGATGGCTTGGTACTAGAAAACCTGTGAGTCACAGCAATGTTAAGCAAATTTTTTTAATCATTCACTTGGAGGGCATCCAATATCAATGCTTACCCACATGGGATTCCTGGTATTCTGAAGTTCTGAACTTCCTACATTTACTTTGAAGCTCATGATGACCCAGAAGTTTGATATAGTCACTCCTGAAGAACTTGAGTTCTTAAAGACACTTGCAGTATTTCAGGACAAATTTTTAGAAATAACTTATAAGTGAGAACACATACCTACATGGAGGTCTGTCATAACAGTGAGCTCTTCCAACAGACTTTGCAACATCTGCACAATCTCCAACTTTATAATCCCTTGGTCATGCTTTGGTAAGTTAATCAAATTATTATTTCTAGACCTGTCTGTCAAGTGAAGGAGCTATGAACTGAGATACCTTTTGTATAGGACCAGACTGACTGGCAGCAGCAGAACTTGGGTTTGAATCTAGGTGTTTTTAGCTCCTGTCACAAAAATTTGTTGTCTTTAAGCCCAGAACATTGTGTTCATGTTTGGTGACAGGTAGCTGCAGCTATCACTTCTCATTTCTAATGAGAAGATAGGCTGTTGCCATATCTGCTTTATAAGGCAGGTAGGCCTGAACAAATTAAGCAGGCAGCAGGGCCTAGAAGAAGGGCTGAACAAAAGCCAGGGTCATTTTAATTTGGAGAAGAGTTGACTGGGGTCGTATGATCCTTTTTTGTGCAATTACAAGAGTGCTTCAGGAGATAAAGTGGATAAAATAAAAGCAGTGGGCTGAAATTACAGGAAGGGAAATTTATATGAGATGTTTTCAATGTAGCTTGTTAAGATAGTGAAACATTTGAAAAGATCACCTGGGAGAAAGTAGGATATCCAAGCACGGAAATAATAGGCATTAATAAAATGGTGTTCATGCATTCACACTGCTGGTATGGGCTAGCTTAGCATTTTTAACCTATGGAATATGGACCACAGAGTAATAGTCCATGAGACATGCAAGGTTTTCCTTTAATTAAGGAAATATTTTTTAATATCCATTCTGATCCTCCCCCTCAGCACAACTTCAGGCCCTATCCCCTCATCCTATCACCAGTTACTTGGGAGAATAAATTGACCTCCACCTCACTACAACTTCCTTTCAGGTAGTAGTGGAGTGTGATATTGTCTCTCCTCAGCTTCCTCTTGTAATACTTTGACCAAATGCTGAATATTGTACTCATGCATCACCGTCCTTCCTAATGGCCATCAAGTTCTAAAATGCTATATGGATGTAGCTTTTTTTTTTTTTCTGATTAAAGAAGGCTGAGATATTTCTGACTACTTGACCTTCTGGGTTCCCCCCAGACATCTTGTCTAAGATAATGGCAGTTTCTGAGAGAAAGTAACTCATGTTTATACCTGGAGATTTTTGTAGCATGTTAATAACAAGCAGCAACTTCCAAGAACCAGTTTTTTGTCACATAAAGCCCAAAACTGCCTTTAGCTTTTTGAGTGACTACTGAAACAACCAGGCATGCCTCAGGATTAAGCACTGCAATGCAGCTCTTCCCCCTGTATGCCATGAAGAATTTCTTGCTGGGATTGACACAGATTCAGGAAAGGGTGGACAGCAGTGAATGCCATGCCATAACTTGGTTCAGACGTTTTCTTCAAAATTCCTTCTCTGCCTGTTGAGGCAGCAACCTGGGTTTTCACTAGAAAGTTGCCCTTTGATAAGCAGAAACTCTTTCCTCTGCCAGCAAAGAAAGTGAAGCAGTCGTCTAGTTAGAGCTGTCAGAATTTCAAAGGTACCAACTGTGTTGTTGTTGTTGAATCACCAAGAAAACTATGGCTTTGTTTGCCTGCTAGCAGTAGCCATGAATCACAAAGAATTTCTAATAATGGTAACAAAAAGTATAATGTTTTCTTAAGTTTCTACTCCTACAGATTCACTCTTTTGGCCCTGCCTCAAAACACTTCTATTAATATTTTCCATCTGCCATTTTTGCCCTGGTGGATACCTCTGGCAGACAAAAAAAAATGCCTTGATGAGTGGAACACTTGCGTATACTGTATGCTGTCCAAAGGAATGTGCTTCTCCCTGTCTTTTACCCAGAACAAGCATTAACAAATTGCTATTTTCCAGTAACCTCATTTTATGTGTATTTTATGTGTATTCTGTCCTACTTAGGTTAGAAATTAGCTAACCGTTTTAAAAGATATTATGGGAAGAAGAAAGATGAACAAACAGATAGTAAGTAGCATAGCCAAGTAAACTCTTGTTTTCATAGAAAACCAGGCTAAACTGAGCACTGTTTAATGAAATAATTGTCCCCACTGAATTGGTCACATCAGGCACTCAGCTGTTGCCTCAGAAAACAAGGAGCCAAAACCGGCAGACTTCCTGGGGACACGCGCAGGTTATAAAATCTCTGCCTGGGCCTGTCTGATTGAACCCTTGTTGTTCCAGTGTTCAGCACTGTTCTCAGTACTGCTTCAGAAGCCTGTGGGCACGGGAAATTAAGACACCTTTGTTGCTGAAGGACAGGACTGAATTCAAAAGGTCTGAGGTTGGCCCCCATCCATGATGGAGTCTTTGGGAGGGAGAAGATAAGGTGACAGGTGGAAGAATATGGCAAAGGAGGAACCATAGGGTCTCAGAACAAAGTATTACCTTCCAGGACACCTTTATTAGCCTCCTTGTCATGTGATTCACAGCAAAATATCAGCTTTTAAAAAACATCACTGAGATTTAACTGGCAACTTTTTGGATAAGGATCATTCTGAACATTTGTTTCATAAAGCATTCTGCACATTTTTGTCTTCCACATGGTAAATAGTAGTTATGTTAGTAGTTTTGATAGTCTATACTGTACTGTATTTACTGCAATATGCTCTTGTCTTTGAAAGCATTTAATTGCATTCATCTTCAGGATGGCTTTCAGTCTCCGTTCCACTCCAAGGATATGATTTTTCCCCAAAGCCGTCTAGTCTGTTGCAGCACTATCATTTGAACTGCATAGTGTCGTCCCCCCAGGATGATTCCAATCCATCCAGTGAGTTTTCAACTGGTGACTTGTTATCTTTAGAGAAGATCTTGGTGACTTGAGATCCATTAGTTGTATTCAACAGGTTGTGTGTTGTGCATACTACCATTTCTCAGGTCTTCTGTGGGCTCTGATCTATAAGAAAACCCATGCTTGTGGTGGCTGTTAAGACAGATCATGTCAATCTGTTAACTTCCACTACCTTCCTCTACCAGATCTACAGCCACACATACTGGCCAAAGTAAATTGCTGGAGTCTATGCCCAACCCTGCTGATTCTTGTAAATTATCCCTTGATCTTATCCCAAGTATCCCAAGATTTAACTTTATTAAATTCCCATATGTTCTGTGTTGATGTGGTGCCATTTCTGGTAGCTTTCTAAAGAGAAAAGAAAAAGAATCTTGGCAATCACTTTTTGCCAGATTATCCCAGTGCACACAGGACAATGCTTCTTTTCTTCTGCTTGAATCTTTTATATCCAGAAGAAACCCTTGGTAAGGTACCTGCAAACCCTCAGTCTGCATCAAGCTGTATGGTTTGAGGTCCGTAGCCTCAATACACAGATTACCTTTTCAATATTCACATTTCATTCCAAAAATGCATTCCCTGCAGGAAATGTGAAAAGGATTCCATTCATGGGTTTGTGTCATCATAAGCCTTCAGTATTTATTTTCCTTGGTGATCAAAACCATTATTTAAACAAGTCCATTATTTAAACAAATTGTTTTAGCTATAACCACATTCCTATTATGGGAAGTAGAAAGGTTTTCCTTTGTCGTCTTGGCTGTTGCTCAGCTCCAGTACAAATATATCTGACTCCTTTAGGTGTGTCTAAAGATGTGCTGCATGAGTTCTTTGGAAAAGCTGGACCTTTGTATTTTACCTACAAAGAACAGTGATCTTTTGTTGGTATCAAGGGAGCTGCTAACACTGACAAATACTGACTTGCAAAAATAGGTAAAAATGACCCATCCAGCCCAAATAATACCCTCAGACTCAAATCCAAGATGTCACTGCTTGAAAGGTGTTCTTCATTCAAGGAGGATGGAGGGATACACCTGAGTGATTCATCATATAATTCTCTTTAACCCAGTGCAAACAGCTCAAACTCAGTCAACCCAGGGAAATCCAGGCCCTCCCTGAGGGCTCAGTTCAGTAGAGATCACTACTGAGGCAGCTAGGCTCTCTGGCTATTTAGTAGTGACTTAAATATGGTAATTGCACTAGAGTTCATGCTTCAGCACCATGCTTGACCAGCATCTAAAAATGTGATTCTTGAGATCAGCAGTTGTGTGCCTGCCTAATTTTATGTATGTGGCTATGTCCAGTGGGACTGAACCATATGTTTAGTAGGGACCGAGGCATGAAGCTGAAAGACATCTGGTTTATTACCATGCAAAGAACAGCTTCTCATATTAACTTTAATACTCATGTGCATCTGTGGTTTGATCATGTAATTTAACTTCTCTACTTCAGTTGTTTCATTTGAGAAGTAAGATTGCTAGGGTTTGCCTTTTTGACAGGTGATATAGGAGGATAAATTAATGTGTGCTCTCTGGACTTCAGAGAAGTCTGTCAGTATAAAAAACTGTAATTATGAATTGTTTGTCGTGCATTTGAAAACACTTGCACAGCAGCCTTATACTGAGCACAGCTATTTGCCACCTGCTCAAAGCAGTAAGGGTTGAATGTGCTCAGCAAGCTCAGAATTGGACCAAATATTTCCTTTGAGACTGCCAATGGAAATAAAAGTTTAGGAAGAACCTAAAGCTTTTAGAAGCAGGGGAGACTCCAAAGCCAAAGCAGTTAGGGATATTCTTCCACTGGTTCCAGAAGGCTTTGAACCAAGCTTCTGTCTCCCACAGGTATCACTTCCTCACCATACATCCTTGGCCTCTCTCAGAAAACAAGAATCTAGGTAGCTCTTCAAGCCACAAGATGAGTCTTTCTGACATCAAGGGAAGGGAAGAAAATAACATGTTGCTTCTGTACCAACTCTAAAAAATACAGCATCCTAATTAAAAAATATAAATGGAAAAGAACGGTGAGGGGTTGGAATACATATTGTTTGGAGTAGGTGACTTTTTCCCTTGGGTTGACCATGGACCTGGATTTCATCTTGAGATAGCTGTGGACCTGTAAAGCTGGTTTTATGGAGTTATAAAAAGTATGATGCTGAAGGAAAAAAAATGAGGATTTCAGAAATAGAATAAAGAAGGATTTTGTAACTTGAGAGAGTCAGGAGCACCATATCTGTTTCACCTGTAGACACTGGATCCACATGGAGATGGTGAAAGATAGTGACTGAGAAATTATGGGAAATACCTATCAACATCTTCAGTTGTTCAGAAAAAACTCTCTTTGGAGGATATTGTATCTCTGTGCTATGTTATTGTTTTGTAAATTTCATGCCTTCTGCATCTGGGAGAGGAACTAGGGAGAAGAAAGGAGATGCTGCACAGCGTGCTAGTCTGGCTCTTAGTATATCTGCCTGGGGGTGTATAGGGAGTTGTATGGAAATGGTGAAAAAAAAGTGCTTAGGTCTATAGCACAAGAGCAGACACAAGCTGTTTTATCCAGTTTTTGATGGAACAGTATGGCTGAGATAAAAGGTGGGGGAGAGCAAAGGTGATAGCAGCAGTTTGTCTGGGGGGAAAAATGTAGGAAAAAAGCTCAACTGGAAAATTATTTATCCTGTCTACACCATTCTGTCTGCACAGGGTGGCCCTGATTAGATGTGGCATTTCACAAAACTTCCAGATGGTGGACGCAAACAAGAGTGGGATGCATGGGAACTTCCTGCAGCTTTCTTGATGCTTCAAGTAATGTTGAATGTTTAAGTCTGTGTGCCCATTTCACTGATGGAGGGTTGGTTTCTGGACAGGAACAGGGACAGGGAGAGGGAGGAATTAATTAATTGGGGAAAGAATAATCAGAAGACGAGAAATGATTGCTGGGGAGGTAGACTGCATGAGACTAGGGACATAGGGCTGTGATGCTGGGACCCTTTCCAAGTAGTATACAGCAGTGGTATACAGCAGCAGAGCAGCAAGGTTGACAGTCCCTGTTTTGGGGTGCTGTAGGAGGCCAGTACTGTAAGAGCCAAGTATGGGGCTGGCTGTGAGGAAGTGGGGTGGTACATAGGAGGTTGGAAATTTAGACGATGCATGCTGAGGTTGATGTGTGGGCATGCAAGACAGAAAACCAGTTGAAAATGAAGTCTGGGGTCCGGAAGCTGAAGTAGATTTATAAGAAAAGAGGACAGGATTCTTCCCTTGGTAGCCTCTTTTCTACCTACAGAATCAGTGGGTAATGGCAGACATACACTCCCTGATGCAAAACTATGCCTCTCTTCTTGCTCTGTCCTCATTGGTGTGCTTGCCCTCGTAGGGCTTTCCATCTCTTCAGATGACTGTTGAAGGCTCATGGTAGCCCAGGAGGCTGTGCAGCTTGTGTGACAGGCTGCCCCAGAAAACCAGCTACAGAAGGAGGAAACACTGTACCACACAGACACACACTGCCCCCCTGTACCTGGTTATAGAGCCCCCCACAATGGAAAGGCAGCTGTTACCATGAGTGCAGCCCCATGAGAGTGGCTGTCTCCGGTGTCATGCTCTGACTGGACACATGATACTTATGGGTTGAGATCCTTTTTAGCTTTGGCTCCAGTTTTCTGATTCAGCGACACAGTGAAATGTGCTTAATGGTCACCACTTAACCTTCCACCCCTCGTTTTTGGCTAATGCTTGCTCAGAGACTGGGGAGCAAAGTGGATGCATCTGGCCGTTTCCAGGTTTTTGTTGTTCACATCCATTGCAGCTCTGTTTGAGCAGAGGATGCTGGTCTCGTTAGTGTGTTTCTTCTCAGTTCCTTCTTTGGCTGCATCATTTCAGGCAGTGGCTGTTGTATGAATATCACAGAGTTGCAAGCCATACTGATCTCATTTTGAGGAGGCCGGAGGAGTGATGAACAGAGGAGTCATGTTCCTTGTGTATTCATTACTCTGAAGGATGCTTGTTGCATGTCAGTGTAGACATAGTTATAGCTTGCAGAAGTCCTTCTCTGGCTCTGTTTTTCCAGACACTGATAGTGCTGTTAAAAGCTGCTGTTTAGCCTACGAAAAAACAAAAAGTCTATTGAATAAGTATTCCCTTCCCCTCACCTCTAACTGGTTTTGTATCCGGTGTGCAGTCTCAGACAAGTCTGAACCATCTTCATCAGGAGAAAGAAGACACACAAGAAAAGGGGAAAACTCTAGAGAGGAACTTTACGGGAAGATGCAAGTACAAATAAATATTTAAATATCTATGCAAATAAACCAACCTGTGATTCTCTCCTTTACCCTTTATGTGGCAAGCTGTGGAAAAGAAAGGAGTCTTGGTGATTTGATCCCTATCACAGATACAGCTACAGAAGCAACTCTCAGTTCCTGGAAACTGTCTGAAATTTTCTTTCACTGCCTCCATTGTTGATGTTCCCATTGCTGGTGCATCCTGATCTCCTAGACCTGACCTTTTGCTTCACTGTCAGGAGCAGGATGGAGGGTTTTCCTCCATCCAGAGGGATGGCTGGCTTGTACCCTTAGTGTTGGCGAAAACCAAAAGCAGCACTCAGTAGGACTTGCAGCCCAGGGTAACTGACTATTTCTCCATCACTTTTGGAGGTGCATGGCCAGCCTCAGCTGGCTGGAATCCTTCCTTGGCTTCTTCACTCAGCGGGGCCACTAGCTGACACATGATGCACAGGGCTGACACTTTCAGAAGGAATCATCAAGGAAAAGATTTAATGACCTGTCCCTGCTGTGGGCTCATCAATCTACAAACTCCCAGGAGTTGTGTCTGTTTGCTGGATAGGGGATGGTATTCATGGGTTTCACTCATGGCCTGCTTAGAAGGTGTACACCCACTGCAGATGAGCTGATTTGAGGACCCTGCATCCCTTTGCTGAAGAGATGGGGAACGGAAAAGGTTAAGATTAAAAGAAGAGGTGACAGCAGAGACCTGGGATGTAACCATGAACCTTCCAAAACAAGGACATTTCAGCAAGTTTGTCTGTGTCCTTCAATTTGTCTTGGGCTAATATGAAGATGTCTAAAGACTTGGCCAGCAGGGGAGGTACCTGTGCTCTCCCTGTTGTTTGGAGATAGAAATCAAAGTAGAGATACCCAAAGTCTGATAGGTAGAATAACAAGTCTCTAAGATTTCTCATCAAATGCTCTAATTTTGGCCAGTTACAGGGGTCCCCAGGCAGGCAGTGTCACTAACTTCTTTTACTCCCAAGGAACATGTCAGATGGAGGAGGGAGGGAAGGGAAATCTCTGGAGACAACATATGGAAAATATGGACATATTAAATTTCTGTATTATATTACTAGTCATAGGCAGGTCAAGACTCTCAACAGGAGAAGCAAGACACAGTACTATTAATCCCTAAAAGGGAGGTTTACAGGAACTCTAGGTGGGAGTCTGACAAACTGCAAGAAAAGAGCCAAGTGAAGAACAATGGTGCTGGCACAGCTTGCAGCATACCCCCTCCTCACAGCAATGACAGCCAACTAGCCTGTGTTTGCTTTAACCCATTCCCTACCATGGCTGTCAACCTGGCCATTTATTAGTGCTACCTGACTCTTCTTAAGAAATAATTGAAAGGTTACACTCCTTGCACATGGCCACTTGTTTCCTAGTCTGCACCTGACATCCAAATCTGCTGTTGCGTATTGTGTTGTTACATATTAGTTTAGAAAGAAAGGGGTTTGATGGTGGCTCTGCTTTACTGAGTAAAACAAGGAGAAAAATGTTTTACTGGATGCATCTAAAAAAAATGCAGACACATAGGAAAAAATCCAATAAATTATAAACTCAGTCTTTCCATCTGGGGATAATGGTATTTCTGTTTGTGGTTTTTAATAATTTTTATTTTACTTTATTTTATTGCTAGCTGCCTTCTCGTTTATGGAAGGAGAGAATCTCTATGTGATTTGAAATGCAATGTCCTGAGGCTTTTTCTGGTGAGTACCTGGATGATGGCTTACATGTGGTTTTTTGCCTTTTGAATGAGGAGGAATAAATAAAGTGAATTTCCTGTGCTCATCTGATCTTGCTGTGAGAGGAGAATAATAAGCAAGAGAGCACCTTTATAGGCAACAGACCACAGAGTTTATGTATTTGTTATTCTTTACAGCACATGGCTTTTTTTTTCTTTTCCTGAGGGGGTGGGGTGGTGAAAGAAAGTATTTTCAACCATGATTTTTTCTCAGTTCATTAATATTTGTCTTAGGAAGTGGTGGGAAGCATCCAGCTGCCTGGAACAGCTACTGCTCTGACAATCTATGCTTGGACCCAGCTGCTGTCCTACTGGCGAGGGAAGGCAACCTATAATCCCCCATCTTAACCATGTGGTATGGTCAGAAAAAGGAGTTTTGTTTGCTGCCCTGCTCTCTGGTGATCAAGTGTGGGGCTTCTTGATGGGCATACCTTGGCAGCCCCTTGGTGCTGTGTAACTTACCATTTTCCTGTTTCCTGACCTCTGTATTCCACCCAATACTCCTTGCAAACAAGTAATCCATCATAATTATTTTATTGCCTTGGGACCCAATTTTGCTACACAACATAGCCAGACTTGTATTTTCAATATTAGTATCAAAGCAATCTCAGCTGTTAGGATTACCAGAGCACCACTGGCTTTGAAAGACTCTGCTCCCCAAAATATCACAGCAACTGCCTTGGCCACTTCTCACACAACGCCCGCTTAACCAAACTGTGAGATCCAGCTGTCCTCCATGTCCTGACATTACTACCTGCAATTCAGAGCACTCTGTAAATCACAGAATCACAAAATTGCCACAGTGGGAAAAGATGTCTTAGATCACTGCATCCAATTGTCAACATCCCCCCCCGAATAAAATATATGTATCAATATCTGTATCACCCATTAGAGCACGTCCTGAGCATATCATCTACATGCTCTTTAAAAACTGCCAGGGATGATGACTGCACCACCTCCCTGGGCAGCCCATTCCAATTCCTGACTACTGTCAGTAAAGAAATTCTTCCTCACATCTAGTCTAAACCTCCCTTTCCTCTAGGGAGGAAATCTAGGGCCATTTCCTCTAGTCCTATCATTGCTCACTTGAGAAAAGAGGCCAGCATCCACCTCCCTACAGCCTCCTTTTGGGTAGTTGTAGAGAGCAATGTTGCCATTCTTCTCCAAACTAAACATTCACAGTTCCCACAGCCTCTCCCCAAAGGACTTGTTTTCCAGACCCTTTGCCGCCTTGGTTGCCACTCTCACTCCAGCAGCTCAATGTTTGTCATATAGTGAGGGGCCCAGAACTGAGCGCAGTATTTGAGGTGCAGCCTCACCAATGCCCAGTGCAGGGACATGAATGCTTCCCTTCTTCTGATGGCCAGACTAATCCTGATACAAGCCAGGATGTCTGCCTTGTTGGCTCATATTCAGCCCAGTATCAACCAGGTCCTTTTCTGCTGGGGAGCTTTCCAGCCATTCCTCCCCTAGTGTGTAACATTGCGTGGGGTTGTTGTGACTGAAGAGCAGGGCCCAGCTCTTGGCCTTGTTAAACCTAATATTACTGACCTTGTGGTCCATCCTGTTCAGGTCCCTTTGCAGAGTGTTCCTACTCTCAAGCAGATCAACACTCCCACCCAACTTGGTGTCATCTGCAAACCTTCTCAGGAAGCCCTCAGTCCTCTCCTCTAGCTCATTAATGAAGATATTGAACAGGACTGGCCCCAAAATTGAGCCCTGGGGAACATGACTGGTGATCAGTCACCAACTGGATTTACCTCTGTTGACTACAGTGTGCTGCACCCTGCCACGTAATCAGCTGCTAACCCAACAAAGAGTATTCGTGTGACAAGCCCTCATAACTAGGGCTCACACTAGTTTTCGTGTCAGTTTTTGCTGCAATTGTTTTTTTGATATAACTAAATCAAGCCTTTGGACAAAACCTGCAAATTTCCTTCATAAATGCAGCAAAGCCACCTCATTTCTTTTCTGATTGTCTGTTCATGGTACTGTGCAGAAAGCAATGACTGATGGTGTAAGAAATACTGCCTTCTCTTGTACAAATCTCAGCCTGCCCATCACCGCCTTTTGCAGTAAAGCAAACCAACAGCTGGATGCCAGCCTGGCAGAGGCTCACAGGATCATCCTTCCTGAGGCTAGCAAATGCTCTCCTTTTCCAGTCCTATGGCACAGCATATTCCCTGAAGCCCAGAAGTTTTTGGATGACTCAGGCCAGATGCCTGGATCAGAAAGAAAAGGTCAAATTCTTATCAACTGAACAAAAATAGGAAGCAAAAATGCACCAAATTAGAGTGCAGTAGCTGCAGCAGCCACATAGGTGCCCAGAGCTGGGCAATGGGCAGCTGCCTTGCAAGGGTCAGCTCCTTCCCTCATCTCAAACTCCAGCTTTTGCTCCCAGCTGCCTCCTAGCCCACAGCAGTGTTACCTCAGATGTGCTGGGGTGGAGGGAGGCAGAGCACACATCACTTCCTCAGAGACCCAGGCAGTGGCTGGTTTCTTTTTCCACTGCATTAGCCAGCTCACATGTGGCACAGATGGGGAATCTGCAGCCTGTGAGCCTGCACTGACTCTTGGGGCCTCAGAAGAGCCTGAAACAAATTCGTGCTGAGGCTGAAAACATGCATGACATGGCAGCCCTGGCTGGAGGAGAGGGGTGAAGACTTCCAGCACCCTGCCCTGCTGAGGCACTGCAGACCATGGCACCCATTTGCCATGGATACATGGGCTCTTGGGGACCAGTGTCAGCCATTTGGGGGTCTGGAAAGCCAGGTTTCCATCCCAGAGGACAGAAATGACTAGAGGCTCCTGGGATGCTTGGGTGAGCATGGCTTGTGGTGCTGGGGAGAAGGTGGGAGGCTTGAGACAGGGAGAGGGGAAGTGGTAGGGGAAGAGTGGGATGCCTTCTGAGATACAGGGTACACCAAGCCTGAGGCACCCATGTAATGGAGGCAGTGTGGTCTCCTTCAGAGTGGCATGGGCAGAAAGCAGTAGCACGACTGCTTGTTAAGTATGGAGCGGGAGTTGGTAAGAATGAAAGGTTTAGGTTAGGTGGAACAGGGCGAGCTATGCTTGCTGCAGCCCTCTTGGGAAGAGCACAGGGAGATGCTGCTGGATGGAGCCTTTAGAGGAGATGGAAGAGCAGAGGGATGGTGCTGCCACCAGATCTGTCTTACTGCCAAACAGAGAAAGCTCCAGGGCAGCGTGCATTATGCTCTATGACTTCACTTACCGTTTACCTTTACCCTGCCAGGAATGTTTATTGGGTTTATTTTGTTGTTGTTGTTTTGCTTGGGTTTTTTTGTTTTTTTCTTGTGGTAATGGAGAACTGAAAGGCTGAGGTTGACCCATAGTGCAGTGTGGCTCAAACCGTGAGCCAGCAGGCAGATAGGGAACAAGGCAGATAGGGAACAAGGCAGGGCAACACTTTTCTCCTCTGACACAGAGATGCTGTTTTGCCCGAGTGTGGTACACTTCTGCCAGTGACTTCATAGTGATGCACTTGACCACCAAGGCTGTCCAAAGCCTTTCGTAACAGGAAAGCAGCTGGAATAACCTTGCCTTTCACCTCACACAAAGTGGTGTTATCCAGTGCAGGGGAAGAAACAAACATAACGTGTTTAGTGAATCCTGGTCCTTGTTCCAGGTTGCTCCAGGAAACCCTCCAAGCAACCACTCAGTTTTGGTAGGTTAGGAAAAAAACGTCCAAACTTTTCAACTGCTAGTGAACAAACACGAATAACCTGAAAGTAGAGAAATGAACATCCTTCTTTCTCCAGAGCCGGAGACGTGTGTTGCTAATGTAACTGCATGCTTAGAAACACTGCAATGCAAGAGGATATCCAGTGAACAGTGAAAATAAAAAAAAAAAAAAAGAAAAAAAGAAAAAAAAGAAAAATCTGTTTTGAACGTTCAGATGAGGCTACTCGGAAGACATCTGTGTTCTTTTGTTACTTGAAGCTGGGCTTGGAAGGAAAGCCCCGCGGCATGAACGGACTTTTGCTATGGTTTTGGTTGTTTATTCGTTTATTTATTTATTTATTTATTTATTTAACAACTGCGAGCTGCACTGAAGGATTTAGGAGCAGAATCGAGTACAGCATGCTCTGGCCCCTGTGGGCTTTGGATGTGTACCTCCCAGAACCGTTGCTGTGGACACAGTCTGGGTTGTGTTTTTCACTCTGCTGCTTTCGCTAATCCTGATTTTTTTTTTTTTTTTTTAATTTTTTTTTTAAATTTTTTTTTTTTTATTTTTGTGGAGCACATGCTGTCCTCCTTTCCCGTTCCCTTGAGTTCTATCCCCCGCCCCAGTCTCAGCTTCCCTCCCCTCCTGGGCAGCCCCCACCTCTCCCAGTCCCTCCCCGCCGGGCCCGGCCCCGCCGCCCGGCCCCGCCGCCCAGCCCCCTGCGCCTGGCACGCCGCGGAGCTGCTCCCGCGGTTGCTCGTGCCGCGCGTACCGTGCTGGGGGCCGCCCGACGCCGCGTTGCCTGGCTCTGACGCCGGCCCTGCGGGCCGGCAGGGCGCCACGGCCCGGCCCGGTCCGGCGCCGTACGGTGCGGTACAGCTCAGCTCGGCACGACGCGGCGCGGCGTGGTACGGAACGGGCCGTGTCGGCACGGCCTCGCGAGAGGGTGGCTGCGGTCCTCCGCGGCCGGCGATGGGAGATGGAAAGAGCCGGCGGTGCGGTAAGGGGAGGCGTGTGCCCGTGCGGGGGTGCGCTCAGCCGCGGGTACTTCTTCCTTTAATTTACTTCTGCCTCTCTTTTTCCTTGCCTCTTTTATTTTCCCCCTTTATTTTTCTTTCTCTTTTTCCTTGTTTCCATTTTTTGTTCCTTTTTCTTGTCCCTCTCACTTGTCTTTTCCCTTTTGTTTTATTTTCCAGTCTTTCTTTCACTTTTCGTCTCGTATTTCTCCCTTTTCCCTTTTTATTTCTCCCCTTTCCGCTTTTCCTTTTCTTTTAACTCCTTCAATTTTTTTTCCCTTTTTCCCACACTTCCTTAAGGGAACCCGGGAGGCTGCACCCGGACTCCCACCCTAGGGCTGCGACCTGCATCTCGCACGGTTGTTTTTGCTTCTGTCTCTGTGTAACTTGGCTGTATAACAAATCAGCAGTGTTGCTGCACTGAAAGGGCTCCTTAATCATACCAAATTCTCTAATTAAATGAGGTGTTAAAAAAAGAGCATCTTTGGCTGAGTAGTAGCTTTCCCGGTAGGAGTGGGTTCAATATGAATTCACCAAAGGTGTGAAGCTTTAGAACATGAAACATACGCAGGAACGCTCCTGTGGAATTGCAGTATTACCTTCATCTTTGCTACCAGGGACTGGAGCTTTGGCTCTGAATAGGAACATAAACACATAGTTGTATTGAGCTTCAGCGTCACACAAACTCACCAAACATGTTAACTTCCCGTGTAGGTGCAGTGTTTCTGTGCCATAAGCAATTACCAGGCTCCCACAGGGTTCCAGTTAGTACTTTCTCAGGCAGAGGACATCTGTGCATTGAAGTGATTTGGGTGGATGTGTAATAGGCAAGTGAAATTACTACTGCTTTTGCAGCTTCAGTCATACTTTAATTCTCTCTTTGTATAGGCCATTAAAACAATGTCAAATGCACTGTTTCTAATGAAACTGGTGGTTGCACACCCAGTTTTTGAAGCAATTGTAATAGGCTGCTGAGAACTATCCAAGCCTTTCTGATTAAGCTTGCAGAAAGATACCTCCTACTTCAAATGCTGTTTCATCAGTCAGTTGGTGTGTTTCAGCAGATGTTACCAGCTTTAATTCTACCCCTTTATCTGACTCGTCTGTTGATTTACACAGACTGTAAAGGCGAAAGATGATGGTTTTGGAGTACGCCTTTGGTGGGAGAGAAGATGAAGTTAAACCATTTAGAAGTCCCTGTCAAATGCTCCCCTTCAATTACAGCCTTGAATCATTCAGGAGAGTACAAGAAAATTCTTTGCAGTAGTGGCGATATTTAAGACAATTCCAAGAAACTTAAGCAAAGCTCTCTTCTAAACTCAGTGCAACAACAAAGAAAAGATGATTTCTTGATAGACAAATTATTATACAACTTACATGTGTGAAAGGGGTCCTCTGTTGGTGAGGATCCTAATGAATGCTCTATTGTTTTTTGGGTTTCAGCAAGAATTAATTTTCTTTTGTCAAGTTGTGTAGCTGAAAGACCTGAATAACATTCAGCATGTTTCCTTTGTCCAGCTTCTTTCCCAAAATCATCCTTCCTATTTTATTTTAACACATCTCAGCAGGATAGTTTGGCCTTTGGTTTTGTATCTTTGATTCAAGAGAGGTTTGGGGTTTGATTCCATGGAGCATCTCTGTGGACAAGTGTTTGTTTCCATGGGCGTGCTCTGAGCCAGGTGCTTGGAGCTTCAGTGTTAGGGTTGGTAGTTGAGGCTGCACAAGTCTCGCCCTGTACACAGCTGTTGGCACACAGCAAGGATGCTTTGGCCATGCCTGATGAACTGTCCTTGCTCAGAACAGTCCCTACTGCATGGAGGGACAACCTGGCAGACCTGGGTGATTTTTTTTCTGAGGTGGTGCATGCATCTCTTTTTGGAGTTCTTCTCTTACATTGAAAGGGTCCTGAAAGAGAGCAAGAGTCTAATCCCAGCACTGCTGAGTGCTGGTTTAAAGGTAATTTAGAGATAGCACAAGGTAGTAGCTTTGGGAAGGGAGGAAGCACAAGGAAGAGAAGGAGGGAGGGAGGAAAGGAATGAGGTCTGGAGAGTAACACTAGGCAAGTCCCCAGGGTACTGGAGAGCCATCTGCCAGGCTGCTGTGCCTCAGCTCAGGTTGGGCAAGCCAGTGAGCTGTTGCCAAAACTCAAAGGTTAGGGCAGTCAGCCACCAGCCAGAGTATTCCACTCCATGTCAGCTGTGTGATGTGGGTGCCTGGGATCCTTAGGGTGCAGCCACTGGTCGAGTTGATCAGTGTGAGGTTTGTAGGCTCAGCCAGAAGAGGTGGGAGCAGTGTCCCTGGGCTTAGTGACACATGCCTCCTGTTCTCCATGAAGGGATATATCCTTGCAGTTGGTCTCTGATGGAAAGTAGTATCTGGGTTGTGGTGAAGCAGGGATTTCACAGGGATCCCACCGAGGATCACTCCATGGCCTTGATGTTTTGTTGTATCTTGGTGGTTAGGTCCTCCCGTTTGGAAGTATGGCTGAGAGGCGAGGATGTGTGATTGACAGCTCCCTTAGAGAAGCAGCACCAGATGGGCAAACTTAGGCCTTGAGCAATTTGTGTCTTAAGCATAAATATCTGGATCTTGTTTTGAAGGTATTCCTGTCCTCAGGCACCCATGATAGGAGAGGCAGTTTCCAGTCCTTTTTTTCCTGTTTGCACTGAGGTGAGGGGTGGGAGCAAAGCTCCTGTGGTATGAAAAAGCTGTTAGAGACCAGTGCCTGCCCAACATTTTCAGTCTGATTCTAAGCATCTTCCTCCTCTCAGGAATGGCTCTGTTTGAAGTAAATGCTTCTGCAGTATATTTACAGGTGCTTTTTCTGAGTGTATCCCCTCCTTGCTCTGAGATGCTTGTTTGTGCCTTGCTTCCTGTCCTGTTGGAGACTGCTGGCTCCTGGGGTTCAAATGCACTTATTCTCTGCACCACAGAGATGAGCATGGCAGGTTGTGGATGGGGATTAAAAACAGGGTGGGGTGAGCGCTAGCCCTCTGGGTGTGGGCTAGGTTGCTACAGGGTTGAAACAGAAGCCAGAGGAGCTCAGGTGTTATGTAGTGCTTGAAGCTTGAATTGCTGGATGCTGTCAGCAAACAAACCTGCCAGGGCACTTGATCAGGCTGTCCAGCAGGGATCAGACTGACCACCAGAGCAGAAGTTTTGCATTTTCACTTCCACTAATCACTTCAGCCACAAGCTCTGGCTTCAGGAAGTGTGTGGTATTTTGCTGGGGCTTGCTTAGCTAACTATACAATAAGATTTTTAGAGTTGTGATTCCTGGTCCAGGCCTAAGGACCCTGGGCTGGATCTGGCTTTTGAGGATGGGCTGCCAAGACACACACTTGGGTGCCAAGAAGCACACTGGTCTCTGCACACTTGCAGAGAGCTTCAGGTCGTAGCCAGGGCAATTTTTTTTCTCCTGGTGAAAAGGCTGAACAAGAGCTCATCGTCTTGTGAGTCTATGATACAGTAGTTTGGGAGCAATAAGGAAACAAACCAATGGACACAGACCACACAGTGTAAGAATCCCTTTTTCCAGAAGCAATAAATGGGATTTGCTTTCTCTTGTTGTCATGAAATGGCATAGCAGGAGAGATGGCTTATCTCTGAAGTGTCCTCATTATTTTTTACAACAGTTTTTAAACAGGAACTGTCACTGGGGCAATAGCTATGTCTTCCAGGCTTGACAAATGCCAAGTGTGATGGCAAGATGCACTTAGGCTGGGATATGTTTGCATTTCAGCACTAACAGAAGAAGCCTTACCAGGAAAGCCCTTTTCTCAAAAGAAAACAAGTTCTAGCACCATCAAGTTCTGGTTTTCTTCAGCTTTCCTCTGAGAGTGTGGACTCTCTGTGGCTTAATGGGACAAAAAGAAGTACCACCTTCTTCACCGGTGGGACAAGAGTGCCGGCTGGCTTAATTTGTGCTGCTTGTAGGGGATATACTAACTTTGGTATCTTCTGCCTTCCTATCACAGCTGAAACTACCTGGTGGCTTCTGGCCATTTGCAGGGCCACAGTTGCCAGAAGGTGCTGATGCTGGCACTCCTTAACTTGTTCTTACTCAGCAAGGAAGCAATCTACTTGTGCAACATCTTTTCAGTCCCCCAGCACGTGGACAGCATGAAGCTTATTTGAAATCTGTTGCTGTGATTTACAGTTTCTCCCTCAACTATACCAGGGAGAGGACAGCTCAGATCAAACCAATCATATTTCTGATCCAAGAAAACTTCTGTTAAGCCTGGTAAAGATCAGAAAGAAAATTTAACTAAAAGCTAAAAAAATAATAATTTAAATTTGTGATATGAAGTAATCATGAAGGTTCAGTAAGCTACATCTAAATTATTTTGTCATGCTGTGTTGTTGTGTTGAAGCTCTTCAGTTTGCCCCTGCCACACAGGAAGTACAGGTTTTTACAGCTTTTCAAATCTAAATTCTTCCAGTTGCTTATGTGTAAAGAGTTTTGGGTGTGGAGTTTGGGTTTTTTATTTTTGTACTTTGCAGTGAAACTAAGCTGTAAAGACTGGTTTAATCATAAACCATTTAAACCATATTTGCAATACTGATTTTAAAAAGGAAGATGAGTTCTCCTGATATCCCATCCTTTACTTGCATCCGTGAAAACAATGATTACTTAGCTAGACACGGAGAATGTACTATACACATGGGAAAGGATGTGCCCTGCAAGTTCTCATGTCTCAACAGATGTTGGCTTGGGCTTTGGAAAAAAAGTAGTAGCTTAAAGATATAGAAGTTAACTTCTGGTAGGCTTGTGAGGCACTTAGGAATATCCGAATTTTAACTTCCATGCAGTGGAAATCCATGTGGGGCATACCTGTAGCCTGTCTAAAGATTGTTCTTCCATCTGAGATACCTAAAGATGATGGAAGCACAGTACCTGATGAAAAGAAGCAGTCTGTCAGTTTATTAAATATACTTAGAACATACTGAACAAAAAAAGTAAATGCAAAATGTCTAGTACATGTGCCACTGAATTATCTGAAGAAAAGATACTGTCTTTGTGGAATTTTTCTTAAATGAATGCCCCATCCCAATGCTGTTTGACATAGATCAGGAAAAGTACTCACACCATGGCTTTATTAAATAATTTGGATCTCTTTTTCTATCTCTGTGTTTTTCATCTAAGAACATGATGGTTTATGCAGTGAGCTGAAGCCTACCTCTCAATGGGTTTGCTTTCATTCTTGCATTGGAAATAATGCCTAGACATCCAGAGGTCCATACAGCATGCATCAAGATCACTGACTTGGCAAACAGAAAATTCTGAGTGATGTTTAATGGTAAAGTGTAATCATACAGACTTTGAATTAATATGCTGTTTACATTCATGCAGTTACAGCTCACACAGCATCAGCCGTTGCATAATAAAAAGCATCTAATTCAGTGTTAGCAGCTGACTGCTTCCTAGCAACTTCAACTGAACAACAACACAAACATATCTTTAAGGGTAGAAAATTTCAACTGCAGCTGAAAAAACAGACTGAAAGCAAAATTTACCTGCAACTGCTTGATACTGCTGCTAAGGTATCATTTTTTTGTCACTGTTCCCATGCCTTTTTTTAAGCAGCAACTCTTTTGCTTCATATCTGAACTGAGGCTCTCATCAGACACTGAACTTTTGGGAAGTCTGCCTTTGAGCAAGGAGAACAGCTCTGATGGTGTCTCTGCCCTTTCAGTTTTGCTTTTTCCAGTCTTACTGCTTCCTGGGAGGCTGCTCCTGGTAAACACATCCTGCAGTGATGGGAACAGCACAGTGAGTCTGTGGTAGGTACCCTGGCATCTTTTGATGAATCTCTTGGGTGAAGGTGTGGGGAGCATTGCTGTCAAGGGCTGTCTGGCTGGTACTGAGCAGAGGTCTGCCTGTTCCAGTGCCATGCCAAAGCCCAGGTAGCAGGAAAGAATGGCTGGCTGCACTGATTTGGACCCAGGGCTGGTTTAGTCCAGAAGCATGTACATGGTTGTGGTTGTCATCAGATTTCCTGGGAAGAGTTCAGCATGAAACTTCATGAGAAGGATGAGAACATTCCTAGATAAGCTGTGGATTTGTATCTGTGGAGGTTGTTCACGTTTGGTTTTAGCTCCCATAGAATTTTGGTTACCATGACATTGCTTTGCAGGGAGGTCTGCGGTTTTGACTACAAACTGTGTAAGAAACTACCTCCTGCTTGGTGTTTACTCCTAATACCTTTTTTTAATGTTGTCTGGCTGTTGTATTAAAGAGTTGGCTTACCACCAATTGCACTTTGCCTTTTTCAAAGCCCTTGTGACTGCATGCATCTCAGCTGCCTCTTTCTTCACCTGAAAAGTTCTAGCTGACTTAGATCTCTCTTTCTCTAACCTAAACTTGTTTGCTGGTCAATGGCTATCAGCAGTACCCTTTCACAACCTTGTTCCTTTCTTCTGAACCTTTTGGGTCCGCACGCGTCTCCCTGCAACCTGACAGGAGTTAGATTAAGACCTGTGCAGAGTTTTCTTGTACTTCAAAACCTCTGCTAGCATTAACTTTTGGGAGCTCCAGCTGAGATTTAGCCTTACCAAATTTGTTCTGAATCTTAATCTGTTTAATGTTTTAATTCAAGTATTACAAACATGTATTGGCATGTGGGGCTGCACCTTTGTGAGGAAAACATGCTGTTTGAGGTCACGTGGAAGTGAAACCTACAAGCCTCGCTGGTGGTCTTTCTGTGAGCACCAACACTCTGCTTTCTCTGTGCTGTTGGTGCACTGGTTTTCACCAGCCAGCAAGTTTAACTCCAGCTTTCTGTGTTTCATCCTGCTACTTTGGAAAATGAAAAAAACCTAACAGGAATAGTTTTTTCAGGATGACATGTCAGAAGCTGTAGGGCTAGCTAAGCTCATGTCCACCCAGAAATGATAACAGTGCCTAAAAAAAAGGCTAGCCACTAGTTATGCTGGGCTACTGGGGGCTTGTCTGTCTATGACAGCAGAGACAGAGGTCTCTATGTGTGGCTCTGTAGTGTGACCGTGATGTTGCAGCTTGACTCACATGGTCTTTTGCTCTGCTAGGAACTTAATGGAGAAGGCTGTAAACCTGTAGAGACCTTCTGTTCATCATTCCTACCATTTACGTATTTATTTCTTTTTGGTAGCTCCACTACCAATTAACTGTATTTAATTTAGTCTCTGTGGACACTCCTGGAGCACAGAATGCAAGATGAAGGTAGATGATCAAACTCATCCCGACAATGTCAACTCCCTTTATCAGGGTATATGATAAGTTGCCGAGAGGCATTTGGGTGAAGAATGGTGAAGAAATGAAAATGGAACAAGCACAGCTTGGGATTAAAAATGGTGCACGTGTGGCCACAATTGCACCCCCAGAAAGTTATGTGCTTTGTTGCTTGCTGGCACCCATTAGCTGCATGGCCGAGGGAATGGAGGTCAGCTGTGGGAAAAGAAGTGTGCAAAACAGGGGCTCCCATAAGACTGCCTCCTAGTATGCTTTAGCTGTGGAGGCCTCCACCCCATCTACCCAGTTTTCGCCAGGTTCTCCAGTAAGCCTAGAAGAATAGGGGTAACATTTCATACTGGGGGTTGAGTGGCTGGGTTTTACGAAGAAAGCTTGCAGGTCCCCCTGAAGATGCCTTGATTTCTCTGTCCTGGCTCACAGCCCTTTGTGAAAGGTCCTTAGACTCCTTTCTGCTGATGTTTTTCTTTAGCATGACTAGTCTCCTGCTGTCCAATGTTTCGGCTGACTCGTGCTCCCTGAAGGCCCAAACTTGGGCACCCATCCCATTTTGCTTTTTTTCCCAAACACCATTTCCCTGGTCTCCTACAGGGAGTCAGTCTGTGTATTAGCATCTGTCCTCTCAGAGTCCGAGAAACTCAGACTAACATTTACCAGATAATTATCTACTGCTTTGAACATTTCCTCCTTATTAGACACTTTCAAAGAAAACACATGACCTTAAGAGTGAATGCTTCAGGAGTTTTGGGTTCATGATGTCTCTTTGTGCTCGGACTGACCCATTTCTTGTCCCAGAAGCCATGGGCAATTTCCTCTCCTTCCACTGAAAGCCACAAAGGTGGAGTTGGCTCAGCTGCAAGTGGTGGTGAGAAAACAAGACTTTGGTATTCCTCAATTCATACTTACTGGTTTGTAGGTATTAAAAAAACCAAACCAAACCAAACCAAACCAAACCAAACCAAAAAACCCTTGAAGAGAATAGCATGTCCCAGAAAAAACCCACGCCTGAACTTCATTCACATTCAGAAGAGCATGCTTTGATGCTTTCTTTCCACAGAGAAGAGAGAAGCATTTTCTGCAGGCTTGTGTGACTTTCCATGCCTGTCTAAAAAACACTGGGAATTTGGGGGGGTAGTTTGAAGGCAGTTCACAACTGGAGTCAAAATCAAATTCATCCAAAGAGAGACACTGTGCCTCAAGTGGGGTAGCGGCAAAGTCTGATCAGGATCCTGCCTAATGTCACATGTCAGGTGAGCAGTGTCAAGTGTTTGTCCTTGCAGCTACTGACTCTTCTTCAGTTTGTGCTTTCAGACAGTAGAATGGAGCTTAGGCAACGTGTGTGCTTCGTGTTGGGCTTACTTACTGGTCCTTGGCAGCTCCCACTGGAGGAGCAGGGTCTCTGAGGTCTACTCAGCACTGTACTGAGCAGGATGTACTGCTGTCCAGTTCCGTGCTGAGACACAGATTCAGCAGCTTAGCTTCCCACACTAGCTTGAAACCACCACAAGTGCCACAAGCATGTTCTAAATAATCTCTGCTGCCTTTGCAAGGGACAAAAGCCCACAGAAATTGGTCCAGTATGTTGGCAGGAAGTCTGAGGGGTGAAGACTGCTTAATAGAGCATGAATGTTACACAAAATTTACCTGAGAGGCACATGCAGCCTCCTCAGCTTCTGACCAAGAACTGTGATGCAGAGAAGTGGGCTGGACTGGGCTGGATTGAACGTGTCTGAACAGGCAGAAAGTGCTTCAAGAGTGGTGAACCAATGGGTAGGAACTCACTGCCATGTATGAAGCTCATGAGAAATATATGTACAGCTGGGCAGATATAAGAGGATTGATGCCTCAAGTGAGCGTCACCCTCTCCAGCAGTGACAAACAGCAGATGCATCAAAGTGGTGGTTAAAGTCCTCTGAGGGAAGTGATTATGAAATGAGCTGACCTGGATGCAGATTATTTTGCCCTTGAGCTGAGAGAGTAGGCTTAAGCAGGAGTTTTATATTCCTTTCAATCTTGCTTGTATTTAATTGTTGCTAATGCAGCTTGGAAAGCACTGTGAACATTTGTCCAGCCCGATTCTCTGGGCTCCTGGTTTTGGGGCATGATGACTTCAGCAAGTTTGTTTTCTTTTTCTTTTTCAGTCTGTAAGAAAGGACAACAGCAAAGCATTTGTCTTAAAAGCCAGTCCTGACCTCATTCTCTCCCCTTATTGCTCTCTCTTTAATATCTCTTATTTGGATGAAATGTCATAAATTTGTATTTAAGCTGGAATCTGGAGGCTCTGAAATGCTCTACTTTTAGACATCCTTACAGTGCTTTAACAAGCTAAGTAGATGTCAGGTTCAGCTGTTTCCATGCACAGGACAGTATCGGTAATTCTCATCAGCAGTGCTGAGCACTTCTTAAAATCAAGCTATCTCTTTCAGATGCTGAGACAAAGGTCTTTCAGTCTCTGCTTTGGCATCTAACTGATAAATGCTGCTCTATGCACTGAATAAACATTAATTTAACCATTAATTCCTGCCTGTTATTGGATGATGTTGAGGGTCTTGTGAACTGGACTTTTCTTCATTGTTTCACAGTAAAGTACAGGCAAATACAGACCCTTGGAAAATGAGAAAAACTCATTGGAGCAGACTACTGTGAAGCAGGGCTGAGGGGTGGATACACTGTGTCCCAGAGGTCTGTAGGTCAAGAAGTCCTGACTGCTCAGGAAACGGACTGCTCCATCCAGTGGGATTTGGCACCAGCCTACAGAACTACTGAAAAGTGGAAAGGTGGGAGAAAAAAGGGGGGTAAAAGGCCAGAAAAACCTGGGGGAAAACAGTCCTAGGGCAAGGGAAGATAGTTATTTGCCAGTATATTCTTGAAAGAAAATGTAATTTTTGGAGAGCTGGCCTTAGAGGTACGTAGGGATTTGTGATTCTATCCATCTCTGATTAAAAAGCCTTGACTGTGTGTTTCCATGAATTATGTGTTTCCTGTACTTGAGATTTCCATTTATAGCTTATGCTTACCCTAAGGTATTTGGTGGAAGGGCATAAATGTAATTATTGTCCTGGGGGGCAGAATGCTCCATCTGGCTTCTTTTTTTTTGAGACTGTTTTTGTAATCTAAGGCCTTTGCCAATGTGAACCAAGCAATAACTTGCTATGCTGTAACAGTTGGCTGCTTCAGACATAGGGTATGAATACAAAGGTCACTGAAGAATTTAAGAGTTAATGATTTATTTTACCTGTCACTTTAGATGGAAGAATTACGGGCTCTGTCTTGCCCAGCTGGGAAGAAAACTAATTCCAATTGCAGATAGTTTTTGCACTACAGTTTATTGCTGGTGTGTGCTTTATCTTGGAGATTTGATTTGTACCCACCTGTTCAGAAAACTAATTTTGTCTTAGTCCTGCTGCCCTTCCCTCCTCTGAAAGCTGGACCTTTGCTGTGTCAAACTGCTTCTTATGAGTAGAAAACAATGGGGATGTGCCAGTGACACTGGGATGCTTGATCTGTCCTTGCCAGGTGCTCCCTTGCTACCCTGGAGGACCACCCTATACCCCTTCCCTGCCTCCTGGCCACAGAAGCAGGTTTGATTTGTGTGGAATGGTCAAAAAGCCAGGTTGGACTATTGTCCTGATCTAGATGGCGTTGGTCAGGTGTGGCCTACCCAACAGGGACCCTCAGACTTAAGCACATACTTGCATACCGTATTATTGTTTTCCACAGTTTTGATCATCATTGTTGTAGCCCTTGCTCCTCTCTTTCTCTTCCTCTGTCTCATCCCAAAGAAACAGCCTGCTCCATTTATGATTTTCCCATGTGTTCTAGTTTTGCAACATCCATACTCAAATTTTCTGTTTTGATACTATTCCCTAGGCATTTTTAACCCTAACTGGTGTTACTGAGGTGGCTGCACAGTGCTGCCAGCCTTGCAGCTGGTAAGCTGGCTAAAGATGTGATGAGTTGGGAGTTCTGACATGACTTTAATACTGAAATTCTTGGGTTCAAAGAGAAAAGAAGTGAGCTCATCCAGAGCACACTGAGTTGGTCCATGTCTTCTCTGGTTGATCTTGGTGATGATAGAGGTGATTGAACACTTTGAAAATCCTACCTGATGGCCCACCTGAAGGGATTTTATGTTCCTGCTGCTGTATTTTCACTAAAAGGTAGATAAGCTTTGTTTATTTTGACTCTGCAGGCAGAAGCACTTGTGTGGGATAATGATGTATCAGCGCACGCCCAGATTGTTGCCAAGGCCAAATATGAATTTTTATTTGGCTTGGAAGAAGAGAAGCCATCAGAAGTGGGTAAGTGCTATTTATTACTCTTGTGTAGGGGGAAAAGAAAATCTCTTAAACCTCTCAGGAAAGTTTTGCAGAAGCTGTTCCATAGTCACCCCATGAGGGCTTACTCACTGTGCTATGCTGTCCTTTGCCAGACCACTGTGCAAGTACCAGAGCAAAGGAGCCTGCTGGTTTAGCCCCAGAGAACAACAGCAGTTCCCTGTCTTGTGCCTCATCTTCTCTCCTTGGCTCGTCTGGGCCACCTTGATGTGACAATGGGTACTCCTGTGCTGGAGCCATGTTGCCAAGGGGAGTCTCAGCACTTCTCTGCAGCAAGTTTTTTCAGCCATGTGCTCTTCGCATGTGCCAAAACAATGGCCATCTGTGCCTTCTGGTCCTTTCAGGAATGCCCTTTGTGGTCTGCATGCTGCTTTTCGTACAACTAGAGGTATGAAAGATTTTAATTTAGATACTTGAAGTGTCACCTGAACTGCTCTGTAGTTAGGAATTCAACAAATCCAAGTGCAGTGTTACGCCTAAGGATCAATTTTGTTTCTGTTCTTCTCTTGTAAATACAGGGCATTTTCTACCTTTTCTCATCCTAAGCCTAGAAGAAAAGAAATGTAATTATTAGACCTATTTTTTTCCCTCACAATTATCAATAATCCCTGACCTCTTTGCAAAAATATTTCTTCAGGCTGTTTTCTTCGCACCTTGATCCTTTCTAATTGCAAACTTTCTGGAATGGCACTTTTAATTAAAGAAGACTTACTTCCTGCCAGAGAAGGGCAGGACTTCACGGCTGGGATGTGCATAAACAGTTTTTCTCTGGATTTTCGGAAGTTTGGTCTTTCACTTGGGAAATCCTAATTGAAGAGTGGAGGGGAAAAAACCCAAAACAACCAGAATGTCCTCATTTAGGAATTTTGAAACTTCTACAAATTGCTTCAAAATGTGTATTGGATTATTACGTGAATCATGATGACCTCATTTCTTGTTTGAAGAGACACAGAGTGAGATCACTGTCAGCAGGCATTAGTAAATTTCCAGAGATTGGCATTAAATAAAGCATGCTGTGTCTAATAAATCCTAGTGAATCTATTGTCATTACTAACCAAAACATTTCTCAAATGTGATGAGTGTTCTGGGCTGCTAAATACTGAGCCCTAAAATAAAGGCTAGCAAAGAACAATCCAGATATATTGGCTTTTGTATGTACTTTTCTGTATTTTTCCTCTGCTGCTTCTTGCCTTGTTTCTGAATTTCATTCTGTTCCTTTATTAATCAGAAACTACCAGTAGGGGCTAACAATAAGTGAAATGGGAGTGACTTCAAGGAAGATTTTCCATCTCTTTAAGGGTGGTTGAGATATTGGATTTATGAATTGTACCCAAAACCTCGGTAACATTGTGCTTACTGAGACTGGCTTCATGCTGTCAAAGACAAATGCACTCTCCCCCTCCAGGAAGGTGTTTGCCTGTAATGGATAAATGAATGTGGTGCTACCCCTACTACTTTTTTTTTTCTGCAAGTGAGCAGGTTTTAAATGCTTAGTAACTGTAGATGAATGAAGATGAGGTGACTGAGACAGTAGAATGAACCCAAGGCTCTGTGCACCAAATCTTCCTTTGATTTGACATATGTTGGATATGCTGTGACATATGTTTTTGGGAGTAGCATCTATGCCTGAAAGGCTCTCTGTCCTGTCTGTGGTAGATGGGGAGGGAAAAAACACCACTGAAAGTCCAAACAGACCTGCTGCTTCTCTAAAGTTGCCTTTAAAAAAAAGAAGACATACTTTTTGTGGGCCCAAGTATGAAGGATTTCAAGGAAAGGAGTGACAGGGCAGGGCCAGGAGAAGTTCTGGTGTTTAAGCTTGATGAAGAGAACAACTTACCATGGGAGTAAAACTGAACTTTAATTTATTTAACTCTAAGCAGTCTGCCTATGCCTATAGAAAAGAATCTGTTGCCTATAGAAGGGGTGTTTCAGTGATGATTGATGTGTTTCAATGATAATAAAGCTGCCACATTGAAAACAATTCTCTCCTTTTTTGCCGTCAGTCTGGTTTTATCTGCAGTATTTGTGACCCTTGATGTAGTCACGTGCTCGTATCTTTACTGTGTAATGCCTCTTGTCCAGCTGCTCACCTGTTGCCCATCCTCCTGTCTTGGATATATCACTGGGGGCAGAAGGTCCAGGAGCCTCATTGCATCATGGGAAAGCTAAGGGCCACATGTCTCCCTTCAGAGCCCTGCTTGTGGGCCTGATTCTTGCCACTATGGGAGCAGGGAGGATGCACCATGTGTGGTCATGCATCCCTGAGTCACCTCTCTGCCTTCCTTGGTGAATTCCCAGCCTTCTGATTTCCAGAAAAGGAAAATGTTTTATAAAAGCTAACTTGGCTGGGTTGGACAAGATGTCTTCATGGCCTTCTTGACAGAAAGGGTGCTTGCTGTATTTGAAAACATACGCTCTTCTGGAGCCAGCCATGGAAACGATGATCTCTTTTGAGCAGCCTTATCTTTGGGTACTCTAGAGGACTCATTTTTATGACTTTGCAGCTCATACATTTAAATACAAAAAAAAGAAAAAAAAAAAAAAGAAAAAAGAAAAAAGAAAAGACAACTTAGTCCTATTAGTCCTAGAAAGCATTCCTGTTATATGAGAAAATAAATCCAAGAAGGAAGAAAATACCTCTTAAGAATAAGCATAAGCAGTCTTTTGTCTGATACTTTCACCCCTTCTGTGTAAGAGAGGCTTTAATCTCATTGTTCACAAAAAAGTCCTGTACAATAGTCCCTGGGTTCCCATGCAAATCTGGTTTTCCCCAACAGCTGCTGGAAGAAGCTTGTTTTTTAATTCCTGGTGAAACAAATAGCTTTTTGGAAAGCCTGTCACTTGCTGTTTTGTGTACAATGAAGTATCATGAGGCAAGTGAGCTCATTTGGCTGCTTGCATGTGCCAAAAGAGAAGGTCCCAGCTGCATGCTGCCACTGATTGTCTCACACTAGTTCTTGTCTCTGTTTTCATAGCAAGCTCAAGCCAGCAAAACCTGAGTAACAAGAAATCCCAAAATATCACAAAAAAACCCCAATTCAAAATAAAAGAATCATAGAATCATAGAATTGGCTGGGTCGGAAGGGACCTCAGAGATCATCGAGTCCAACCCTTGAACCACCGTTGCGGTTGCTAGACTATGGCACTGAGTGCCACATCCAGTCTCTTTTTAAATAGCTCCAGGGACGGAGAATCCACTACTTCCCTGGGCAGCCCATTCCAACGCCTGATCACTCTCTCCCTAAAGAAATTCTTTCTAATATCTAACCTAAATTTCCCCTGGCACAACTTAAGACCGTGCCCTCTTGTCTTGTTGAAAGTCGTCTGGCAAAAGAGACCAACGTCCACCCGGTTACACCCTCCTTTCAGGTAGTTGTAGAGAGCGATGAGGTCTCCCCTGAGCCTCCTCTTCACCAGGCTGAACAGCCCCAGCTCCCTCAGCCTCTCCTCATAGGGTCTGGGCTCGAGTCCCTTCACCAGCCTGGTTGCCCTCCTTTGGACCTGTTCCAGGACCGTGATATCCTTCCTGAACTGGGGGGCCCAGAACTGGACACAGTACTCGAGGTGTGGCCTCACCAGTGCTGAGTACAGGGGCAGAATCACTAAAAAAGACTTTTTAAGACTAGAAGACTTTTTTCTTGTAATGTGTGCTGTATCACCTTTGCAGGAGGGGTCTAACAGCTTTGCACAGAAAAGAAAATGAAATGCATAATTTATCCCATGCAACCTCCCCATTCCTGAACCTGAATGATGAAAATGATGGCTTATGCTGTAGACTTTCCTTAACTTGTTTCAGTGGAGAAGGAGGCACACAATGGCCCCTTTTTTTGTACAAGCAAAGCCTTTTCATGGTCATATCTGCTGATTTAAATGGCCTTAAATAGCTTTCTGTAAAGTGAGTGTCACTAACTAATGAGGTTGTCCTTTGCTCTTCTTCCTCACTAGCTTCCTCTGTGTCACTTCAAATCATGCGTGTCCAGCTCTGCTACATCCTCCTTGGATTGCATGAATGTGGCATCTTCCTGATCCTTTAAAAAACTGCCCTTAGACAACAGTCACTCCCATGTTGCATTGTTCCCACACTAGCCTAGACTGCTGATTGTAGCCTTGCCCGGTGCTTCGTCTGCATTTCTTTTCATTTCAATGTACCACACTTTATCATGTTTTTACCACTTGCTTTTTCCATCTCCAGGCAATCCTGAAAGTCTGGGCTCCCTGATCTGGTATCTTTCTGGCTGGAATCCAGAAAGCTCAGACCTGAGGTGGCCCCACACACTTAAACACAATAGGATGATGAAATTTAATCCACTTGACACTCTCAGTGCTTTTTTGTTTGCTTGTTTTTAGTGTCTTGCTGCATGTTCTGACAGACTGAAGACTTGCAGGAGCTTTTATATAGTAGTGTGTAAATCAGTATGTTTTCTCATAGATATCCCTGATGTTTGTTGTTGCTGGTTGGCAGTGATGCAAAGAGAAGGTTAAGTTTTCTAAATTTACAACTCCAAAGGTACTTTATTAAAAGGTACTTTTTGTTTTGTGTTTGTATGCTCTTAAGAAGATATTACCTCTCCAGCATGTTGACCTTCCGTGCTGAGTGTGCGTCTTGCATTCCAATGCACAGTAAAGCAGGTGATTTTGAACTACTGTTTTGATGTTCTGAGAAGCTGCAAGCTCTTACAGGGCTGTCAGAAGAGCATATCTGACTGTGCATATGGCAAAATTAATGCTGGTGAAAGAAGACATATTGTGCATCTTGGCTGCTTGAGGTAGAGCTGTCATGCTGTCTCTCCCTTTGAATTTCAGTCCCACTGGGTGAAGCTGGGGCATGCTCCAGAGCCATCAGGTGTGGTATGATGGATGTCTGTGTTTCAGGTCCCAGGGAAAGTAAAATTAAAAGGGTGTGAGGCATTATGCTGAGTTCCTCGCTCTGCAGGAGGAAACTGGATGTCTTGTGAGCTGCAGTTGATAGTGGGATAGATCAAGTTATAACCTACGGCTGCAGGGAGGGGATAACCACATCCTCGACTTGGTAAAAAACAGATACGTTTGAAGGCTAAAGTTTTAGTACAAATAATGGTTACAACATGGGCTATTTGTTTGTTGTTTTTAAAGGTGCAGAATTAAAAACTCAGAACTTAGGAAATGCGAGAGTTAATGCTGTACCTCCCCATCTGTGGGCTGTCGGCTGATGCCAAAAGCCATGCTGATGTGAGTTCACAGATATTTGGGAGCCTGGTGCCTGGTGATGCTGTCAGCCCTTTGGTGGTGTCTGGCTGCCTCAGATGCTCTGAACACGTGTGCTGCAGGCTGAGATGGGATGAAGCTGGCTGGACTCAGAAACACTTTTCTGGAGACAGAAAGGTCCCCTCTCTTCTTTCTGGCAGACAGAAAATGGTGCATCCAGGTCAGTGGGCACAACAGGAGAGGCTCAGTCATCAGTCACAGAATCAGAGAATATACTGAAGAGACCCATCAGGATCAAGTCCAACTCCTGTCCCTTTTTTAGGGCATCCTCAGAATCACACGAGCATCATCCAAACACTTCTTGAACTCAGGCAAGCTTGGTGCTGTGACCATTTCCCTGGGGAGCTTGTTCCACTGCTCCACTGCCCTCTGGGTGAAGAATACTTTCCTGATACCTAACCTAAACCTCCCCTGGTTCATCTTCCTTCCATTTCCCTGAGTCCTGTCTTTGGTCACAGGAGTGAAGAAATCGGTATCAGTCCCATTTTACCCACTCATGAGGAAGCCATATGCTGCAGAGACATCACTGCTCAGCCTCCTTTTCTCCAGACTGAACAATCCAAGTGACTTTAGCTGTCCCCTCCAGACCCTTCACCATTCTTGTGTCTCTCCTTTGAACTCTCTCTAACAGCTTGATATCTTTTCTATACTTCAATGCCAAGAACTGCACACAGTAGCTAAGGTGAGGTGGTACCAGTACAGAGTAGTGTGGGACAGTCACCTCCCTTGATCAGCTGGCAATGCTATGCTTGATGCACCCCAGGACACAGTTGTCCCTCCTGGCTGCCAGGACACACTGCTGGCTCACGTTCAGTTTGCCATCAACCAGGGCCTCAAGGTCCCTTCGCGCTGCTGCTCTCCAGACGTTCACTCCCCAGTCTGTACTTGCCACCAGTGTTGCCCTGTCCTAGGTTCAAAACCCAGCACTTGGCCTTGTTAAACTTCATGTTGTTGGTGATTGCACATCTCTCCAATCTATTGAGGTCTCTCTGCAGGGCCTGCCTGCCCCTAAGGGGATCGACCGCACCTCCCAGTTTTGTGTCATCTTCAAAGTTGCTTAGAATTCCTTCCAGTCCTGAGTCCAATCATTGATGAAGATGTTGAAGAGGTTACCCCATTTGCTGTCACACTTTGTGCTTAACATGTGAGCCAGTTGCTCACCCATCGTACAGCACAGTTGTCCAGGAGGATACTGTGAAAGACAGTATCATAAGCCTTTCTGAAGTCCAGAAATATTACATCCACTGGCTTCCTTTTATCAGCTGGGTCAGTTGCCTTGTCAAAAAGGAAATCAGGTTTAACAAGCAGGCCTTTCCCTTCATGAACCTGTGCTGGCTGTGACCAATGGCTGTGTTGTCATCCAGGTGTTTTTCAATACCCCTCAGAATAATCTTTTTCCATAATTTTACCAGGCACTGAAGTTAGGCTAATTTGCCTGTAGTTTGCCAGATCCCTCCAGATTGCCAGGACCTTCCAAAAGTAATTGAGAGGGGCCTAGTGATGACATCAGCCATCTCTTTGAGGACTCTGGGATGAATCCCATCAGGTCCCATGAACTTGTAGGAATCTAACTAGCAGCAGATCACAGACAAGTTCAGGGTGAGCTAAGGGTTGATCCTCATTGCAGTCATGGTTGTCCAGGTCTGGGCGCTGTTGCTGTCTTGATGCATCATCTTGAAGACAGAGGCAAAGAATGCATTAAATACCTTTGCTTTGCTATAGGCCAGTATGGTGGGGCACAGTGGCATTTTTGTTTGTCACGATGGGTTTCTTGCCTTAGCTTCAGCTCCATCACCTGGTGAGAAGGCAGCGCACCAACAGAAGCCCTTCATCATGCTGAAGCATCAATTAATTTCTGAAGTTTTCTAAAGGAAAAAGGTGCATGTTACCCTACTGCATGAGTGGACTTAATAATAAACACAAAGAAGGTGTGTAAAATTATGTGGGTAGATGCAGTTCTGGCCTGGTATTGCCCTGGAAAAGTGTAACACAGGGTACAGCAAGTATTTTTCCTGTTTGCAGTTAAGTGCTTTAACAAGTACTTTCTGCTTTAGATCCCCACATTGTTTATTTAACTTTGTCTGGCTTCCTGAGGAAGGGAATCTCATTCACTGTGTGAGCTTACTGAGAAATTTCCATGCAGTCTCCAGCTTGGAGATTGCATGGAGCCCTGGAGACACATGTCCCTCGGTGCCCTATTTCTGTTTTAGCAGTGTGCATAATTTGATATCCAAATCCCGGGGTGCTTTGAGGACTGCTCAATGAGCTTTTGCTTAGACTAGCTGGTTGGTCCCAAACCCTGAAATGCAAAAAGGACATCCTTTTCTCTGAATGTGTGTAGTTTCTTCAGGAGCTCCTGTAAAGGTCCACAGTTCCTAAGGTGCGTGGGTAATCATGTGGTGATTTTTAAGTCATTGTTACTTTCTCAAAGACTGGCAATATATTTTTAACTGAATAGATCTTTCTGTTTTTGTGATGGTTTTAAAAAGATTCTCTAAAAACATAATATCTATAACATTACATTCATAGAGGGGCTGTAAAGTCTTTGTAGACTCTGCAAGTGTCAGAGAGGCTGTGGGCTCCCAGTGGTCCAGAAGTTTGCTTTCAGCTGAGGGCTCATAGAGAACTTTTGAAGTAATACTATCACTGTATGTATTGACACTCGAAAATCACCTGTTAGCTGCTTCCTTTCTAAATCACAGCAGTGAAAAAATAGAAAAAGTTGGATTCTTTTTGGATCTGTCTTAAATTTTGGTTTTAAGACTTTCCCAAATATAGCTCTTAAACCAAAACTTGAGACTCTTTTAGCCAAATCACTCTAGGAGACTTTAAAGAAAAGAAGTGCATTAAATATTGTCAGACTAACCCCCACTTTTATGTCAGGATAAGGTGGCCAGATATTCCCTTTGTATTCCTTCCTGCTCATGGTAGCATCTGCTTTGCTCTACCCTTTTGCTTTCCAGGGTAATGACTCTTGGAACTGAGATATCTTACAGCCCATCTGTAGCCCATACAGCAATTTGTAGTGAATAACCCCTCACAGTAACCCCCTCTAGCACGTGCTGCATGTTAGTTTTGGACTTTAGTCCAGTTCTGAGGTCACTGTAGCCCTGTGAGGTGCTACTGTGAGGTGCTGTCCCTCCTGCAGCTGGGCAGAAAGGTACAGGGCTCCCCAGAGGACTTTTAGTTCAGTGCAGCTTGGGTTACACACGTGGCTCCAAACCCTCTTTACTGCTGGGAAATGATTAAAATCTGTTGGGAAAAAAATACACAATCAAGTTACAGCATTGTTTGCCTAGGGCTTTCCATCAGGAACAGGGTTAGAAGATTTGCAATTGTTAAAAATCCATATACAAACTCAGACACACAGTGACCTGGGTATTTTACATGCTGTTCTCATCACTGCTTTCTTAATGAACAGGATTTACATTCTTAACCTAGCAGCTTTTCTCACTCTTTTTTTTTTATGCTGTAACAAGGTAGGCACCACATCATCATGCAAGTTCAGTGGCGGGGACTTGGATAGCAGGGAGATTCACGACAAATTTACTTAGTGTGAGCATGACTGTCCCATGACAAACTGAAGGTTCATCTAACACAGTTAGATTCCCAGAATTCAAGGAACCATGCAAGAGCAGTGGCAAGCAGTACTTCTTTGATAACCTCTTCCAGCATGTGGCAAGCTGTTATACGGGATTTCCTGAGTGACACACTGCCTGGGGGTGCTTGCAGGGGCATTATTTTCCTCTGTGACCTGGTCAGTTTAATTTTTGGGTTTCTCTGATCCATGGGCTATCACCCTGCTGCCTGGCTGTTGGAGCATGGTGGGTGCAAAGTGCACAATGCCTGTGCATGCCACTGGGTCTGTGTCAAACCTCCTGCTAGCAGCAGAAGGGTCCCCCTCTGGTCGTCTCTTTTGGAGATGGGGGATCTTCATAGGCTCTGCCATACATCTGGTCCCCTCTGCCTTTCCTGTGTGCTTGGTAAGGCAGCATTTATTAAACCAAAGCTTATTTTCTAGTCAGCTATCTCCTGCCTCTCCTCTCTGTTCCCTGCCCCTCTCTTCACTCAGCTTCCCTATTTCCACCAACTTCTGGAGATCATGCCAGTCTAGCTTCACAGGGTCGAAGGCTTTGCTTCCCTTGGCAAGGAAACTGCCCAAAGGGCAGGAGGGGCTGCAAGCTGCCAAAGACTCTGCACCTAGTCCAGCAGGGGCTAGAGGTTTGCAGTCCAGTTACAAAAGCACATTATGCTAATCCCCCACCTCTGACTAATGAAGGACCTTGCCAGTCAGGCCAGACCTATGACAGCATGACAAATGACATATTTTGGAAAAAGGGCTGCTGCACAAGGCTGACAGTGATTGTGCAGCAGCCCTCCCTCTCAAAGGGGGAGGCCAGTATGTCTTGGCATGCACATGCACTCCTTTATCAGTTGGAATAGTTCTAGTTGCTGCAGAAGTTGTAACTCAAAGGAGAGAATTGCAATAGTTTTAGTTACTGCAGAAGTTGTAACTGAAAGGAAAGAAGGAGGAGGGGACCCGTATGAGCTCCCCCTCTGGCAGGCTGCAATATTAATACAATGCCATAAAACCTGTGATTTGTTTGTTATGATCTGTCGCCTAGAGATTGGTTTCCTCTTAACGCATGCATTGGTTTTACTTGCCCTAATTTCCCTTTTACAAATCATAACAAGAAATGCCAGTTTTAAAAAAGCATAACTGGTATGCTGCTGCATGCAGTCTCACTGGTGTGCTGCTTGAGATTAGTGCAAGAAGCTGCGGAGGAACAAAACACAAGATGACTGAGCTGCTTTGTGAAGCCTTCCAGCTCAGTAATGCTGAAACGCTGTAAGGCGCCCCATGCTCTGAAACCAGCACACGGCTGTCAGCATCACCGTTCTGCCCATTTCTTCCCTTATGGACGTGGTTATAATAAGCAGCAGCTAAGCACAGATATCTCCCTGACATACCGTCAGGCTGCCTTGCTGGAGGAAATTTTTTCCTCCCTGCAAGCTGCCAAGGTGGACTCCTTAGCTCCTGCGAAAGACTGAATGAGACTGCAGTTCCCCCATCAGTTTCATAATACTCAGAAAGCATCCATTTACATCATTGTGTGCAGTGCAGGACAGCAGCTGCCAGGAAATTTGAAACTATTTTGATTCCAGTTGAGTAGAACAGCAGCAATTGAATTAGCTGGTATCGCTATAGATAAACTGATGATCTGTGCATTTTATGTCTTTGACCAATGGGTAACTGCTGGAGCTACAGTAACCTCTGTGAGTAAGGAGACTGTTCAAGCAAATATATCTAATTTCTCGAGCTAGCTAATATATATATACTGTATTTAGACACTCACACCAATTCTTTTGTAAAATGTACCTTTAAACAAAATGTCTATCTATGCTTGTAACTTGTGTTTTGCTTCTTAGGATTTCCTTTTATTACGCTGTAGACAGGCTTGCTTGACATGGAATTGTTATTTACCTATGAAATAAGTATGCCTGATTTAAGTAATGAATTATTTCAGCGTTTAGTCATCAGAAGGGCAGTCAATTGCTGTTAGGTTATATTTGCCCAGTCTCAGTTTTCTAGCCTCTGATGCCCTTTCTATTTTAGCTTCTTCTCTTTGCATTTAATTCTTTTCTCTTTTTATTTTCTTTTATTTCTTTGTTGAAAGAAGCCACCTTCAATGCAAGGTAGAAATTGGTGTTACCTGAGAGTGTGTGTCCTTTCTTTGTTTTTTTGATGATGGGTATTTTTTTTCCCTGCTCATCTTCAGTGTGGTCCTTAAATTTGTTGTTGCTTTTCTAGCCTTGTTTGTGATGCAGTCATATTGGGGGGTGGGGTTGGACAGGATATGCAAGACATGATGCTGTGGTGGTAGATGGGAATAAGGGAGGAGTTTCCCTTAAAGAGCTCAAGCTCCTCTGAACTCTAGGACCTGAAATAGCTCTCTGAGCAAAGGGAAAAGATTTGCACCTCTTAGGAGCCAGGGGCTACTGGTGGTGTTTTACCTCAGGGAGCAGAGACCTCAACAGTCCTGTGCATGGTGGTACCTCATGTAGGGAGAAAAGGATGAAGACAGAAGCCAGAGAGTTGCAATCAATGGGATGGAGTCTAGTTGGAAGTCTGTTTCTAATGGAGTCCCTCAAGGGTCAGTACTGGGACCAGTACTATTCAATATATTTATTGATGACCTGGATGAGGGAATAGGGTGTACTATCAGCAAGTTTGCTGATGACAAAAAACTGGGTGGAGTGGCTGACACCCCAGAAGACTGTGCTGTCATTTAGAGGGACCTAGACAGGCTGGAGAGCTGGGTAGGGAGAAATTTAATGAATTACAAGGGTAAGTGTAGAGTCTTGCATCTGGGGAAGAACAGCTCTAGATACCAATATAGATTGGGACTGAGCTGTTGGAGAGCAGCATTGGTGAAAGGGACCTAAGGGTGCTGGCGGATGGAAGGATGACCATGAGCCAGCAATGTGTTCTTGTGGCCAAGTAGACTAATGGCATCCTGGGGTGCACTAGAAGGGGTATGGCTGGTAGGTCAAGAGAGGTTCTCCTCCCCCTCTACTCTGCCCTGATGAGGCCACATCTGGAATATTGTGTCCAGTTCTGTGCCCCTCAGTTCCAGAAGGACCAAGAACTGCTTGCAAGAGTCCAGCACAGAGTGACCAAGATGATTAAAGGGATTGAAACATCTTCCTCATGAGAAAAGGCTGAGGGATACGGGTCTCTTCAGCTTGGAGAAGAGGAGAATGAGGAGTGACCTCATCAATGTTTATAAATATGTAAGGGGCAAGTGCCAGGAGGACAGAGTAAAGCTTTTCTCAGGGGTGACTAACAATAGGACAAGGGACAATGGTTATAAACTGGAGCATAGGCAGTTCCATATAAATGGTAGGAAGAATTTTTTTCACTGTGAGGATGGCAGAGCACTGGAGCAGGCCGCCCAGGGTGGTTGTGGAGTCTCCTTCCCTGAAGACATTCAAAGCCCACCTTGATGTGTTCCTGTGTGACCTGCTGTAGGTGACCCTGCTCTGGCAGGGGATGGGTTGGATTAGATGATCTTTTGAGGTCCCTTCCAGCCCTTAACTTTTTATGATTCTATTATTCTGTGTAGTGGGCAAAGACTACTGCTTTGGTGCCATATCAGGCAGTGAATTGGGCAGTGTTCCTGCACGGTGCTGGGAGGGCAAGAATCCTGCTGACTTTTGCTTTTGTAAAGCAGCAGCAGTCCTTCCAGAGCAGGGCTGCTGGTGCTTCGCTTTAGGAAAAGCCTTAAATTTCAACTGTGAAAGTGCTCCTGTCTTGCCCAGGTGAAACGTCGCTTGCAGGCATGGCAAAGTGTAGTACCTGTGTCCATGTTCCCTCCCCTGCACATCTCCCTGTGTCTGTATATGCATGTATGTGCTCTGCACATGTACCTCTGGAGTCTGCTGGACTTGCCAGAGGATAAAGTTTGCTTGGGATGAAGTTCAGGAGTAGAAAAAGAAACGTGCTTGGGATTGCTTACATCCTGGGCTGCATCAAACAAGGTGAGGCCAGCAGGTCAAGGAAGGTGATTCTCTCCCTCTACTCTACTCTCGTGAGACCCCCACCACTAGTACCATGTCCAGTTCCGAAGCCCCCAGCACCAGGACATGGAGCTGTTGGAGTGAGTCCCGAGGAGGGTCATGGAGATCATCAGAGGACTGGAGCACCTCTCCTATGAAGACAGGCTGAGAGAGTTGTTCAACCTGAAAGGCTCCAGGGAGATCTTATAAGAATTTTCCAGTACCTGAAGGGGCCTACAGGAAAGCTGGAGAAGGACTTTTTAAAAGGGCATGTTGTAACAGGACAAGGGGTAATGGCTTTAAACTGAAAGAGGTTAGGCTAGACATTAGGAAGAAATTCCTCACATTAAGGGTTGTGAGACACTGGCATGAGTTGCTCAAGGAAGCTGTATATACTTCATCCTTGGAAGTGTTCAAGGCCAGGTTGGATGGAGCTTTGAGCAACTGGTCTAGTGGAGGGTTGGAACTAGGTGATCATTAATGTCCCTTCCAACCCAAACCACTTTATAATTCTGTGGTACTGTACTCTATGTTGCTAGGGGCACGAGGCAATCCCAGCTGGGGTGCCTCCCTGTTGCAGGTGTATAGGCTAAGAGGTACTGTATGTGGAGCTGTGTCCATAATTAGCATCTAACATGATCCCTGCATACAGTTCTCTCTTACAAGAGAAGAACAGGGGTGTGGGCTAGGAAGCTGGGACCTGTTGCTGGCTTGGGCTGGTACCTGTGCAGGTGCAGTATCATTTTCATCCCTGAGTCTGTTCTGTTGGAAATATGTCCCAATGGCAACTACACCATGAAATGAGTGGCCTTGGGTTTCACCCAACCACTGCATTTTTAAATTGTGTGCAAACAGGGTTGTTTGGCTGCAACTTCAGGCACTTAGAAAAAGGACTGTGCCTTCAAGTGGGCATGTGAGGAGAGGTCCTCTCCCACTTCTTCAGATTCTCCTGGTGCACCCATATCTATTATTTGGAAACCCTGCCATGAAGGCAGGTTGGTGATGAAGAAGTGGGCAGGGCATTCATGCTCCTCACAGCTCCCTAGGACTTTGCAGCAGAGAACAGGTGTTTGTTTTATCCATTTGCTGTCCTCAAGAGCAACCAAGTCATTTGTATGAAACCTGACCCACTGAAGTTTTTTTATGGAGTGATTAAACAAACAGCATGGACAGATCTGGAGAACCTGGTGGAAGAGACTGTGGCTTGGAATGGTCCAAGTCTGTTGCTTTGATCCTGCACCACACAGAATGTGAGCTGTTTATCTTGTGGATAGAAATACTGGGTGGTGAGCTGGCAGGTGTGTGCTGCTGCACATCTTTACAAACCACTGGCAGACATATAGACACCTTATTGTGGTGCTGGGGTCATGTTAAACTATTCTCCCTTTCACCTTGATCTCAGCCTGTCATTAACCACAGCTACATGGATTTCTCCCTAGAAATGGCTCGGGGCCAGCCTGCTCAAAGTGAAGGTGGGGTTCTGTTTGCAGCACAGCACCTAGAGATGCAGCTTGAGTGGGGCAAAGTATCGAAATGCAAGTTGGTTTCTGGTTTCAGAGCTGTCACCCCTGACATTTTTCAGAGTATGTGTTTGCATCTGGCCATCTGTTGTTTGTTTTAAAGCACTTTTATATTCTTGTCTGTTTTTTTCTAGAAGGGTGCAGCGAATACAGCTGTTGCTGGTTTTCTTATTTCAAAAGTTCAGTTCCTTCTTGGACTGTAATATAAGATAGCCAAGTATCTGTCATTATGTCATCTGTGAGGTTCCTCTGAGTTCAGCTGGTTCTCTGTTACCTCACAACAATGGGAGCCACTGGATACTCAGCACTTGGAAAATGGGACCATTTGTTTTCACTTCTGCTTTGTTTACATCAGCTGGAAAGAAGCATTAGGCAGGGAAGGTTAGGAAGCTTTTTGTGGAGTGGTAAATTTACTGCAGCAGAAAATGTGAACTGTTTGGTAGGTGTACGTCACTGCAACAAAGACTTTCAGTTACCTGAGTTGTTAAAGGAAAAGAGTATTGCTGGAAGAAAATTGTATTATTCATTGTTTTGTAATGTAACTAATTGGTTTTGTCAGGGCTGTGGATTATACAGGGTGTGGCTGATTGTCTTCCCAGTGTTCCATCTTTAGAAGTGAAAATGACCGGAAAACATGTTTTAAAATAAAACTAATGTGTATGGTGTGTGCTGCAGATGGGTGTGAGACCTCTCAGTATCTGCTTTCTTCAGCCTTTGTGCCTGGCCTGTGGCCTCAGACTGTTCATGCACCCTTTCAGAAGTGCAGCAGACATTTCTGGCATTCCTTAGCAGTACACACTCATAAAGTACAGCTGCCCAAAAACTCCCGTGTAAAAGGACCAGCTCAGGATAACTACAGTATGAGAATGTGCAAAAGTGAGTTAAACTCCTGTAGGGGAGAACATAGATATCCTGTTCAGGAGAGGGCTGGGGAGGGAAGCCAGGCTTTTTGCTTACACAGGCTGTAGATAAACCCATGCTGCCTTTTTTTTCTTTGCAGGTAGTGGCCATGGAAGCAGCACTTTGGTCCCTCATACCATCATCAATGAATTTCCAGAGTATGGCACTGTAGAGCCCAGTGGTGAGGCACTGCAGGCTGTATTGCTGCACCAGGCAGAGCCGGTGACATGCAGTCCAGAAAGGCGGGACCATCACCACCAGGTACCTGGCTGGCCCCTTCCTCAGCACACAGCTCCTGCAGACAATTCAAGACCTGACACTGAGGCAGCACAGCTGCACACCACAGAAGAAGGCTTGCAAGCAGTTGATAACCTGCTAGAGATTATGAAAATCTCTCCATGTCTGGAAGCAACAAAGGTGCAAGAGAATGCAAATACTTCTTTTGATCCGGAGACACAAATGGAAAAAAATATTACTGGCAGCCAAAATGTGCAGGCATCCAGAGAACCAGTTCCAACAAGCAAAGAAAAGCCCTCAGACGTATTTCTTCCATCTGAGCGAACAGCTGAGGAAAAAATGCAATTGATTGTAGAAAAAGATCTGCCTGCAACATGGACTGGAGAAAAGCAGTCCGAGTCCTTGCAAGCCATCAGTAATGAAACTGAAGAGGTCCATGCAGTGAAGAATGCAAGCTGTCATAGACCATCTGTGACAAAGCTGGAAGCAAACAGTGAAGTGGAGGGTAGGGAGAGCTGTGAAGAGTTTTCAGCCAACAGTCAAGGCAAAATGCAAATGGGTTCTGAGAAGAGGCTCTCTAAAGAGGCAGCTGTGAGCAAACATGTAGAATTTCAAGGGGTTGAGATTTTATGGCTGCAAAAAGCTGAGGAGCAGAGAAGAAGGAAGCACTCTCTGCTGGAGACTGTGTCTGTGGAAAGGAAGATGTTCCCCAAAATATCCAGCCACCCTGTGCCACCGGTGGTCTCTCCTGGCTTAATCTCCTCACCGGACAGTGGTTGGAGTGAGGTCTGTGAGGACCCTAGGCCAGGATCCATTGCCTCTGGAGTCACTCCTCTGGCACTGCATGATGAAAGTGAGGAAGATGAAGTTTTTGTGAAGGACAAGAACAACCACAGCAAGGAAGAGATGGATATGCTAGCAGAAGGGCAGGGCAGGTAAGATGGTGCTTGGGGGGGGTGTGCAGCAGGACAGGTTGGGTTTTTCTTGTCCCAAGCATGTGTCTTCTACCTGCCCCTTTAGGAGATAATGATAAAAAATGAGTGGTTTGTCTGTTGCCTGCTCCCTGGGGGCAATGGTAGCTTTCATGAATGGTGGTTGCTAGTCAATGAAGCTGGCACTGAGCTCCATCCGCACCACCTTGCTTAAGTTTGAGATTTGTCTCAGAATTAGAAACTTAAAGATGTAGACTCTGCTGTTTGCAGAGTAATGTCTGTGTGATCCAACATCTGTAGCAGGATTAGTTTGGATCTGGACACGGCATATCACTAACTATAGGCAGAATGCAGGCCACTTCACCACTGAGAAGCTGGATAATGAAGATGTACCCAGGGCTACATTACAAGAGGGGAAATGCTGTCATGTGCTTCCTGTGTTAAGTATCTCTCTGTATTTTTATAATTTTAGCTGCATCTATTTGAAAAATTGTGCTGCCTTTTACAAGAGCATCCTGATTTGCTCACTTTTCTTTCCTGATGCACATCTGAAATGAAGCAAAGTGTCCAACCACTGAGCTAAGCAAAACCGTGCTCACTCTGACACGGTGGGGTCTTTGCTGATTAAACAACAGGATCTTGGCAAGGGGGGCACTCCTGCCTCTGCACCTTGGGATTCACTGAGTTTTGCTTTGGCTAGCGTGTAGGATTGCTCAGGCAGGCAGCTGTGATGGCTGGCACGTGCTGTGAGAAGCCCCCCACAGTAGTTGGTGCAGCAAATAAAACTCTCCACAGGGAGATGCTGCACCTCCCTATGCATCTGTAAGCAGGTCAGGTCTTCCCCCTTCAAATCTGGTTCTCCCAGCTTCAGGTTTTTAACTGCATTTAATTCCCTTTGCATTTTGGAGGGATTTCCTCTAACCTTTTGCTGAAGACTCCAGCCCTGCAAACTGCAGAGCCAGCAAGCTTTCTTCTGGAAGCTAAGACCCCATGTGGGTGCATGTCTCTGGCCAGTGCAGCCTCCGGCATGTCAGTGGTGCTAGCAGAGAACTTACACATTTGTGAGTTCTCTCCTTTGCACATAAGCAGCTGATATTATCTGTTAGGTAATATGAGGCTTTCCCCATGCTCCCCTCCTTTACTCAGAAGATTGTTAAGTCCCCAGAGAGGATGATGCCAGTCATGAACAGAAGTGGTGCAAGGAAACACTAGCATTGTGCATAAACACTGAAGTGTCATTTTCTGCAGGGAACCACATTGACCTTTCTGCTCTAAAAGGTGGAAGGCAGGGAGGTTCACCTAGACATCTAAACCTTGCCCGTGAGCTGAAATAAGCTGTTTCTGATTAATTTCCAGGATGATGGAGGAGGAAGGAGCAGCCACAGGAGGATATGAAGATGTCCTTGTGCAGAGGCACTCCGATGTCTCCACTGATATGTACAGCTCACAGTTTGAAAACATCCTAGACAATGCATCTTTATACTACAGTGTGGAGTCGCTGGAGACATTGTACTCAGAACCTGATAGTTACTTCAGCTTTGAAATGCCACTTACTCCCATGATCCAGCAGCGTATGAAGGAGGGTGGCCAGTTTTTGGATCGGACATCAGCCTCAGGGCAGCCAGATGTCCTGCAGGTTCCCCCTGGTGGGGGAGTGAAGAGCTGTGGTGAAGGCATTGCCAATGGCTTAAAGGATGTAAGCGAAACACTCTTCAGAGGAGATGTCACAGAAGTCCCTCATTTGGAAAGGTACAAGTGATGGGTGAGCCCTCTGTGGAGAGAGCTAATTTTTCCCCAGTGTCTGTTCACTTCAGTGCACTGTTGCAGAGTATAGTTTTGCCTCCTTCAGCACTACACTTTTTCTGCAGAATAATTTTTACTGCAATAGAGTGAGCTGCAGGGTATTAGTGAGTGATCCAAAGCTCCTGATCATTAGAAAAGTGCAAATTTACTTTATGAAGGTCTTGTGGGTGATACTTGTGGCAATAAAAGGCTGGATGGCACTGTTGCATCTCTGGGACCTGTCCCTGGAGGAGTTAGTTACCAAGTACAGATTAATGTTGTTCAGCTCCAGTTATACCTGGACTTGCTAGCAGCAATTTTAGGAACATTAAGACTCTGTGCACATGGATGAGTTGTCTAAATGCAGTTTGAGATTTGGATGTTAGCAGTGTGTTTCTTGCATTAGTGCAAGAAACTAGTGCATTAGTTTCTTGCATTCTTGCATTTTTCTTCTACTGAGTCCAGGGGTAGTTTTGCCATTTATTTTGGCTGGGAAAGGGTTTTTGCACCCAGCACATTGATGGGATGAGAGATTGTTAGCTGCTTCTTTTTTTTGTGCAGTAGTTACTGATTGAGAGAGGAAGAAACATTGCAAAAAATTTAATAATTTCTGCTAAGGTGACCTCTTAATTGTCATGTGATAAGGAAAAATTAGGCTAAGCAGTCAGAAAATACTGTAATTGTTGAAAGTCACTCTATGAGCAAACTTTCCTTACTGTGTATTGTCATAGACATGGGAGAGTGACGGGCAGGGAGAGGGAAGATGGGGGGTTGAGGCAAAAGTAGTAATCTGTAGAGGGGCAAGAGACCTTGTAAGTGACAACAATAGCTTGGGTCTCCATCCTCTAGGGAGGGGACATCATCTAAGAGTCCTTAGACTATCCAATCTGAGCTTTCTTGGGAGTCCAGTGGCAGGAGGTCTTTTGTCTGTTTATTCCTGTTGTGCTAGTGTGAAAGAAGTCCCTTGTGCAGAGTCGGTTTTGCTAACTTTATGCCCTTAGAAGACCAGGCAGAATAATTCAGCAGTTTCCATCATGCCTGCTGGAAAAAGGATGCTCAAATCTTCTGTGACCCTGAGCTCCTTGGTGACAATAGGTAATAAGTGACTGCTAGTCTGCTACAGCCAGTACAGAGCCAGAAACTGAGGCCAGTCATGACACTTGTAGCTCGTTACTTGTACAGAAACCAGAGGGCTGTGAGACTGAGCAGTGAAGGATGAGAAGCACATGCAGACCCTGATTCTATTACCCCTTAGCTGCAGCATCTAGTAAGGCCCGCATCGGCTCATCAAGATAGAAGTGAAGACAAGGTGTATTTAGATGATGCTTCGAGAAACAATATTAGCTGCTTGCCTAGTGTGGATTTCATTCAGAATTAAGTTAATTTAGTTCAACATAGGATTTTTAAATCCTTTTCCCCCCTTATTAAAAAAGACAGAATAAGTGTCCCCAACAGCAGACTTTGTTTGGAAGCTCTGCTGTAGTCATCTGCAGGACTGTTAGAGACAAGTACCCAGGGCTTCCTGTTAACAAAGGTGCTGATAAAGAGAACAGCTGCAGCAGTACAGCAAGTCACAGATGTGCCTGGTAGGATGATCCTCTGGACTATAACTTTACTTAACCATCCCATGATTTTCTAGTATTATATTGTGCCAGGGTATAGGTCACTGCATTATCGTGTGCTGCAATTCTGGATCCAGTGGTGAACTGTGGTGCAGAGTCGGGGTGAGGAGCACTGTGTGGGTGCTTGTGGGCTGCAGGGGATTTTTTTCATAGAGAGGTCAAGACCATGTGTCACTGCGATGCTCAGGTGAACCCAAAATAGATGTCTGTGCTGTGAGTACTATTTATGAGAGTTTGTATGCATGATTGTGTTTCCTGAAGCAATCCCAGACTTGTTGTTTTGACTAACAGCCCACATGTGTGGTAACATGTCAGGCAGCCACTGTAGCACCTTTGTGCCTTCTGCTGTATGTCAGTGTTTCCTATGGTGCTGTGAGCCTGTGGTTGTGTAGGAGCTGGGGTTTCCCATGCACAGCACCTGCTTGGCCCTGCAGAGCATAAAGGGGCACTCACTGAAGTGGTCCAGCTTTACTAGAGAGTGAGGCATGCCCTGGCCCTGTATCCTGCAGCCACCAGCAGGATCTTGCAGGCAGCAGCTTGCCACCAACATATCATGGAGCCACCAGAGGTCTCCATGACCTCTACAAATCTGCTGTCTCCTCCTGAAGCCAGGGGCTCCCCCTGTTCCCCCTGTCACCCAGTGATGTGAGGCCAGAGGGAGGTCCGTGCAAGTAGGAGCACAGCTGAAGGATCCTGTTCTGCAGAGATGGAGGCAGGTGTGGGGTCTTAGCATGTAAGTGGTGGCAAGTGCAAATCCAAGTTGGGGCATTCAGGATGCAAGGGGCTTGGGAGCTGAGGCAGCAACATTGCTGTGCAGTGCAAGAAGCATAGCCCCCCTTTTCAAGAAACTGCACTACTAGTGCTGGGAAAGAAAAACTGAAACCAAAGACCTCAGCAGCTCACTGTGCCATGGTATTTCAGTGACAAAAATTGTGTGGGAAATAGCATGTGGAGAGAACACATGTCCCAGTACTAGTGCTAATTTATGGGGGAGCAGAGTGTGAAATACTAGCATTCTTTACAGTCCAGTAGGGAAGGGAAGGGCAGGTGCAGAAGCAAAGATTTAATGGTTTACACCTGGAAATTGAAAGCTGTGCACCTACTAGGAAGGGAGGAGCAGGTGCTCCCCGTGGACATGCCCTCCTGATAGCAGATATCTGAGCAGCTTTTCCATCCCTCCGGAGGGATCCTGAGCGTAGCTGACATGTGGACGGACCCTAGATGGTGTAAGGTTTTATTGAGTCAGGGCAAGGAAACATAATCCTGTAGTGAATAAGCGGGAGGGTAGCATCACTCTTAGGAAATCGCAGGCTCTGGGAGGGGTCAGCTCTGGTATGTGAAAGCCAGTCATATGCTTTCTGAGTCGGAAAAAAAAAAGGGGGGGGGGGGGCGGGGAGGAAAATAGAGGCTTGCAGGCTGCAAGTTCCTATGGGCTCCTGGTTTTCTGGATATTTCATCCCTGCTCTCCTCCCCACCAGCTGCTGGCCATGGTTAAACACAGTAAATCCTGGCGAGGGCTCCCTGCTCTGAGAGCCACACCTGAGACAGGGGGACGTCAGCTGGCCCCTGGCTTTTCCTTCAGGATAGGTGGGCTTGCTTTTGTGAGCAGTACTTTCCTAGCACAGTTTAGGTGCTCTTTATGTCAGGCAAGTGGAGGAGGGGATGCCTGGAAAGAAGGGTGTGCAGCTTTCCTCCTTTGGGAGCAGTTCCAGATTTTGGTGTCTTTTGTGGGGTTTAATCTCTTTCTTAGATGTGTAATGATCATCCCTCGAGGGGAAAAAAAAATTTCTGCAGCTGAAGTAGGCTGAAGTTTCTGCAGGGAGGACTGGAAGAGTGGGAGAGCTTGTGGAGTTTCAAAGCTGAAGGACAGCCACACAGTGTAGTATGTAAAGATACTGTATTTGGGCTACGTTCGGTCCCCTAGCCTTTGCCTTATCCCTGCAGAGATTTATCATCTGCACTGTCACACCTGCACCCCAGGTACTGCACTCCTCCAATTTTCTGCCTGTGGGTCATGTTGAGAGGGAGCAAGGCTTAGCCGTGGTGTGGTAGTTCAGTACTGCTCGCAGAGACAGTAAGGAAAACTATTTGCGAGGTGCTGCCCTAGATATCAAGCCAGAGTTTGCATTGCCCGAACAAGTTGTAATAAGTTATGCCAAATCAGAGTGAGAGGAAGGGTGCGTATTTCTAAAGCAGCAAGATATACATGAGGAAAAAGTGCTATCTTTGTGAAAGTGAAATCTTTGCAATGGATGCAGTGAGTGATGTAGCACTGGGGTGTCTATAAGTATGGTGCTGTCTTGGTGTCAATCTCCATCTTTCTTTGTTACTTCTTTGTTACTTTAAAAAAGCTTTTTCATTTTTTATGCACTGTTTATAGCAGAGTTGCTATTCTATCTTTCCGTGTATGCTACAGTCAGAATAAGAAATCTAAAACCAAAAAACCCTGTAATTTCTGTTCCTGATTTGTCTTGCAAATCATGGTCTCTCAGTAGGACATCATCCAAGATTTTTCTAAACCCAAAGCGAAAAGAAAAAAATTTGATATTGCAGTTCCTAATCTTACTAACGATAAATATTTGTCACCTGCCATCACCTTCAAGAACTTGCTAGTGCTCAGCAAATTCTACAAGTCCTGATATTTTAATTTTTTTTCCTCCAGGGTATGCAAACACAAATTTAGTCATATACATACTCTGTTGCAGTTCAAGGGGGGAGAGGGAAGAAAACAAACTCCCTAAGCAATCTGGTCATTCTCAGAATAAATGCACTAGAAAGTAGATTGCAGTTGAGCTTCTCATAGCAGTTTCCATAGTTGTGTTTTTTCTTCTGTAAACAGATTATTTCCAGAAGTTTCATAGTTAGCACTCTGCTTATTCCTTCTTTGAGACAAAAAACTTTGACAGATAAACTCAGTTTTGATCCCTGACTTCAGGTAGATTCTCTACATCTCCTTCCAGTTTATCAGCATCTTGCGTGCCAGTTAAATTTCGGGTTTTCAGTTCACTCTGACAAAGTAGTTCCAAAGTAGTTTGTGTTTGATTTTCAATTAAATCAGTCTTAGTACTTACATACCTAACATATAACCTTTATAAATTAATTTTGTTAGTCTATCCAACAGCAGTCTGGTGGAATTTTTTTTCCCTGTTAAAAACTCACCCTGTGACCTGGTTGAATTTTTCATTTAGTGTAAAATCTGCCAAGATCACTGTGTTCCTAAGAGGATGCTTTCTGTCCTTCATGTGTTCTTCAGCTCATGACAGACTGTGACCTAGGAGAGCTAGGGCTGTCAGAAGGTTGTATATTGCATTTGCTGCCATCCATGTGACCAGGATAAGGAAAGTTATTAAGAGGGATACCACTTGTTGCTGTCCTAGAAAAGCAAATGTGTCAGCTGTACTTGCAGTTGGTGAGCAAGCAACCATGCACTGAGACCTACTTGCCTGCACTTGGGCTACTGCATCTGTCAGTTTTTGAGCTGTTAGTAAGCACAGTATATTGGTAAAATCAGGCAAAGATGAAGTGGCACCGGTTTCTGAAACTGGTGGCATTTTGGCAGCATCATATTTGCTCCTTTGTCACACAGCTTAGTAACTTCAACTTCACCTTGGTATTCCCTGCTGGAATCAAGGCTCTTGAAATACACCATGTGAGTTTGCCTTTGCTCTGGCTAGTGAGATGCTTTCAACACCAGTTTACTGAGTTTGTAAAACTGCTTGTAGTTACTAAATAAACTGTTGTTTTAGGGGAAAAAAGGTCTGCTGACTTTTTGCCTCTTCAGTTCCCAGCCTACTCTGAAAATAAAACAAAACAAAAATTCAGGATCGGACAGAGACAGCAAAGAAAACAAGAAAAATAGAGCAGCTGATCAGTTTGCTGCACAAAGCGCCTCAGTATAAAGCGGGCAGCAGCTCAGCCTCTAAGCTGGCATCTGTTGGCGTATCTCCATTAAAGTCAAAGCTATTTAGGTCAGAGAACTTTCATTCACTGAAACAGAGATGTCTTTGGCAACTGTGGTTGGTCAGGATGTGCAGCCTGCCATCTCATCCATGTCAAGAACCTTCTACATTATTGCTGGTTAGCACTCTTCTTCCTCTGTCTGTCAGGATAGACAGAGAGGCAGAGCCTGGCGGCTGACAAGGTGGCATAGAGGCATTTATAGCTTTGGATGTGATTGTGGGAGCACCAGTGAAGAAGAGGACATGTATTATGTAGACTCCTCACTAACACAGCTGGCTGAGCTGTGGGTGGGTTGGTGGTTGCTTTTTCTTTATTGCAGAATTCTGCCTTTTATTGTTATGAATTATTCTTTTGAGGATAGGTGGTTCTTTTTGCTGTGTGGTTGCAACAAAAAGCTTCTATGCAATACCAGAGCCAGAAATGCTTCATTCACATGTCCGCAGGGGAGCCTTAACCAAAAGGTGTAAACACCTGTATTTATCTATTTGCTCCCTGCCAGGGAAGACCAACTCAACCAACTGCCCTTTAACATGCACTTCCTGGGCCAGTCTCCTGTTAAAATCAGCCCTAGCTATTGGTGAGGTACTCTGATGGCTTCCCAGTTTTGCTTCTGTCCTGGAGGACCCTGCAGGAGCCGTTTTGAGAGATGTCAGTCTGGTTTTAAGCATGGCGATAGCTCTTGGCAACCACAGCATGCTGGGGGTGGGTGGGCAGGCTCAGGGGAGAGTGCCCAAGGGCTCCCAAAACACTCGGGCTGTTTTCTGAGCAACCACCATGCAGTGGATCTGAGGTCTGTTTTTTTCCTTATGTCTGGAGGCAAGTGGGCTGGATTCAGAGTGTGGGACTGTTCTGATGTGTGCAGGGGGAGATCTACCTATTGATGCACCTGTCAGAAACATCGACTATGGGGAAAGCTTTTGGACATCCTCTGTGGCAAAGGCACATTTTAGTTTTATAGGCACAGAGGCATTAATGTGGAGAGAATCTGCAATTGCTGACACCTGCCACAGAGATGTGAAGAGCCTGAAGTTGAAAGGGAAACAAACCTGAAGTATTTTTAGCAAAACATTTTTACTTCAGGTGGCAATGGGCCAGCACGTCTGTGTAATAAAGGGCACGCTGCCTCTTAGAAAGACTGTAATCCTGTCCCTGCATGTGGTGGAACTTGTCCTAATGCTGTGATCCTGCAGTGATGGTGTTTGTGTTTGCTGTCATGCAAGTCCACCAGAAAGGGCGTTTTTCTGAATGATTAAGCTGTTAGCTCTCTACTTATGATTGGCAGGCATTCTTTTAATGAAAGAAAAAGGCAGGTGATTACAGGGATCAGGAAGATATTTTTAAGCAGTGGCATGCATTTCAGCCCCTGAATTTGGCTTTCCATATGCCTTTTGTTAATAATCAGTAGGAGATTACAGGGCATCTTTGTTTATTTTTTACTTAGCTTCTCTCTGTGTGAGGTGATGAGAGTGTGAAGCTTTTTAATGGATTCTCAGTGAGTACTCTCTGTTGTAGAAACAGAGATTTCGTGTGTTTCGTCCTCATTTTGTGTGTCCTGGCTGATCCTTTGCTCATGAGACACCCAGTGAATCAAGCTTCAGCAAAGTGCAGCTGTATCAGTCCTTAAAGGGGGATCCATTCCAAAGCATGTCTTTGAAGAGAATCCATATGTAGGACTTGAAAGCCGATTAAACCATTGGGAGTAAAATAGCACAGTGAGTCATCTGCACAAGAGGGCATTATTTTTTATTATTTTTCTCCCCTTCCTACAGTTTTATCTTGGAAGAGCCCTGGAGCTGGATGTAACTGGCAAGGTAAATCATTGCTTAATGTGATTTTGTGCTTGCTCTCTCCTGGTCCCAGGGAAGCTGGTTCAAAGCTGTAGCAGCAAAGCTGCAGCCGAGCCATTCCCAGCCTCTGTGTGGTTGGTCAATCCCCACTGCTGCTGGGATTTCTTGGCTTTCTCTGGTGGGTCTACACAACTTTTAGTACCTGGATGTTTACTCACGGCTTTGCAGCTCCCATGAAACAGCATTAATTTTGTGTCACTGGTGATTTCTGATCTGCTCTGAAATGTGAAGGGTATTATTTTGTCTCTCTGAGGGTTGTAAGGTAGGAATTCCTTCCCTCAAGGCAGGGCCTTTCACAGGGGGAAGTCACCTTCCCCCACAGTCCAGGCTAGTGTCTGGGCTTTCCAAGTACTTCTACCTTTCTGATGTCCTTGCACACATTTAGGTGAGAGCTGCTCTGAGAGGCTGTTGAATTAGAAACTGAGCATGATTTCACATCCTGAGTTGATGGTTATAGTTGAGGGGATGGTGTTTGCAATCCATTTTGCAAATTGCCTCCATTTTGCAACCAGGAGGCAACTAACGCTCAGAGTAAAGGCATTTAAAACAACAGGGGCAGCACAATGCTACAGAGGGTGATTATATTAGTCCCAGCATGACTCTCTGGTGGATGCTTTACTCCCTCTGAAAATAATATTTGTTCTGGCTCTAGCTTCAGCATGCCAGAATGCATCTCCACCCTTCCTTATTTTTGATCATTGCTACATTTTGCTCTGATAGACTTTGCTGGCAAATGCCTTGAAGTTAAACCTGATGCTAAGGACATGCAGATCTATTTGAGAGAAAATGTTGTTCTCCCTCTTGTTTCCTTCTCTCTCCAAAGAGACCTGGGAAGATCCCACTCCTGTTACATTCTAGCTATCCCTGAAATCTGCATTCAGTGTACTCTCTCTGGACACGCACACTGGATGGATTAGCATTCCCAGGGCAAAGGCCCCATGTGCATCCAGGAGAGACCATGTGCTGCACAGTGTATGCTGTGTTTCAGTCTGAAGAGAGCTGCAAGCAGTAGCGAGCTGGGATTGCTGATGAGGGTGGGCTGGGAGCAGTGCTTAGGCTCAGTTGTTGTATGCTGTTGCTTAATGTCAGTTCTGAACAACTCCTTGTTAGTGTCTGGGGCAGTTCCTCCTCCAGCTGGATATGAACTTTTCTCTAATGCTTTTCTTTAAACCCAAGAGTTTTTTCTCCATAGATTTGCTAAAAAATGAAAGTTTAAGGCATCTGAAACTGTGGGTACTAATGCTGAGGATTCTAATTGCAGTCTAGTAGACTGGAAGAGCGGACCAGTAAGATATGAGGTGCCTGTATGCTTATCATTGTGTTAGTGGCCTTGCCCTACTTTTGTCTGGAGGTTACAGCCACTCACCAACCACATCTTATGGAGGATTTCTGTTTTGTTGAAACTTTGGATGTGGGGGTGGAAGGAGTAAGCAAATCAAGAATATTCTTAAACAGGTCAAATATGCTAAGTGGTGAGCTCAACACAGTGAAGATACCTTGGTGTTGAAGGCTAAAATCCTGTAGACCTTGTTTATTAGATAGAGTAGGTGAAGAAACAGTATAAAATGTTTTAGACTCTGTCTAGCTGTTGTGGTGTGATATGGGAAACCAGCTTTACAGATGTTACAGCCTGCCTGTGTTTCATCTGTGTGTGTGGTGGGGCAGCTGCTGCTTTTTGAATGTATTGAATTTACCATAGAAGCTGTTTATGGGATTGTTGTAATTTCTGCTGACAAACATTGGTCACAGCCTCTGTGTGTTCACTTTGAAACTGGGGATGCTTTGGCAGAAGGAGGAGGGTGTGTAAGGAGTGCATTGCTGGCAACAGAAATAAGACGTGGCTTCTGTCCACAGCTCGTGCACTGTAAGGGATCTGGGTTTTGCTGACTGGCTTATGCATGGTGGATTTTTTTTTGTTTGTTTGTTTTTTTGTTTGTTTTTTTTTAAATTATTTGTTTCTTTTTGTTTCTTTTTTGTTTGTTGGCTTGTGTTTTTTGGCTTTTTTTGGGTTTTTTGTTTGGTTGGGGTTTTTTTTTTTGGTGGGGGGTGTTTGGTTTTTTTTTAGCTTCTGTTTTCTGATAGCAGATATTAATGTAAAAGTGTCTGTAGCAGCTGTTGCTGTATTGGCATTACAGATTACCAGAGGTATCATAACAGTCCCTTTTGGTCTTGAATCCAGGATTGGAGGCAATATAATCTATTAAGGTTTCAGCCTACTTTTGTTAATGGAGGTTTCTCATTTTATTGTGATAAAGAGTAAAGCTGCCTCCATGCTTGCTCTGCATCACAAAGCCTTTCTTGGCTCTCTTTATCTGGTAATGCTGCTGTGGGCTCTTAACTCATAGAAGCTGTGGGCTCTTCACTCATAGAAGCTGTAGTCTACAGAAGACAGGCCTATTAGCAGCCTCTTAAGTCACTCTTAAGTCTTGACTGGAGTCCATTATAAGCTCTTTACAGAGGGAAGTAAGTATTTTTATCTGTGTTCAGCAGCTGGGGAGACTGAGGCATGTAGGGAAAATGGTGAACTTGGAGAGACTTGGAGAGATGTCAGCCTTTCCCCTGAGTAACACTCCCCCGGCCCCTGATGAAGTGACCTGTCTGGAAGGCAGCTTGCAGCAGGCATGCACAGGACATGTATTTCCTCAGCATTCAATGACACGGCACTGACTCTTATTGCCACCTGAAAAGTTGGGAACCAAAGTCTCACTTTATTGCTGACAACCTGGCATTTTCCCTGAACAAGAGGCTTCTGTATTACAGGCAGACTATATTGATGATTTTATTTTCTTCTTGTATTTGTTAAGTAATGTGTTCACTAGCTGAAGGCAAAATCCCTTATTCTTTGACCTGATACTTGCATGCCTTCCCTCTCCCCCTCCTCCTCAAGATGAAGTTTTGAATCAGGGAGATTAGAAGGTAAGGTGACAAGGTTTCTTAGGCAGCCCCATCGGCTAGTTTTGACAATCAGAGGTAAAGAGTGCACTCTCCTTCATGCAGAGTGTTCTTCCTTCACATTCTAGCTGCTGCTCTGAGAGACAGAACAGAAGCAGGGAGCTGCTGTACTGTTTATTTCACTAAGTGGCAGATGCTGGCACTTCCTTTCTTAATAAACTTATGGTGGTTTGTGGTAACATTGGCTCTCATGGTGCACTGGTTCCTAGCAGGGTGCAGAAGATTCTTGTCAGCTTTGGCAAACTTTCAGGGCTATAAATATTGCCTTTAATAAAGAGCAGTGGTGAAACAGGGATGTGATTTATGGAGAGGCTCTACAAGTTGGCATGGCTTTGGAAGCACTATTTGTACATGGAAAGCTCCATAGATGTGTAAACTCACCTGGTTATCCTTTGCTCTTGTCAATTGTTAGAGCTGGGAGTTTGGAACCTGTTGGGCCTGATTTGAATGGACATGGCTTTGTGTGGGGTGTGTGCCAGAGGACTCTGGAACTTCTTTTTTTCATAAGTTTGGAGTAGACCAAATTTGGAAAATTTTAGGCATTGCCCAGTGCTTTTGTAAAGAGCTGAAGAGTCATTTCCTACAATAACTGTAGGAGCTTCTTTTTTTTCCTAGGATAGCTGATGGTCAGTGATGTTAATGCTGTTGGAACTGTATTTGCAGTATTAATTTCCTACTACAGGGATGGAAGTTGAGTCTCTTTTGTTCATTTTACCTTTAAATAAATGCAAAATCAAATCCCGAGTACTTGTAGGAATATGTTAGAAGTCTGTTCCTCACAGACACTTGATAAAAAAGTCGTACCCACAATGCCAATGCTCTAACAGTACTAGAAGGATGAAAACAGAGGTGAAAGAGGCAGATCTCATTCCTAATGGAGCACTGCACACCACCTTCTCTTAAAACCATGCATGGGAAGAGAAGTAAGGCATAGGTGATGATTAGTGTGGAAGGAGGCATGCAAAATATGAAAGATTTTTATTTTAGTCTCACATTATAAGAAAATCTCATTTTTAGTGGCTTAGTAAGTGGCTGACATATATTTCAGTAAATGGCTAAATAATTGTTACTGGAGCACAGCAATCTGTTATTCTAACCATGGTGTCTCAAGCCTTAAGATTACAGTAGGGTAGGAAACCATGGTATGTTTTAAGTGTCATGTTTAAAATCATCTTAAACTCATTCCTCTCCTATCTCTTCTGCTCATGACCCCTGTTGGTCATTCATTAGCCCTGTGTAAGTGAGGATTTAATGAAAGAATTTCTGTACAGTAATTTTTTAATAGAAACGCACACCTGAGATTTTGCAAGAATTTTCGTGCCAGTGTCAGAGAAAAGCTGTTCTAGAGTTGAAAGCCTGCTCGTGTGTAAGGGTGTGTATATGGGGGTTTTCTGGTTTGGAGGGTTCTTGCCTCTTTGAGGGGAGCAATGTAGACACACAGCCCAGAACTTTTCTAGTGTAGTAGGAGGTGGGAAGAATGTGTAAATGCATGATTTATGTACATTGCCCTGGGATGGCCATACTGAACATCCTGACTTCAAGCAACAGGTGAGGAAAATTATGGCCACCATGAGGAAGAGGGAGGAAAGCAAGGAGTTCCCCAAGATAGGCTTTTGTCTCTCTTCCATTCCCTAGACAGGCTTCCTTGCTCTGAGTCCTACTTTTTCTAGCTGTGCCTCCCCAAGGGTTACCTGCTGATGATGCATGGCATGGAAGCTGGTGAGACTACTGTGGATGTTATTTTAGTTTTGGGGAGTTGTATTGTTTCCAAGTACAATTGAGGGAGAACTAGGAAGGGACTTTTGCTGAGTCAGCTTGGAGCTACTGAACACCCTGGCTTATTCACTTCATTTTGCTCTGGAAAATGACTAATGGCCTACTTTTATGGGGACCCTTTTCAACCCAAACAAGTAATTTTGTTTAAAAATATTAGTGCAAGTAAATGAGGAGCAAATATTGTCAGGTGCAGTTTTAGGTTGATGACAGCAAACAGTTCTCTGTGAAGTGAGCACAAGTTTTGGACACTCAGAAGGTGAGTACAGAGCAGAATGTGTTTGTGGGCTGTATGACACATATTTGGGTCTCCACATCTGTTAACCTGTGATATCTGAAATAAATGTCCCTATTCTACACAGCTTCTTCGGTTAAGTAGAATTTGTTAGATTGTGAAGTCTTGCCTCTGTAACATTAATTACCCTGTATTCTAAGAGGAATTAAATCACTCTTGAATCTGTAATCTTATTGTATTTCTTTTCTTTTTGCATTCTTTCCATGTCATAGCAATGCGGAAAAGCAGAATATGGTGTTAGACTCCAGTGCTGCCATGGGGAGTAATGAACTTCAGGAGAAAGATGCTACTAAAGCCCTTGGCCATAATCTCAGCAATGGCAGCAGCAGTAATTTGGAAGCAGCCAGGCGCCTGGCAAAGCGCCTCTACCACCTGGACAGATTTAAACGCTCCGATGTGGCAAAGCATTTGGGTAAAAAGTATGTGCTGACAGGAGACCTTTGACCACATAGTAGTTGTTGCTGGTTCTTAAGGGGTTTACTCTTGAATGCTAACCTTTGCTTATTTGTTTGTTTAAAGCAATGAATTCAGCAAGCTTGTGGCCGAAGAATACCTTAAGTTTTTTGACTTCACAGGCATGACACTGGACTACTCACTCAGGTATGCCTGGTTGCAGACCTTATGTTCATGTCTCAGTAACTGTTGTTTGCTGATTTGTCCGAGTTTAATTGGTTGGCTGTGTGAGCTTAAGAGGTGAAGAGAGAGATGTGATGCATTCTTGGGACATAGCTTTTCTCTTCTGTTTGGCTAGACATGCTGCCATACTCCAGAATGCTATTGGAGTGGTGGCATTTCCTGGAGAGGGAAATCTTTGGGTGAACTTGCTTATAGATGGTCCTTGATGCAGAGGATATGTAGAAACCATTTTATGGTTTTATGTAGTTGCCATTTACTTTGTAAACAGGGCACTTATATTCTGCCACGTACTGCTGGGGGATGAGGTGTTGCTCACAGCTGAGCTGCACAGACCTTTTGGCTCATGCCTTTTGTAGCTGGCTTTGCCTGGCTGCAGTGCACAGAGCCAGGGACAGGGTTTGTTCTGCCTTGGCAGCCTCCATTGCTGAATCCCTCTGAGGTACTTAAAAATGTGCAGAACAGCAAAAGCTTCCACATGGAAAATGCTAGTGAGAGTTTGGTAGCCATCATGGGTGTTTGAAAACCCAACCCTTCATTTTCACAATGGAATTAGACTTAACCAATGTTTGTTTTAGTCATTTTTTTTTTTTTCAGGAGGCAGAACACTGTATTTGTATAGCAATGGCCTGTTAGCACTATTGCTGGTGTTATGGCATTTAAAGTGATTTAGAGTGAATTTAAATCATTAGGCTGAGTTACTCAAGTGGGTTATTGTTTGGGCTTTTTTCCTAATGATACAAAACCAGGAAGTCTGCAGGCACTTCTCAGTCCCTTTGGAAATTCATTTCCTGGGGGTTGGCACCAGGAGCCTGTGGCATACCCCAAGGAAAGCCCCAGAATCCTCCCTGCTGAAGGCAGCAGAAAGGAACAAAGCCAATCTGGAGCACCCCCTCAGGACTAAAGGCAGGAGAAGCCAGGCAGGTGGTGGGAGGTCTGCTGCTCATTCCAGGTTTTAGCAGCCCTGAATCATGATGCTAAATATACCAGTCTTTTAAATTGTGAAATCCAACACCTAATTGCTTTGTGACACATATTTAGGAGGTCTTTGCTCCTGGTACATCTCCTGTTAATATTAATAGTCCTGACCTTTTCTAAAATATGCCCTGGCTCCTGCGGAAGTTGGACATGCCAGGGGTTTGCTGAGATTTCAGGAGTAGCTGCAGTGACTGCTGGCTGCACACCCTGAGCAAGGAGCAGAGGTGGGGACAGAGCGAGGCGTGCTGCTTCATGCTTCATATCACCATTGGTAGCAAGCCTATGACATGGGAAGGGTTGTTTATTCCTTATCCTGTTCTGCTTCCACATCCTAGACCCACATCTGCCATGCATCTCCCCAGTGCATCTCTTGCATCCTCTACAGGACCACAGGAGAGGAGGAGGTAGGACTGCTGCTGCAGCCCCTCCCAGAGTCCACCCTGGTCCTCCTGGTGGGCAGAAACTCTCCCCAGTAGCCCTCAGCTGCAATGTCATGCTCCAAGAGTGAGAAACCTGCCTTGCTTATTTAGCAAGTATTTCATCTGTTACCTCTCCAAAGCAGCTTATGGGGGTGTAGAGGTGCTGAAAAGAAGAGAAGAGGATGTAGACTGGTGGTGTCTGCTGTGGGCAGGGGTTGCAGTTGGAAAGAGGCCCAGCTTGAGGAGGAAATATGGCTAGCTGTCAAAATGTCCCATGGGAGTATAAGGTAGAAAGAGAAGAGAAGAGAAGAGAAGAGAAGAGAAGAGAAGAGAAGAGAAGAGAAGAGAAGAGAAGAGAAGAGAAGAGAAGAGAAGAGAAGAGAAGAGAAGAGAAGAGAAGAGAAGAGAAGAGAAGAGAAGAGGAAAGAGAAGAGGAAGAGAAGAGGAAGAGAAGAGGAAGAGAAGAGAAGAGAAGAGAAGAGAAGAGAAGAGAAGAGAAGAGAAGAGAAGAGAAGAGAAGAGAAGAGAAGAGAGAAGAGAAGAGAAGAGAAGAGAAGAGAGAAGAGAAGAGAAGAGAAGAGGAGAAGACAAACCCTGCGAGGACTCAGTTGTACCTACTTGTGAATTGGGTTACTTGCAATGCGTTACATGTGAAATTAAGTTATTTCCAGGGATATCATACTCTGTATGGGTGCAAGATCATTTCACACACAGCCCAACTCCGACCTTACACCAAAGGGAAAAGTTTAGTTTTTATTTGTCCAGGCTAGATAGATGTGAATGTTCCAGCAATATATTCCATGTTTCTCTGCTCTGGTGGTAGTTTCAGTCTTGTGGGGTACTTAAAAATTGTTTGTGAGGCACTCATTTTGTGTTCTGTCTTGATTTGGACCCGAATTTGTGTTTTCAGACTTTTCTTAGAAACATCCTGACAAACAAGCATAAGCTGATACAACTGAGGCCATCTCTTGGCTCCAGGATGTGGGGATTTTGTGAAGTGCAGTTCTTCTTTGGCTGCAAGGGGTGTTTTTTTTTTAGCAGGAAGAATAGCGGCATAGTTAAGAGGTGGAGTGCTTAAGTGTTGGATGAAGACATACGTAACAAATGCATGTCTGTCCCACTTTTTTGCACTCACTGACTGGCTATGTAACAAGCATGCCTGTATGTGCACCAGCCCTGGACTGTCATCACCTGGGAACCACGGGGACCAGGTTGCTCCGCTCGCTGTGGAAGCTCAGTGGGAAGTGTTGCAACTCTTCCGCCCTCTTCCCCAGATATTTTCTGCAAGTCAGGTAGTCACACTGCCCTCTACAAGGCAACTGGTGTGGTCCTGGCTGGTCCACCATTCAGAAGGAGGACAGCACATTTGTTGTGAGTTCTGAGTCTGCAATGCACCTGCTTGACTTCTCTGTCTAGGGTAGCTCCTCTGCTTTGGATGGGAATACTAATGAGCATGAAATGAAAAGGTGCTTCAGTTCCTTCTCCAAAGTAAAATTATAAAAATAAGAACAGTACTTTCAAGTGGTGTAATTGCTTATTAATTAGTATGTTTCTTGGCTGAGACCAGTGGTAGTTTAACTGTGCTTCATTTACTGTTGTGTTGGGATCAATGGATAATAGCCCGTTGCCCTAGAAAGTCTTCTTGGGACCCAATGTCTTTTATGCGCTTATGTATCTGTTGTTGCGAAGTGTGCTTTGCTCTGTGGGCTGTGTCAGGCAAAAAGAATTCTGTGAATTTAATTTCACCTTTTTTTAACTCTTTCAGGAGTTTCTTTAAAGCCTTCTCACTTATTGGAGAGACTCAGGAACGAGAGAGAGTTTTAGTTCACTTCTCCCGCAGATACTTCCAGTGTAATCCAAACGCCATTTCTTCTCAAGGTAACTTTGTTTCTGATACCCAGGGCTTTGGTTGACCCCCTCTTCTTTCAGTCTTGCCTTCAATGGTATGCATGTATGGTGCACTCCTGGGACTTGAAGGTGTGTAATTGTGCCACACTCAAGAGGGTGCCTGTGGTCAGCATAGAAACCCTCAGTGTTCTCCTCATGCAGTTGAGGTAGGACAGTGAAAAACCCATCTTCATCCCCAGTCAGGAAAGGTGTTTAAGCCTCCTCACTGTAAACCTCAGTTGCAGCATCTCCAGATTTAAATTTCCTCAGTGTGTGTGTGTACTTGTACTCTAGCTACATGCATGTGGGTGAAAATAGGTCCTATCTCAGGTAGAAGAGAATCTGTTTACCTTCTGTGCTCCAATCAGTGCTTGTTTCTCTGCCTGCACTGGCAGCAGGTGTGCCAGTTCTTGCTAGCTGTGGGAGTGAATTTTGGATGCTGTATTGACCCTGGCATGGGTTCATCTCAGGTAGCTAACAGCAGTCAAAGTGCTGCTCCTTGCCAATGTTCTCAGTCATTTTGGAAATGGCTGGGGAAACAAACAAGCACACAGATCAAACCAGAAAAAGTTGGCACTGAAGCAGAGAACACACTGTCCGCTGGCACAGCTGCTGTGTTCAGGGAGCTGTGCTGGCCGAGGCATATGGCCCTGTCACTGCAGTTTGGCCTGATCACATACTGAGAAAGGGAAGAGGCTGAGAAAGAAGAGAGACCTGGGATAAACTGTGCTTTTGGTCTCAGGTCTAAGTGAGAAGCCATGCTACAGTTGGAGGTACTGGCACACTTCTTTGGCTGTTGCTTTGTGACCCACTCCCATTGCAGTGAGAGGGTGTTTGTCCATTTCAGCTTTACAAGATGGCATGCCTGAGAGGGGAATAGGTAGCAATAAGACAGGTTCTGCTCCTGTGCTCTCTCTGTCCTCTTCCTAATGCCTTTCTTATTTCAAGACACCATGGGCAGTCAGGTAGATGTGTAATATTCAGCCTGAAATAATGGCTTTTGTGTTGATGTGGCAGACTTACTCTAGTCCAGGTTGAAGGAGGGATGTTTTCACTTCTAAGCCTGAGTAAATATTTAGATTAAAATGAGTCCTGCAGACTTTGTCCAGGATTATACATAAATTTGGTGCTGTATTTCTACTGTCAGTAGTCAAGTTCTACACTGCAGAAGTATACTGGTTGTTCCTTTCAGTGGAAATCCAGGATTGCAAATCCTTGCTCTTTTCCTGTTTCCCTTTTGCATCTTCTGGATGCATTCACAGTTTGGAAATGAGAGGGCAAACCAGAGATATGCACAAAACTGAACTGGAGCACCATGGGCCAGGGTTCAAGCTGAACCTACTGCTGTTAGTGATAATAGTTCTTTTGTTTCATGTTCTGCTGCAGTTCCAGGACATTGCTTGGGTGCTAAAACCTTATTACCAGAACATCTTTTTGTACTGGCTTCATCTTGCACTGATTTCAAACTGTGATAGTCTTATCATTAAAGCATGAAAAGTATCTATCCTTATCCCCCAGTTCTCTTCCTTTATATCACAGAGCGACCTCTGCATAGTCATTATCTGTGCTTGGCTACAAAGGTTTTTGTATCCTCTGCAGTGGGTGCACATCCCATAAGCGACTCTGTGTCTTTGATACCCCTGTGAGAGAAGGGCAGGTGACACCATGTGTTCATGAACAAAGGAAAGGAGAAAATATTTTTCCTGATGTATTTTATCAATTAGAAACAGGCAAGAAGCATTCGGATTTTCAGAGGTGATAAATGGTACCATGAGCACTGTCACTTTCTCTGGATTTGTGAACAGCTAATAATACGTTTTGCATTTGGAAAGGAGGGTCTGGAAATGAGGAGTGTGAAATAGGTGTTACTTTTGCAAATGACTGTGGCTTCCCAAGTCTGTCACAGGGACTCCAGGTGTAGAGCTAGGGATACAGTCTATCTCTTCTGGCTCATTGTTGAGGGCCTTTGCTACAGGACGACCTTAGAAATTTCTAGAGCACTCTATGCCAAATATGGAGCTGAGGCAGTGTAAATACCTGACCGAAGTTCTCAAAAAAATCAGTTTAATTGAACCTTGAATAAGGAGGGGGCCAGAGGGGGAGTAAGGCAAAGTATTGATCTGTATCCACTCTTTTCACAAGAACTAGTGCATTTTACTCTTTCCTTTCTGCCCTGTAATAAATAAGGAAGAGGGATCTGATTCAAGCTGTATAATTGGCATTAGCCAGCGCAGCATGACAGTTTAGTTTGCTGTCTAGTTTGCCTCATCCATGGGTACTGTGAGATAGTTTTGACAGTCATTAAAAGATGAAAGAAAAGCTGTTCTGGCTTGGCAGCTGCAGGATGACCTCACTGTTCTTTGATTTAATTATGTGTATTTCTTGATAAAACAGATTCTCATTAAGGGAGGAGACTCAATTTGGTTATGAGACTTAGTTTCAGCTGTTCTTGAAGGTCCAGTTGTGGATTTGCATGTGATTCTTCTTATATCTCTTCCTGCAGATGGAGTTCACTGTCTCACATGTGCCATGATGCTGCTGAACACAGACCTGCATGGCCACGTGAGTATGCACAGCTTTGTGTAGACTGCTCTCACTGACACTGTCCTTGGGGGGGGGTGTTCTTATGGCAGCAGAGTGACCTGGATGGTCACCTCCTTCTAAAACACCCCTTCAGGCAGCAGTCAGTGACAAGGCTGCACTCCCAAGCTGTTGTCGTGGGCAGAGCTTTCCAGGATGCCCAGTTCAGACGTATAAGCCTGGCACTGTGCCTTATTTACCACACTGTGTGAGAATGCTCCTTGCCCTTGGATCTCTGTCTTTCTGGTGTACTTCCCATCCTTTACTGGTTACAGCAACTGGCCGTGGCTTGGAAGCTGAAGCTGTGATTGGCTTACTCTTTTCAGTATGGAAAATCATTTGGGAAAGAAGGAAGGTGAAGGGGTTCTGAGAAGGTCACAATGAGAAGGAGATGTTTGCAGCCATGCAGTTGCAAGGGGGAGATCTGGTGAAACCAGAATTCTGCTCAGACAGGGTAATGATGGGTGTATCCACAGCCAAAAACAGCAGAGGGTGTTCATGAAGATCCTGAGTGGGAGCACTGTGATCGGCACTCCACACAGGTATCCACTGCCTGCCTGGGGGAAATTGTGCTGTAGTTTGTCATCTTAGACACACTGGTACAGGGTTCCAGCAGCCCTAGGACATGTATTTCAGTACCCTTGGTGCAATACGTCTGCTATGCATGGTAATCCCATGTTGATGGGAGGCTTCCTCTGTCCTGGAGAGCAGGGTATGATAGCATGCAGGAGCAGTGGCTTCTGCTAGGTGGCTTTGGGGCAGCTTTGTGGCTGAGACCCTCCACTGCACTGCCATGAGCTCTTCTAGGAGGACCTCAGTTGGCAGCTCTTGTACAGCAAGGGTGGTGGGTCATCAGAAGGGGATGGAGACACCTGGTGTCTGACTCCAAGGGCTGCTTGTCCCCTGTGGATGCAGCTCTGCTGTGGGTGCAGGTAATGAAGCCAAGGCTTGTGTGTGCTTCCCCAGGGGGTTTGATGCCCACCTCTAGTTATTTGAATGACTTTGCTCAAAACCTGTAAAAGTGTGTGGGAGAGAGGAGTTATGAAGAATTTTTTACTCTGATGGCTGAACCTTTCCTGACTGAGGAGTGCAGCAGTTGCACAGGGGGTTGAGAAGAGGTACAAGAACATGTCCTACTGTGCCTCTGAGCTTACATTGCTTCTCTTCAACACACCTGAGACTGCCCTTGCAGGTATCCTGCTCCCAAGAGCAATGAACAGGCTAGGGCATCTGCTTTCCATCCTACCTGGAGAGAGACTAAATCATTGTACATCAGCCTGACAACATTTCCTGTTGCTCCCTGCAATGCTTTAATGGGCCCTACTACTCTCATTAGGTACTGAAGTACACACCATTGCTGTGGATGATTTGTAGCTGAAGCTACAATGACTCTGGCTGTTGCGGTGTGTCCCTTTGGAGGTTTATTCTAATGACTGTTATTGCTGTGTTGTACATAGTTACATTTGCCAGACTCCTTCATATCTCTCTCTATCTCTTTGTGCTTTCCTGTAATTTTGGTCTTCTTACTTTTTTGTATTTATTCACATACGTGGCAAGTTGGGCATTTTTTAATTAGAATGCAGCCCCCTGCAGATACACTCTAATTTCTTAACTCTAGTTAGGATACACTCTAGTTTCCTAACAAAGATAATGTTCTGACCCATCCTTAGCATGATTTTGCTAAAGCAGGAAGCAAATGAATCACAGAGCTTGTCCACACTGAGCTCCGTTAGTTGCTGACATACTGACCATAAGTGGGGACTCTTATTTCACAATAAGCTGAGGTGCTTTTTTAGGGCTATAGTGCAGCTGCTCTGACTTCACTTCACACTTTCCCTCAACTCTGTTATAGACAAACTCTTATTTCTATCTTTGTCCTTATCTTGCCACATTTCATTCTCTTTGTAACCAAATAATTTTTGCTAGCTGTGTCTTGGAGATGTATGCTTGCTTCTCTGTAGGGAACTTATCAACTGGGCTGTGATATTAGAGACTTTAAGATATCTCCAGATGGGTAGGCACATCTTCTGCAACATGTATTGTGCTGTATGGAGATGCTAGCTTTAGTTCTGGAGCGAAACAACCATTCCTCTGCAATGTCAGTTGTCTCAGTGGGTGAAATGAGCCACACTGCTGTTGGGTTTGCTTAGCATGGGGAAGGTGCTGTGTGGAGGAAACAAACAGAATCAGGCTGGAGTCTGTCACAGGGAAGAAGGAAAGCATTTGCAAGTCTAGTATAATAGCTCCAGCTTGCACCCATACCCAGCAATTATGAGCAGCATTTTGGAAGCCTAGCAACCAGGGAGCCAGGGTTACAGCAGATCTGTGTTGTCAATAGTGTTCCTGATGTGGGAAGTAATGTATGGTATGCCCCTCCCGAAGTATCTCCTCTCTTGTGGAAGGCAGTCATCTGCCTTCTTTCTGCTGGCAGCAGGCTATGGGATTTTTGTGTATGGCTAAATGAGGCTGATGGTCAAGGTTTGCTGATTTTTCCATCTCTCCATGATCATGCATAATGAAAGGGAAGCACAGGATGTGCAGTGCTGTTCAGTGTTACAACTGCAACACTGAATGACCTGTGTTACCAACTGGTGCCCTTCTTCAGACTCTGCTCCTGATTTAATTTTTCCTCTTGCTCCTAACCCAAGTCACTGTTTACACACAAAGCTGTTCCACTGTATTTCTGCAGCTATGGCATACTCTGACTGGAAAAGTAATTTCCAGTCCCTTCTGACTAGAAGCAGTAGTATACCCAAAGGTACCATGGTGATCACAGGGGCCTGTTTGTGCTCTGCTTTTACTGTGCCTCACATCCCAGATTGCTTCCTGTTTCTCAGAAATGTCTGGGATTCTTTTCTTCAACTTCTTTTGTCACCACTGCCAGCTCAAAGCTCACAGCTCTCCCTGTGTGCCAGCTGTGGGAGTTCTAGCATGTAGGGTACTGAGTGCAAACACCTTCTCCAAGGGCTAATGAAGACTGGAATCAAAGAGCAACTTATGGCAGCCTCAAGCCTCCAAAGTGAGCAGTTTATATCCTACATGAGCATAGCCATTCCTTCCCTTTTTCACAGAATGGCTACCCTTGGAAAGGATCTTGAAGATAACCCAGTTCTATGCCCCTGCATGGGCAGGGACACGTCCCACTAGACCAAGTTGCTCAAAGCCCCACCCAAACTGGCCTTGAATATTTCCAGGCAGGGGGCAGCCACAACTTCCCTGGAACAGTGTCTCACCACCTTCAAGTTAAAGAATTTCTTCCTAATGTCTAACCTAAATCTCCCTTCTTCAAGTTTGAAACAATTGCCCCCTTTTCTGTTACTACACACCCGTGTAAAAAGCCCTACCGCAGCTTTCTTGTAGGGCCCTTCAGATCTTGGAAGGCTGCTATAAGGTAACTTTGGATCCTCGTTTCCTCCAGGTTGAACAAGCCTAGACTTCTTCAGCCTGCCTTCATAAGGGAGGTGCTCCAACCCTCCGATCATTTTAGTGGCTCTCCGCTGGACACATTCCAGGAGCATTATGTCCTGGTTATGCTGGGGACTCCAGAACAGCACACAGTACTCCAGGTGGGGTCATGCAAGAGCAGAGTAAAGGGGGAGAATCACCTTCTTTTTTATGTCTATGCTTCTTTTGATATAGCCCAGGACACGGTTGACTTTCTGGGCTGCAGGTACACATTGACAGCTCATGTTGATCTTCTGGTCCACCACCATCCCCAAGTCCTTCTCTTCAGGGCTGTCCACAATCCCTTCTCTTCCCAGCCTATATTTGTGCATGGGATTGCCTCATCCCAGGTGCTGAACCTTGCACTTGGCCTTGTTGAACTTCATGCGGTTTGCATGAGTCCTCTTCTCAAGCCTGCCAGAGTCCCTCTGGATGCCATCCCTTCCCTCCATTGTGTTGACTTCACCACACAGTTTGGTGTTGTCAACAGACTTGCTGAGGGTGCGTTCGATTCTACCCTCCATGTTGCTGACAAAAATGTTAAACAGCACTGGTCCAACCCTTGAGGAATATTACTGAGTTTGTGGCTCCGTTGAGCAACTGTCAGCCTGTGAAGGGCAGTCCTATGGACATATCACAGCAGCCTGAGCCTGTGAATCAGAAAAGGTAATAGCTGCTCCTGGGTATCTTACTCCAACTCAGGGCAGTTTCTACTGGAAGGGAGCATTGGAAATGGTAGGAGAAAGGTTGCTCCCCCTATGAAGTTTCTATGAAGCGTGTCTATGAAGTTTCCTTTGGCCCTACAGCAGGCTTAAGAAGTGCTTTTCCTTCAGAGAATAGTAGAGCCTCCTGAGGGACGTACAGGGGTGTAAGTCATCGTACAGATGCCAGCATGCTTTCTCATCCCTCTCTTCATTACCCTCCAGTCTCTATCTGGTTTTCTTTTTGGATGTGTGTGTGGGGCTTGGGGTCCAAATGCACCTTCCCTCTTTTAACTATATTCACACAGGGATGCTTGTCTCTGAGTAATCTTGGGAATGCTTTCTTAGCACTGCCTGTCTTGATCTTAAATGAGAGTCGGGAGATGTGGTTCATTTGATGTTGCTTATTTCTGTCCTTTTGGAAAGTCGCATGTATATAATACTGCAATTCTCTGCTGTCCCTTCCAGAACATTGGGAAAAAGATGACCTGCCAAGAGTTTGTAGCTAATCTCCAGGGGATGAATGATGGCAAAGACTTCCCAAAAGGGCTTTTGAAGGTAAGGAATGAATGGCAGAACATAGGTTTTGTTTTTAATGAAAGATGATTCAAAACCAAACAGTCTGCTTGCATTTTCTGAATCTTATCAAACAGGACAAGCAATGGACGTGTTTCTCCTTCCAGAACACATTATATATGTTATATACGTTTGCAGTGTTTATTTTGTTGTTTTCCCCTTTTGCCTTCTCTTGATTGTGATTGATATTCTGCAGCATGGAGATGAGAGACAGAATTCCAGTGGTGGCAGATCCAGAGCTGTGTGTCTTGTGAGCTCATGCCGTTATGCCATCTTAAAGTACTGTCTCCTGATTAAAGTAAAGAAATAGCCAGTTGCTTTTGACTTATTGAGTACATAAGGGTTAATCCTGAGCTCTCTGTATCTGGAAGATGAGTGTGTTTTTCTATCAAAGATGCTTTGGCATTTTCACATCAGAGCAGGAGATGTAATTTCAGATTAGAATGTGTTGTCTGGCTTCAGGTTTTGTTCATAAAGTTTGTGCCAGGAGTTAAATCTGAACAACACAGAGGCTGAGCAGGATGAATCTTGTTTTATTGTCAGTAATAATAAGAATTTTTCAACTCTCATGTATGATTGCTGGCATGAGACAGGAGCCTGCCTGTTTGAATGAAGAGTGCATACACTGTAGTTTTTGGGTTTTGGTGGTTTTGGTTTTGCTTGTGGGTTTTTCTTGTTTTGTTTTTGTTTTGTAATGGAAATAGAAATGAGAGGTTGCTGCATCTCAGAGCTGACCTAAAGCCTACTGAACTAAACCATAAGAATTGCTCTCTTCTGCTGGTTTTGTCTCAGACCCATTGTGACATACCTGCATATTTACAAGTACCTGCATAGTTACAACTGCTTTGTTTTTTTGAATATTGGTAGTTTGTTCAGTTTCTCCAGCCTCTTTTGGAAGCTTTTTGTTGGGTGCTTCTGTCTCAGTTCTTTCTAACGAGCTAGGAATATAAACTCATCCCCCTTGTTTTTAGATTTAATATCTTTATTTTTCAAATCTGGATACATCGTATTAATATGTCAGCAGCAATACTTAATTTCCACCCCCCTGACCCCCTCCCCCAAGGAATTTAATCTGTCTCTACCATAGAGACCTGTGTTGATATTAATTTCCAGGATAATTATAGCCCTTACTGAATGTACAGGTCTTTAGGCTGTGTTTATATAACCTTCTGAGTATACTGATGAGAGACTTCCACTGGTGTTCACCTGCTGTTTATTTTTATGCTGACAGAACTACACAATTGGGGCTGTATCTTGCTGTTTAGTGCTGACCTGCTAATGCTAAGACTGCCTGGCTCTTTGCCAGCACACACAAAGCACCGACTGATGCTTGGAATTTTTTGGATATGGCTGTATGGAAGAAACCTGGACTTGGTATCCTGCCTTGTTTGAGGCCTTCTGCCCTTTTTTGCATGCTGTCCTGATGTATCAGGTACAGGGGTGACACTCAGTCTTAGTCTCTCATCTGGCTTCCCTGAAGATCTGCTGGTGATCTGCTTGCTCCATGTTTCAGTTTTATAGAGGAGGGGAATGGAGTAACAGCAACTGCTCATTTCAGTAGCTACATCACCCTGTCAGCTACAGCCACCCTGCCACTATGTATGTGATTACAAAGACTTAGCACAAATTAAACTTGCATTAGTCTCAATAAATTGAATTCACAGAGCCCCCCTACAGCACGGTGCCAAAATGCATACAGTCTGCCAGAGCATTAGCAACGTAACTAATAAGCATCGGTGACGCTGCCAGCCATCTCATCTTCCCCGTCCTTCCCCAGCAGCTTGGGAGAGGAAGGACCACAGGGTGGCAGTGTGCCCCTGTGGGAGGGTAGTCCTGGCCCGCACTGGCGAGCACTGCACTCCCACAGGGATGCGAGTGAGCTTTTCTGCTTCTCATTTTTTTTCTTTGTCTTTTTTATCCCCTTTTAAAGCTCTCCAGAGCAAATACTCAATTTAGAGAATTGCTGACGTCTTGCTTCATCTATCCCAGTCATTTCTGGTATTTAGCAGAGAGAAGGAAGTAAGAATCAGGTGGCTAGCTCTACCTTCTCAGGCTTTCTTCTCCACTTTCTCTCATCTGTAGTCTCCATACTTGGTTCATTTCACGTCTGAGGCTTTTTGGCAAGGGATTGCCACCATCCTGATGCTTCTGGATGGAGATGGGGGCCTGATGAATCTGGGGGGACAGTAGCAGCCAATAGCATGCCAGGAGGACAGTATTAGCTGCTGGCTCCCCTGTGAATTCAGGCAGAGGAGGGGGGCAGAGGGGACCAAGTCTCTCTTCCATTAAAGAAGCTGGTGCTCTACTCTGCTGGAACAGAGCTTGCTTCCTTTTTTCTCCCCCCAAAATAAAGTTTTTCCTGTTTAAAATATTTCTGTTGTTCTGTTTCTGGGGCAGCCATTTCTTATCTGTTTGAAGAATCTGTTACTTTCAGCCCCTTTCAGCTGCCAGGAGACAACAATCTAATCTGGCAGTATGAAAATCAGGGAATACAAGATAAAACCATTAATCCATGTCTTAAACAGTTGTTTGCAAAAGCATACTTTAACTCGCTGAAGAACCACAGAGCTGTAGTGACTGAAGGGAACACCCGATGTCTTTGTTCTCCTCCATCCTCGGCAAGGACCTACTGCTTCAATAACCTCAATTTCCTTTGGCTTACAATTTTTTGGGTGTTGTTATTTGTCCTGAGTAATAACCAGATAAAGCACACCTGGGCAGAACGATGAAATAAATGAAATAAACTAGGGTATGAACTTGCATGCTTTGCTTTGGGCCCCATGAGGAAAGGGATCCTGACCCCCCCCCCTACCTCATTGAAATGGAAATTTATTTTCTTTTTCTGTTCCAGAAACTTGCTTCATATAAAAGGAGAAATCTGAAATCTGTGCACTTATCTCAAGCCCAGGTAATTGTTGAGGAAAGTAGCATAAGATTGTAGCAAAAGCCTAATGACCCCCACTAACTCTACATCCCTGAAGAGAGAAAGCAGAACTTCAGGAAAGGCTTATAGAACAACATTCTTTAATTGTGATGCAGGAATAAGAATTCCTTTCCTGGTCTAGGAGTCATATTTGGGATTGTTTATCTTTCAAGGAACCAGCCATTACAGGACAGGCCTGTTTCTGCTCTCATGATCTGCATTGCTCGGAGTTGTTCTTACTCCTCTAACCTTTCATTTCTTTGCTTTACAATTGTTATTCGAAAGATCTCACCTAGCTCACCAGGTTTTTGTGTCAGCAAGGAGTGAAACCCAAGCAGAGTCAGCTAAGAATTTCCATTACTGCTAGCTACAATTATGTGTCTCAATACCAGGCTCTTAATGAATGGTTTGGGGGTTAAATTTTCATCTATGGAGGCAAGGTCTCTGTAGCATCTTGTCCAGGTTGAGCAGGCAAGAGAATAATTTGATACTTACCTTCTTCAGCCTGTTAGATAGCCCAGGCTGTCAGTACTGTTTTACTGAAAGGCTTAGGAGCTTACGAGGATGAATGTCACTATTCAGAGCTTCCCACTTCATCTGCTGTCAGTGTGGAGGATACAGACTAGTAGTCTCTAGGAATTATATGATCTGCCACTTTAAAAGAGGAATTTTGGGCTCTTTTTGAGCTGGGAAATCTCTGATACAATGTCACACATACATTTTGGTCCCTATGACATATTACTCCCACTTCCATGTAGGTAGAAAACAAATTGAAAAACATTTCTTTGATCTTCCACCCACTGATCTGCTTGAAATTTAAGTTCTATGCTGCAACTCAAGGGGAAGGAGGAGTAGGAAAATAATTTATACCATGTTTAAAAAAAAGAAAAAAAAAAAAAAAAAAGAAAAAAGGGGAAAAAAAAGAAAAAAAAAGAAAAAAAGAAAAAGGGGGAAAAAAAAAAAGCAAAAAAGAGGAGAAACCATTATACCCATCCACCAGTTTTAGAATTATTGCTCTATAAATCTTTGGTTTTCATCGCTTCTGTTTGCCACCACACATTTCAAATGACATTGGACTATTCTCCCTCTGACCAGTTCCACTGTTTCCTTTCAAGCAAGAGAGCTAGGTTGCTCCTTAATTTTTTTTTTTTTCCTGCCCTGTGATGTTACATGGAATATTTAATTTCCTTCTTAGGTCATGTTTCTCTCGGTGATCAAGTATTTGCAAGATCCTGGGACAAGCATTGGGCAAATCCAAGCCACTTATTTCTGTCTTGCTGACAAATGGGTTCTGGCAGAAGTTAGGGTTAGGAAAGATTTCTCCTGCTTTTGGAGCAAGACAGCTAGCCACTACTCCATGGGTTCATGTTTTTGTGGAGGAAAGGGTGTCAAAAGCTATGCCTGTTTCCACATGGAGCTGTTCCTTCTGTGGTGCAATGCTTTCAAGTGCTGGTGACACCCAGGTGAAACTTTTGTGGTTCTCAGGGAGGCCCCGATTCTTTTTTTTCTTTTTTTTTTTTTTTTTTTCCATTTTGCTGTTGATGTGTTTGCTGTTTGAATCAGAGGGAAGCACTGAAGGGTGGTTGTTTTTCTTTCTTCATGCATATCTCTGGGGGAGTGCTGAGTGGTTTATTTTGGTGTTGTTGACTCTAAGCATGCTCACTGGAAGGACAGAGGCAGGGGTTGTAAGCAGCTGATCTGAGGGAGTTGGTATGCTTTGCACCAGTGTTTGGTTCATGTCCCTGTGGGTTTTTGTCACAGCAGTTCAGAATTTTAGTTTTCTGGTTCTCTTACAAGTTTGTTCAATCATCCCGATTCCAACCGGATGAGGTTCAACAAAGCCAAGTGCCGGGTCCTGCACTTTGGCCACAACAACCCCATGCAGCGCTACAGGCTGGGCACAGAGTGGCTGGAGAGCAGCCAGGCAGAAAGGGACCTGGGAGTCTGCATCGACAAGAAACTGAACATGAGCCAGCAGTGTGCCCAGGTGGCCAAGAAGGCCAATGGCATCCTGGCCTGTATCAAAAACAGCGTCACCAGCAGGTCCAGGGAGGTGATTCTTCCCCTGTACTCAGCGCTGGTTAGGCCACACCTCGAGTACTGTGTCCAGTTCTGGGCCCCTCAGTTTAAGAAGGATGTAGAGGTCCTGGAACAGGTCCAAAGGAGGGCAACCAGGCTGGTGAAGGGACTCGAGCACAGGCCCTATGAGGAGAGGCTGAGAGAGCTGGGGCTGTTCAGCCTGAAGAAGAGGAGGCTCAGGGGAGACCTCATTGCTGTCTACAACTACCTGAAAGGAGGCTGTAGCGAGGTGGGGACTGGACTCTTTTCACAGACGACCTTCAACAAGACAAGAGGACACAGTCTTAAGTTGTGCCAGGGGAGGTTTAGGTTAGATATTAGAAAGAATTTCTTCACGGAGAGGGTGATTAGGCTATGGAATGGACTGCCCGGTGAGGTGGTAGATTCTCCGTCCCTGGAGACATTTAAAAAAAGACTGGATGTGGCACTCAGTGCCATGGTCTAGCAACTGCTCCGGTGGGTCAAGGGTTGGACTAGATGATCTCTGAGGTCCCTTCCAACCCGGCTAATTCTATGATTCTATGATTCTATGATTCTATGATAAGGTTCTGCTCTTTTCTGTATCTACATTTGGCAGCTTTCTTAACTAACTTGAGGGTATGTGTTAGGCTGTTCCTACTGTGTGGCTCACTTAATTTCTGTTGGCAAAAGACAATAGTTCCTAAAAGGAGGCAATGCAAGAGGAGAGGCTTCTTCCCCTGGAGACTAAGTGCTTTTCCAGGAAGCACAACAGCTGGTCTGTGACAGAGAGCTGTTTGCAGATACACGGTAAGGAAAATGAGGATGAATAATGGCATTTCTTCTTCTTGCAATGCTAACCAGCAAAAAGGGGGCATACTCATTATTATCAAGGAGCTCATTCCCTTAAACCTGTGGTCTTCCACCATTCTCAGCAGGGCACTTATCTTAGGAGTGGTTTCTTTTAAGTTGAGAAGCAGCATGGATCGCAGTGAGATACAATGATACCAGGACTGACTTATCTTCCACCAGCCAATATGGTTTTGTTACTCTGCTCACTTTTAGGGGCTTACTGATTTAAAGACTTGGGTCTGTGACCACAAATCAGCAGCCTGCTTCTCATGTAAAGAGAAACATACAGATTGAAGTTGCCCTCATGGGGTCATAGGAGCAATGCTTTTGGTTTTGTTGTGCTGTGAGTTGGTGTGCTTTGCTTCATTGTTGAGGTTCATGCCTAAACTTATGCAGCTACAATAGTCTGATTGGCATTAGCCCAGCTTTCTGGGCTGTAGTAATTTGACAGCTTTCCATTGTTAAGTATTGTTTTCTGTATTGTAAGAGAAATCAAAGTCTATACTCAAGGATTCCTGCAGAGCCTGTAGCACAGGTGTATGTACAACACTATAAGCAGTAAGAAAATGAAAGATTCTTTCTTGAAGGCATCAACAGATAATTTTTTGCTGGTAAATTCAGATCAGGATAAAACACAGCATCTCCATAAATTTCTGCTAACTAAGTACTGTGCTTGGTGGAGAATAATGATATCCCGTGGTGATAGGCAAGGTTTATAATTTTGGTTGTTAATTTTGAAATTTTCAGTCAATTGTTGTCATTTTGCCACCATACATTCTGTTACTGTGTTAGTATTCCAATTGGTCTTGTTGCTTATGCATGTAGAAATGAAGTGCTTCTTCTAGAAGCACTTCTAGTGCTTCTATTTCTGCTGTTTACAGGGATGGCAGTTGGAGGCCTTTATATTCAATCATGATTTTCAGCTTTCCCTGGTCACCAGGCTCAGAAATCATTATCTTAATATCACAGGAACATAGATTCAGTAATGTTACTGTTGATCAATTGTTGAGCAATAGTTCTGTAGCCATTGTGTACAAGTAGCTTATCTGGTAGAGTTAGCTTTTCCCCTCCCCATCAGTTTTGGGGAGAAGGAGAAAAACAAGGAAGAAAAAAGGCAATCTGATGTAACATTTAATGTTGCTTATTTACTAAACAGTATTTAATAGCATCATTAAATATTGTTGTTTTCCTGTGCTACACAAATATGTTACTGACTCTTGAGAATATATTTCAAGTAATTGGTTAGTGTGTTCATGTGTTTTATTGGGTTTTGTTGTTATTTTTGTCATTGGGATCAAGCTTAAGTGTTGCTAGTGGATTTTCATGGCTTTGAGATTGCTGGAATTCTTCATACAAAATAATGTAGTCCTTGTGTTTGGTCCTTAAAAGCCAGTATTGATTTCATCTTGATTCTACAGCTCTTCTTGTGTTAATTTGCTGAGTGACTTTAGGAGGACCAAGCAAGGACTGAGTACATTTGGCCTCTTAGGAAAATTTGACTGGTGGGAGGAAGAGATGGGACAGAGCTTATTGCACAGTAAGTTGGAACAGCTGCTTGTTTTGTCTGTGGGTGATGTAGTCTGCCTTAACGCCTGTGACATGTGAAAAGCTTTTAGGTTGCTTGAAAAGGGTGAAGTGGAAGGAATAGTAGAGGCTCTGTTTTTCCTCTCCTGCATCTGTTTGGCCCAAAGTTTCAAATTCTCTTTTATGGTTTATGGTTTGCTTCTTAAGATGTTCTACTAGGGAAGGTCCATAAAGTCACCATCCTTTCTGTCACTCACAGTGGTGTCACTGGGCTGTTCAGACTGAATACTGACAATCTGCCCTCTGACTTTTTCCCACTACTCCTTGGCTGGCATCTGATTGAGGGAAAGATGGTGGCTTCTCAGCACACCTGGAGGGTGCCCTGGGTGTAGACAGCTTTGTTTTTTCTGATCATGTACAGCCATGTCAGCCCCTCTTTGAAAAAAATCCCTTCTATCCCTCTATTTATGTTAACAACCCTATTCTCCTGCAGAAATCCCTGTTGCTCAGTTACAGACAGAAATCATTCCTGTTTGCATGCTAATTTCTAAAATGGTAGGACTTCTCTCATGTTGAAAAAGTTATCTTTTCCTAGAAAAAGAGAGGGCTACTCGTTCAGTCAAGAGTACAAGATTGTATTATCACTTGCAGATGAAAATCAGAGTCACTAAGCTGAAGATCTTTAATGTTTCAAAAGTAGAATGTCAGAAGGCTCTGTTTTTCAGAGTGTGAGCTAAGAGATGAGCGTTTTCCATATTTCACTGTGTTAAAAAAAAAAAATTTAACAAGTTGCAAACTGTCACCCTTCGCATTTTGGACTGCTGCTTAGTTATAGACAAACCAGACCTTTTCCCTCATGAATTGAAGTTCCTGTCCTGCTTGGCTCAGAGGATGTGAGGTGGGGAACTGCTGCACTTAGGCAATAGTGCTGAGCTGTGCGTAACAAAAGAAAGATGTTAAAAGGATAAAAAAAATTTTAAAATCTTGCTATGATTAAGTTGAACTGGTATTTAATAATGAAATTGCTCTGTATAATTCACATTGGCCTAGGTCTGCATGGGATATTTAAGGGCTATAATTATTTCAGGTGTGTTGAGAGTGCTTGGGGAGGTGGTCTTACAAGTCCAAGAGCAAGAATAATCTGCTAGGCAGGGGGCTGCTGGGATAGGGAGTGATTTTTGGCCATTTACGTAGCACCTGTTGGGACCTACTGCTTAGCTCATCTGTAGCTGTTTGATTGAACTTAAAATTTCCTCTAAGAACAGATTTTTCTTGGAAGAGCTTTTCCGCTAGCAGTGGATAATTTCAGTCAGGTTAAGTATCATAAAACCTTTTCTGAGAGGAAGCACAAGTAACTTAGAACATGGAATTGCTTGTTGCCAGGGAAAAAGGGTTCTCTGTTCCTTCAAGTACCCCCAGCAATGACAGGTTTGTGTAAAAAGGCTGGACCACATCTGGGATTTGATCTTGGGGTGGGCTTTCTGGACCTGATGGTGGTGGAAATGAGAAATTGTTTGTTGGAGAAATTGAGGAATTTGTTTGTCAGGTGGGAAGAAGTCTACTTAAAATATGACAAAGGCAGAATGTGTGGGGAATCCAAAGTTTGTCAACCCAGAAACAGTTCTTATGCCAATATATAGATCCCATGTTCTCTCTTCTACTGATTGTTGGTCTTCAGCATGGTCTACACTGATCACAATCTGTGGGCAGGATATGCATCTGCAGGCTCTTTGGAGAAAATGTAATCAAAGGGTGGCTGCTGACCAGAGGGCTGCTGCATGCTGAGGAGGCAGAAATGTCCTTTATTTGCAGAAAGGTACCTAGGATGGTAATATGGCTGTCTAGCCATTTGCCCACAATGGAACTAAATCCCTGGACTCAAGAGGCTGGGAAAGTGTAACCAGAGGAAGAGCCCACTCATTTAATCTCCTACTAACCTACTCCTGGGTGCTGGCATGCATGTGGTATAGGGAGGGCAAACTCTCATTTGGCCTTAACATGGCTCAACTGACACTGAACGGAGCTCAGGCACAAATGGGAGCTGGCTGGATCCCCTTCACCCAGCCTTTGGCTGTCTAATGTATTTCAGTGGGATGTTTGAGTCAGTGTGCCGGGGCAGCAAGTCTGTGTCCCTGGCTGCATATGCAGACTTTCGGGTCCTTGTGTATTGTGGTGGAAGTTGGACAAGAGGCTCTAAGTGACCTCCCAGACTTTGACACCACTGCTGTTGGCCTTGCCTTGCCTGGTGGGCTGGTGGTACAGGGCGGGTGCCTTAACCTTGTGGTATGCTGTGGTGAGGTCCCATGCCCCACAGTCTGTCAGATGCTCATGCTCCCTCTGCACACCCTGCTTGCCTCTTCTGAGCTCGTTGTCCACTTCTGCCTTGGCATTTGAAAGATCTGCTCCACCTGCCTTGGCATGTGCCAGCGACTCCCACCCCATGCTGAGCAGAGCAGATATATCTCTCTTTCTTTCTCGCTTTCTCTCTTTCTCTCTCTCTCTCTCATTGGAGCAGGTTGCCATGGCAATGTGCAGTCTGCTGCGCTCTGGGTCTCCTGGAGCCAGAAATGATGGTGCTTTTGCAACATCAATGTAAACATCTCTCTTTTCCCTTACATAGCACATCCACTCCAGTAGGAGCAGCTGCCATTGGAGCCATTCTCCCCTCACACCCTGCGCGTGGGAGAACAGCTCCAGGCACTGGGAGCATGCTCAGCCCACCCAGCCGGGCTCCAGTGGGTTGGAGCAGTGCTTAGGGCACCCATGGGCCATGGCAGTGTCCCTACCTCCCTCTTGTACCTGGGTGGCATGGGATTCCTGCTGGGGACGGACAGGGTACAGCTCAGGCACTTCATCGCCTGCAGGTCAGCCACCTGAGCATGCGGTTTGCTCACAGGGTTGTACAGCTACAGCTCTCTGGGTACCGAGGGGGAAGATGGGTCCCCAGCTGCTCACTCACTGGTTTACCACTGGTTTGCACTGGTCAGCTTGGGAAAGTCACCTCTTTCCATTTAGGCCCCTCTTGGAGCATGAAAGTGGTCCTGCTCTCCTTTGCCCTCTGGAAAGGCACTCCAGGTACTCTGGCTAACAAGTACAAATACTGAGAGTTGTGGAAATGTGCTGCAGCTCCTCTCTGGGGCTTGCCAAAACTTCCTTATGGTGCTGTGGGTTTTCATTCATTCTTCCAGTGCTTTGGGAATCCATTGGTATAACTTGCATCCAGAAGCATGGAGCTGGCAGGTGAGTCTTCTTTTTACCATGTCTTTTGTTATTGCAGGCAGTAATGAGCACAGTAGGCTGTTGCACCCAGGGAATGACCATGTGAATGAAAAATTAATCTCTTTTTTGATCTGCTGGCATTTGTTCCAGCATCTTTCTCTCCACCTCTCTCCCTCGCTGTTGGTGTGTGTATGGAGGGGGAGTAGATGCTGGAGAGGGGAGTGGAGCAGGGGAGGAGTTTCTGTCAGCCTCTTCTTTTAATTTTTTTTTTTTTTTCCTCCCTGTCCAGTGACGTGAGCAATGCCTGGAACAATCAGGCTGGCTCCATACAGTGTGCCTGAAGATGCTGGAGGAAGCAGCCTAGTGAGCTTTAAGCAAACACTGATTGCTTAAGCCTAGGCTCTCCAGACATAACCTTTTCCAGTCCTGCAAAGGATTGGGAAGTGCCATTAGCTTTCTTTTCCCTCATCCCATACGCTCACTTTTGGAAATGATTGGAGTTAACAGTGTTCAGAGTACCAGCAAAGTCCGGGTGAGAGCCACAGGTTCGGTGAAATACTCCCGAGAAGAATCTCTTTGGCGACAGTCCCATCGGTCAAAATCTATGAAAATCTCGAACTCCTCTGAGTTTTCTACTAAAGAAAGCAAGGTAAATAACTAACTATTGATAGTGTTTCTCTTTTCTAATAGTGGAGGTGATTAAAAGATTATGTTCTGCAGAAATTAAGGGCTCTGGAAAATCTGCAGTGGTAACAGAATTGCTGCAAGGTCAGAAAAAAAACCTGTAAGCTTGAGGAGAGACATGAATGTGAAAAAAGGTGTGTGATAGAGGAATGCTCTGTCACTGAGCTTGGTGCAATAGTAAACAGTGAAAACTTGCTAGTGAGAATGCTCATCAAAGCTCTCTTCTCTGGAAAGGTGCTGGAGTTGGCAAGTGATGTGCATGTGATTATCTGATTTTCCATTAAAAAATAGTATTTTGCACCTTCTCTATGGATCTGTGGCTTATTAGGTGTGTGTGCTAGGTAAAAATATCATCTCACTTGCATGCGTGATTAAATATTGTCATCCACAATTTATTAGGAAGGCATCACTTGTGCTTTTATAGGAATATGTTAGTGTATTGTAGCGGTCAGTAGCATAGGCTATGTCTATCTGCTACAGAGACTGTATGCAGCATCTTCTTACCCAGCCCAGTTGTTCTGTCCCTAGGCAAACAACCTGCCTCCCTGCATGCAGTATTGTTTTTTAACTTACTCCTCACTCATGCTCGGTAACTGATGGGCACCTAGGAAGGTGCCTTAATAGCCACCTTCCTGCCAAAGGTGCTCTGTGTCTTCAAGGGTTGGATGAGCTTTATGTAGCGACTGAATACGCCTCTAATTTCATTCCTGCTGCAAATGGATTCTGCCTTGTGAATAGAAGATATAACCATTTGCAAAGGTGTGTTGAATGAGGTTGAAATATTTCAGAGCATCACCCAAAGGCATTTGACCATGTCTTGTGTTTGTGTGCATGCAAACAAGCAGTCACATGCATGCATCTTGCTGTACTGTCCCTTCCCTAAGTCTTTTATCTGTCCCAAGAGAAACCTCTTCTGCTATGATGAAAAGGTCCAAATGCTGGACAGTAGTTCCTAGCAGATCACTCTATGCCAGCTGACAGGTTGCATGGTATTTGGGAGCTTCAGCTGCAGAGCTTTTATCACAGAATAATGCAAATCAAAATAAATGAGGTATCTTATTCATTCCAGTTTCAGGAACCTCTATTTTGAGGGTCGTAGCATAACTAAGAAATAGTATACCGGTAAGGTTGTACAGAGAAATAGCATGGCCATCATTCTTCATGCAGTATCTGCTGCTCCAGCAAATGCCAAGGTAAAGGCTGCATCTTGCAGGTGCTCTGGGACTTTGCTTTTGTGATCACTTTCAGTCCAGGCATGGGAATAATTGCATGGTATGCAGTGGAAGGTATGCATTTCCATTTTACATATGGAAATTCTCTGTATATAACAGCAACCTGGATCTTTTGATATTGGATGAATCACTTAAATCTCTATACCTTCTTCCAGGCTTTGTGTATGCTTTTTATGCATAGTGTAATGTCTTCAGGGCAGTGACTTTCTCCTATGGATGGCATCTGACACTGATAGCTAGTGCAGTAATGAACACTTTGTTCGTTTCTCTGTGGGATTCACATTTGTGCTTCCTTAGTGCTGTAGGTTGTTGTGTGAGAAATACCCACTTCTCCTCCTGCTTAGGAAGTTGGGAAGCATAATGCAGCTTTGTTTTGTGTTGTAGGGCTGTTTCCTTATTTCATACAAAGGTATTTGTATCTATGGAGCATCTAAGACCTGTAAAAGCTGTGTTATGAAGGGCTGAGAAGATCCCTTTGTGCCTGTCAGTGATGCCTGCTCAGCTGACAAGCTGACTAGCAATCCTGCTACTGATTTGTCTTGTGATTTTTGGACAGCCCTGCTCTTTCCATTTGTCTGTTCCCCTTTCTGTTCTTTGTTTCCCCATCTATTTTGCCAAGATGTCACGGATTTAGAGAACTGATTTGTATTTGAGTGTTAGCTCTTCTGTTGTGTTGGTGGAAGAGACCTGAGAGTTGTTGCCAATGTACAGTGTTGCAGAGATGGTCTTTTTATCAGTGTAAATCTCTGTATATATGCCTGTACATCGCCTCTCACAAAATTTGTTTAGTTCTAGACTGGGCTTTCTGGATAGCAATGCTGTGTAGATTGTCTTGCTATCAAGCCAGGCTTGGTATGTAGACTTGTCTGCCATATTCATCTTGAGTTAATGTCTAGACTGTCTTGTGTTTTATCTGGTCCCCATGCAAAGTAATTACAATGCTAAGGATCTATTTCTGTGACCACTTTAGATGACTTAGAGAAGGAGACAGATTTAACCCATTTCTGCCTCAAACATGTTCCACTGATACTTTGCACTTAACGTGACTCAGCCTGTTCTGCTGAGTTAGGCAGTATTGTATATGCATATGCTCTAACCAGTAAGAAAAAGGCACCAGCATGGTGCCTACCTCTGGGGTATGCCTGCTGCCAGCATCAAAGAAGCTGGGTAGCCCAAGAACCCATCATCTTCCTGAAAAACATGTATACACAGGATATACAGACATGCATCTGTATGGGTACAGGCTCCACTAGCTCATGCATTCCAGGTGTCTATTATAGGCACATATCTCAGGCCAGCAGGAGAACCTGTGGAAAGTATACTGTGAACTGCCATAGTCTTATTCTAATGAGAGTAGGCTCAAATCCAGGCTGTGTGCAAGGCGAGTCAGAGGACCTTAGGATCATCTGTGTGACCCAGCATGTTCAGCAGGCTCTGCATCCCACAGGATCCATTTTCCTACAGCCATAGAGTGAGTTGATGAGTGCCTGTGCCAGTCCTTCTTGCAAATGCACAGTGTCAATGAAACAATTTCTGAAATAGGCTGTGTAGGTACTCCACTATTGAGAAACACTTCCCCAGCCTTTTTTCTGTTCACCCATAATAATTTAGTACGCTGCCTTTACCAGTAATGCTGATTAAGCGCTCCAGCAAGAAGAGAACAAATCTTTTCTAGCAACTTCCGTTTATCAGTTTTACAGACGTTGGATTTCTAGTGTGACATTAATTTACTGAGTCTTGGGAGCCCCATCTAACCATCCTTTTCTCTTTTATGATGATATATCTGGCACAATCTCTTCTTTCTTTTTTCTTTCTACCTCCACCCCTTCTTCACACAAACCAGATTTTTGACAGGAGTTTCTCTTAGAAATGTTCTCCTCCAGTTGGTGACGCACTTGAAATTCCCTGGGTGAAGTGATCTTCTTTCCTTCCCCCTAAAACATTCCTATCAACCCTATCTCCACCCACACTGAAACAGCATTCATCAGTTCCATATGCTGCTGAACAGCTCGTTGCTGTTTTATGAATAATGTATGCTGACTTGTTAGAAGAATGTTTGTTGTACAAACCAGTGGAATTTGAAATTGAGAATGATATCAGCAGACAAGCCATGCTGTGCACTAACCCATGGTCTTCTTTGGGGTAGCACTCCAGCATCCTTGCTTCACCCTCATCAGAATCAGGGAAATGTGTGAGACAATGAGGGTATGTGGGACTGGCAAGGAGCTGTGGGCACTGGGTGATCAGAGCCCTTGTCCTCACCTCAGCAGGTGTTACAGATCAATGCATGAGAAGAGGAGAAAATTTGAAGATCTGGATTTTGGGAGAGGGTGGCTAATATGGGACGGTGAAGTAGTATAGGTCTGTATGCCAGCAACAGTTCTGAGGGAGGGTTAACCTTCAAGTTCACCTAGGCAGCAAACCAAGAGTGCTGTATAGCAATGTTTCACACCTCATCCAGACCTAGCAGAAGGCAGTAAATTAGAGGCACATCCAGGTCCAAATGACAGGCATACTAACACCTAACAGGACTGTATACAGACACCTGCAGTGTCTGGTATCTGTTGCCTCTGTCACCTGCTTTATTTTTATGTAGGATTCTGCTACACTTTCTGTTTTTCTTCCCTCCAATAAAACACCTAGGGTGGGAGCTGAGGCTGGTTTGTGGCTGACTGCTCGGGTCCCAGGGGTGGAGCTGGTGCATTGGTCCTGAATGACTGGGAGAGATGCTCAGTTCCTGACTGAGCATTTCTGACTGCAGACTGACCACTTCAGTGCTCCAAGGCATGACTGAGGCTTCCTTAGCTGCTTGGAATCAACTGTGACACTGTCAGCAGGAAGTGAAGAAAAAATGTCCCTAGGCAGGGCTGCTTCTCACAGTGGTAGCAGGGGAGCAGAGAACACAAGTGCACCTTGGGGGCTGCAAAACGCATGTGGAGGCTCCTGTAATAGTCAGATAGTCATTCCCCCAACAGCAGCTCTAGAGGTGGGTAGAACTGGGTGTCAGCAGAGAGCCTAGGGAACAAAAACTGGACAAGGCAGTCTGGATCATCCCTGCTGGGTTCCTAAACTCAGCTTTGGTTTTGCCTTTTTATTTGTTCGCAACAAGTTTTTCTATCTATTCAGTTTTGCGCATGGAGTAGGTTATAAGCAATACTTGTGGTGTAGTCCTTTGCCACTTAGCAGGTTTTTCTGGCTGGACTAGTGTGTACAGAAAGTCAGCAGTCTGCTTCAAGCACCACCACCACAGGTTGCCTTATGAGGGAAGGACTTGCACAGTGGCCAGCACCCCTTGCACCCTGCTGGCCAGGCTTTAGGAAATCCATGCCTATTTGTTCCCTAGATGATTTGCTGAGGTAAGTATCTGGGTAATTCGTTGCATCTTTGTCCCTGTCTGCACATCTGATTGTGCCTTTGTTTTGTTCACTGCTTCTGCATGCAGAGGCTGAGTCACAGCATAGCTGGCAGTCAGCAGGTGGTGAGAGCAACTGTGTTTAAAGGGAACCAATGGTATGTGAATGTGACAAGGTTTTGGGGGAGGTGAGTGTGGCAAGTGACCTTTTTTTTCCTGTCCGCTTTAAACAGTTTTCAGAAGCACTCCCTGCACAGTTTTGGTTCTCTTTCCAGTTGGAGTGAAAGTACCAACTGTTGAGAGCTTGTGAAAATCTGGATTTTGAGTTGACTTGCCTGTTTGCCAAAGGAAAAATGGGTATAGAATTCAGCAGCTTCTTAGTTACAGGCTTTCACTTAAAAAAAAAAAGTGTTTCTTGCCCAGTTTATGAATACATTCAAAGCCCACAAATTCTTAACAGATCCCTTATATTGCAGACTGTTAACAGTCAAATTGAAGTTGTAGGAAACAGCATGGGAGTTAAAATAAGGAAGGTGTCTAGCATATTGCCTGCCATTCTGATTTATGCAGCAGTTAATTTCTTTTATTCTTCCTTAAAAACTACATTTATTTCTCCAGGGAGCTTAGAGCAGTGGTGGGCCTCAGATGTGGTTCTCAGAAAAGGGAAAGAGTGGGTTTTTGCAGTCTGGGTCATAGAGCTTAAGATTAGAAGACTTGAAGCTGGATACTGATGCTTAGTTGGTATCTGAGGGTCTAGATCCTGACTTGAGTGTGGAAAGAGATAGAAAGTTTCTCCCTGTTCCAAGTGGTATTTGGCTTACATAGCAAATTCTCCAGGAGCTTCCCAAGCTAGCAGGTAAGAAGCTGTGATTGCTGTCAAACTGTAAGAGTGCTTTAAAGCAGAGCTGGGTTTCTTTGTTTGGTTTTTGGTTGGTTTTTTGTTTTGTTTTTCTTTTTCTTTTTGGTTTTTTTTTCCCCAGAGAGAAAACAAGAGTTAATAAAATGTGTCCTTGCAGCCAGTTAAGTATGGTGGAAAACATGTTCCTACCATAATCTCTGATAAGTTTTGTTGCAAGTTAGTGAAGCATTGAAGTGCTTGAAGTGCATTGAAGTGCTTGTTTCCAAATTTGTTTGATTTAATCATACTCTGGAGAAATGACTGCTGAAAAGTGGTACTGTCTGAATTAGGGCCTTTGTAAATAGCCATTAAATAAATGATAGAGCGTGTGCTGAGCTGTATATATCTCCCACTGCTGCAAAACTTGGGAGGAGGAAATTTTTCTTTGCCAGATCATGAAAGTGTCCAGTAGATGTCAGGAAAATGTTAAAATATAAATTGCTTTGGAGAAGGAATGTAAAGCACTGCTAAAAGGCTGGTGAGTACAGTGGTGAGTGTGCAGCCTGGTGGCCATCTCTGTCAAAAGTGAGCAGGCATGAGAACTCAAGTGTATTTGTCCCTGTAGAGGTCTACTCACTGAGGTCTCAGTAAACACATGGAACCTGCCTTGTATACAGATGTCCTGGCTGTCAGTATTTTCTAGGGGTTTCTCTTTCATGTCTGTCAGCAGCAGAGACCTTCTGAGAGGTTTAATGCTCTGTGGGAGACACTGTTCTTTGTGAGATGTATGCCATATAACTGAGTTGGCATCTCTTATTCTCTAAAGAAGTAAGATGGAGTCTGGCTCATTAGTTAAGATCAAGACAAACACGTGTCACTTTACACAAGGCAAAAAGCCTGGGGCATTTATTGTTCCCCCACCAATATGGATTTCTGCTTTTGTATGTCCTCCTCTTTGGCTGCAGTGATCCCTAGAGAATTACTTACAGCAAAAAAACCCATAAAAAGCTGTGCTGCTCAGGGAGGTTTTTTTTTTCCTTTCTTTCTTTCTGTCTTTTTTTTATTATTATTTTGTTTGTTTGTTTTGTTGATTTTTTTTTGTTTTGTTTTGGTTTTTCCCAGGGTTATGACCCAATCTTTTAGACATTTGGGACAGAAAGCAGCAAAGGACATTCATGATACCCAAGGCCAGGTTTTTACTACATTTCAAAAGCTTATCTAACTATAGCTGGCGGAAAATGCTGCTTCTGAAAAAATGGTGAGGCAGCTGCAGAACAAATATAGCCTTATATGTGGAAATAGTTTTCTAATGCAATATGTAAGAGAATATTTTAATTGTAGGAGGAAGAAAAGGACAAGTCAAAGTGTAAGAGCAGGGTTTGGCCAAATCATTAGAAACATAGTGGCTTCTAATAGAAAATACTGTGTGACGCCAGGGAATCAGTGTCAGCTTGTGCTCAAAAATGGAAGTGAGTCTAATTCTGCTTCTGTATGGTAGGAGAATCATTAGTTCCTTCTTTTGCTTTTTTCATGCAGGGTAGTCTTAAAATATCATGGTATTTCTCACCTAAAAATGAAGCAAAGTGCCTGTAAACTGCCAACATTGCGTTTTTCTTCACCTTTGTTCAGCTGCTTGCCTTTGGACCAGAGCTTCTTATACAAGTATGGAGAAAATAGAATAAATGGAAGGAAACCCTGAAAACTCTAGAGCTGGAAATAGTTAATCATATTTTTTTGAGTAGCTCAGCAACACCTTGCTAGTGGTAGGGACCTCTCTCTGCTAACTCAGTGTAAGAAAGATATGGAGTGAATCCTTCTTGTGGCTGTATTTGTTCAGTTGCTCTGAGAAACCTGCTTTTATGGTACACATGGACTAAAAGTTGCTGCCTGTCTAGCAACAGCATGAAGCGAGTGGTACCAGGATTTTCAAATCAACCACGTAAGATTTGAAAAGGAGCCAGCAGATCACAAGATGAGCAGTGGAGTATGGTCATGGGATTCTTCTTGCAAGTTCAGCTATGGTATATGCACAAGACCAGTTTCAACTCCTCAGTTTTCCAAATTATTTTTGTTTTGGGTCAGAGTTAAGGCTATTTAAATGCTAATGTTTCTGCTGGGCTTGTCATAGATATTATAGTATGTGATTTTCAGTCTTGTTCATACTTGATGTGCTACTTTTTTGGTAATCATGTGCATAAACAGTTCTACAAATTAACATATTTTGAGGCTGTGTAGGAGTTATGTGCCAGAGAGAGTAAATCTAGCTATGTATATAAGGTAAATTAGAAATGTGGATTATATGTGCAAGAAACAAGGACATTGCATACCAAAATACTTCACTTAAGTGGCCTATTTGAAGTGCTCCATTAACTTGTAGTAAGAGCAGGCATTTTTGCATTGTATATATCAGCTACCGTAGGGCTAAAATCAGACACACCTGGATATCCAAGTGATGTACCTACTTCTCTGAAGGAATCCATCCCAACTATCTGGTATCCTGGTATCCTCCCAGACTTAAGTCAGGCTCTAGTCTTGGCAGCTGCTGTCAGTAGCAGAACTGTGACCTTTGCTGTCTAACCTACTGGCATCTTTTCTATGAAATGAAAGTGTAAAAATGTTAGCAGTCATCAGTCCAAGATACTGACCTTTCAGCATGAAAGCTGTATATCATTTGTTTTCTGTTTTCTGCTTAGAAAAGGAATATGTTAATGTTTGGGTGTGTGACTTGGGGAGCATTCAGCTTTCTGTGATGCTCAGGGGCTTTGGATAGGCATTCTGACGTAGTTTTACTGGTAAGACTACTGCTTGACCCCATTAAAGTTGATGACAAAAAAAAATCTCACTATCAGGTATTGGACCTTGAATTTCAAGGCTGTATTCTTGTGGCTTTTGCAGACCTAACAGGGCTATTTAAAAAAAACAAAACCAAACCACAAAACCAAAAACCAAACCACAGAACAAAAAACCTACTTAGCAAAATGACTGTAATCTCAAACCCTACATTCTGGTTTTTTTTTTTCTTTAGATGAGATTTCTGCTCCAGACTTTTTTGTTATCATGGGCAGATATGGTATGCCCTTGATCAGAGATGGCTCACTTGCTGGTGTTAGATAATTTGCCTTAGCATGTTAATGTATGTGTAGCAGGTATCAGGAATCAAAGAATAATCACATCTCATTTTTCTCCTTTTACAGGGCCTCTACAATTCAATCAAGAATGAGAAGCTGGAATGGGCAGTGTAAGTATAATGCATAGAAAGCAGGAGTTTGAAAATAGCACCTATGTAGTAATCTGTTTATATGTCTTGTGTCACTATCTCAGTGGGCTCCAAAGCCTGCAGAAGATAGACAGAATATGTAATTAGTCTGCTTTTCTGTTAATGAATGACCTGACAATACAGCCTCATCTGTTTCTCCAGCAGATGGAGTTGTTAATGATAGTAGCATTTGTATGGAAAGAGGACAATTCATTTAGTAGAAAACTTCAGCCTGAAAAGAGAGAAATTAAATCCTCTGTTGTTCTATGACTTCATAAATAAACCAGAAGCTGACATGTCCACTTATCTTTTGGTACATTGTGTCAGAACCACTGAATAGAAACACACATTTTGGATTGGGTTTCCTGCTGTTGGTTTATTGTCTTGGTTTGTCTCCTGATTAACTATGGATAACTTGACAATAACCTAATATGTAAGATGATAAATTGGACAAAGCCTGCTGTCCCCCACCCTTAGATAATTTCAGCAGGCTAACACTTGCTAACTATGGCAATGTTACAGACAAGAAAGAGCTCCAGTTTCTGATTGTGTTAAATTGACAATCCTCTTTGCTTAGGTTTTATGTAGTCTATATGTGCCAGTGAAGAGTATCAGGGTCTGGTTTAGATTTTGCTGCTTCCAGAAGGGTGAACTTTGGTGTAAAATAATAGAATCATGTCTTATATATTTTGGCTGTACAAGGTGTTTAGCTTCATGGATTTATACATCTGAAACTGTACCTTCTTCAGAAAGATGTATGCATGCTCCTTCAGCTTTTTTGCTGGAAGGTCTTGCAGGCCCATGGGACTCTGACCTTCCTTGTTTTAAGTTTGTCATCTGAGAATTAATGTCTTGGTAGAGTGTGAGTTCTCCCTTAGAAAGGCTGCTGGCCTCAACTGGGATGGCAGCCTCTGTAAGTGTGTTAGATGGTGTCAGAGTAGTGAAGAAGGTGTGCTGCTAAGGGGAGTCACTAAGAAGTGGCATCTCTGGTAAACCTCATAAGCAGCATGGTGGAATAAAGACACTCCCACACCATGTCTTGGATCTGGAATACACTGTGTGAATCTTACATGTCACAACACCTGAGCTGCTTGCAAGACAGTCGTCCATGGGTACTTCAGACCCAATAGAAACCATTATGTAATTTTCTCATTGTCAGAATTTTTCTCTAGTTTTTGTCAAGAAATGGTACAAGTGTCTAATGCACTTGGGCATCCTCCAGGTGGGAACTGGCTCACACTTAGCTCTGCTCCCGTGAGCTTAGTCAAGGTGATTTACCAGAAAGCTTACTCATATATAAGAAGTAACAACAGCTTAGGCAGTTACAGTATAGTCCAGTCCATATCCTTTTCTTATTAATTGCTTGGGAAAAATTGAAAGCAGGCTGGATAAGGTTTTGGGAATAATAAGGCTTTGGGATATGGGCATAAAGCATCGTTCTTCGAGCAGAATGCTCAAGGTAGCCAATTGTCAATTCCAGTCTGAAACTCAGACAGTTAACTGGGACTAATGTGACAATAACTTTCCATGCTGTGAAACAAAGCTCATTCTGGACATAGTCAAAGAGGCTGTGCCTTTTGCCTTTAGGGTTGAGAGTGCTGGCTGGAAGAGGGAACATAAAGATGACTCTACTTGCTTTTTCAGAGATCTGTGGTTGACGAAAAGTCATCTTTTCCTCATCTTTCATCCTCAGCAAGGATACTGAGGACCGCCTGAGTTACAGGGAGGAGGCACATCAGTCTCTTGATTTGCTTTCATGATCTGCTGAGAAAGATGGATAGGAAGGGGATATGGGCTTTTTTTGCTGTGATAGGACTGAGAAAGATACTCTCTCCTTTTCAAATCGTATCCCTTTGCTTCTGTGATGTGGTTGGAGGGGAAGAAGTGGGAGGTAAGGCAATGGTGGAAATAGGGCTGCAAACCCAAGAAAAAAATTGTGTTTGTGATGCTGACACATTGAAGCAATGTCTTTTCTCCATCCAGAATCCCTTTGAGGAGCTAAGACTCTCTCTTAAGTGACAGTTTAATTGCTTCTCTGGCAGAACATTTTTGATGGGTTAGTGACTGTTAATAGTGTCATTGAAATAAAACTGTCCACAGGCAGGGGAGGGTAACAGCGATATGTGAGATGGGGAAGACTGCTATGTGATCCTTATATTACTTGTTGTGAGCTGGTGTGTCATCATTCCAAATGGTTTGCTGTCCATTTGCGGTGGAATTACAGTCAATCCAAAGCCCACAGAAAGAGAAGCCTACCATTGATACCAATTTTGTAGTCAAGAGAAGAGGCATCCTAATCATCAGATGTGCTCCAGAGACTTTCAGTAAGAGGGCTCATTTATCCCTTATGAACAGGAAGAACAAGTACAGCCCTTGACAGAGAGAAATGCATTACAGTGCTTCTACTGCAGTATTTTTGGGTGCAAGATCATCAAAAGGTTAAAAGTGAATCAAATACTGTGATGTTAAAGATAAACATATCTTTGAATTTACATTGATCTGGTGAATATGGGATCCTTAATGTAAACTCCTGCTCTGCATTGCACCCCCAAGTTTTTTTGTTACTGTCACAATAGAACTTCCAGAAAACGTTCTACCACTTACTTGGTGTGCCATTTACTTTGCTCGCTGTTTCTTCTTGCTGGTCTTGTTCAGTGTCCTGGAAGAAAAGAGAAAAGCAGTATGGGAGAAATAGCCAAGTATGGTTATTCTGTCCCATTCTGTTGGCCCATTATTACATTTACTCTGTATCCTATTCCGTATTTACTCAGTGCTGCTTACAGTTCTAGATCTCCTGTTGGTTCGACTGTGGCTCATTTCTTTGAATAGCAAGTGAAGCACCAAGTAGTGATTGGATCACACTGAAGTCACTGGTAGAAGCTCCTACTGACTGCAGTGAAACTGTGTTACTGTTTCATCCACTTAGTCAATGCATGCTGGTTTTGATGTGCTGAGATGACTGGAACAAAACAAGAGTGCATCTAGACCCAGCAATTTTGTTGTAATTTTTCACACTGCCTGAATTTTCCTGAGGGCCTTGATATTTCCATGAGATTTTTTTCATATTTCAATAATAAACTCCTGTTCTACAACTCTGACACCACCAGTAAGAATAAATTAAGGTCCTGTGAACTTGACTGGTGAGATTAGAAGAATCTAATGTATTGGATTTGTTTAAGTGAAAAAGGAAGCACTGAGAAGAGGAGCCTGGGTGTATTTTTTTATGTTTTTCAGTGTTTAAAGGCTCTCATGGAGGAAAAATGGTGTTGGTTATTCTTCATGCCCACTCTGGACAAGCTAAAATTCAAAGCAAGGGAAGTTTGGGTGAAACATTAAGAAAGCTTTCCAGGAATAAACCTGTTAAACCAGGGCATAGATTTGCCTGGACAAACTATGGAAGTGTCTTCAGTAGAGTTTTTTTGTGAAGTGGTTGTTCTGTCCAGAATGTGTTAGGAAGAGTGGATCCAGCCTTATAGGTAAAGAGATGTATTAGCTCACCTCTTACCGTTTTTGTAGATGTTTCTTATCATGTTTCTTTTGCATTTATCGCCATCAGCTTCAAGCTGAAGACAAAAAATTATTTTGATTTCAAAGGCACCAGCACTGAATGCACTTTTTTTGCATGATGTCTGCATGGAAATGCACTGATGACTGTTATTTTTCACCATTTATTTGTAATATTATATGTACTTCCTGTTGAAATTGATAGGAATAATAAAATCATTATCTTAAAGCAGGTCAAATGGCTATCTAGAATTAACATGAAATCCCAGAGCGCTGCTTACAAAACTGCAAAAGACAAGTGGCTGCATTTGAGCCATCTGTATTCTGAAAGCTTTCTCTCAGAGGGCATTGTAGTTTTCAAGAGGATCGTTGGGTTTTTAGCTAGTTGATGATAGAGTGTTCTTTCCAGTAAAGTTTAGACAAGCAAGTGTATTTTTTTTGTTGTTTTTCTGGACTGCTCAGAAAAATCCTCTCCTTGCAGCCCAAAAGTCAGTCTTAGAGACAGGGGTGGTGGGAAATGGGTGCCAAATCCTAACTGTGGTTCCTGTAGAAGACTGTGATGCTAAGACCAGAGTCGTTATAAAGACATTCGTGCAGAAGCTCACCTTTTTCTAGGTCAAACCCAGAAATCTCTTGGTGTCATAATTAACTCTTCATCTCCCAAGTTCTAGGATGATTCCTCTTTGAAAATTCATGACTAGTTTCAGAGAGAGGGTAGGTGGCAATCACCTGGCTCTCCTTTGTTCTCTCCTCCCTTTCGTAAAGATGGCAAAATTCTCTCCACTGGTTTCTCAAGTCAATTTACTGCAGATGCTGTCAGATCCAGTTTCATATAATTATGTGCTATGAATCTGAATTTTTTTTAAATGCCAATTTCTAAATGGATAAAACCATCCTTTTGCCATGTCATTCAAGTTTTCTGTTTGAACAAATGCAGATACAAAGCTAAGTTCTAAAAACTAAGGGCTTGACCCTCTCTTCCTAGCTTAGTGATTTAGCAGTTTTCCAAGGCAGAGCCTCAAGTCAGACTGTGAAGCACACCAAAATGATTTTGTTACTGACAGGACAGTGTTTTTCTTCCAGAAGTCAAGGTGGGGCATTCTTGTAAAGGAGATGAAAAAATTCATCTCCTTTTTAGGGAGATGAAAAAATATATTCCTTCACCAATAAGGCAACATCTATATTTTTGCAAGTGTTTCACATCTGCGTGTTTAAGAATAAGAGGGAAACTCTTTCTGGTTGTCAGTGATCATGCATTTTGGAAGGAAAAACTCTGCTGTTTCAATGAATGCTGTGTCTTCAACGGATGTAGCAAGCAGATTCTGGCTTTGGTGTGCTGCTACTTGTGGGCAGCCAGTGCCCTTGTTACTGCTCCATTTGCAGGTCCTTTTCCAATGAGACAAGCTAAATGGAGTGGAACTGAAGGTCCTTGTTTTTGGAAGACTTGCAAATAGGACATGCTGTAAGCAGAGTCTTGAAGAACCTCTACAACTTTTCTTGTCATCAGCACCCTGCAGATTAGAGGCTCTAGTAGGTCATGCTTTTTCTGAGTGGAAAATGGGACTTACAAGAGGGCTCACTGCCATCAGTTTTCAGAGAGGGATCACCAGAGGAATAATTTTCATACCCAGAGCCAGGAATAGTCTTCCTCTGCTGATTAAAGAAAGAAAAATCTCTTAAAACTTATGCAATCCTAGGTGGACTCCCATGATGCTGAAATGTGCCTGGTGCCAAGCCTAGGCACCAGGACTGCCCCTGACACAGACCTGAGCTACACCTGTGGGACACTAGATCCATGGCTCTAAACATTCCTGCACAGACGCACCACTCTTACCTCTGCGTTGCTGGAGGCCTTCATTCAGGGGATTTCACAGGACTTGAATCATCTGAGAGATCCATCAGAGGATGGTGCATCTCCCAAAAAATGGATTTTAAAACAAGATCAGCTTTTAGGTGTATATATTCAGAGCCCGGCTGAATTTTCTGCAGCCACACCCTAAAGACTGGTGAGAAGTAAACTCAAATTGTTATATCCTTGATAAAGCCTGTTCAGGACCTATCCATTTATCTGACTTTGGAGGTTACTTAAGCAAAGGCTAATACCTGAGCTGTTTTGCTACTTTTAAACTCCTCCAGTCATCTTGCATTATACTTGACCACTGAAGCAAGTGGAGTATTTGAAGAAGTGTTATTTCCAGTGGCGTTTTGTATTCCAGATCAGAGGGAGACAGAAGCTGCTTTTAGTTCCATTTTCTCAGCTGTTCTTCCATTTCTTGCTCTCTGTAATGAATTCCCCTTGCCTCTCTTGGCTTGTGCATCTTGACCTCATGCATCTCATTAGAGTGCTCAGCTCTCACAAGTGCCTGAGGCTTCTGAGTCTCAGGGATGTCCTGTTTTCAAAGACAGATTAAAGGACCAATTAAGGGTTTGTTCAGTGCTACCACTAGTAATGATAGCAGATGCCATTGATAAGGGCACTGGTACATTCCTGCAGGACAGTTGATCAGAAAATGATAATTCTCTCCCATCACTTAAAGGGAGACAACTTATTAAAAAAAAAAAAAAGCTAAGCCATTTATTGCAGTAGGTCTCTGCTGACAAGGAGAAGTGCACCTTGGCTGAGGTCCCAGAATTCACAAGGCAATTCTTTGTGACAAATCAGACAAAGTGTTTGTGCCTATGTGAGATTTTAGTCTGGATTGTGTACCACAGAATTGTATCATGAGAATATGCATCTGAAATTGATAGGTACTGAAGAAATGCAATGGTAGGCTTGCCTGAAGCTAGTTTAGTGCAGTAGATGCACAAAAGGTGGGGACAGTCAGCATCGGCAGAAATTCCTACACTTTTGCAGTTGGGAGAGGGCTTCAACCAAAGGATGCTTGAAGAAATCCTTACTGTTTTGACCAACAAAAGGTTTTTTACAGTTATCTCTGTTCTGGAGTGGGAAAATGTATATCAATAGGCTGAAAGATGCCAGGACTGCTCTCCCTTGTAGGAATCAGGTCTTCAGGTGAAAGTTTTGTTCCTCTAAATTGGGAGACATTGCAAGACAACACCATGACGCACCACTATAGCTCTATCTCTACAGCTAAATCAAATGTCTGCCACTCTGCGTGACTTTCAACCCAAATGTTGATGTATAGCATCCCTATCCATACTGATGAAAAGTCTTGCCTTTGAAAAGAAGATGCTGGCCTCTGTACTGCCTGTTGGGCCTGTCCTTTACTGTGCTGATTGCTGAATGGTATCTGGAAATGGTTTGTGAGTGTATTTGGCCGAGGCCACACCAAACACAGAGTAATGTGAGGTGGTCAGTCAAATGTCTGGCAATGTTCCATGGCTCTGCTGAGTTCATAAGTATAGCCTCTGCATCTCTGGATTTTGTTTACTTCTTGTCAAAACAGTCTGTTACCCTTGTATATCCTCAGACTGGGTTATTCTCCAGAAGATAATTTCAGCAGAGGTCAGGATACACAGGTTGTCATTCACAGGTTGCCTGCAGGTCTTGGAGGGCATTTCTTTGGATGGTCATTCCCATAAGCAATACTTAAGGGAACATGGTTGCAGTGTATCTCAAAAGGAGCTTTTGGACTGACATATGCCTTGCTAATCCTTATCTGATACACGCCTTGAATGTATGCATCTTTATGTCCACCTGAGCTTGCTCTCTCTGCACGTCATCTGGGTCTGGTGAGATGCACCAGCTTGAAGTCCACTGCCCTTATTATCTGGTTAGACTTACATGATAATGATACTTTGAAAATCAGACGCTGGGTATAGGAGAAACATTGCTACCGTGACTTTTGAATGGCAGCCTGCAGCCCCTCTGACAGCCTTTCCCAGTCAGCTGGCGAGGAATGCGTGGGGACTTTAAAAGACACAGGGCTGCTGTGTAATCTAACACTGTCTATGCTTGCTTCAGATACACCATCAACCCAGATTCAGTGGCCTGCTGGTCTATGAAAACTTTCACCCTACTCTTGTGATAGACATCCTTTGTTTTTGAGATTGCCTCAAGCTCTCAGCCTTTGGCTGTGACAAGAAAAAAGGCATTTATTAGTCAGGCAGTGCTTCTAACACAGCTGAAATGAGCTGTGTTGATTATATTGCCCTAACAAGTAACACTTTGAGCAGCTTATTGCTTCTAAAATACAGAAAACGTCATTCACCTAGTGTAGTTTTGATTTTTAAATTAGTACTTGTATGCTGGTCTGAGGAGGAAAATAAAGAAAAAGAGGTTAAAAAAAACCTGTAAAGGAGGTAAAAACCTGTGTTTCATGTCCTAACCTAAGGTGTAAGCCACAGTGATCTGTAGTAGTCTAATTCTTCTCATCTACATGTGAACTCATGAAGAAACTGAAGATTTTTCATAAGAGCCCAGCCAGCAAATATTTGCCGTTTTAGCACTGAAATAAGTGGAATTAAAAATAGGGCAAGCTGGAGGACATAGTACACTCTTGAAATACTGCCATTTAAGACTGTAAAAGGAAAATTTAGGTTTTTTTGGAAAATCTGTCTCTGTGCTGATGAAGTTGGTGAACTGATGCTTTTCTATAATATGGCTATGTTTTCATCCATATCTAGGTTTCTCTCTAAATAGGTCCTCCTATGAGGGAGAAGAATATTTAGACAAGGTGCATGAAAGAATTACTGGAGTAAAACATTGCTGGTTGGTCCCTTGTTCATGTTTGGTTTTCACTGATTTTTAAGGGATGAAGAAGAGAAAAAAAAATCTCCCTCAGATGGTACAGATGAAAAGGATAATGGGAACCAGACAAAGGCTGTCAGTAGAATTGGCAACTCAAATAACCCATTCGTGGACATCCCACATGACCCCAATGCTGCTGTGTATAAAACTGGATTTCTGGCTCGGAAAAGCCATGCAGATATGGATGGGAAGAAAAGTGAGTATGTTTCACTCTTAACATCCACTTTCATGTTAATCTCCACACAAGGCTACTTATGATGAGCCCATGTGCCTCTCAAGGCAAATAGTGCTGCTTCGTTAGGGGAAACTGCAGCAATAGCAAACACTGCAGCAATTGGATTATCACACTTATATTGTTAGGGTAGGATTTACAATGTTCAGTCCCATTTGCAGTAACTCTAATGTCTGAGCATAATGAGTAATGTGGTACAGCAAAGCAATGTGAGTTGTTTGTGCTAAAAGAAAATGAATGTTATGGTTCACAGAAGAGAATACTATTTCAAGTGAATTACCATTGCTGTTCTATAGTAGCTTGGTAATTCTCCTTTTCCTTACGTTAGAGCAGGTTGTTTCGTATCTCCACTTCCCTCTGGGTCTGTCTGTAAAGAAACGCTGTTCTTTAGCTTTACTTGGAAGATGCTGTATCCGTTCCCTTATCTGTTTTCCCAGCCTTGGGTCACATACACAATGAAGTTCGGCAGCTTTTGGTAACAGCCCAATTTTATATCATGTAGTTCCCTCCTGACCCTTCTTTGTCGTAACCCTGCTATGTCTCTTACTTTACTTGTTGCCTTTCCTTCTTGTCCTCCTTGTGTTTGTGGTACAGTCATTACCAGAGGCTTCTGATTTGCCTGTGTGTGTTTTGCTGTTTGGATGTCTTCATTTGTTTTCTACTGATGTTCCTCAAAATAGCAGAGGCTACTCAGAGCATCTGTATTTTCCCCACACAGTGCTGATGATCATGCTATGAGGTTAAAATCCTGGAGGCAAAGTCTGACGTTGTGATGTGTGTCCCTTGCTGGGCTAAGCTCTTTGGTATTCTCATGTTTTGCTAGTATATTTTATACGGTACAGTTGGAGGTCAGTATTTTCAAGTGGAAGGCTGACAGCTCCATAACTAAATCAAAACAGAGATGTCGAAATCAAACTGACTTCATTCTTGGTGATGACTGGATGCTCTCAGTAGATTCCTCTTTATTAAACTTCTGTTTACTTACCCTTAATAAATCTACTTGCTTTTATGAAATTATTCCTTTAATTATAAGTAATCTGTAGTGCTCATTATTACAAACTGAATGGGGATAAACCTCTTATAAGTAATATGATTAGGATTGTGTTTTCAGAAGTTTCTGTACATCTTAAAAGTCTGTCTGTCATTGTCATGCATCTGTTGAAAAAGTTACATTCTGACTTTCCATTTGCAAATAAAGTGAAACTCTTTTTTCAGAAGTCAGACTTTTGCATATTTCATTTCCTAATGGAGTTGTTGCAGGGCAGAGATCAACTTGTACAGGATTGCTAATGAAGTGATATGCTAACATGCTGTATGTATTTTCTCAGAAAGAGAGTACTGAGCTCTAAAGCACTTAGGTAGTCTAGAGGAGAATAATAAAATGGGCTAATGGCAGGAAGCTAAACTGGACAAACGCCAATTAGAAATAAGGCCTGTTGTGTGAGATTAGAATGATTAACTTCTGAAGCAATGGGCTAATAATCTCTTCACCATTCCATGTCTTCAGAATAGGATGCCTTTCTGGGTTTGGTGCTTTAGTTGAGCACAGGCTATTCACTTCAGTCTAGGGTCAAGTGCTGGTCAGTGGTGCATGCATGGTGGAGAGCGAGCTTTGATACAGGCTTCTAGACTCTGGCACTGTGACTGTACAGTCTTCCCTCTCTCTATTGCAGTTGAATTTTAAACAGAATTTGTCTCCCTCTTATCCTTTCCTCCCACCCTGTATCCCCCAAACTACTTGTGGGCTGGATAGGTTGTCTTTGTTATGCTCCTCAACCTCAAACTGTTTCTTGATAGATCATTATTTTTTATGATTTTGTTTGGTCCCCCTCTCTCTCCTTTTTCCTCCTCAGCTTCCCCTGCAGCTGCAGGAATAGGGGAAGGGATCAAGAAGCCATCTGACGGCTCAGTGTGACCTTGGACGTGCAGCACCAGCAATGGGGAGGGATGCTTCCAAGAGGCACTGCTTTCCTAGCAGTATCCCGTTGGTCCAGAGCAGTGCCTGCCAGGCTGCTGTGGCATGCAAAAAGGGTGTTTCCTTCTGAAAACTCTGCAGTGTAACAGAGCTGATTCCCAGCTGTGTAGGGGCAGTGTCAACCTACCTGCAAGAGCACAAAGGCAGAGTCTCTCTGACCTATTTCCTATATGGCTGCAGTTCCCTTCTGATCAAGTCCAGGGCTATCGTCAGGGTTGTTTTGTTACTCATTCACACAGCAGGTATGTGCAGGCACTGTGCTGAGTTGTGTTGTCCTTTGCAAAGGAGAGTACAAAGAAGGCTTAACACAGAACTAATGTAGCTCTCCTGTTGCTTAGACAAAGTGTAGAAATGGATCTGAGTTAAATGGATTTTCATTTGTTTTCTTTGCAGCTCCCCGGGGAAAACGAGGCTGGAAAACCTTTTATGCTGTGCTGAAGGGAACAGTCTTGTACTTGCAGAAGGTAGGGGAAATCACTGTCTTCTGGAAACTAATTGAAGAGGGATAAAACAGTAGGCATCCCCTCTGCTCTTACAGCCTGCCTCCAGGCTCCTTTCCCTTCACAGTGTAGCTGATCTCTCTGCCCATCACCCTGTTTATACACACATTCAGGCATGAATCCTTTCACTGACACACTCCCCCTTTTCACGCTTTAAAGTTCAGTTTCATTGTTCCCATCCACATGTGCACCCCATCGATTCCAGTTTATACCATCGCTGTCACTCATGGCTAAAGGAATAGCCAGCTTCACCAGCAAAGACAGTATAATCTCTCTGTGTATTGCACACATTCCTTAAGGCTGCTTTTAATATTGCATTTCATACATATGACTTCTCTTCCTGTAAGGCTGTCCTCATTTCCTATCTTTTCATAGTATACTTTTCTGTAATGCCTACAAAACCAGCTGCAAAACAACTGAATGGCAGCTATGCCTTACTAGGAATTTTCAGCTTCTGCTCCATAGCAAAATTAAAGGATAATTGCTTTCTTACCCCAGTGCAAGATCAGACACTGGTTTCTTTCTAATAAACTTTGTGCTCTAACAGCAGGAAGTCTAAAAAAACAGTCAGCTGAAACCTTTCAAGTCTTTTGGCGTAAGCTGAAATACATTATAGTGCAGTTTTAACTATTCTCTTGGAAGGGGAAATGCAGCATGTGAGTGAGAACTTTGAAAATCAAACAAATCTATGTAGCAGCTATGTAACTTGTTAAGGCTTTTTGCCCTCCAACATAGGTGAACTATTGGTGATATGGGTGTTGTTTTTCCAGACAGCTCTGTGTTGTAGAAATATGCTCCTTTGAAAGGCTTTTTACATTTCTACTGTGTTTTGCAACCATAGGGTGTGCAAGTTCAAGTACCTGTTGCTATTTCCTCCTCCCTTGCTGTGGCTTTCTGAAGTTCCTGGTTTCACGGGAGCCAGCCTGGATAGTATTTGAGAAGAAAAAGGGTGGTTTGGATCAAATTGTTACAGCATGACATTTACAAAGTAGATGCTTTAGCTACAGTACCTTTTTGGGAGGGCTGAAATCCTGAAACAAACCAAACAATCTGCAGTCAAGAGGGAAGATTAGGACTGAAAGTTGATGTGACATGCTGCAAGCCAGTGCAAGAGACTAGAAGCAAGGGTGCTGAATCACAACTGAATCTCCCCTTTGATCCTCTTGGCTAGCAGCAGGTTCACTTTTACTAAAGTGGCCTTTATGGCAGGCTTGTATTTGCCTTTTCCCGGGTGAAATGAAGTCACCTGCTTTGATTTCTGAAGTAAGTCACCTTTAGTGTTCACCTGAAAAAACTGCAGGGTTTCCTAAGAAAGAAGAAGGCATATTAATTTCTTATTTGACTATTGAGGAGGGATTAATAAGCTTTGGAAAGAAAGAAATGGAGATGCTGGCTATTTTAGAGTCTTAACTTTGTCACTGGCATATTAGTTTAAAATGCTTTCTGTTTGGCAAAATGTGGAGATACTGATGTAGCGTGCAACTTTTCTACAGAATGTTTCTCTCCCTGCTCTCACCCTCAATCCTTTGGGGAGCAAGAGAGTAATTTCACATCCGACTGCATCTTTGCAAAATGAAGTGCATTGCTGGAGTTTTTACTCTTATTTGTTTGTTATTTATGTGTCTTGCACTTGTCACAGCACTTGAATTCAGTGATTGCAGGGTGGTTACTTCACAAAGGTGCACTCTCCCACTTGGTCCTTAAGACAGTTGCATGGAAGCCATCTTAATGTAGTAGAATTCTAGGCAAGACTTCTACTTTGGTTCTGTAAAAGGTTGACAGAGGGTCCTCATGGGAAGTGACTCATTTGCAGAGTAATCACAGAACTGGCATGGTTGGAAAAGACCTCTAAGATCACTGTGTCCAACCGCCAACCTCCCCACCCCCCAATAAAATAAGATATATTTACTGGACACCAGACCAGCAGAGCCAAGCAGATGAGTCCCTCAACAGGCAGATAGAAGAAGCTTCTCATTCACAGGCCCTGGTTCTTTTGGGTATTTCAACCACCGTGATATCTGCTGGAGGGACAACACAGCAAGGCATCAGCAATTCAGGGTGTTCCTGGAATGCATAGAGATAACTTCCTCCTCCAAATGGTAGAGGAATCAACAAGAAACAATGCTATGCTAGACCTTGTTCTCACCAACAGAGAAGGCTGGTGACCAATGTGAGGCTCAGGGACAACCTTGGCTGCAGTGATCATGAAGTACTTGAATTACAGATCTTCAGGGCATCTAAGAAGATGTATTCCAAGCTTACAACCCTTGACTTCAGGCATGCAGACTTTGATGGCTTCAGGGATCTGCTGGCCAAAGTACCGTGGGACAAAGAGCTAGAGGGAAATATGCTAGGAAAGGTGCTAGGAGACCTGTATGGATGAACAAGATTCTCCTGGACACACTATCACACAAGAAGAAACTACAAGGAATGGAAGAAAGGACATCTAGAATGGGCGACATACAAGGAAGCTGTCCAAGCAGTCACAGAAGACAATAGCAAGGACTGGAAGGAAGGAAGAACTGAGCATTGTAAGTGAAGATCAGGACTGTGACCATCTGAAGAACCTGAAAGTGTACAAGTCCATGGGATCTGGTGGGATACATCCACGGGTAGTGAGGGAGCTGGTGGATGTGGTTCCTAAACCACTGTCTATTGTATTCCAAAAGTCATGGCAGTCCCCACTGCCTGGAGAAGGGGAGACATAACTTCCATTTTCAAAAAGGGAAATAAGGAAGATCCAGGGAACTATAGGCTGGTCAGTCTCACCTCCATAACCAGTAAGATCATGGAGCAGATCCTCCTGGAGGCACTGCTGAAGCAGAAGAATAATGAAGAGGTGACAGTCAGCATGGCTTCACCAAGGGCAAATCATCCCTGACAAACCTCGTGGCCTTCTATGAAAAGGTCACAACATCAATAGACAAGGGAAGAGCAACTGGCATCATTACCTGGACCTGAGCAAAGCCTTTGAGACAGTCCTGCATGACATCCTGGCCTCCAAGCTGGTAAAACATGGGTTTGACTTATGGACCATTCAGTGGATAAAGAACTGGCTTGATGGCCACGAAGAGTGGCTGTCAACAGGTCCATGTCCAAGTGGAGTCCCTCAAGGATTAGTATTGAGACTGGTCCTGTTAAACACCTTTGTAAGTGACATTGATGGTGTCATTGAGTGCACTCACAGCAAGTTTGCTGATGATGCCAAACTGTGTGGTGCAGCTGGCACACTGGAGGGAAGAGATGCCATCTAGATGGACCTTGACAGGCTGGAGAAGTGGGCCCATGACAACTTCATGAAGTTCAACAAGACCAATTGCAAGGTCCAGCATTTGGGTCAAGACAATCCCAAGCACCAATACAGGCTGTGTAGTGGCTGGCTTGAGATCAGCCCTGAGGAAAATGACTTGGGGGTGCTGATGGATGAGAAGTTCAACATGAGTTGTCAGTGTACACTTGCAGCCCAGAAAGCCAACCAGGTCCTTGGCTGTATCAAGAGACATGTGGCCAGGAGGTCAAAGGAGGTGATTCTCCCCCTCCTACTCTGCTCCTGTGAGACTACACCTGGAGTACTGTGCCTGCTTCTGGAGCCCCTTTTACAGGAGGGACATGGACAGGCTGGAGCATATCCAGAGAAGGGCCATGAGGCTGATCAGAAGGCTGGAGCACCTCTCCTGTGAAGAGAGACGGAGAGAGTTGGGGTTATTCAGTCTGGAGGGGAGAAGGCTCCGAGGAGACCTTTGGTGAAGAATTTTTTAGGATGTCAGGTAGTGATAAGACTAGGGGGAATTCAAACTAGATTCAAACTAGGGATTCAAACTAGAGGAGGGTAGATGATTTAGATTTAGATTAGATTTAGATTAGATTTAGATTTAGATTTAGATTTAGATTTAGATTTAGATTTAGATTTAGGAAGAAGTTCTTCACCATGAGGGTGGTGAGACACTGGAACACATTGCCCAGAAAGGTGGTGGAAGCCCCATCCCCTGGTGGTGAAAGGTGGTGGAAGTTTTTAAGGCCAGGCTGGATGGGGCTCTCAGCAACCTGATCTAGTGGGAGGTGTTCCTGCCCGTGGCAGGACGGTTGGAGCTTAGATGATCTTTAAGGTCCCTTCCAACCCTAAAAATTCTATGATTCTGTGTCTGCATCACCATGCTCACTAGAGTATGTCCTGAAGTACCTCGTCCACACAATTTTTAAATACTTCCAGGGCTGGTGACTTCACTACCCCCCTGGGCAGCCCATTCCAGCACCTGACTACTCAGTAAAGAAATTCTTCCTCACATCTAGTCTAAATCTCCCCTGGTGCAATTTCAGGCCATTTCCTCTAGTCCTATTGTTCACTTGAGAAAAAAGGACAGCATCCACCTCCCTGCAGGGAGCTGGGTGCTACCTCTTTCAGGTAATTGTAGAGAGCAATAAGGTCTCCTCTCAGCCTCCTAATGGGGCAGCTGTGAGCCTCTCCAGCATGCCTCTGGCCCTGCTTAACCACAGTGCCTCATGCTGCTACTGTGAAACATCCTCTGATTACTCCTAAGGTCCAGAAGGGCATCAGTTCAGCCCTGTAACAAACTTTGCTCTGTTAAGGATGTAGTATTGCAGAATGTGTGAGTGCCAGGCTTTTAAAATACACTGCTAGTTCAGGCAGTCATAAAAAAGTTGCTGAGCTTTTGTGTCCTTTTACAGTATACTGGGAGACTAAAATTATCCTAAGTTTACAAACTTCAGGAGCATTTTGTATGTGGTGTTTTATAACATTTCTTTGTAGAAATGAATAGCTCTGGCAAAAGTCATGTCCAAAGGATTTCTTTGCATCTATTTGCCTTTTGACTTGATTACAGAGTGCTGCAGAGTGGGTTGCACACACACATTTTCCCTTTTTCTCTTAGTATCTATATATTATCTATAGGTTATCTATATATATTGGACAGATGACATCTGTGATGATCGTTTCATTACACTGAGTTCTATCCATGCAGTGGAGAGAGAAATCTGTTCCAGATGCTGTAAACACGCATGCCAACCTTTGCACTCCTGTGTTTACTGTAATTCAGATGTTCCCTCAAGACAGTATTTTAATATAAATATTAATTGATTGTAGCAGCTGTGATTCCCCCAGTGAGCAGTGTGATCCCAGTTTTGGGATTTGGTTTTCATACTGGTCCAGTTCTCCCGGTTTTGATGTCGAAGTCCGTGTATGAAAGTGGTTTGTAAATGGTGGTCACTTGAGATTTACTGGGGAATTTATCTGGACATTCTTGTCTCTGTGCACTCATTTTATATTTATTTTCCTCCGCTGGAACTGGTCCAGCACTGATTCCTGTGCTACATATTGTTTTATTTTTAAATGAGTGATTTAAGAGAGAGATCATTGCTGAGTTAGTGAGCACAGAGGCCACTGGATGAGCGTTTGCAATTAGCCAACTAAACATGTCTGCACTGTATTATATAAAATGGGAGGTTTGACATGTTGGGGATGTTGGCCCTGTCTCTCAGCATCATCAGGACAAGGATTTCCTGCCCTCTGTTCATTGTAAAGTAGGAGCTTGATAGAATGTCTGTTCACTGGACTGACATGGGATGTGATGTGCATACAGAAGAGAGGTTTATAAGGACAGAATGTAGGCTGACCTCACTTCCTTGCTAGAAGTTGCTTCTGGACAAGCTGTGCAGAACATGGACCTTGGTGTTTTGTTCAGACTCTTCTGTGAGGTTTGTGACATCTTCACTCTTTGATGAGGCACTTCAGTCTTGCTCACTTTGCGGTATTTTTATGTAACTTTTCTCTACTAAAATATATTTTTTAAAAGAGTTAAAGGACAGAATGATGTAAAGTGTTCAGTAACAAAACTTTCTGAAAGAGAATTTTGCAGCAGTCACATGCAGCTGAGAAGAGATATCTACCCACAGTGCACTGGCTGAATAAAAGCCAAATGCCATTCTCTGGACTATCAAAAACAGATTTAGAAACATGCTGACTCCAGGTCAACAGGACGTGGGAAAGTCATTCTCTCGGAGTCTGAGAAGATGAATTCAGCGTATCGTTGTGTTGTGTGCAGCACTCCCATCAGCCTTCAGTTGGCAGAAACATCACAGTTCCTTTCTGGCTTCTCATATATTTCTGGCCACTGTCTTTGTCTAACATTAGTGAGCTGCCTTCCATTTCAGCTCAGCCTCCATACTAACACAAGCATATCAGGGCACATGCTGTCCTTGATAGCACAGGAACTACAGGTGTTCCTTCTCCCATAGCATTCCATGCCAGTTGAAAAGACTTGGAGGCTGTAAGGAGGAATTTTGACAGTACATTCACTTCCTTCCAGCTTTCTCTGAGGCTGGCCAACTATGTGGAGACCTTTTCGGTATGCTGATCAGTGCCTTTAGAGAAGCTAGCAGAGTCCCAGCTGTCAAGATAGATTGCAGCCATCTGTTGTGGTAGGATTAGGAGGGATTATTGTGAAGTTCACAGCCAGGACTGTTTCTGGGACTGACCAAATGTGGAATTCTTCTGGAACAGGATTAGTCACCAGAGCAGGTTGTGGACATTGGATGCCTCTGTAGAGGAAGCTGGGAAGTGACAGGCAAGGTGATACCTTGCACTGTCTCTAGGCACTTACTTGAGGAAGGCCATCATATCATGTTTCTGAGGCCTGTCTTTTATCCCCCTGAAGCTTTCCAAGTCTCCCTGGACAGTGGCACCAATAATTTTCCCCAAATCTGCCATCAAATAAATCAACTTGTGAACATGTGAAGGAAGGGCCTTGACCTGAGGGCTTGCTTCTTCCATTTTCAATATGGTGCTGGGGCAGACACTGGACAGCCTCCAGTTCTTGTCCTTCCGCTAGGGACTTTCCCAAGTCTTCCTTGAAGAATGTTTAGAGGGTGCTCTGACTGGGAACAGGCAAAGCGCATCATGATGTTGAGATCCCTCAAAAGATTGCTGGTACTTGAGAAGAGAGGAATGACATTTGGCTTCGCTCACTGCAAGATCCTGAAAATCCCAGATTATAGGTTGAAGGCTTCCCTTCTGTCATCTGTGCAGCCACACTCAACCTTTCCACTTAGGCTTGCCAGATCTGCGGTGGGTTGTGCTCTTGTCTGACCACAAGAAGAGATGGTCATTAGTATTGATTAGCTGAGTCTCCTCAGGTGAAGTGTCTTGAGCAGCACCAACTCTGGGCCTGCACTAGCTGAACCTCTTTGAGAAACATGAGTTGTGGCAGAGGAACAGGACACTTCCTCCTCCCTTTCGAGAGGTGGTCACCACAGCTGGTGATTCCCCATCCAGTGAAAATCATCCTGGAGAGCCCTGACTAAACCCAGCCTGGCTGAGATCACAGATACCTTCAGCACTGGTGTAGTTGCCTCTGGCTGGAACCCTGGTCTGTGTGCTGCCAAATAACCCTGTAAACCAGTTCACACATATTAATCGCCTCTTCTCCAGGGTGGATGCTTCTCTGGCTAGCGCTGTCCCTCACATGTTCTGCAGCCTGCCCTCTTGTTGCCTGCTAAACTCCATCTCCTAATTCTTGTTTTCAAGTGAAGAGATCAACAGTTGTCATACCTACATGTCATACCTACGTGGAATTACTCCTGTCTTGCAGCCGTCACACTACCTCCTTTGGTGGTTGTTTCAGATCAGATTGATCTATGCGAAGTACTAAGGGAGAGAAATGGAGTCAACTGTAGACTGATTTGACCTCTCCTTCAGAAACTGGGTATGCAGCATTGCTGGCAAGTGACTTTTCTGTTAAAAAGCTCTTGGCTTTCCAAGACACTGATGGTCAGGTGGGCTTTAAACTGAATTTATGGCTACCCTGTGATTCTGCCCCCATCCAGCATCTGTCACTCAGAAGGTCAAGGACAGCTCTCAGGATTCTGCTTGAAATACAGAGGAGTTTGACTCCCTGCTTTTGTCATTTGGTGTGAGGAATGGTACTGCTACATCAAAAACTTGGATGGTGCTGTGCTTGCCATTTGAAGACCTTGCCCAGGGAGACTTAAAAGAGGTTGCTATATCTGATTTGTGGAGACTGATAAGGAGGCTTCTGCACTGTGTGATAGCCTGCCTGGGAGAACATGAAGAGGTATTTGTTTGAGAAAAATGAAAATTGAGCTGTGGAGGCTAAGAACCCAAGCAGGAACAAGAATCTGAGCAATGGAAGTGGTGATCTGGCTATGAAGTGAAGAAAAGTAGTCAACATCTGTTTAGACAGTCAAATACTCCATGTGTACCCCTCTTCCTGTCAAGCAGATAGTGGAACTGCTAGAGAATGAAAGAGGAAGGAAAAGATGCTAAAGGTAGTAGAATCTACAAGTGCTCAAATCAGGTTGCATTCAGTTCTTATATTTTAATACTATTCATGGCTATGAAACAAGGTTTTTCTTGAGGTTAAGGAAAACAATTGCACATGGAGAAATAAGATGCCATTTCTCCCTGTTAACTCTTGCAGGATGAATATAAGCCAGAAAAGGCTTTGTCAGAGGAAGATCTGAAGAATGCGGTTAGTGTGCATCATGCACTGGCATCCAAGGCAACAGACTATGAGAAGAAACCCAATGTCCTCAAGCTTAAAACAGCAGATTGGAGAGTCCTACTTTTCCAAGCCCAGTAAGTTCTTCCTTCTGCTTTGTACCCGTCATTGATGAAGGAAAGCAGTGCTGAAGGAGGGGTAAATTCATGGCTGAACTGGTTAAAGCAATGACTTAAGAGGTTCAGTCTGTTTATTTGATCAGAAATAGGATTAAGTAGTAGTTCATGAGAAAGAAACATCAGGTTTTCGGAGGCTTTTTAATTTAGCTGGGAAAGGCATAACTTCAGCTGGAAGAAATTAAATTTGGAAACAAGGCACAAACTTTTAACGGTCAGGGTGATTAATCATTGAAACAAATGAGCAAAAGCAGTCTTGGACTGTCAGTCTCCTGATGTCATCAGATCCTAGTTGGATGTCTTTCTACAGTGCATACTTTTGTCAGAAACAAAGCGAGTACTTAATGCAAGAATAATTTGATTAAATTTTCAGACTGTGGTATCCTGACAGAACAGATGACCTGCCTTTTGCTGCTGACATTAAAAACCTGTGCATCAATCTTCTGCACGAGACCTTTTCTACTCAGGTCCATGTGAAACGTCCTAGAGATCTCTGGGGTCCAATACAGCTGAAAGCTGTAATTTGGGTTGGATTAGGAAATGGTGTGTGCTAGGGTGAGCTATCAACCTAATCACAAGCTAGCCTGTGACTGATATACCATGTACTATCTGCTTGCAAAGATAGACCAGAAGAGTGAGCAGATGCTAAGACTTGCTCAGTTCTGATAATTCTTGCTTTTAAAATGTCATTAAAAGGATGGGAAAGAGGTAGAGGAGGATGAATCAACGTCTGCTTAATATGTGTTTTTTTCCCCAGGAGCCAAGAAGAAATGCATACCTGGATCAACAAGATTAACTGTGTAGCTGCTGTCTTCTCTGCACCACCATTTCCAGCAGCAATTGGCTCTCAGAAGAAGTTCAGTCGCCCACTGCTGCCAGCCACCACAACAAAGCTATCTCAGGTGAGATGTTTTTATAGAGAGAGTAGGTGATGTAATTTCTCTGGCTGGCTGGAGACCAGTCTGTGGTCCCTGGCATTGTTCTGTGGCTGTTGCCACTAGCATTCCTAGGAGACAGAGGCTTGCATGGTAAATCTTTGCCTGTTTCCTGGTGGAGGATTTAAAGTGGGGAGAGAAAAGGAGCAGTCTTGAATGTAATTTATATTTTTGAAGAAAAAAAGCAATCACCAGTGCCAGATACAGAATTTTCATCCTGCAGTTATGGCTCTGCAGAGCCAGGACATTTCACATATTGTCTGACTGCTGGGTTTTTTTTAATTTGAGTGTTTATTGCTGCTCATTTCAGAAGAAATGGACACACGCCTGATCTTTGACTTATTGAGGTTAGAAAAGGTGGGAGCTGATGCATCAGGCAAATATCAATTATATTTCTCCTACAATACTTTTGTAGACTACCAACCCTTTCCAGCTCAGGGATTTCCTCTTCAATGTGTATTTAAACAGTGCTCCACACTTGAATATCTTTGATCTCCCCTTTTGACCACAAAAGCCTTTAGCATCCACAACATCCTGTGGCAGGGAAGTTCACCACTCTACTGCTTCTTGTATGGAAAAACACCTATTTCTGCTTGTTTCCAACTGGACATGTGTGATGCGTGTGCCCATAGCTCTGTGTAGAACCGCAGAATGGTTTTGATTGGAAGGGACCTTAAAGATCATCTAGTTCCACTCACCCTGCATGGGCAGAAGGTGTACTTTGGGAGCTGTGACGCATGCCGGCAATTTGTCACTGCAGAAACACAAGATTTGTTGTATTGATTGGTTTGAGCAGTAGAGGTGATAGGTCCCAATCCTAGGTGTATAGACCTACAGGAGTTTTATAGTACTTTAAAGTTTTCTACCCACGCTGAATTGCTTTAGTGCATTTTTTCACCATCTTCATAATGTAGCAGTACTCCTTAGAAACCGCTGTCTCATCACCTGCAATTCTCTAAGGGTGTGTTTTTTGATGTCACCCCTGCTTTTTTCCCTGCTTGTGTTAGTAGCCTTTTTTCTTACAATATGGTGGCCAACTTTCCATCTTCTATTCTGGGTTAAAATTTAAAACATGTTTCATACAGAATAATACCACTTATCTCATCCTTGTGGTTTTATCCTTTGCTCATACATTTTTTAAAAATACTTTATGTAGCTTCTGTAATTTACCTCTAGTCACCATAAAAATCGTTAATCACCACTGTTCTATGTGATTGTTCAGTCTGGCACATTGTTTCCTAGTCTCATTGTTTCTGTGCAGTCTGGAAAGGAGAAAAACATAGAACACAGGCCTGTGGTTTGTGTCTTGAAGAAGAAGGAGACATGAAAAGTGGAATAAGATAAACTGGTTTAGCTAAAGGCAGAAGAATGTTAAGTGTTCAAAGGAGATAAGTTCAAAGACAAGCAGAATCATGTCCGCTTTTATCTGTTAATATGGAAAATCTGCCAGCAGGCTGCCTCTCATTTGGCAGGCAAAAAAATACAGATTGTCAAATCCCTGTAGAAGCTGTTTAGGATTTTGTGGGCTGAATCATGATAGTTGGTATATCTTCAAAGGGCCTGTTCTTGGTCAGGCAGAAGTTGGGATGCATCGAGAACATAACATGGGGTTGGACATGATGAGTTTTGCAAGATTGTTATATCATATTTGCTTTCAAAAGCAGATTGTTGGCTGATCTTGGTTAGTCCAGCCAAGGAGGGATGTGACAAAGCTATATATAAAGGAACAACCGGTCTAAAAAAGATCTGCTAGGGTTTTTATCCTTTTTTTTTTTCTTTTTTTTTTTTTTTTTTTTTTCTTTTTTTTTTTTTTTTCTTTTTTTTTTTTTTTTCTTTTCCTGATAATGTGCATGCACACACAAAAGCTCCAAAGGATTACTGCCCTGGAAATTACAAGTGCCAAATTAATAGCTGCTCAAAGACCTCCTGTCACCAGGACGTAGAGCTCATGCACCAGGATGTCACTACAACCAGGGATTCAGCACAACATGAAGAGTGATTGGGCACTAGTAGAGCAAGAAGATCCAAGTAGTTACTAACAGCAACAAGAATTTTTAGCAGCCAGTAGCATGTGGTTTGAGCCCTGCAATGTATAGGCAGAGGCATATTATCCCATGTTTCTTTATTCAGTTCGCCTGCAAAACGACAAGATCAGTTGGGGCTCAGCTATCATCCTCTGCTGAAAATTTCCCCCATTCTGCTCTTTTCTGCAGCTCCAGCTCAATGAGCTGAGAAGCTTCTTCTCTAGTGTGATTCTGTGCAGTGCAGGCATGTTTGAGCTAGTCTTGAATCTGCAAGCTGCACAGCCACCGCACCTGGGGATAACTGCTGCCAGCTATCCCTTTGAGGCTAGATATATCTGTAGGAGCTGAGCTGAGTACTACCTGATACTATGATTCTGGCTAAGTCACTGAAATCTGCATGCTCATGTCCAAATTTCAGACTCACCTAACTGAAACCTAATTTCAGATCCAAGACTTGAAACAAACAGAAGGCCATTCTGCAGGATCTGGAAACCCTTTGAGCTGAGGGAAGGTTAGCTAACAGATGGACTGGAGGAAGTGAGTGGGCTTGGGATTATGATAAAAGAAATTGCCTAGAAAGGGAGAATAGCAGCTCCTCACTCTCTCCAACTGTGCAGTGAGATAAAAGCTGGTAGCAGCTTTGCAAAATTAGATATGTTTGGGAGATTGGACAGGTTTTCCTCTTCTGGATGCATTGTATTGTTCTAAAAAAGCAGAAACTGCAGGCCAGAGAGCATTTGCTAGTGCACAAATGGAAGGAAGGACTCTGACTCCAATGTTTGTTCTGTCCTCGAAGGAACTACTTTTACATTGCAAAGACCTGAGGCAGGGTCTTTGCCTGTCTCATTCTGCCCTTGGTCTGACTGCATACAACAGCTTTAATTAATTTGCAAAAAAAAATGTATTGGAGCAGAATTGTCATATTATCAGTAATGCTCTGCAGCAAGCTGTTTCCATTCCTCTCAGCAAGGCAAGGGATGTCAGGTTTGCTGTACTTTCCGGTGGCATCTGTTAGCTGCTGTGTTTTTCTACAAACCTGGACTCTTTGCTTGGGTGCCTTTGAGAGAACTACTAGTGACAGAGCCCTGACGTAACAGAACTTATCAATTTAATCTAATTAAAAATAAAGGGAAGAAAGAAACAAAAAAATCTACTTGGTATTATTGTTCAGGGACCTCTCTTTATTTTCCTTTGCTTATCAGATATTTTAGATTATGTCCCTTAAGTGCCTGTTGTGTTTCTGAAGGATGAACAACTGAAGTCCCACGAAGCTAAGCTGAAGCAGATCTCTACTGAGCTTGCTGAACATCGCTCCTATCCTCCTGACAGGAAGCTCAAAGGCAAGGAAATAGATGATTACAAATTGAAGGACCACTATCTGGAGTTTGAGGTATGTATGGAAAACATTATGACATGTACTTTTTGCGACTTGATGAAACAGCTGGTCTTGTAATTGGGGTACAGTCCTAAAAAGTTCTGTATTTTTCACATTACTTCACCAGGGAATATGTCCTTGCTAGATATGTCACAGCAATCTCAGAAGCTGGAATGTGGCTCCTCTTACTAAGAACTACCTGTGACCTTAGCCATGAATTCTCATCTGTAAATTTGGAGGATAAAAATGTGACCCTTGCCAGATGTATCTACTTGAGGAGATGATGAGGCTTTCAGGCAGGAGCTATGTCCTGTTGTAAGACTATGTGTTGCCTTGTTTGTTAGCATACCACTCTTTACAGAGTGATTGCATTCTGTGCTTATTGTTTCCCATTGGTACGTTCCAAAGGAACTGCTCTTTTAAAATTATTATCATAGCCATGCTTCATCAGAGCCATTTGTGTAACAGGGAGGTGGATGTCAGGATGAGCAGAAAAATGCTAGAATTAAAAAGCATGGGAGCAATTTATGAATACTAGGAATTTATTAATACTCCTAATCTATTAGGATATTGTTACAAATACCTGACAGCAGCTTTTATCCATCATGGTGTATGCCACATTGTAGATCTAGGTGGGAGGAGGTTGGCAACCCAGCAGTTATGTGGCATTTTTCATGGATGAACCTTTGAGCTTTTTTGTGCAGAACTGCAAGTCAGTCTTGTGTCTGAAAGGATCTTACTCTCGACTAAAGTCACTTCCTGGCAAAGAAAATACATAACCTGAAAAAGAGACAAAGCAGGAAATACAAAAGTCAGAGACAATCAGATGAGATGCTGGAGGCAACAAAAGCACCCAGAAATAAAGCAAGTGTTACATGAGTTTCTTCTGGAGAATCTGTTTCTACTTTTGGATTTGACTTCTGCTTTTGCAGAAGGTTGTAACTACTGCTTTGAGCTTGACTTTGCTGTAGCCTGGGGCTGCATTGCATACAGTGACCTTCGGATGCTTTGCACATGTTTTACTGCTGTTTTTTGTAGGGAACACAGTTGGCCAGTTTGTTCTTCTGCATCCTGTATACCTGAAATGACCTGACTAACAATCAAATGAGGAACTGGCTAGCAGGGCTGGCAATGAAAGTATACAAAACAGGAGAGACTATATAATTAGTGAAACAGCTGAAGTAAGGTGGTGGAACAGCTCACATGACTGAAGTGCCACCATAAATGGGTGCAGGCTTTTTAGAAAGGAAAGACAGAGATGGCAAGGAGGAGTCAGCCTTTACGTGACTGAGTAGCAGGCACACATGTAACTTTGCCTGAGAAAATATTATGACACAGCTTGAGACTTTGTAGGTTAGGATTAGCAGGCACACCAAGATGTGTGTTGTTGTGGTAGCTATCTGCTAGTCATTTTCCAAAAAATTGGAAGAAACCTTGTGTTTGTATGCCCTGGTCCTCCTGGAGGACATCAGCCACCCCTATGGCTGCTGGAGAGACAACACAACAGGTACAGGAAACCCAGGATGTTTCTGGAGTGCATTGATGACAAATTCTAGTATGTGTGACTGAGGAGCTGATAAGGAGAGGTTTATAAACTAGGAAGAACTGGTTGGGAATATGATCAGGGGTAACCTTCACAGCAGTGACCATGAGATGTTTGGCTTCATGATTCTGAAAGGAGAAGTCAAAGTGAAGAGGAGGATCACCAACACTGTACTTCAGAAGAGCTGACTTTAGCCTCTCTGGGGAGCTGCTAGGAAGAATCCTGTTAGATATGGCCTTGGGGGGAAGAGGGCTTTGGGAGAGTTGGTCACTCTTCAAGGATCACCTCCCTTAAGCTTAAAAATGGTTAACCTGGCAAGCAAGAAACCAAGCAAAGGTGGTTGAACAAGTTGCTTCTGGCAAAAGTCCATCACCAAAAGGAAGTGTGTGGGAAGCCATGGCAGGTTACACCATCCAGGCATGTAGGATTCTGTTTAGGAAAGTCAAAGACCATGTGGAATTGAGACTGGCAAAAGATGTGAAGGGCAAGAAGAAGGTATTCTACAGGTATGTTAACTGCAGGACAGCTGGCAAAAATGCAGACCTTGTTGGGGCTCATAATGGGATAGGGGATCTGCTCACAAAGAGTAAGTAAAGGCCAAGATAATCAGTGTCTTCTTTGTCTAGGTCTCTTCTGGTAAGCCCAGCCTTTAGCAGTCATGAATACGTAAACCCAGTGAGAAAATCTAGAGCAAGAAGACTTACCCTGGGTAATGGATGATAAAGTTGGGGATTATTTAAACTGGACATACGCAAGTCCAAGGTATATGATGGGATACACCCATGAATGCTGAGGAAGCTGGGTGATGTTACTGCAAGACCACTCTTGATTACCTTTGAACGGTCGTGGTAGTCAGGGCTGAGGACCAAGGGTCTGAAGACTGAATGAAAGCAAATGTCATGCATGTCTCCAGGAAAAACAAGGAGAAAGTCTGCAGGCCTACAGACTGGTCAACTGCTTCTCTGAAGGAAGATGATGGAGCAAATTCTGCTGAAAATCACTACCAAGATGATTGTGAACATGATAACCTGTACAATGAATTGTCTGGTATGATGGATGAGGGGAGAGCAGTGGATGTTGTTTGATCTTGACTTTTAGAAGGACTTTGTCATTATCTCCTTTAACATCCTCACAGAGAAGATAATAAAGTGTGGACAACATGGAAGTTGACGGTAAGGTGGTTTGGAAAATGTCTGAACAATTGAGATCAAAGGGTTACAATCAATGGCACAACATCAGTTTTGAACACAGGATATACAGAGCAAGCCACACACATTTATTCTGTAGGGGTCTTCTGCAGCTTTGGAGAGCAAAGAGTTTCTTGGCTTTGGATCCGTGACACAAAGTTTATTTTCTGTTCCTTCTAGCAGCATGGTGAGATAGGATGAAACGTAGGCTGGAGCCTTAATTGATTCTAGAAAGACTGATGGAGAAATAGACCACTGTGGGTTTTTTGTTTCGCTGCGTTTTCTGTCAATATTATCATGGCAGTCATCAGAGTAATATTACTCAAGTACCCCAGTACAAAGCAGAACCAGTACAGCCCAGGAAACAAAGAGTGTCTTATTCCCTAGTGAGAGCCGTGAACAGCAGTTGAACGGTGTAGTTCAGATATGTGATCAGCACTGGAAGAATGCTTGTCTAGGCAGACAAGTGATAGCACCCACTTCACTTTTGTGTGAGAGATGGTCATTGAAGTTGCTGTCCAATACTGTGTTACCTTCTTGTCTTCACACTTGGCACAGATTTTGCAGGCCATGTTGAACTACAAATAGGTAGTTAAAAAAAAAATAAGGTGGGCTATATAAAAATCAAGCACTGTCAGGGTCAGACAGAAGCTGGTGATGGACCTTGCTGCAGGAGGTCAAAGTAAAAGGGCAAAAGGCAGGTGCGGCAGTATTTTTTACTTGGTTCTTTCAGGCTGAGCCTGGAAACCAGGTCAGAGGGCCATGCTGTTAAATCTCCAGAAGCACACCAAAAGGGTCTCTCTGGGTCCCAAAGAAAGCAACAAGAGTTCCAGAAAGAAGGAAGGAGCTAGATTCCTTTTCTGTAGTTCTCATTGTGCCTTTTTCTTCACCCACCAGCATTCCCTTCTTTCCTGTTCCTGTTGAAAGACAAGTGAGATGCTGTTTGCTTCTTGTAGTAGGTGAACCAGGAGATGCATGGTCATTTTTCAGGGAGGCAGCCAGAAGCATTTCTTTTTGCTGGTGCTTTTGCTTGTAGACACCAAGGAAGAAACATTTCCTCTAGTTGTCTGAGGAAGTACTTCTCCAGATTATGGCTGATCATTGCAGTAAATTTGTAGTTTGAGAGAGATTTTGAGTGCTGTTAGGTGAGAGCTGAAGCCATAATTTGACAGATAAATAAATTTGACAGATGGCTAGCTGATCTCTTTATTATGTGCATTCAGTCTTCAGAGATAATACTGCAAAAGCATTTGGATGGTTTAACTTTGGTATTTTCAGTTTCTTGACAGAATTTTCCATGTTGCTTTCTTTTAAGGAAAATTTTTCACCAGTGTTAATATCTAGCTTCAAATGTCAGGTTACTAAAAGAGCAAGTTTGTTGCAATTGAAATCAAATAGAACTTTCTAAATGTGTTGCTTAATTGCAATAGAAACCACGGCCCAACAAAGGCCAGGGGAAAATTGTAGATGGTATGCATACAGGGCAGAAACTGGTCCTGCATTTCCATTTGATTGCTGAGTCTTGTGATCCTGGTGGTGTAACAGTATGGCAATGAAGTCCCTCTCTCCATGGACTAACATGACAGTGGTCCCAGGATTAGACTACTGGCTTGACTTCTGTTTTGCAGAGGTGTCCCATTCACTGTGGGATGAATGATGCATCATCATCTGGGTTCTTGCTGTTTCTCCATTTCCTTTTTTATTGAATGACACATCTTACCTGCTTTATGTATTTGTCTCTTGCATTGTGGTGCTGGAGCTCCAGATCTGGAATTGATAAGAATGCTTTTTCAATTCCATTTTTAGATGGATTCTTTTATGATACTCTGAGGTTTTGTTTATTCAAAGGACTATTTGGAAAACCAACCGTGTTCTCTCCTGTTTTGTTTTTTTTTTCTTTATATTCCGTACTTAAAAGCTGCTACCAAGCTTTTTTTTTACTTTCTTCCCTTGTGTAAGTATTATTCTCGTTTATTATTTTATTAAAAATTCTTCTTAAATACTTTTTCCTCTTTTGGGAGCTTTCAGTGGTTTTGTCAGGGGCAGTTCATTAAATAAATCCCAGGAGGTAGGTCTGGCCTTGCAGAACATACTCTTACAGGATTGGTGATGGCCAGTCTGAGCTTAGGAGGACCCTGCTTTGGCTTCTCCCCCTGTGGACTAGGGCAGCAGGGTCTGCTGGCAGGAGTGGAGGGAAGCAGGGAGCCAAAAAGAACAGGATTTTTGTTAGCCCCTAGTTTCCTGCCTTTTATTTCCATGCCTGCATGAGGCGCAGAACATCTCAATCTGTGTGAGTATGGAACATGAGTTTGGGTGACTAAGGTCAGCAGGCTGTTGCTTGCAGTTGTTACTTAGGAGTCACCATGTGCTCAGACTAGCTGCAAGCCACCATTCAGGAGAGCACTGGGATTTGTGTGCTGCAGAACTGAGTGCCTCTCGTTGCACAGTACCCTAGGTTCAACCTGCCTAAAATGCTTTTTGTACCATGTAATTTACATTAGCCACCACTGTTCATCAGGCACTAATGTTTGCATTCATATTGGACTCGGCTTTTAAGGGCAGCAGAAGCCATTAAGTTACCCAGATGGTCTCTCAAATGCTTCTGCAGAATTTCTTCCAGACTGATTCAGGCCTTTCTTTTCATTTTCCAGAAAAATCGCTATGAGATTTACATTGGCCTCCTGAAAGAAGGGGTAAAGGAGCTTCTCAGCGGAGGTGAGAATGAGGCACCAGGACTGAAGAAATCCCACTCAAGTCCTTCATTGAATCAGGAGTCTCCAGTTAGTGCCAAGGTGAAACGCAATGTCTCGGAGAGGAAGGACCACAGGCCAGAAACACCCAGCATTAAGCAGAAGGTCACTTAGTGTGGAAATAACAACTAGGGGAACAGCCATGCAGCAAAGTACCGGTGGTCAAATTTTTTTCATTTAATAACCTGTCATTCATAAGAACAAGTGCATCTGCCTGAATGGGGTGTTAGTGACATTTTCTATTGTATATTTTGCTGTTTCTGTGCAGATTGTGGGAGATGTCTTTGCTCCTGCTTTGCTTTGCTTTGTTAATTTATCATTTAGCAGTTGAAGCATTGGGACGTTTTTTTGTGTTGTTCTGTTTCTAAAGGAGCTGGGGGAGGGGTAGAGCTCTGTGATGAATATTCTCTCCCTTCCCTGTTGGCATGTGGCTTTCATCTCTCAAGTCACTTGTCACTTTATTTATGTGGTGAGTGAGAAAAGTAACTGGACAAATGCTGCAGTTCTGTGAGTGCAAGCTGTAGTTGTGAGAAGAGCTGTGCAAATGGGCAGCTGCAGAAGGATGGCTAGAGCCTAGGGTGCTGGAATCACTGATTTCCCGACAGCGCAATGCATGTTGGTACTGGTACTTAGCGCGGGTGCTACTGTAAATAGTCACTGTTGCTTAACGTTATTGCATTGACCTTGGACCCACAAGCACAAAGGAATAAAACCTGGAGACCTCTGGCAATGCTGGAATGACAACTTTGGAATAATTTGTTTACTTCCTTCCAAGCAAAGAGTCGTCTTCAGAGTTAGCAGGCTGGGGCTATCCAAACTCATGCTATTGCTGCTGGCAAGGAGATTAGGGATTACCCAGTTGGAAGGCTACCTAGGCTTTAAATTTATTTGCAGTGAAGGCTGCTGTGGATGTCAGCCAATATTATTGTATTTTAAAGACAAAGGGCTTTAGTGTAGTTTTTAACTATATGCTCTCCCTTTGCTGCTATATAGAGCCTTATGATATGTTGTACCCTGATGCTTCCCCTTCCAGCAGTTTCCTTGTTGGTGTGCACAGATAGGTGTCTGCAATTTCTCTGCTAGTGACAAAGTACTTTGCCTTTTTTCTTCGGAAAGGGATTTTCCTCATCTCTCCATTTTCCTGCTTCAGCTCACACATAGGTGGAAGAAGCTGGTGCAAATTGCAGAAGGGGACAGACAAGTCCTCGCTGCAGGCCAGGGTTTGATGCTGTCCTGGCTACTCCATACCTGGACAGCAGCACAAGGCAGTCCCAGCTTTGTCAGATCGTACCCTGCACCCACAGGGTACCAGCCCACCTTGCAGCTTCTGTGTACCCTACACCAGGCTTTCAGAGGGGAATGCAGGACTGGGAGAGACCACCCTGGGTAGAGCTGGGTACCTGAAAGCACCCTGTTTGTGCCACAGCCCCTTCAAGTGGTCATCAGACACAGGGAGTGGAAAGATGAGGTTGAAATTATTTTGCTGCTTCATGGCTGCTCTTGCCAGGGCAGTATTGTGGATCTGCAGAGAATGCTGACTCACCTGTTATTGAACACTCTCGGTTTTAATCTCAAGTTGGATTCTGGCCCACTGGGTGAGCTTGGGAAGGTCTCTCCCATTCTGACTCACCCTTCCCCTTTATGCAGCAGTACAACCAAACCAGCCCTGCTGCAGAGCACCTAGGGAGGTAATTTTGAGGGCCAGTTGAAAATTGTGTGTTGCTGTTTATTTTTGTTGTGCCTGGCACAGGGCAGCCTTACTGACAGATGTAATTCTTAATGCATAAAGAAACATCAAGATAATGCAAAGCCTGTTTAGAAATGCACTGCTTTTTCAAGCCCAAGTAGTCTTAGGGCCACACATCAGAAAAATTACCACCTGAGTGGATTTGTGCTCTGCCAGACTTCCCAAGGGGTCCAAGTCAATCAATCTAGTTTATGGAGCTGCCAGTTCAGTGGGCAGGGCAGGAGGTCATCAAAGAGAAAAGGACCTTAGCAGGCACCATATGACTTGCCTCCACTCTGAGGACCACTGTGCAACAGCTTTCCTGGTGCAATGCTCACCGCTGGCTGTTACAAAGACATTACAAAGACATTGTTAGATGCTGGGAGGTGTTGGAGCAAATCAATCCTTGCAGCCTGGCAGCAAAGCCAGATGGGAACTGCTACCACATTGGAAAGAATCAATCATAGGGTGAAGGCAACCTTAAAGATCTTCAAGTTTCAACCCACTGCATGGGCAAGGACACTGCCCAGGGTTCTCAAAAGATGTAGTAATAGATGTAGTCTGCCACTGAGAATGGCCAGTCTGTGCTAGAAGTCAGGAGGTTAACTGCTAACCCTGGCAATATTGCTAAAAACTGCAGCATCATGAATAGAAGCCATCAGTGCTTGTGAAGTGCTGGGTCTTTAGAGGGTATGCCTGATTACTACTATGGAACAAAAGTTTGGTCCTCCTCCTGTAGAAGGGAGATGCCTTCTGCTGCTGGAGCCATAGTGGTGTGGTGCAGCATGCTATGTTAGGAGACATCGTGTAGACAGGTGCACGATAGTGCTTATGGGGAGGGGTTGTTTGAATTAATCAAGTGTGGTAGACCAGCAGCTCATGGAGGGGAAACATATCCAGCAGAACCCTGCAGCTGCTCATCATGCTCTGTTAAAATAAACAAGCAGAAGAGAGAAAAGAAATTAATTTGGGGAATGCTGAATGCACATTGAGAGGAAAACTTGTCCTGACTTAGATAACAGTGTTAGGCAGCATGCATCAGAAACAAACAAATACACAAAAAATATGTGCAGATTTGTAAATGGGCCCTGCTTGGCTGTCAGGGCAGGATTATCTGGATAAGTTTTTAGAAGGCAAGCTGCATCATGCCAAGGAAACTTCTTGTGATTATGGAGTGCAATGCTTTAAAGGCAAAGAGGTGACATTTACATTTTTATTCCTGGCTTTTAAAATATTCTGGTTGCTATAGGCTGCAGGTAAACTGCTGATCTCAAAAATAAATTAACTGCTGTAAAATGCTTTTCCCAGCTTTGACACAGAAACTGGATAATTCCTCTTCATAACCATTGCAGAGGATATAATTTGAAGCAGTAGGAAAAGTCAAAAAGTGAACTGTGAAAGTGATATTTTTGTCATTATTTATTCTCTATTTCCATGTGTACTTGTAAACAAAGGAGGGCATATTTTTTAAAGCCTTGTCTGGGTTCAGCAAATGCAATTTTTCACTGCATTTTTCAGTCATTGTACATTGGTTGGGTTTGACACACTGTAGGTGAGAATGCTGAGGCACGCAGATTACTTTACTATAAAATTGTCAAGTTCTGCTCAAGTTTCAGGTAACAATTTGCTCCATTCCTTTACAGATACTAGGCATCCTGGGTATGTGCGAAAATGCACACCTTGAAGGCTGACAGAAAAGGTAATATTGTTGCAAAGGCCTGAGGCTCCTGGACTTCCCTGGGAATAGGATCATTACTAAGCAGTACTGCAATTTGCTTCCTCCCACCCCAATCCTATTGTAAAGTTGGGGAGGTTGTTCTCAGGAGGCCTCAGAGGTGCATCTTCCTGTATGGCACCACTGAAATTCTGGCCAAAGAATTTTGCCTTTCTTTGCTGAAATGTTTGCCTTTAGCAGAGATCAGTGCTCAGCGACTCAGGAGCTACTATTGCAATGAAGGATTCTCTGCTGGTTTCCAGCCTTCCCCCTGGACCCACCATGCTCCTGAACCTGCTCAGGGCAAGCAGGAGTTACAGCAGACCACCCTGAGCTTGTATATGTGCAAGCCAGCATTTGTGTCAGTGATTCAGGGAGGTATCATCCTTCCTTGTCATCCTCGCTGCTGCAGCATGCAGCTATCGCTTAGGCAGAACCTCTGCCTGCATATTGAGCAGGGGGATGCAAAGGAAGAAGGGTGGGGCCAATGGCTCCCTGCATCTCCACTCTTAGGATGCAGACAGAGGGCCTGAAGGGACACATGCTGCACAGAAGCATTGGTGGTTGCTCACCCTTTATGGGCTGGATCATCTCCTCTCCACAGCGGAAGAGGCAGAGGAGGACTTCACCTGACACCAGAGTGGTGAGTGAGGACAAAATTATCTTCATGTCTCCCCACTCAGCCACCAGGGCAGGTGAGATACTCTCCCAAAGCCAAAACCTCGTTCTCTATGATTCAGCAAGATGCAGGGGTCTAGTTAAGCTGTTTTTTCTTCAGTAGCAGCTCCAAAATAGACTACCTGGGCTGTCTGTGTGTTTTTATGTGTCTTGCAGATAAATCACGCATGGACCAGTGAACATGACTACAGCTTTTAAATCCCGTATTTTTGTTGTCTTTAATTGATGAACAGAGATAAGTCGGCCAGCAGAGTGATTAATGCAGTGGAGCTGTGGGGGAGCACTGTTCAGCTGTGACGCCAACTCAGACTGTTTTTCATCTGTAGCCAGCCACTTGTAAATGGTTATACGAAGCTTTCTAAGGGCTTGTAACAGTTCATCCCTTAAGTGCTTTCCCTCTGATCCTTCCTACTCCCAAGATGTTGTCTATCCAAGTTTGGAGGCTGCCCTGTAGAGTGGTGCTCAGTGCAGCCCTGCTTTGAGCAGGGGTTTGGCCTAGCAGACCTTGAGACTGGAATTGTTTGACTTTTCACAGCTCCAGTGCCTTTTGGTAACAAGGCTGGTTGTTCTTCTGCCTGAAATAGCTGATATTTTTCTCTGATAGGGGAGTGAGGTTCTTGCTTGATAGAGTAGCTCTTCAGTGAGGTGGTGGTTGGGGCAGTGGAGAAAGTCAAAAGTGGCAGGGGTTTCACTGGGCTTCTGAGGCATTGTATGGCAATGTTCTTGAAAGCAGGGCAGGCTTTTCTCTGCAGATGGCGTACAACTTACTGTGTCTGCATTCTCCATCCCTAAATCAATTTTGCCTTATCACAGTCTGACAGCTCCTCCTTCTCTGTCAAGCTGCTTCTGTCTGTCATCTTAGCACCTCAGCTGCTTCTGTGTAACAGGTCACTTTCCTTCCATGCTTGCAGAAATCCAGACAATGTGACTGTCCCATCTTGCCTTGAGAAAACCTGCTCTGATGCACTGCTGCATTGTGTGGATAACTCTGTGAACAGCTTTTTCATTTTGTGTTTCCCAGCCACAGTTATAACTGGGAAGTGTGAGACAGAGTTTTAGACTGTCATGATCCTCTAGCATTATGCAGCAGGGATGCAAGGTCCTCCCTCCAACACTCAGACCAGACACTTCTGACATTCCAAGTCCCCTTCCCAGAGGTCTCAGAGGCAGAGGCAACCCATGCTGTGGGGAAGCTTTGAAACACTGTTTTGCTATGAGTTGGGTACTTTTCAAATCAAGCCATGTATTTTGCAGCCTTCTGGGAAGCTGTATATAAAAAAAAAAATTAGTGCTGTTTTCAACCAGTGTCCCGCAGGCAAGGAGAGATGGTATACTAGTTGTTGGAAACACCATCTCCTGCAGAGGCGAAGGCCAAGAACACACCTCATCTCAAGCAGTCTTCCAGCTTTCTGCCTGTTTAAATCTTCCTGAGTATTGCTCTCCCCAGACTCTGGCACATCACATCTGCTCTGAGAGGGGAGTTGTAAAGTCCACATTTCTCCACAGAGCATGACCAGAGCTCCCCAGTTTGTGCTCCCAGCATCTGATAGCTAGGCTGCCTAGAGCAGTAAGCCAAAGAAGCTGTCTTAGAAATTTCTTTGAAAGAGTTAGTCTGCAGCTTGTGCTTTTCAGAGGGTATTTTTAGTACATATAGAAGCAGCATGCCTGGCCTCTCCTCTTTTGTCTCCCAGAGCTCTCCTAGCACCACAGGTGCAGTATACTGAGCTGCTTCACTGCATGGGACTGGAACATTTGCTCCAGCAAAAAGAGGCTTTGTCAGTCTCCAAGAAAGAAGATTATTATAGGTATGGGTTACTTTTGGGGAGATTGTGATTGGACTCATGGCAAAAGTTTTTCACCATGGGAACAATTAGACACTGGAATAGTCTCCCAAGGGAAGCTGTGGACTCCTCTACATTGGACACTTTAAAGACTCAGCTTGACAGGGTGCTGGGGCACCTAATTTAAACTATATTTAACAAAGAAAGGTTGGACTGGGTGATCTTTGAGGTCCTAGAGATTACCTAGAATTGCTGGCTTCTTTTTCCACCTACACTCTGCTGCTGGAGGAGCTGCCCCTACCACCTGCTGCTTTTCTCCCTTGCAACAGCAGCACCCTCATCCGGGGTGCCTCAGTCCCATTGTTAAGAGATTGTTTTAAGTAAGAGCAAGGAAGACAGGTCCTGGGGAAATGTGTCCATATGCTATGTGGGTGTGGGCAACATTGAGCTGAACAGTGAAAGGAGGCAGGGCCAGCTCTTCCTGAGAGAAAGTACCTCACTCATCCATTTTGTTAGCTGTGTTGAGGCTGCATTTTAATTATTTGTTAGAGCACTTCTCTTAGCAAATGCAAGCTATGGCTTTCCCAAAAGACCACCACTGACCTAACTTTGGTCCTGTAGTCAGAAGGAAAAAAATTTAGGACAGCCCAAAGCATACTTTGTCTTCCCCTTTGAACAATGAACTACTCCGTATAAAACATAAATGTCTAAACAGTGAAGGACTTCCCCTGGTATCTGCTGTTAAATCTGTGCCACGAATCAGCTGAGGTACAGGCCAGAGATTTATTTGGACGAAGAAAAAGTTCATCATTTAGCACTTTCAATCCTTGCAATGCTACTACCTAGAAGAGCGAGATTTTTCTCTGATGTAAACCGCTGTAATTAGTAGCCACTCTGTAGTGGTGGTCCTGTATGTGACTCACCTACATGAGACCAGCACATCTCTTTGTTTGAGCCGGGGAGATTTGAGCTTTGCCTTGGGTTTCAGCTTCACCTCGGGGGGATGTTTGGTGCAAAATCCTCTGAGTTCCCTGAGCCTCTTGCTGGGAGGGGGACAGTCATTGATGTCCAGTTGGTACTACTGCATAGGGCAAACACTACTGGTGATACAAGTCTTAAATCACTTGCACACTTACGAAAACATGCTCAGTGCTGTCAAATTCTGAAAGACTATAGGATGAGAACAGGGGTGGATTGTGTGAGGTTGGATAAAGAAACAGCTTTTTGGCAGTTTGGAAACTTTAAAATCACTACTCTTTGCGTGAATCTAAGGTTTACATTACTTGATGAATGTGTTTAAGTGATGCCTATAGATGTGTGTATGTATTTCATAGGTATATTAGGGCTTCTGTGACTCAGCACTCCAAAGCCTGTGGTTCTTTCCTAAGGCTTAATTTGGTCAAAGCACTTCAGCAGCTGCAAACTTTGTTAGTATGCTTGTTCTAGTTTTTCTCAAATTAGGTTAAACAGTCATCAGGGCTTTCACAGACTTAGGGTATCCCTTGAGCTGCCTTGATCTCCATGTGTTTGTCTGCCAGGGCCTGTCTGTTGGTCTGCATGTGGAAAGCAAAGAGATACATTAAGAGTCCAAGCAAGGGTTACTGACTGGGATTTTCTGCTAGCTCAACACTGGGCTAACTCTCTCTTTGTTGATATCAGCCAGTGCCTGCATTGGAAGCAGCTGTGGTGACTTCTTCTGAAAACCACACTCTGAGGATCTATTACACAGCTTTACTTCAGAAAATCTTGACCTTTCTCTGTGAAAATTCAGCAAGGGGACGTCATGTCCAAAACTGTCCAAGCAGGGCAGGTGCCTGTGTTGTCTCCTGCAGATACAGCTGTCTGGCATTAGTCAGGGTTTCTTTCTGCATCTGTACATATTTAGAGGAGAATATCTGGCTCATCAGCATGGAACAAGAGCAGCAGGGCTGAAAAATCTCTCGTGGGCATCTTGTATGCCTCCCAGAGGTTTCCCTTGGGAGGTATTAACAATCTTTTAAAAAGTGGCTGGTATCAGTATACTAAGACTTAAGGAAACCCAGTAGGTTTTCTTGTTCCACTCTTGTCAGAACAATACTAGCATTATCTGCATTATACCTGGAAAATGACTGTAAAGCCTGAGGGTGGGATTGTTACCTAGAGTCATAAAACTCTTCTCGTGCAGCTACCTTGAAGCCCTTGAGTAAGGTCTGTGAAGCCACTTCTTTGTGCTTAACTAGACCATGGCCAGAGCATGTCTGGGGGTATATGAGCAGACTGCAACTCAGGATAAAGAGGGACATCCCAATTACCCTCCACTGGGCAAGCTGTAATCCTTTTTAAGGCACTGAGCTTCTCCCTTGGGATAGTGCTGTTGATCTTAGAGCTGAAACTAGGAAGTGTCATTTTCCCTCTACCTGAGCTGTTGCAGAGCTGTTTTCCCTTAGGCCAAGAAAGAGGACTGAATTATCAGTTATTGTTGTGTGGTACCCATATGGGAAGAGTAACTCTCTGCAGTTGTAGTACAGAAAAAATACTCTGTGCATGTGCATACACACAACGCCCTGTGCATCTCTTGCATGCAGAAATGACCTGACAGGGCCGGACAGCAGTCCTTGCACGACCTTTCCTCTGGGTGGCGTCCTATCCCTTTTGCTAAGCACAGGAACCTTCTTTCTGGTAACCTTCAACACAGTTTACTCATCACTGAACTGCTAGAGTGTTTTTCATCCAACACACTAGAGACTCAGTCCCAGTCTCGCTGGCTTGTTGTAATTTCTTGATCTGCTGTGAAACAGCATTGAGATGATCACTGAATCTTTTCAGCAGCATGAAATTTGCTGCTCTGACTCTTGGAGCAGTCACTGTCTCAGGCTTGAGACTGTCCTGCCATCAGGAATGTTTTGTCCCTGGGAATACGTATGACCAGAAAAGCATACTCCTCAGAGGCCAGAGTCAGAGCTGTCTAGACTTAAGTCACCCTGGTTCATAGGAGGTGTTTCTACATGCTGCTGATGTCCATAAGGACATATATTTGCTTGCACAGAGATGCCATCCTGAAGCAGAGTTGTTGCTCTTCTACAGATACCACAGGATGTTCTCCCTTATTCTCTTTTATGTAACTGGTACTAGAATGATAATTTCCTGATAAATGAAGGCACTTAATCAGTCCTCTTCCCCTTGGAAGAAGGACTTTTGGGGATATTGTTATATCATTTAAAATAATATTTTGGAATTTAAGTTTACATTGCTTTATTTTTCACTTGAGCTGACTGTATATAAATATTTTCCTCTATTTTATCATTGCTGATAAAGTAAGCTGATGGTATACAGACACATAATTTGCCTTTGATGTATTGAAACTGTGAGAAATAAAGTAGACTTCTCTCTTGTGTCAATGTTCCTGACTATAATTCTGTTCCTCTGTGTTTTTCTAAGTTGGAATAAATGTTGCTTACAGGCAACAGAAAGCCTGCAAGCTTCCCAATAATTTTTATGTAATTGAAATCAAGCAACCCTAGTGAAGGATCTCACATATGTGTAATGATATATGTATATGTACAAACTTTAGAAAGAAATAAACCAAATGTATTTCATCTGTTGCAGCTGAATGTTTTTTATTGGAGCTTTTACGATTACCTTCCTATTGGTAAGAACATGAAGGTGGCTTTACTAGTTCATAAAGCAGCCTTTGGCTGTCCTGCTCAAGGAAGATACAGACCAATTAGCTGGTGCAGTCTTTCACCAGAGCACCCTTCTGAGTTCTGGCAGTCAGCAGTTTCAAGGTTTGCTGAGCTGGAGGGTGCTTGTTCTGTCTGTCTTGGAGAGGCAGTCTGGACCAGAATAGCTCTGCCAGGGCAGAGCCAGTGCTGCCTCACACAAATATAAAGAAAATTTTCCTTTCCAAAGGAAGCACAAAGAGGCATGTGATGGAGGTAACAAATGAGACAGTGGTACTGCATGCACACAAGTCCTGTGTGAGGTGGTCTGGGACATGTCTCTCTTCCTTTTGCACCTCTGCAAGAGCTGGCTTCTTCTCTGGGCTGTTAACAGTGTGTATAGTCTGCAGACTTACCACCACTTAGCTGTGAAGAGTTGCCAAGAAGAGAATAAATTGATTAAAAATGAGTTTGCTAGCACATGGGTAAGAAGAGATTGCATCAAACAGCTGTTCAGAAATAATTGGGAGTTGAACTCAAAGTTTTTGTGACATTGTTTGCTTGAGGACATTGTCAAGGTTGGTAATGGCTGTTGGTTTTGTGGATGCAAAGCAAAAGCCATGAGAAGCAGCAAATTTGGACACTAAAGAAAAAGGAGTGGAGAGAGACAGAAATGGGAGTGGGCAAGAATTGGTGGCTATTCCAAGTGAGAGGAAGCAGGCTGAACAACACACAGAAAGCATATAGCCTTGTGCTTGTCATTCTTGGCTACACATAGCTCAAGGTGGGAAGATAGGATATTGTGTAGAAGTCATTAACAGGGCAAATAAAGAGGATATATCCAGTACCAGTTGGGGTATGAAGAAGCTTTACAACAGGCCTGGGAGCTTGTATTTGAGGACAGTAGTGGGGAAGATAGGGGTTTTTTCTTACCAAGATTTCAGTGAATGTTTGACCATCTTGAGATGGTTGTTTCTTAATATTTTTCCTCCTAGAGACTCAGCATATTGCCTTTAGATTAAAGACCTCCAGTACTTAAGATAGGAGCTTGCTTTTTTTCTTTTTTTTTTTTTTCCCCACGTTATGTCATGGGATGTCAGATCCTTTCATTGTTGTTCTATCCTGGTTACTACAAAGCACTTGAAGATTTTGGTTCCAGTACATTCTCCTGGATTAGTAGAAATTTTATGAAAAGACTAAACAAAGTAGTGGTGAGGACGGGTGGGAGTATTTAACAAAGATGTATTCAGTGCCTCCTATGAACCCAAATGAATGTTTGAACCATGCCTGAATGTTAATGTCCATGCTGCTCAACACATCTTCTCCTATTTTGTCTTCACAGCTGACAAAGTTAACATAGCTTTTTCTGGTGATCCCTTTCTGCCTACAATCAATAGTCGCATCACTTTGCTCACAATGCATTATACTAGAACAAAATGAGAGAACAGGTGCAAAGTGATAGATGCATTTATTTTGTCTCATTGTCTGTTTTCTGCTCAAGCTTCCAAGTGCAGAATATAATTATTAAGTGAGCCTTGAGAGGTCTAGCAAGTGAATCCTCCACAGTCCACAGAACCTTCACTTCCCTGGCTATTCATAAATAATGTAGCATGAGAGAGCAACTTAGCCCATAAGTAAAGCACAACTTGGTCTGAAATTGTCATGGGTATCTCTAGATTAGAAATGGGAGAAAAGTTCTTATCCAGCTGAGTGCTAATGTACTGCAGTGGTTGCCTAAACAACATGGAAAGGGCAAAAATACCCAGGAGGTTTTAAGGTGGAGCTTGAATGGGAATGAACCAGGTTTTTGTGTGTTACAGAATTGTCCTGGTTGGGAAAGACCTGTAAGATCACTGGGTTTGACCGTCAACATTCCCTCCCCCTACTAAAATAAGATATATTTAGGTCACTGAGCCCACCAAAGCATGTCCTGAAGTGCATCATCTACATGGTTTTTAAATACTTCCAGGGATGTCAGGCTATTGCATGTTCTAGCTGTTTCTTTCTATGTTTGTTACTGAATTTATATTTTGAAAAAAAATTTTGCTAGCCACCATACTAGCTACTTCTCTCAGAAAAATTTCCATGCTAAAAAATATGAGCTACTTCATAAGAGCTAGCCACCATTCATTGACATAGCTGTCATTAATCTTTTGGAACTTCTGGTCCCATTCCACAGCTTGGTTTTGGGTAGATCAGGTATGAAGATGATGTGGGTCTTTGTGTTGCTGGTCTGCTCTTGACAATGAGACATGAAGACAAGAAGATTAACTGGGATGAGGTGGTGCAACCAAGGTGAAGTAGACTACTTTGTGTTGGAGAACATGTAAGGTAAGGTGTTGCTGTAATGAACTGCAAACCTGTGGGGAGGTTTTTAGCCCCTGTTTGCTGGCAGGATGCACGAGGGGTACTATATAAGTCTGAGATTGCTCTATTAACAACTGTGGAAACACCAGTCTTTGGTATGGATGTTGCTGAATTGGGCCAGAGAGAAAAAGTAATGAGGGACACATTGTGTTTTAGGGAGGAGCTTGGGCAAAGGAAGAGAGGTACAAGGATGGCAAAAAGGTTGTTCCAGAAGTAGAAACCATGATGAAAAAATCAGATGAGGAACAAAGGACAGGGGAATCTTCTTAAAGGAAGAGTGCAGGTGCTGACAGACAACAATAATAATAACTTGCAAACCTGAGCTGGTGGGACTCCCACTGGGCTTTCCATCAGGTTTGTGTCTGAAAAACTTGGTGTGCGAAGGTGTGTTGCAGAGGGATAGATTTCCACCCTGGTTATAGGTTATGTAGGGAGGGAAGGGTGATAGATTTGTAGATGAATCGTAGATATGTGTGAGTCATTATATTTAAGAGTGTTAGATTAGCAGCTTTATAATTTTGTGTAATAAGGTGGGAAATAGTATAATTGCAGATTAGCAATAGTGATGTGATTGTATGATAGTCAGTATATTAAGTAATCAATAATAATAATAGACTGACTAGTTACATCTTGATCTTGTAATTTAAATGGAGGGAGATGCTTCCCAAAATGTTACATGGGGAGAAAGGCTCTTGGCTCTAAGTTCCTACTTAGTCCTAAATTGCTTCAGCCACATGACCTAGATGACTACAAGGGCATTTTTAGGAATATCTGAATTATGCAGGAACTGTGTGGCCACAGGCTAAAAAGAATTACTCTTTAGAATGCAAAAATAACAGCAAAAAGGACATATTGGAAAAGCATTGTCTGTGAACTAAAATTTGAGAGATAGATTTTTACAGTGTGCAAGCATTATGTTTTCTTGAAGAACAAGCACTGCTTGTTTGCACATGTAGAGGCGCTGGTGAGCCTTCAGCTTTGCAGTCTTGAAATGTAGGTGAAATGTTCTGTGCTGATGGATAGCAGACTGCAGAAGAAGGCAGAATAAAGCACCAGGAACTGAAAACTGTGGAAAGAAGGCAGTAAGGAGGGTTTGCCCAAGGGTAGAGCAACTGGGAACATTACACGGATTCGGTTATCACTGTTAAAGGGCAATCCATTAGTAAGAACAAAGCAGCCACCTGTGAAGGTTGCTTAACATCTCTCTTTGCCCAAGTGCTCTTTTGGTGAAAAGTTCTCATTCCTCAACTATGTGCAGAGGCACTTTCAACACACTTAGGACTACCATGGGGGCAGCAGAGTTGAGCATACACTGGCCTTCAGAGAAAACTGCTCAGTTAGCCAAGATAAATATTCCTTCCTGTGCTTTGTAGCTTGTATGACAGCAGCAACCCTGAGTCTGTGATTGGTCTGCTGATGGGGAGTGGCTTTGCTGGAAAGGGTGGAATAAAAATTCCCCAAACCAAGATGAAGACTATTTCCCCATGAACACTATACTGAGATTTCAAAAGGCAGGGAGGGAGTGATGTGGTTTGTTGTCCAGCTAGAAGTCGTCTTTCCAGTCTGCCCCACCTTTTGATGCTGACCTCAGAAGTGCACAGCTGAGATGCTCTGTCAGCTCTTTGGGAAGCTGAACACTTTTAATCATTCTGAGCATCCTTCTCCCAGGTGATCAGTGTAAAAAAGCACACTTTCTATTTCCAGGGTAGTTCCAACTAGGGCCTGTTATCCAAGATGTGCATATCTGGACACTTGTGGGTACAGTCTTCATCACAGACACATTCCTTGTCATTTGAGAAGTGGTTTTGAGCAGTCAAGGATGGAGATGCTACTGTGAGGGTGGGTGTGGAGAATACTTCTGTCAAGCCAGAACTGTGTGTGATACCCATTTCTCAGTGCACACTTTCCTTCCTAGTCCTGTCCCATTTGGGGCTGAACTGTGCTGAACACCCATACACACAAATGCTGAAATAGGTGGATGGAGCCAGGGTCATTACCACTCTAACTATCAGAGTAATAAAGATGCTAATTACTGCACCATTGGCTTCTCCCAAAGATACAGTCACCACAGCAGGAACTTGTAGTGGGCTGTGCATGGAGTGGGGACACTCTCTACGTCTGGGCTAACTGTCCTGCTGGGACAGTTTTGTGGGGGCCTTGCAGCCAGCCAATGGTAGCAAGCACAGTGGAAAACCAGAGTCCCCATAATTACAGCCATACCCACGCTACGTTTCTCAGGCAACTGAGGTGTGGGTCGCAGTTAGAAATTGTAGTTGTTTCAGGAGGGGGAAAAAGCTCATAGGTGCACAAACACAAACAAGCAAACAAATGCCAAAAAAAAGCACCCAAAAAGCAACAGACAAAAAAAATCCCAAAACAAAACAAAAAAAGAAAAGATGGGCTCTTTCTCTTTAGCTGCAATTCTGACTGTGCTTTAGACAAACTGTCAGAACCTGCATTCCTGTTGGCAGAGAGACAGGCTCCCTGGCAGGCTGATTAAACTGTGTGTGGGCAAAATGTAGGCAGACAAGGAGCATCAGGTACCTCAAAACCTTGGAGAGTATTTTTTTTCCTTTGCTGCTGTTTTCTTTTTCTCTTCAGACTCCTTGCAGGCTAGTTTTCTGACCATCCCTTGATGCACCTCATTTGGGGCCTGATCATCCAGATATGGGAGCTGAGAAGAACTGGGAAGTCATTGAGGCAGCTGCCCATGGTACAGAACCCCTATCTTCTGGTTCACTGGCAGGTGTGCAGGTTACCATTGCAGAACAGTAAAGGTACTGGAGAGACCAAAAATGTTGGGCTACAGCAATAAGAAAGGGAATTTTTGCTGGTGGATAGGTAACCTTCTTCTGTGAAGGGACCAGTCAGCCACAAAGAGATATGCTTCTCATCCAGTTTCAGCCTCCAGGGGAACTCCATCTGCAACAGCTCCTCTGAGGACCCAGACTATGCTTCACTGAACTACACTGCCTTCCTCCAGCCAGTTGCACTGAGTTCCCTCTAGCTGACACCACAAGCAGCTGCCCAGGAAGCACTGGAACAGGAGAGTGTGAGACGTCAACCTTCTCATGAAGCCACTGCTTAAATCATGCAACCATAGCTGTTCCACTGCTTTGTGTGTGAAGACTGGGGACTGTAGCATTGTTCCCAAGATTTGTGTCTGCCTATCATGGTGGGCACCTTCATTTTGCATTAACTTGCTTATTCATTATTCATTTGGTCTCTCATAATTTCCCTTAGGCCAGGAAGGTAAGATGAGTTGACTAGCTTTTGGAGCCACAGCATCCATTGGGTGAAGACATTTAGGGAATGTAAATTTAGGGACATTTAAATTTAGGGACATTTAGGGCTGAGCTTCACTCAGTGTTGCTCCATTTCCACATGGGAGATGATACCACCACAAAGGGCTGTCACTGGATAGCTGCACCTCAAGTGGGGTAACTCTGTTTTAAAATGGGTGATCTGCACAGCAATGAACAACTGGCATGATCTACTGACACTGACACCAGCAAAAGATCTCAAGACCAAGATGTGGGGCATCCTGATACAGAGGCAGGGTGGCCTCCATGCAGCCTAGCTTCCAGAGCAAGGCTAGCTGAATCTCTTTTAAATCTGAACATGCAAGATTAGTCCCTTTTTTAAAACCCAGCACAATTTGATTCACATCTTTACCTAATTCCTCTTGAACTTTCTAAGAGATCAGGCACAAACAATACTCTAGAGGTATTTTGCAGCCCCGTGGGCTCTTCTTGTGCTTGTGTCTGACTGTCAGGGCCTCCTTGCCAAGGAGGAGCAGCAGAAGTCCTGCAGGGGCTTGCATGTGCTGACTGTGTATTCTGGGCCTCAGATCATCATGACTAAAGACAAGGGTCTGGTCCTCCAGGTAGGAGCTACCTGGAGGCTGAGGTGCTGTCTCCAGGACACAACCCCATGATGGTTTCACCCTCAGCTTCCCCAGGAGCAGACTAAGGCTAGAGCTGTGTGTGTATGCCAGTTCTGTCTATGCTATCTAAACTGCACACACTTCAGGGCAGGGGCTTTGGCATTGTACATTCAGTAGTAATAAATAAAAGAATCCGTAAGATTTGCACACCACTTGGAATTCAGAGACTGGTGTGACTTTATTGCCAAGTACTAAAGACCTGGTATATTGTTTAACTTGTTTGAATGTGTACCTGGCTTTGAGTCACAGACGTGATTGATCAAGGATCAGTCTTTTTCCTCTGACTCAGCAAGGCAGATTTCTTTAATTTGAGGGGCTTGAATATCCACTTGATTCAAGCATTGAGGAGTTTGGCTTCAAACATTTTGGATGCTGAAACCGTGGTGATGGCAACTGACCCCAGCTCTGGCAAGGTCAAGGAAAGATTCTCAGGTGATATTGGTAAAGGACATCTAGTGACTTTCATCACCTGAAAAATAAGATTTGTGGTCAGTGAACTGTATGTTCATTGGAATGTCTAACCTGGAAAACCTCTTGTAAATTTGCTTGATTCATCTCTTATCTAACTGTCTTTTAAAAATGAAGAAAAACAAATCCACTCCCATTTCAAGGGATTTTTAGTTTTGTCATTCCACTCCTGGGATCCCTGATTTTGCCAAAGGACATTAAAATAAGAATGGAGGAGAAAACCCATGCCCATCCTTGTGTATTCAGGTGCCTTCTGCTGAAGTACAATTCGTATTCATGATTTTTATTCAGTAGGTATGCCTTGAGGCCCCTTGTCCTTGCACCGCCTTGAATGGTGAAATCATAGCATCGTTTTAAAGGTGGGTAAGACCTCTAAGATTAAATGCTACTACGGTTATTGCTGTTCCTCTTTTGGCTGTGATGGGAGTGAGAAAACACCAAATTTGCTTAGCTGCTGATAGTACTTGTCTCATCAGAGTATGTCATCCTTTTGTTATCTGTGCCCCTCTGTGCTTTTATCATTGTGCTGACTGACCACATCACATTATATCCTCTCCTGGTGCTATTGCCCCCCAGGGGTGGGAAATGAAGCACAAAGCACCCAAGTAACTCCATCATCTTGCAGTTTGTGAGCACATATGGAAGGTGAATTCCCCTCTCCCAGAAAAGGCAGTGTATCACTGTGTGGTTTTTAGCTGCCTTGATTATTTTGAGAGTTTCACCTCCTTTATGGAGATCATTCCTTCTTGATCTTGTTCTTCATTCTTGCTCTCAGCTTGCTTAGCTCTAATTTACCATTAGAAAAAACTTTGCAGCTGGCTGATTCTCTGTAATTATGACTAACACCTGTAGCATATGTTCTGCTCTCTTAGCTGCATGCAGAATCCCCCTTTCAGACAAAGCAGTAGAACTGGATAGATTTGTCTGTGATCATTTGTGCTACAAGCCATCATCTGAATTCAGAGCACTGCAATGCTGAGCAATGTATAAGCTTCCATGCTGACAGGCTGTGGCTTTGACCCAGAGGTTTATACCCAAGCTAAAATTCAGAGTAGGAGGTTTATTGGATGGTTGAGTCAGGATGCACTGTTTGTCTGCAGAGCTTGAAGGTTAGCAGACAAGAGTTAAGGAAGATAAACAGGCACACTGTGTCTCTTTTCCCATGGTCAGATTGCTACTGTTGTGTTCTTGAGCAGCAAACAAAAATAGAGGCTATTTGGAATCAGCTTGGAGGTTAACTCTGCCCTGCTCTGGCAGTGGCTTCCATCCTGTCAGGTGAGGAAAGGAAAACAACTTGAAACAGACTTAACCTCTAGCCTCTCTGTTTTCTTGCACAGCATAAATTATATATCATTGGCCAAGTCTCCTCTTTAATTTCAGTCTGTAAGCAATCATAAAACATTCAGTTCTAATATGAAATATTTAAGTTGTCCTCTGATTGTTTTTGAGATCATGTATAATTTAAAGAATTCACTAACAAGGAAATCATTAAACATAGATATGTCAGACATAATAAGCCCAAAGAGGAGGGACAAGAATACTGAAAATCAAAGGATTTAGCAAAACCCTAGCAACATATTTTGAAAGCAAGATTTTTCCCTGGGTATTGAAAAGAAGAAATACTCCTCAATTTTAAGGCTAGAAATTGCCTTGTTGGTAATGTGCTACAGCCAGTGACGCTCAGACTGCAAAGCACTGGATGGAGTTATTACTGGTACTAAGCAGTCATCACATCAGATGAGTTGCCTTACTTTACTGTGTGTCTTAGTGTGGTGAGTCCCAGATTTGCAAAGGGTGTGCCAGAAAACATTACCCTGTGGTTCCCACTTTGGAGTTAGGAAAGCCCTGATGGAAAGATTTCAGGAGATACATCTTGTGTCTAGATAAACTGCTTTTCCCTTGAAAAAATATGTCATGCTTGCTATGATGTTGAATCCCGGATTTGTGCTGCATATTTTGTACCTTTTGTAGTGTAACGAGGCAACCAGGTGCCACTAATTGCCAGGTAGTGGGCATGAGCTTGTGTTAAGCCCACCTGTGCCTGGTTAGGGCGGGCCCCTACTGCGCATGAGGAGAACCAGGGGGCCAATGAAAGGTGAGTGTCGAAGCACAGGCTCAGCTCAGTCCTGAGCATGCCTGTAGAGAGGTCAGTTGTTCTTGGAGCATTGCACTACCTTCATTGCGCCCCTAGCGCTCATGGCCGTCAGGGTGAGGCTCTGAGGAGTCTTGAACCCACGGCGTCAGCAGTACGGTACTGTGTCTTAGCTGGCTGCGCCACTCAAGCCTCAGATCCTCTAGGCCACCTGTTCCAGTGTCTCACCACTGTCACAGTAAAGAATTGCTTCCTAATATCCCGTCTAAATCTACCTCTCAATTTGAAACTTTTTCCCTTGTCCTATCACTACAAATCAGTTTTCATCTCTGACTCTTCTCATAATGCCGCTGTGTCAGCATGCCTCCAAGAACACCCTGGTCCTGCGTGCTTCTGCTGCCCCACAGCTGCCACACTCCTCACCGTTTGCCTTCTGGGTTTTCTGGATACCTGGGTTCTCTCTGCTGGTGCACAGCTGCAGTACTCTTGCCAAGACTCTAGTCTCACCTGAGCCCAGATTATAGGGGTACATCCTTCTTGATTCAGATCCTCAAATTGTTCACTCTTACCTGTCTCAGTGGCACCCTCTGAGATGCCCTGAGCTGTGTAGAGCTGTTGGGAAATCTTCCCTGTGCTCAGCTGGTGCGCAGGGAGGGACTGCAAGAACTGCACCATGCACAGAGCACAGCAAGACTCCTGCCCATGCTGTGGAAGGGGTCAGGAAGGTCACACCATCAGTGAGCAATGCTTCCCAATGGCAGAGGGACAAGCTGACGTCTAGTCTGAGCAGCCACACAGGTCTGTCTGGCATGGCAAGGATGAGGAATTAGTGTTGCAGCCATGGATGCCCTTTGGGGAGGGAGAGGAAAAGGCGAGAGCCCCACAGACATGCCAGAGAAGAGCTCAGAATGTGCTGCCAGCATGCAAAAATCCCTGTCAGCCCAAGAGATGGTGGTGCTCTGCGTGGGCAGCAAGGAGGAGGGCTTGAAAGGCAGAATGGGCTGAAGGGCTGAAAACTGGAAGAGAGCTGAAACTCAGTGCTGTGAAGAAGTTAGGGTCAGAGGACCATGACAAGTACTCCCAAGTGCCAAAAGGATGAGAGATGGCAGCAGGAGAAGCTCAAGGAGAATATGGGGCAAGAGCAACCAGGGGGTGCATGGGAGAAACAGCAGCATCTCCATCCCTTGCCCCAGTCCTTGGCCTTGATATCTATTGCTGGTGTCACTAGATCATGTCAGTTACTCAGAGCCCAGAAATGGATGCCACATCACTTGAGACTTTCTACCTGAGTATGTAAGTTGTGCCACAGGGTGATGATTGGATTGAAAAGATCAGAGAGATGGCAGAACTTGCTAGATGGAGCTTGTCGTTTTTCTGTTGTCAAAAAGAGTTGTTATGATTACTCACTTTTCTTTCTTTCAACTTTTTAAATATTAATCTATCTAAAAGCCAGATAAAATAATCAGCAACAAATTATGCTTCTGCATAGAGATACGAATTTCTGGAGAGCCAAACACTTTCTTATTATTTCTGAGAAGGCAAGTAGCCCTGAAAAACCTGGCTTCCTGTTTGTTCTTGCAGGTTCAAATCTGATGCACCTGGAGGTTGGGACACTTCAGTGGTGGGAGCATTCCCCTGGATTAGTAGGACAATAGACACAGGAGAAGAGGGAACAGCCTGTGCATTGCATCACAGCAGCTAAGAAAGGCATATGTGAAATAATCTCCTCCCCCTTCATCAGCCATGCAGGCATACATCTCAGTTCTTTCTTCCCCAGTTGGCTTCAGCTTCAGGGGGCAATGAGGAATGGAACACTCTGTCAACAATGGAGACACTGATTGCAAAGGATATGGAAGTCCTTGGTGAGGTGTTTAACATTCAAGCCTTGTGCCTACTCCAGAAGAGCCAGGACTTAACATTTTTTCTGAGCAAAGGAACAGGAAGGATGGAGTGGGGCAAACCATGGTGCATTTTAAACAGCTTTGATTCTGAGTTGGTGTTTTATGTTAAATACCATGATTCATCACAATCTATTTTGTTAAGCAGTGAGCAAGCAGGAAGTCTAGAAGCTGAAATGATGTGCCTGAAAGACTCCTGGTAGGCAACCTATTAAACAAGTGTTTATTAATTCTGCCACAGAAGCCATTTTGCACACTAAGACCTTTATTCTTTACTCTGACAAACGCTCACTTAGATGTAAATTAGCTGAAAGTGTGCTTCTCTAGCACTGTAAGGCTGAACTGGGAATGAAGGTTTGCCTCCTGAACACAGAAGCGTGGAATGCATAGCAAAAATCATGAGGAAAAAATATATGGCTAAGATTCCAGCACTCCAGGAGGTAGTATTTTTCCTTTTAAAATGAGGAGGAGAGAAGATAAAACCAAAAGTTCCCCCAAGGGATACAAGCATGATACAACTGAAAAGCCATCCAGTGCTGAAATGGCAAAACAGCAGCTTGCCAGTCCCATTTACCTCCCATGGAGCATAATGCGAAAGCAGTCACAGGTGAGAAAGGTACAATTGAGGTGCTTATTATACCATTTAGCCTTGGATTAGAAGTGGAAACCTCCCTGCATTGCTCCTGTAGTGTGCATGTCTGTGTAATGGAGGAGACAACCTTTGCATTCTCGTAAGGGATTTTAAGATGCTGCCCTTGATTCCTCCCACTGAATGGTTAATTCCTCCTTAATTTTACAAATGTATCTAAACTCAGTGTAAACAACTGACTTCAGTTTCCAGCCATTGGTTCTCATTGTACCTTTCTCTGATCAAACTGCTTTTCAAGATCCAGAATTTTCTCTCTCACAGAGGTGCTTTTGCACTAGTCATGGCCAATTTAGTTACTTTTTGAAAAGCTCAACAGGTTGAGCTGTTCAGTTCCTCTCAGTGCTGGGCATCTGCTCTGATCCTAGCCTCAAATACCCATTCTTGTTTACTCAATGTCTATATTCATGGGCATTTCAACTTTTATGGGACAGTGTGTGTTCCTTCCCACTGGGTGCAGAAACAGCCATAACTCTTGTCCTACCCATTGCCTCTCTGCAAAGACTTTGCTCATAATACCTGGTGCTGATAGCTACAACAGAGCAAGGCATTTTTTTCTTGAGCTTCACAGTGATCTCTGCATGAATCACCTCAGGATGGATGTCTGGTTTGGGCTTTAAACTCTCTGAACTTCTTTTTGCCCTCAGTTATGAAAACGGGTGGCAATGTTCTTTCTGTTCACTGTTTTCCCCAAAAGAACTGAGGTATGCAGACCTTCTTGCATTCTAACTGAAACATACTCCCAAATTCATGAAAAATGATAGTGGTGGTACAGTGTGAGCCCATGCTTGGCTGTTTGTAAAGTCTGGATGAGAGGCACCTTGACAGCTGTGCCTGGAAACATCTCTACACACATGATTTGCAGTCTCACTGCATGTGACATACCCTTGACAGCTTGCAGCCATCGCTCACTCCCTCCTGGAATCAGTTAGGTTTTGCCAGATCAACAGCAAATCCTGAATGGAGTAAGACTACAGACAGGTACAGTAGGTGCTGTGTTCAGTCTGCCAGCAGCTCAACACACCCACAAAAACAAGCCTAACAAGGTGGTATATTGGAAGGCATCAGAGGTGAGCAGGAGGTTGACTACAACAGCTGGCTAGAGGTAGTATCTGTGTAATGTCTTGGGTTTTCATTCCCATAATGACATAATGAAGCAGCCAGTGCTTAAATAACTGCAGCTTGTGGCTAAAAGCAGTGAAAGGGGAGGGGGGCTGGGCAGGTAAGGGTCTTTCTGCTCCTCTGTCCAGAGAGAGCTTTATGCTCTTTCTTAGATGTTAGGCTCCCTCCATTACCCATGGAGGTCGCAGTTCTGGGACTCCTTCTGTAATGTACTGCTGTACTTCTCATTCTGGCAATATACAAACACCTTGCTAAACTGTGATCTCTCTAAGATATGGACTGTCCAGCCCAGATAATAGAGTAAGGAGAGTGTGGGGGGAGACAACACAAAAGATGAAGTGAAACTTTAAGATATATGATCATATGTTTCTCCAGCAGTGCCATTCATGCTGGGAGCTCTCAGTATTCACTGTTGGGAAATGTTATAAGAAGCAAGACAACTACAGCTGGTAGTGGAGCTAGCACACCAACATTGGCTGCTGCCTAATTTCAGATGGTTAGGCACCTCTGGCAATATCACCTTGCTGGTGACAGTGACAAAAGACAATGGGACCCAGAGGTGCCAGAATAAGGAAGGTCATCTGAAGGTCTCTTTGGGAGTAAGGAACTCTGATGTTCTGTGGCCATTACTGGTGGACCTCTGACTAAGACAGGCAAATGCAGACCCATCCTCTTGGGAGCTGGCAGACACTGCTCTGTTCTGTATTCACCTCTCCATCAGCCTGATCACAGCCCCAGGATCACTGCAGCCCTTTTCCCTGTCTGTTTTCAGCTGTCTCAGATTTTTACAACCTGTGTGCCTCCATTTAAGCCTGGGGTACAGACAGCATGCAGGGCCTGGCAGCATGAGCAACCCTTTTTTTAATCCATGATGGAAAGCCCTGCTTTATTATGGCACTGAACAAAGGAGACAGAAAGCAAGTGTCTTCTGGGAGTTGGGAAACAGGCAAGGTTGAAGCTTCCTTTCTAAACCTGACCCTCATTTTCTTGAATTAAAACTAGGCCATATACTGGCACACTTTCAGCCAGCTGTGTTGCCAGAAGCGAGAGGCAGGAATGCAGGAGTTGGCTAGGACCCAGAGCCTTGTGTCTGACTCCAGCTGCAGTGAGGAGGTAGTGCTATAGAGGAAGGTGTGAGAGTCCTCCAGTGGTTTCTTGCTACACTGGAGATTCCTGGAATCTCCAGCAGCACTTGTCCAGATACCCAGGAACACAGCAGAGGTAGTAAACTTTTTCTCTTGCAGATGCGTACAGACACACTCTGCCTTACCTTCATGACTACAGAGGAAGCTGGGCTGGGAAGTAATGAACACCCTGGAAAATACTCTCTACTGATGTGTTAACTGTTGTGTAAGCGCTTGTCTCAGTGCACCCCATCTCCAGAGGTGAGATAGGGAAATCCACAGAAGGAGTGATAGTTGCCTCATGAATAGAGGACTTCCATAGTTTAGTTACATGCTTTGTTACTTTTCTTCATGTGTTTTAAGCCTATAATTTGCAAACTTTTCTGCATCCTTGTGTTATTATGGAAGTGGAATTACCCAGCTGCTCATCCACCAAGCCATTCGATATTTGAGGCATAGTTTTTAATTTCCACTTATGACTCCTCTTTCTAGAATAAAGTCCTGATCCTTCAGTCCTCTTTCTAAGAGGCTTCTTCTACATCCAGTTTGTACTCACCCATAAACATTCCCAGGCTAGAGCACCTAATCACTGCATATTGGCCTTCTGGGTAAGTCTGGGGCTGTCCCAGAGTGCAGGCTGCACACCAATACTAGGTCTAGTTGCTGTTTTCCTCACTATTCGTTCTCAAATGGTGAAAGCAAGTGAGTCAGCTGTTAGATTTTTCCTACAGAGCTAAACTGAGTAACACTTGTGAAGATAGAAATCTCTTGTTTGCCTCCACCTCACTTTCAGCTGCAAAAGACCTTCTTTATGATCTTTCCATCGCACCAATCCACTAGAGCAGTCAAATCTTCCATTTAGGTGCCAGTAGGTGGCATTACTTACTCCTTTAAAGGCTTGAAAATTATGCAAAACATTCGACCGTATCTTTAGAGGTACCCTGTTTTAAAGTCTGACCACCCTTCCCAATACTGCAGCAGTATCCAAATCCAGTGACTAAATTTAGGCTGGAAATTAGTCTGGTTTCTAACCAGCAGAGGGATGAGTTGTTGAAACATTTCTGTACTGGAATTCCAGAGGCTTAAAAACTAGGTAGTTTATGCTGTAACATCATAAATTTGTGAACAGGATAGCATGTTGTCATTACCCCTGATATTAAAGAATTGCAGTCCATGGCTTTATCACTTCTACGAGGGTGTGCTAATGCTGTCTGCTCAGTGGCGCTGGGCCACTGGCACTTATGGCAACCCATCTTGCATGGGGTTGCAACCATAGTTGAAATCATGTTGTGTCACTCCATGCCAGAGGCTGCCAAAGATGTGGCTCTGCCATCTTTCTTCCCAGTGGAGAGCTATTTCCTGTCCTGGAAGTAAAGCGTATGGGACACTATTTCTCTATCCATAAAAAGACTGGAAAAAGTTTTCCAAGTAAATGTTGAAAGGTCCTGGGTTTGGCACTGTAAATGCAACTTTGCTAATAATCAGCACTCCAGGAAAAGGAACTTGGCAGGCTAGGGACAGCGATGATGCCATTGCAGGAGACAACTGTCTATAACCTACTGGGAGAGGAGAGGCATATGAGCAGAAAGGCAAGCAGCACAAAGGCAATTGGAAATGTAATTGGTAACCTCCCTCAGAGTTGTACTTCATCCAGGAAAAAACATAGACACATACACAACTCCTGGGAAAACCTCACGGTCTCTTGACTCTGTAGGCAAGAAGTGTCCAGGAGGGCCCTCCCAGCATCCAGTACCACTAGACTACATTTATATAGAAGAAGGTGTATCTTTGGGCCAATCCTGAAGGAACTACTGAAATGTACAGGATACATTACGTGACATGCCCAAGATCACACCCCCACACACCTGTCTGTGAAGCAAGTGGTTAACCATCATGCCATTTATCCTGACTCAGGGAAGTGGAGGTCCAAGGACAACTTTTTATCCAACCATCTCTGTATCATCACATCTCTGACCAACAAACACAAGGTGTTCCATTGCAATGGCTAATGTTATATGCCTTAAACATGATGATGAGAGCCTGTGTTTTTTACCTGCTTCCTCTGAGACGATGCCATGGGCAGAGGGGAGCCTGTATAAAAATGTTGAGCACACCTCTGAAAGAAAACTAGGTCTGAGTCAGCCCTGGGCTACTCACCAAAATCTAGGAGTGTGAGAAAAGTTATAGGAGCTGGTCAAAGCCCATTGTTCTGCCATCCATCAGATCAGTCTGCTTCTTGCTGTCAGAAGGATACACTGCACATGTCAGTCCTCTAGCTCCAGTATCCAGTATGACTCTGCCTTTCTTTGCATAACAAGCAGACCACTGTTTTCTCAGTTATGCATGGCATCTGATATGTGATGTATGTGAGGAATTATGCCAGTGGCTAATAGCAAAGACAAATTGGCCTCTCTTGGCTGTATAGTGATCTTCTCATACCATGTGCTGTCCCTTTCTTCCAATTAGGAAAGGCTTGCTGGAGTTCACATCTGCTCCTTCAGGAGTTGAAAGAGCCCCCATGGACCAGGCCTTATGTGGCCTCTCCTGTGCAGCTGGGATCCTTAAAGTAAACCACTGAGATGGCACCCTAGGCCATGATGAAGTAGGAGTGAGGCTCCTCTGGCATGGGAACCTGAGCGATGTGGAAGACACCCCACTATCAAGAGTTCAGGACACAGACACTTTGTGCCCTTTCTCTCTTCACTCATACCTAAAGGTCCTATGTGCTCCCTCATGCTTCAAAGTACTTAACAGATCTGACCGTTTTGTCCTCTGAACACCATCTGTGAAGAAAAAGCAACAGCTGGAGAATACATTTCCTTATGAGATGACCAGATGACCGCTGTAAAATGCCTTTCAGTTTGTATAATATCCCTGAATGAAGTATATAATTAGCATCAAACAATGTTCATTGTGAATTAAAAGACTTTAAATTCCATTGTACTAGTTGTGTTGAGTCTACTCATCTTACAATTTCATGCTTTGTTTTTAAATTGCAGCAAAGCAGGGGACTCTATTCTTCTTGGAAAGGAATGTATGACAAGTTCTGAGATGTTCTTCTGGGTGGAGTCAGATTGTCTTCTCACATAGTGATTTTACCATTTTTGGTTGCAGACTTAAAGAAAAATTAAGGCTGATTCAGATTCCTAAACACATGTACCCAGCACCATTTTGGATATTCCTAGGTTATAGGATATTCCTTCCTACCAAATTAGGTAGATCATGGTAGCTGCAAGCCTACAGGTTTCACAGACTTTGACCATGAGATACAACTTTGGTAGCTGGTCCCTTTGTTATGCAATATTTATTGTTTCTTGCATTTTCAAGTGTCAATGGAAAAATACTGTCATTCTCTAGCACTGGAGGAGTTACTGTGAAAGTAGTTTCTTGAGCTAATAGTCATCTCATCACCTCCTTATATTATGTCATGTTGTCACGGTTTAACACTGTCCCTGCAATTAAACCGAGTGACAGGTGCTCTCTATTAATCTCTCCTCCCTGATAAAGAAAGGAGAGAGAATAAGGGAAAGAGACTTATGGGTTGGAAACTAAACTACACAACTTTAACGAAGTAGTAATGATAAATAGGAAAAATTAATAAATATATACAAATATACAAATATACAGGAAAATTGATACCACGTTCCTTCCCCCCTTTTCCCCCAATATCTCTCACGTCACCTCCAAGGCTGCAGGGCAGCCCTGGGAAAGTCCAGGCTAGACTCCTGGAGTCGGCAGCAGTCAGGAGCTGGAGGCAGGAACACACACAAATATGGGCTGGCACAGGCCAGGACCACAGGCAGATGAACAGACAGAATCCTCTCAGGATGCTGAAGGAAACAGGGAATGGGTGAAGAAGCAGGAAAGGCAGTAAGGGCAGGAAGCCAGAAGCTGGAAACCTGCTTGACCCTCGTGATCCCTCAAATTTATACTGAGTATGACGTGTATGGATGGAATACTCTGTTTGGTCAATTCTGGCATCTATCTTGTCCGTTCCTCCCCAAAGGAGGGCTGCAGGTGGGAACTCTTTATTCCTCTTGGAGGGTAAAATGTTCCTCAAAGCTGAGCAGTAATAGCAGTCTCTAGCAGTAGCTATAAACATCGAGTCCTAGAAGCAGACACTGTCTGTGAAACTTGCTGTTAATTTCAGCAAGTGCAGCTACTTACAAGAGACTTAGCAAAAAGCAGAAGTAAAAGACAGAAAATCACCTTCATCCTGGCCCAAACCAGGACACATGTCCAGAGTATCTCAGCCAAAATGAAATTGCATAAAAATGGGAAAAAAGAAAGGAAGGGCTTCTATGGTAGGAAAACATGAATTAAAATAAATCAGTGAATGTACAGCTTGTCCAATTTCAGAATAAGAAGCTACATATGCCTCTCTTTCACTTTTGTAATCAAAGAGCTGACAGCCAAGTAGAAGGCAGTTTGTGCTTCAGCAGACAGCAGAGTGATCTTTTTTGTTTGTCTGTTTTGTTTGTTTGTTTTTTTGCAAAAGATGCCTCTGCTTTCTTTTACTCTGTGGTTAGAAGTCCCACTCCTCCACCTGTGGTCATGATGGCCTTAGCTACAAATTTCAGAGGTCAGGCTGACCTGCATAGGCCTGTTCTTTTGACTGAGAGTGTTCTCCAGAGGCAGCAGTGGAACAAAACACGTCTCCTTCTCAGACTTGACTGGGACCGTGCTCTGCTGTTGGCAGCACTTCCTCAGCTCTGCTTTTTGTCTTGCAGAGTATATCATCACTGCCATGATATCCACTCACTCGGACTGCATTAGCCATGAAGCAGCATTCGTGGGAACATATTGTGGTATTGCTGTAGTATCCAAGAGATGAGAATGGTTCAGCTGCCTTAACATGTATGGCTGGTGAAAGCGGAGGTCCCAATCCTAGCAGTGAGCCACTCACCCCCAGGTGTGCTGCTTCTAGGAATGCTTCAGCTTCTATTTCAAAAGTCATTTTGGTTTTGTTGACTGTGGTATGGGAAGGATGATGAAACAAAAAAAAAATATGACTGCTCACTTGCTCACACTGAGTGTAACTGTCTCTCTTGACTTCAGAGAAGAAGGCTCCTTTCTGAATAATATAAAGATTGTTTTTGCTGCTATTCAGGACAAGCAAAGCCTGGGATTTATTACTAAAAAGGATCACTTGTCTAGAAGGCTTTTGGAGATTTTGGATGGTGTCACTGACAAGGGTGCATGCAGCATGCTGCGCTCTGGAAACAGTGGGCCATGGGGGAGGAAGTAGCAGTGCAAAGCCTCTGAATGATGACAGTGCTGGAGAGGCATGATTGCACTTCCCTCTAGCATGAGCATCCAGAGGGAATGGGAGGGCATGTAAGGAAGTGTCAGGGTCTTTATTTGTTTCTAAGGGTCTGCAAAGCTCCATCAGGAGTGGGGAGAATGTGAGGATTGCCACTGGGTCCTGAAAGCTAAACAAAGCACAAGAGAGAATAAGGAGAGAGAAGGCAACAGATTCTCTTAATTATCAATGAGACAGAGTAATAAGCTGGTTGACATGAGTGGCCTCATGTTTCCTTGCAGATCTAATAAATGGGTCTCAGAGGTCTCAAGCACAGGTGTCAGCTTGTGGTGTGCTGGATGCTGCTAGTTGTGCTAGAGTGGAACCTGGAAGTGCTGCCTGAGACCAGGGTCCTGCTTTCTAGGTCTTTCATGTCCCAGGCACATAGTGAAAAGGTTTTTCACCCTCAATGAGATCTAGTGTTACTTGAGCATAAAACCAGGTAACAGGCAGACAGCTTCTTATCAAATTACTTTGTGAGCATATTTAAGCTGGGTTTCAGGGGCTTCCTCCTCCAGGTCAGGAGCAAGACCTTACAAGGCCATTACAGCTACTAGTTAGGAGTTGCCATCACTGTGGCTGGCAAGAAGCTCTGGGCTTTTGTAGCAGTGCAAGAGGGCATATTGAATATTCCTGGGATTACTCTTATCCTGGAAATACCAATTGGCCAAGATCCTCAGCTGTGTAGTGCTGTGGACCAAAATGTCCACTCCTGCAGAGTTTGGCAAATGAAAGACCCAAGGGAGGAAACTGTGGCACAGCAAAGTGTTTAGGCTCTTTTGGTGGTGTTTGTGGTCCCAGAGTGGGAGAAACAGTTACAAGATGTTTTGTCCATGAAAAATTTTAGCTGACCTCCATGTACCAGAGTTTTGAGGGACAGATGATGCTTGGATGATGCTTGAAATTAGGATTTGCCTTATGCCTTCCTTTCTTCTCCTGTGGATTGTGTCAAGTAGTCTCTTAGCACCTTTTAGGACTGCATAATTGTCTTTCAGATATTGGGGCATTGCAATTTCTTTAACAGCTCACCATAAAAACATATTGACTCACAGGCCACAGCTGTTCCCACCTGCAGACCTGAAATTCCCATGTCCAGGACAGCAGGGGATGCATCTAAGAAAAGATATGAGATAAAATTGGTCCATATAATTTTACAGTCTCAGTATTGAACATGATATCTGAATTGGAGAGAGACTGCTTGCTTCAAGTATCTCTAAGATATCTACAGTGTCTGGGGTCAACTTACTGATGGTGAGAAACCAGTGGCTGAAAGAGACCTACAGAATCACAGAATTATTGAGGCTGGAGAAGACCTCTGAGATCATCCAGTCCAGCCTATGACCTAACACTACTACATCTGCTAGACCATGGCTAGACCATCCAGCCTTTTCTTAAACACCTCCAGGAACAGTGACCCCACCACTTCCCTGGGCAATCCATTCTAATGTCTGATCACCTTCTTTGTGAGGAAGTGCTTCCTGATATCCAGCCTAAACCTCCCCTCGCACAGCTTCAGGCTATGCCCTCTTGTTTTGTCATTAGGGAGAAGAGCCCAACTGCCACCTGACTTTAGCTTCCCTTCAGGTAGTTGTAGAGAGTGATAAGGTCCCCCTCAAGTTTCTCCTTCAGGCTAAATGACCCCAGCTCCCTCAGCCTCTCCTTATAAGACTTTCCCCCCTTGTCCTCTCACCAGCCTCACTGCTCTCCTCTGGACCCGCTCCACCACCTCAATGTCCTTCTTGAAGTGAGTGGCCCAGAACTGGACACAGTACTTGAGATGAGGCCTCACCAGTGCTGAGATCAGGTGGAGAATTACATCCCTAGTCCTGCTGGCCACACTGTTCCTGATACAAGTCAGGATGCCATTGGTCTTCCAGGTTACCTGGACACACTGCTGGCTCATGTTCAACCTGCTGTAAACCAGTACTCCCAGATCCCTCTGCCAGGCCATTCTCCAACCACTCTTCCCCCAGTCTGTAGCTCTGCATGGGGTTATTGTGGCCAAAGTGTAGGATCCTGCACTTGGCCTTCATAGCACTGGCCTCAGCCCACGGACCCAGCCTGCCCAGCTTCCTCTGCAGCATCTATCCTCCAGCAGATCAACACTCCCCCTTCCCCAGTTTGGTGTCATCCACCAATTTGCTAAGGTAGACTTAATCCCTTCATCCAGGTCACCAGTGAAAATGCTGAATAGGACTGGGACTGGTACCAACCCCTGGGGAACCCCATTGGTTACTGGATCCCAATTGGATACAGCACCATTCACCACCACTCTCTGGACCTGGTCATCCAACCATTTAACCTTGAAAAGTGTGCACCTGTCCAAGCTGTGGACTGCCAGCTTTTGCAGGAGGATGTTGTGGGAGACTGTATAAAACTATGGGTTAAAAGTATTGATCATCCTCATTGGGATAAGTTTTTCTACAGCAAGTGACCTTTTCTGAGGCAAAAGCATATTAAGAAATATTTCTGAACTTCTTAGCTTACATTTAATTTCAGCAAATAATGTAGAAAATCTTAAATAGCTGAGAACTAGCAATATGTTTCATAATTGGTGTAATACTTGCTTTTTCCTAACTTTACACTGGGGATGAATGGTAGAAGTTTATGTCCTATTGCATAATTAACCAATTCATGTTGTTTTTTCCTGATTTTTCACAATAGTTTGGATACTTCCATAGAACAACAATGGTCTTCTCTCTGGAGATTTTTGTTCCTTCTTTTGCAATTTGCTGCTCATGATAGAGATTTATGGGCATCCCTTCATCACCTATATCTTTAATTTTCTCTGTCTTGTCATTAGCCACCAAGATGCTTCATCTTTTTTCTTTTGTATCTAATGTTTTGTTCATTGGAACTGCCAATTTTTCCCCCTTTTTCAGGGGGATGTACCAGAAATGACCTTGAGCTCCCTGCTGAGGGCACAGAAAACAAGTAATGGATCTTCCAGAACTGTTGTATTTTTAACTCTCATATCCAAAGATCTAACCTGAAATCCAACTGCAGACAGTTTCCTTTCTAATAGCTTGTTGTCTGCTTGTGATACTGTTTACTTATGTCAAGTTCTTCCAGAACAGTTAATAGATTTTGGTGCCCTGTTTAGAAATAAATGGGTACCAAGTGTTCCTCCTCTAAGATTTGAAATCGCTCACCCCATGAGATCTGTGTCTTGAGAGCCTTCTTCAGCCAGCATGTAGTGGGAGCAGTCCCTGAGCTGGATCAGGCCCTGAAACTGTTCCGTTTTATTGTTGAATGTCACCCAAAAAAAATAGCTGGAACTTTCCTCTGGTTGAATTAGCTGAGCAGGTCTTAGAGCTATTCTTTTTCAGCCTTTCTGAGGGCTGAATTGTATTCTTGAGGGACAAGGAGTAAGGGAAATTGCTAAAACTTGATGGCAGGGATTTGGGTAGGTGGAGGGATAGCAACAGCACCCTCTTTGTCCCAGAGAGTTGTTCCAGTCGACTCTCTTGGGGTTTACAGGGCTGAACATATGAGTGGGAAAAGCTGCAATCCTGGCTGTTTGCAATGACACTCTGGGGCTTGAAGGAGATTTAAGTGGTGAGTGCTGCTCTTTTACTGGGGGAAAGGAGGCAAAACATGCAAGACATGATACTTCAGTCTCAAAGGTCTTTATGCACCTTTGAGGGACTGGTTGAAATCCATGATAAGGTTTCACAGGGATCAGCGAATTGAGTTGGTTTCCAGCATAACACACTTTTTCTTCTGAATTTTCATATGTGAAGACAGATACAAACACTTGATACAACCAAATGAACAAACCCAAGTAAAGAATGAGAAGCCTCAGAAGGTGGTAAGGACATGCAGCAAGCAGTCCACAGTGGAGTGTTTTCACTCCAGTGAAAACATCACTGTTTTCACTGTGATGTGCACAGCAACCTTCTATCAAATACCTCTCCCCAGAGCTACACAAGCCCCCAGATTCACCACAGAGAGATGTTCTTTGCAGGCTGTAGATAAGCATCTGCTGTGGATGTTGAGCTGCATTTAGCAATCACTTTGCTGGGCTGGTTTCAAGAAAAGCTCAGATTGTGCCATTTCAGCTGTGTACTCCCTCCAGGGCATTGTGTCAGGACAGGAAAGGCCTCTTAGCTTTTAAAAAGGTCATGACTGGACTCCTGAGGGACTTAGATTGCCCTCCTCTATCCTTGGGGAAGAGGCTAATTTTCCAGTGTGTGTATGTAGAGGGAGAAAGGATTGTGTAAGGTCTTGGAATGAAACATCAGGCTGGGGCTGAGGCAAGTTTGAGGCTAGAGGGGAATAGTTGTGATTCTCCTCCTGGGCTGTCAGGCAGCGATTTATTATTATCGAGATGGTTTATTTGAATGCAAGGACCCTTATGCTCAAGTTTGACTTCAGTGGGCAGAAAAGGAAAGACAAGTTCTCAAGTGAGAACAAGACAGAAAAGTGATCAACACAAGAAAAAAGATTTAGAAGTTGACTGTACTCATACAAGACAGACCTGTATGATGACAGCTGAGAGAAGGGGCTTGTCACGTGAAACCTTATCACTACTGGAGCACTAGCAGCATCTACTTCAGCTCTATTGTTTACTGGTTTGTTTTGCAGGTTCAGTAGTAGTATGAGAATAATTAGTAACTAAAATGAAAAATAAAATTATTTTTAATTTTAGCAATAAAAAAAGGTTTTTCATGAAAACACTATTTCCTGGTTTGACAACATATTCTGAATGTTTTAAAAGGCCAGAGGTCTTTCTTTAAAACTTATGCAGCCATCAGGCACAAATCCAGTAAACTGATTCTACTTAAATTCATCTGGGCATGATGGGATGCTTCCTTTGTGCTGTCCAGAGGTGGCAAGAATTACTTGACATAGAAAGCAGCAAATTTCTGTATGAATCTGCTGTATTTTTGCAGAGTTGAGCCCTGTAGATACTGGAACTTTGGAATCTGTTTTATAATATTTTATACTCTTCTTATAAAGACTGGTGGATACACCTTGATACTTTGAATTTTAGGTTGGATGTTACAGGAGTGCTACAAGCAACAAAGGGCCAGTGGATTGACCAGGCTATGCCATTGTCTGGCCAGCCCAAAATTTTCCTCCAGAACAGGTGGTTAAGGGAAGGCTGGCAGATATACCAAGTCCACATGAGTAATGTTATTTAGCCAGCTGACACAAAGGAATATGTGCCTCCAGGCATCACATACCTGATTCACACACTTCACATGATCCCAGAGGCCATGTCTTCCTAGGGGCTTGTCCATATATATCACACATGCAGTTGCAGGATGCAAGGGTCCTGTTCTTCCAAACTATTTCCTTTCTCCAGTGCCTGCGGCAACCCAGCTTATAGAGGGTTTTGAAACTTAGCTTTTGCAATGCACACTGTGGTCATTGGATGGAGGAGAGCCTCACTCAACCTACTAACCACCCCCCTTCTAATACACCCCAGGATGTCATTGGCCTTCTTGTCCACAAGGGCACATTGCTGGCTCATGGTCATCCTCTTGTCCACTAGAACTTGGAGGTCCCTTTCCTCTGTGCTGCTCTCTAGCAGGTCTGTCCCCAACCTATACTGGTTGTTCTTTCCCAGATGCAAGACTTTACACTTGCCCTTGTTGTAATTCATTAAATTTCTCCTTGCCCAACTCTCCAGCCTGTCTAGGTCCCTCTGGATGGCAGCACAGCCTTCTAGGGTGCTAGCCAGTCCTCCCAGCTTTGCGCCACCAGCAAAGAAGACTGAGAAGACACTCTGTCTCATCATCAAGGTCACTGATAAAGATGTTGGACCCAGCACTGGTCCCTGGGAGTCTCCCAGGGACCAGTGCTGGGTCCAACATCTTTATCAGTGACCTCGATGAGGTCACAGGTCTCCAGCTGGACTCTGCACCATTGGTCACCACTCTTCAGGCTTTATTCTGTAGCCAGTTCTTAATCCATCTCACTGTCCATTCCTCTATTCCACATTTCCTGAGCTTACTCAAGAGGGTGTTATGGGAGACTGTGTCAACAGCCTTGCTAAGGTCAAGGTAGACTACATCCACTGGCCTCCCTGCATCTACCCATTCAATTACAATATCATAAAGGCTATCAGATTAGTCAAGCATGATTTCCCCTTGGTGGTAAATGCATGCTCACTACTCCTGATAACTTTCTTAATTTCCATGTGCTTAGAGGCAACCTTCAGAATGAGCTGCGGCATCATTTTTCCAGGGATAGAGGTTGGGCTGACTGGTCTGTAATTGCCTGGATCTTCCTTTTTGCCTTTTTTGAAGTGGAGTGACATCTGAAGTACCATGAAAAAGGTCTTGTTTCATGGTACGGGAACCTTAGACTTCAATGCCAGCTATTGCAAAGTAACTACTAGCTGATTATAACTTATTTACCTAGTGTATAATTCCAGAAAAAAATACCTCTTCACACAGACCAAAATTTGACAATCACACACTTGCCAAATTATGAAAATAAATCTGTTTTTTCATGCATCTGGACCCATGCAAAGCATTTGATGGTGTCCCACACGAGATTCTGATCTGTAAACTGGAAAAATACAGATTTGATGGATGGACCAGTCATTGGCCAAGGAACTAGCTGTGTAGTCACACCCAAAGAGTTGTGATCAATGGCTCAACATCCGAATGGAGATGTGTGATGAGTGGTGTTTCTCAAGGGCTGGTAGTCAGACCAGTGCTGTTTAACACCTTTATTAGGGACATGGGCAGTGGAATCAAGTGAACCCTCCACAGTTTTGCTGATGACAACAAACTGTGTGGTGAAGTCAACGCAATGGAGGGAAGGGATGACATCCAGAGGGACTTTGACAGGCTTGACAAGTGAGCTCAGGCAAACTGCATGAAGTTTAACAAGGCTAAGTACAAGGTTCTGCACCTGGGCTGAGGCAGTCCCATGCACAAATACAGGTTGGGAGGAGGAAAGATTGTAGACAGCCCTGAGGAGAAGGACTTGGTGGTTGTGGTGGACCAGAAGTTCAACATGAGCTGTCAGTGTGTACTTGCAGCCCAGAAAGTCACCTGTGTCCCAGGCTGCATCAAAAGAAGCACAGACAGCTGGTAGAGTGAGGTGATTCTTCCCCTCTACTTTGATCTTGTGTGACCCCACCTGGAGTACTGTGTCTAGTTCTTTAGTACCCAGCATAACAAGGACATAAAGCTCCTGGAATGTGTCCAGAGGGGAGCCTCTAAAATGATCAGAGGGCTGGAGCACCTCCCCTATGAAGGCAGGCTAGAGAAGCCTGGGGTTGTTCAGCCTGAAGAAGAGGAGGTGACCTTATAGCAACCTTCCAAAATCTGAAGGAAGCCTACAAAAAAGCTGCGGTAGGGCTTTTTACACAGGTGTTCTGTGAGAGGACAAGGGACAGTTGTTTAAAACTTGAAGAGAGTAGATTTAGGTTAGACATTAGGAAGAGATTCTTTATTTGAGGGTGTTGAGACACTGACACAGGTTGCCCAAGGAAGTTGTGGCTGACACCTCCCTGGAAATGTTCAAGGCCAGGCTGGATGGGGCCTTGAGCAACCTGGTCTAGTGGAAGGTGCAGGGCGGTTGGATCTAGGTGATCTTTAAGGCCCCTTCTAACCCAAATCATTCTATGGTTCTATGATTCTGTGATTCTATGTATTTATGTTTTCAGATTCAATTTCCAGGTTTTTAAATTTCATAGAATTATAGAATCATAGAATTGGCTGGGTTGGAAGGGACCTCAGAGATCATCGAGTCCAACCCTTGAACCACTGTTGCGGTTGCTAGACCATGGCACTGAGTGCCACATCCAGTCTCTTTTTAAATATTTCCAGGGACGGAGAATCCACTACTTCCCTGGGCAGCCCATTCCAATGCCTGATCACTCTCTCCGTAAAGAAATTCTTTCTAATATCTAACCTAAATTTCCCCTGGCACAACTTAAGACCATGCCCTCTTGTCTTGCTGAAAGTGATCTGGCAAAAGAGACCAACCCCCACCTGGCTCCAACCTACTTTCAGGTAGTTGTAGAGAGTGATGAGGTCTCCCCTGAGCCGCCTCTTCTTTAGGCTGAACAGCCCCAGCTCCCTCAGCCTCTCCTCACAGGGTCTGTGCTCGAGTCCCTTCACCAGCCTGGTTGCCCTCCTTTGGACCTGCTCCAGGACTTTGATATCCTTCCTGAACTGAGGGGCCCAGAACTGGACACAGTACTCAAGGTGTGGCCTCACCAGCACTGAGTACAGGGGCAGAATCACTTCCTTGAACCTGCTGGCGACGCTGTTCTGGATACAGGCCAGGATGCCATTGGCCTTCTTGGCTACCTGGGCACACTGCTGGCTCATGTTCAGCTTCCTCTCAATCCAGACTCCCAGGTCCCTTTCTGCCTGGCTGCTCTCCAACCACTCTGTCCCCAGCCTGTAGTGCTGCATGGGGTTGTTGTGGCCAAAGTGCAGGACCCGGCACTTGGCTGTGTTAAACCTCATCCCATTGGAATCAGCCCAACTCTCCAGTCTGTCCAGGTCCCTCTGCAGAGCCCTCCTGCCTTCCAGCTGATCGACACTCCACCCCAGCTTAGTGTCATCTGCAAATTTGCTGATGATGGACTCAATCCCCTCATCTAAATCATCAATGAAGATATTGAACAGAACCGGGCCCAACACTGATCCCTGGGGGACACCACTAGTGACTGGCTGCCAACTGGATGCAGCCCCGTTCAGCACCACTCTCTGGGCCCGGCCCTCCAGCCAGTTCTTAACCCAGCACAGGGTGCTCCTGTCCAAGCCACGGGCTGACAGTTTTTTCAGGAGGATGCTGTGGGAGACGGTGTCAAACGCTTTGCTGAAGTCCAGGTAGACCACATCCACAGCCTTCCACTCATCCACCAGTCGGGTCACCTGAGCATAAAAGGAGATCAGGTTGGTCAGGCAGGACCTGCCCTTCCTAAACCCGTGCTGGCTGGGTCTGATCCCTTGCCCATCCTGCAGGTGCTGTGTGATTACACTGAGGATGATCTGCTCCATAACCCTGCCAGGCACTGAGGTCAGGCTGACGGGCCTGTAGTTTCCTGGGTCCTCTTTCCAGCCCTTTTTGCGGATTGGCGTGACATTCGCCAACTTCCAATCATCTGGGATGTCCCCAGTGAGCCAGGACTGTCGATAGATGATAGAGAGAGGCTTGGCAAGCTCTTCTGCCGGCTCTCTCATCAGCCTTGGGTGGATCCCATCTGGTCCCATAGACTTGTGGGAATCCAAGCATCTTAGTAGGTCACTGACTGTGTCCTTCAGGATTACAGGGCGGCTGTTTAGATTCCTGTCACTTTCTATGAGCTCTAGAAGACATCCATCTTCAGGGTAACCTGTCTTTCTTTTGAAAACTGAGGTAAAGAAGGTGTTAAATACCTCAGCCTTTTCTTCATCTTTGACAACTATACTCCCACCCGTGTCCAGTAAAGGATGGATGTTTTCCTTGCCCCTTCTTTTGCTGCTGATGTATTTGTAGAAGGACTTTTTGTTATCCTTCACAGAGGTGGCGAGATTCCGTTCACATTGTGCCTTTGTCCCTCTGATTTTCTTTCGACATGACTTAACAGTATTCCTTAAGTCCTCCTCAGCAGTTACCCCTTTTTTCCACAATTGATAGGCCCTCTTCTTAACCCTAATTTCTTTCAGAGTCTCCCAGTTCAGCCAGGCCGGTCGTCTTCCCCGCCGGCTCGCAATTTATGCCATTTTAAAGCTCTGGAAAATGTTTTTGGGGGTTAGAAATGTTTCCTTTTCAACAAGAAATAGAATTTAAATATGCTGAAGGGTTTTGGTTTACTGGTGGGTTTTTTGTTTTGTTTTGGTTGTGTCAAATGCCAGGTCTTGTATCTGGGTCTTAACAACCCCATGGTAAGCTACAGACTTGGGGAAGCGTGGTTAGAAATCTGTAAGTTGGAAAGGGACCTGGGGTACTGGTTGATAGTCAATTTAAGATGATAGTCAGCTTAATAGTGTGCACAGGTGGCCAAGAAGGCCAGTGGCATCCTAACCTGTATTAGGAACACTGTGGCCAGCAGGAATAGGGAGGTGATCATCCCTCTGTACTCAGTTCTGCTGAGGCTGCATCTTGAGTGCTGTGTTCAGTTCTGGGCACCTCACTATAAGAGGGACACAGAAGTGCTGGAGTGTGTCCAGAGAAATGCAACAGAGCTCACGAAAGGCCTGGAGCACAAGTCCTGTGAGGAGCAGCTGAGGGAGCAGGGGGTGTTTAGTCTGGAGAAGAGGAGGCTGAGAGGAGACATTATTGCTGTCTTCAGCCACCTCAAGGAAGCTTGGACTGAGGAGGGAAACAGACTCTTCTTTGTGAACTGTGAAAGGACCAGAGGAAACAGACATAAGCTGCACCAGGGGAGGCTTAGGCTGGATGTTAGAAAACATTTTTTTCACAGAGATGGTTGTCAGGCATTGGAATGGCCTGCTCAGGGCAGTGGTGGAGTCACCATCCCCAGAGGTATTAAAAAGGCATTTGGACCTGGTCCTTAATGACATGGTTTAGTAGTTAGATTATGGTATTGGTCAAAGGTTGGACTGGATGATCGTGAAGGTCTTTTCCAGCCTAAAACATTCTGTAATTCTGTGATACCGTTTTTCCCAGAAAAATAAGATTTGGGAAGGAAAACTGGAAACTCAGATCTGTATGCAGAGACCTGCTAGTGTGGGCAAATCAAAGAGCTAGAGCCCAAATGTGTCTGGTCTGCAAGTTCCAGATAGATGAGCGTGTCTCATTAATTATGTTTGTGATACTGAGTTTCTCGGCACAGGCACAAGCGAACTTCTTCAGAGACTGCAAAAACAGAAACCAAGAACTATGGCAATGTGCTACTGTTAAGACTGATATTTTTCTGTCAGGATCAGGGAAGCTGACATGTTCATAGCATCCTTCTCTGGCTAGGGTTGTTCTGGCAAAAGGAAGCGAGATGTGTGTCTTACCCTTCCAGCTGGACTGAGTTTATCACAGCTTAGCACCTCTGAGATTGACACTCATGCAGGGCATGGAGCAGCTGAACTGGTATTTGTGGATTTACATGAGATATTTCAGTGGAAAGTAATTGGATGCAGAGGAACATTCAGTGAAATAAAAAAAACTTAGAGCTGAAATACATGTTTGAGGCAAAACAAGACTACTCATTAAAACCACCAGTGAGCAATAACTACTAACTAAATTTTAAAATTGTCAATATCCAAATGTGATTTCAAGAGCTGGAATGTCTTGAAAAGTATTCTACCTTTAGAAACAATTTTAAAGAGAGGTTGCAAACAGGAAAGTTTTGAAGCAGTGTTTGCTTTAAGAAGTGTTAAAACAAAAAGGTTGGGAGGCATAATTTTTTCATCTTGAGCAATTTAGTTAATTCAGCACAAAACTGGAAAATACTGGGATTAAATCTTAATGTAAGTTTTCAAAGCCAAGAACTATTTAGTTTGAAAATACTTTGCTGAGCTCTACTTCTGCCTTGAAAGAGAAGCCTGCAGCTGTTTCATAGTAAACTATCCATGGAGCACTGACTCCTTCCTTTACCATGCCTGATAAGCCCCAAATTTGCCTTAATCCATTAGTTTTGTTGGCTCTGTTGTCTGTTTCTGCTTTATCTTGGGAAGGAATAAAACTGACAGCCCAGAACCAAACAGGGCAGCAACTGTCCTCTTCAGTTGCCTGCAAAGAAACACAGAGAGCTTTTCTCACCTCTAGTCAGGATCCTATAATATCCCTAAACACAAGAAAAGATTTTTTTTTTACATCTCCCTTATGAAAGGGAAACTCTTACATAGTTTTTCCTTGTCACAGGTGAAAATTCCTTTGAGGTTAATTCTTTCTTTTATAAAGCTTTCCTCTCTCAAGGCTGTTAAGGAAAATAAATAGATGAGCCAAAACAACAAAATCCCTACTTGGTTGAGATGGCAAGCTGCTATATCCAGATATGTACCATTTAAGGAGTTAGAGGGTGGCCTTCCACTTGTTTGCTGGCACACATAAATAAATGATAAAAGAATTATTCAGTAAATCTGATTGGAGATTAACAAGCAATCAAAAACCAGAGGCAGCTTGTGAACTGCTCATTTAATCCTGAAAGGTGTTGAAACCCTCAGGAATGAGGGCAAGTCTTGTGGAAGCAGGTATTTTATGTAAGAATCCTCTTCCAGTCCTGCAATTACTTGTGACTCACAGCTTGCATTACAGAAGAGTAAATGTTTATCCCTCATGGCCACAGAGTCTCAAGATAAGAATGTTAAACCTCAAAGAACAGAAGGCAAATAAAAACTACTCCAGTGCTTGCCTTCTGAAACAAAAGAAAGAAAGCCTAGCAGTTTTTAAGCTAGACTGAGTTTTGTTCCTTCTTTCTGCTGCCTGTAACTCTACACCTTCTTCTCAGGTCTGTCAGTCCAACTTGACACCTCAACCACAACACTCTTAGAAAACTACAGGGTTAAAACATGTGAACGCAATTGGATGCAACCTTGCATTTCCATGTGGTGGGCCAGTTATGTCTGGACTTGGCTCATGCACAGCCCACCTCTCCTGTGCAGAAAGGCACTATCCTCCCATTCCCAGCATCTCCTCACGTTTACTGCAGTGGCATTTATGACAATTTTAGGTGGCATTTCTGATACCTGAATTCAAGATCACATCTAGGTCAAGATTGTTGCTAAAAAGAGTCCAGCATTTTGTCTTCCAAGGTGCCTAAACATTGTGCACCCATACATCTCCAGAAGTAGTCCATGACTATGTAAGTAAATGAAGATGTTCTTGGAAAAAAACCAAAAAACATCTTTATTAGGAGCAGTCTGAGCATGTGGAAGAGATAGAAACTGCCTTTTGCATAACAACATGTGCTACAGCTGTTCGATGAGAAAGTGCTGCTTAGTGCTGGGCTGGAGGGAGGCTGAGGTATCCAGCAGTAGCTGGGTAGCTGAGAAACAAGGAGACTGAGGCCCTTTGGTGATCTGTGGGTTATTTTGTGCACACTGAAATTTTGTCAGGTTTATACCAAAATGGCCTCAGGAAGGCCTCAGTGCTTAGAGGTTTTATTTTTTTATTTATTTTCTTTGCAGAGGAAAAGCCTATCTCTAGCAATGACGGCCTTGGTGCAGCATGGATATACTGTCAGAGGTGGCACCCAGCCAGCAGTGTTCTTCCCTGCCCAGTGAAAGGTCAGCCCATCCTGTGTTCCAGGGGGCTAGCAGTCTGCTGCTACCAGGAAAGCACACACATTCTTGGGAACCCATGTCAGAGGGAGTTTTCACTGCATCTGTTTCCTTACTTCAGCAGTGTGAGTCCACAGTTCTGTATGCACTAGGAATTTCTCCAGATGTTTTCATTTTACTAAGAGTTTAATGTCAAAAATACTTGTTGTGTTAGTCTTAAGAAAAAATGAAACAATACAAAACAAAACAAACTTTTCTATGTTCCTACATGCAAACTTTTCTATGTTCTCCTAAGAGAAAGCCTTAGCTCTTCTTTCATTGTAAGGATGTGAATGACTTTGAATAGCATGACCTTAGAAAATTTGAGGAATAAGTTCACTCAACAGCAAAGGAACCAATATTCCTTTAAAAAGCTTCATTCTCCGAGTTCTCATGGCATCAGACAGATTGGAAATCAAATTCACATGTTCTTAATTATTTAACAGGAATTCTTAAAATTCCCACAGGATAAGTAATTTGAAACAAATCCACAGAGCTATTTTGACTGTTTCCTGGGGTAAATTTATGTCATAGTTCGGTTACTCACAAAGTTATCAGCTGCCTCGGAAAAACGGTCTATGCTAATACACCATTACCTAATTCTTGCCTGCAGTCTGATCCTTAGAGATTTCTGAGCCTTTCAGTGATCCCTTGAATGGCCTCTTCATAACTTTAAACACAGTGACATTTACTGAGGTAGCTGCCATACTAATTAAACAGGAAGGTTTATAAGAATAGCCATTTTTGTTTGTCATCCTACCATCTATAACACTGCTGACTTGTGTATCAACACACATGACTACTTTTCCACCACTAGACATGAAAACAAAAATTCCTCAGTGGACTTCAATAATGCACAGGGAGATGCCAATGTAGAGAGGCCAAGGCATTGGTGGAGCCAAGTATCTTCCATTATTTCCCACTTTCCATTATTTATTCTGATTTTCTACCCCTTAGGAAGGTCAGGAGGTGGGGAGACTAACCTGCTGAAAGAAGTCTGGGCTCTGGGTCTCTTGACTTTGCACACAGCCTTGGGGTAGGCCGTTTCAATCTGTAGTGCCTCAGCTTCTTACTTTCTGCTTAGACATGGCGTTAGGAACTTCAGAGGACATGAGTTATTGTCTGGTTTCTTCTTAGGCAGCAAAGGGGTCTTACTTGATCTCTGCTGTGGTCTCTGGGGTATGAATCAAGAGAAAGACGGTGTCAGAGACCAGGCAAATTTCCATCTGCTCTTGTGACTGATGTGGAATGCCTGTATTTTCTGCTTCTGGGGCTGTCCTTGAGATTCAGAGCTGGTGCCCCTGGACACCAACAGGAGCTGGAACCTGTCTCTTCTGTGGTGTGCCACATGACAGTGCTGCTAGTGACAGACATGTGCCTTTCACATTAAAAGTGCCAGACTAGCACTTCTGTATTTTAAAAAAATGCTTCCCAAAATTTGTATCTGCCATAAGCAGATGACAATGCGTACATCATCTGTTGCCCTGAAAGCCCATAATTCTCTCACAGGCTGTCTTTGAATGAATGACTCTCAGGGAAAATGTCATTTTCCAGTTTGGAGTATCCTGTCTGTAAGATCTGAAGCCCTCCATGACTAAAGAATCAGGTCTGCCATTTTTCATGTTCCTCCTATAGTCTGCACAGTGACTGGTGGTAAATGGAATAGAACAGATGAGGAAATCTCACTGTGCATATGCAAACATAGCCTGTTTCCTGTTCATTGCTTGAAGACAGAGCACTGAGTTTAAACTTTGCTCAAGATCTTTTAAATTTCTTTGATACCTCAATATTTATGCATACAGAAGTCAGCAGCACACCACAAGTGTGCTTTGACCATAGGCAGGCTGAACTGACCTTTGGGAGTGCACCCTTCACTCCATGATCACTTGTGTTGGATATCCACAGCAGGCGTGTGGGGCCAGGAGGGAGGTTTTACTCACGGGTTGCAAAATCACGGAGCACCAACGCTAAGTCAACATGGACTTTAAATGAAAATTAAAACAAACCTCCTTTGGGATGAGATGGAAAAGTCAGCTCAAGGAGGAATCTGTTCTCAGCAAGCTGCAAGCGACCACAGGAGATACAAGTTGGAATCCAGCCTTGGCTGCACCACACACCATCTGTTAGCCCTGCACAGCAAAATAAAGAAAACCAGAAAGCGTGTGATCATCCAGTCCATCACTGGAGAGCCTAGAGAAGTGGCTTCTCTTCCCAGATACATTTCTCGGGGTGGGAATGACACATTCATTTTCCCACACTGGTGATGCTGTGCATTGAACTCTTGTCCTACTCATTCTCCTCTCGGTATGCAGGGATGCAGACTGCCAGGCTGGGACCTGAGTGGAAGGGCTCTATTTCCATGGTTTAGCAAACTGCAGAAGAACAAGAGAGAGGGAGAGGATGATAAAGTGTCTCCACCAGGCACACTCCTGGCAAGGTGCAGGTGCTTGCTCCTGACCCTACAACCACCCAGGAACTGCTGGGACTGAGCAGTTTCAGCCAATCAAGAGCTCTTCTCTCTCTTTTTCCCCTCTGACCTTGCACATTTTCGTAACCTTGCAAAAGTTTAGACAAAGTGATCTTTAACCTACTGCAGGCAGGGCTTGAGAGCTTCATGAGGGACAGCAAAAGGAAGTATACTTCATCAGCAAAACATCCCCATGGCCAATGGCTGATGAGATGGACTACACTCCCTCAACCCACCACTCCAAAAAGGGTGCAGGAATATCTCTCCCCTGGCATTGCATTTTGAAAGTTGTGTCTGGCGAGACAGCTAACTGACTTTGGCAGGCATTACCGGCAGTGTGATAATTAGTTAAAGCACAGTTGAGAAAATCATAGCACAAGCTTACTCCACAGCCAGATATGCAGCTCTCTAACATACCAGGACATCCTGCTCTAGCCCATATCTCCTTGATTGAAGAAGTAGGCAGCTTGAATTTTGCAGTGAAAATAATAGAGATGGATGAAAATAAATGAATCCTTGTGCTGATCAGCAAAAGGACCTCAGCAAGAGGTCTGCAAGATAAGGCAACCTGGAAACAAAACAGCAAGTCATACCACAGCAATAGCAAGGCAAGAGAGCTAAAGGCTATTTTACACAAGGAGGTTCACCTTCTCCTGTTGCCTGTGGGGCACTGAAGACTGAAGGAGCCTCCCTGGAAAACAGAATAGTGCACAGGTGGAACAGGTGCCTTGTCTAAGGCAGTCAGCTTCCCATGTTTCTTTGCCTTAAGCTGAGCTCTTCTAGGTATCAACAACAGTGAAGCTGCCTGGATTGTGTTCCTAAGCATACACTCAGTTTTTTCCTGCTCTTGCAGGAAAGATAACCATGAGGAAGATTTAAGATAACCATGAGGAGCAGGCTTTCCTGCAACAGTAGCTCTCAGCTGCCTGTATGCCTGCCTGTCACTGCCTCCCTATTGACAAGTACCTTCAACCCCCACTCACTACCTGTGTGGAAATGAAGGCAATACTGTTACAAAACAAGAGCTTGTAGGTAACTGTTGGTGTGACAGGCTTGCCACTAGTCACTCTCAGGCGCTTGGATAGCTTGATGCAGTGTTGCTCCTTTTGCAGACCACATCAGAGACTAAGCCCGGGACAAGAGGACCTCCACTGCATGTGGAACTATTGCTGTAGACCAATTAGTCACTAGGGGCACAGGCAGTGCCATAGTAATTTTATCCTCAAGCTGGGTTGCATTACCAATTCTAGGTATTCAGAAAAAGAGATTTAGAAAATTATATCTTTGAATAAACTTTTAAGTAGTAGAAAAGGATTAATTTGTTGTTGTTGTTGTTTATTTGAACCTATTTGCACAGAAATCACCTGGAGGCTCACTAACTTTTTTTTTTTCCTTGTAACATTTTCTCTTCTGGAAGGAAAATTTTAACATTTATAGGGAGAAAAAAAAAAAAAAGACTTCTTACTTACTTGCATTTCCTACTGAGGAGAGCAGAACATGGGTTTTGCTTGTTTCTAAGCAGATACTTTTTTGAAAGACTTCTTATCCATCATTCTCAGCTATCAAATCCTTCATATGAATGGAATGAAACAGCTTAAGAACTTTCAAAGTTAGTGTTTCTCTCTCTTCCCCTCCTTCCCTTTTGCCCTGTTTTAAACACTCTTCAGAGCATTGTTGTGGACATGAAATTTTTTGATTGTTCCTCCTCTTACTTGCTGTTGTGTGAGGCCAGTGAATTTGCTTGAGGTTTAGCACAACTGCACCACAGAAACCAATGATGCCCATGTTGTATTTGAGACACTTGAGGGCTTGTTTTGACTTTAACCTTCTACGTGGTCTGTGGGTGCAAGTACTAGCCTAGTTGTGCAACTCCATTCCTCCCGACTTCTCCCCCTTTCCATGTTAGAAGTAATATATTTTAGCTCTCACTCTACTACCTTCAACCCACTTCAGAATCCCTGAGTACTATAAATCAGGCTCTGTTTTACAGATGGAGTTTTGTTACCCCTATAGGATTATGTATTTCACAGAGGAAGAAAAACTCATATCCAGAAAATGATTGCACTGAAGCACATGAAGCTGATGCCATGAAGCTTCTTCTGTATCCAATCAGGATTATTTGCAAGAGAAAGAAAGTTTTTAAATGCTGGAAAGTGTGCTGTGTCAGACTTGTGCAACTGCACATCATTTACTGTTCAGGGACACATTCTGCCTTCATAAAGTCCCACCTACTTCAGATTAATTTGTAGTTGGGTTTTAAAAAATGTTAGGCAAATTGTTCAAGATCCAAGAAACCAGAATTACTCACCCCATCTGTCTTTAATCACCTGAAAATTTTATTTCAGTGTTTTGGTTTTGATTTTGTTTTACAAAGAGACTTTGCATAAGTCTTTCATATTTTGTCTTAAGATGAAGCATGGATATGAGAAGGAACAAAAAAATTACGCAAACTACCATTGTCAGTGTAACAAATTAGAATATATTCTAAGTAGTTTGTAAATATGCTGCCTCTGCTTTTATTGATGGGTTTCATGATCTGTACTGGAAATTAACTCAAACTCTGGTTACACCCACTGGATTATCAGTGGGTTGTGGGGAACAGCAGTCCACCCAGGCCTGGCCTGCCAAACATTTCCATGCTCTTTTCTACCTGTTTAATCTGAGCCTATCAGCAGTAAAAGTTACACTAATTGTCTTCCCACAGTTCTATTGTAATGGAAGTTTTTGCAGCCATGGATAATAGGTGTGTAAAACAGGTGTCTTCCTGCTCTGTTTTGCTCTGCTTGGGTTGGTAGCACCATTTGTAATTAAGGTGGGTGAGTCTCTATTACAGCAGCTTGCTCAAAGTTTTTTTTTCTTTTAGTTTGACAAACATTGCCTGGAATTCTCCAGGACAGATGTCTGAACCTAAATGGAGTCAGGCTGATTTCTAGTGGGGAAATTACACTATAGAGTTTCAACTACATTAGATAAATAGAAAATTTATTGTTTAGTATGCTCTTGGGAAAGGAAAAATAGACATGAGAAAATTCTTGCTATTGTTTTGACAAGAGAGTCTCAAACACCAGTCAGAGGATATGCTCAGTAACATAGCAAGCTGCTGCACAAACCATTTTTCTCCCTGCTCATCACCACCACCACTGCCCTCTGTTAAGGAGAGTCAGTGTCTTCTCTTGCACCTAGCCTCTTCACTTTCTATGCCTTGGCTCTGACTTGCACACTCTACCACTGCCTCACACACTGTGCTATCCCCCTCACTGATCCTGCTGCCCTGGTGGTCTCATTTGGTAAGAAAAGTCTCAGTACGATCAGTTTGCACCCTTATTAAATTCTTTCAGTGCCTTTTGGATATAAATAGGAGCTTGTGGTAGAGGAACTTCAAGTTGTGTCCCTGGAAAATGTATTGTCACTTACAGATCTTACTGGCCTTTTAATGGAATCTAACGTTGCAAAGGTGACCCAGATCTGCTACACTCTGCTACCTTATTGCACAGCCTTTATAATGTGAACTAAGTATTCTTTAGCCTTCTAAGGTGCCTGATCTGAGAAGAATCAGTTACCCACAAAGCGAAACCCAGTTGTTTCACATTGCAAAGTCGAGGGAGACCTCATTGCCAGTGTCATAAATTTCATTAGGAAACTGGGCCTTTGACAACATGCCACACAGTGAATTGAAAATAATCTTGTTATTAGTTCAATGCACCTCCATTACGTGTGCTTACATAGCTGATCTTTCACCCTTTAGCCAGCATCGCAAAGCTGCTTACAAACCATATGGCTGAGGGGAAGGCGGGGACAGCTGGAAACCTCTGAGGCAACTCTGCATTTCTCTAGAGTACAGATGCAGTCTCCAGCAAAATAATTTATGCTCCAAACTTATATCCTCTTGAGTGCTAGCTAAACAAAGTTTCAGCAAAGGTTTTCCAAGGGAAGAGTAGAAGGCCCCGAACAGTTTTCAGGCACGGAGCTGAGAATGCATTTAGCTATTGGTTCTTGGTGAAAAAGCAACATCTGATGAGAGAGAGAGGCACAAGAGAGCTAGGTCGCCATGGAAGAGCAGACCAAAGGAAGGGCGCTGCGGCTTCATCCTGTCAGTTCGGTCTGGGCTGGCGAGGCACAGCGCGGCGCGGCGAGCGCCAAGCCAGGGCAGAAATAGGTGAGCAGACGGAGCCAGGCCCGAAGGCTCAAAGGCGAGGGGTCTACGAACACTGATGCATGCTGCCCGAGCTCTGCCGAGCGCAGCCGTGCCGTGCCATGCCGGGAACATGCCGCGCCGTCCCGTGGCCGTGCGGGTGCTGAGCAGCGCCGGGCCTGGCCAGGGCCGCGGTACCTCACTGGAACGCCTCACAACCCCTCCCCCCCCCCCCACGCCTACACTGGGGCAGCTCCCGCCCCGCGGGGCTCGTCCAATGGGTGTGGGTATATTTGCATATTTGCATATTGGAGGGGACATAACGGCCCGGGAGCAGAGCGACGCCGACAGATTAGAGGGTTGGGTTGATAATAGGGCACTGTAGAGGTGCTCCCAGAGTGATTTCTTGCCATCGAGGTATTTTTGCGCTACAGTCGTTTTTTTGTTTGTTTGTTTTTGAACGCCAGGCTTAATTTTGCGGGCTTTTTTGTTGTGGTTTTTTTTGTTTGGTTTGGTTGGTTGGTTTGTTGTGTTTGGTAGGGTTTTTTTTGTTTGTTTTTTGGTTTTGTTTGTGTGTTTGGGGGTGTTTTTTTGTTTGTTTGTTTGTTTGTGTTTTTTTTTTCACCGAAACTTTTCTGCCGCGGCAGTGCGCAAGGAGAAACAAAGCGAGATGGGGAGGATGGCTTTCCTGTCTGCCCTCTGCCTCTGCCTGTCCTGGCTGGCTGCTCGTGGTCCGGCTGCGGCCGCCGGTAAGTCCTGGCGCAGGGAACGGGTGCGCGCAGCCCCTGCGGATCCCGGAGCACGCATGAGGCAGGGGGAACCCCCAGGGCGGGGGGTGTGTGCGCAGGGGAAATGTCGTAGGGGGCGTGGGAGGGGAAGGGGAGCTTTCAACTGAGCTTTGCAGGACCGCAGTGATTGCATCTTTAATGAGCAAAGACTAGTTTTAGGAGACCACTACTGTGCCTTGTCACAGTCTTACTTTCTTAGGCATTATGTGTGGGAGATTAGTGTACTGTAAGTCAACCACCTTAAAAGAAAATATGCCTGTAGGTGTTACAGCTAGTATGTGATGCTAAAATGGAATATGGAAACTGCTGCTTTTTTCACTAGAGATGCCTTTATTTCTTTTGTGTACAGGAAAGCTGAAGTGAAGTATTCAAAACTAAGAGGATGGGGTGCTAGGGTGCAGCCAGAGGAAAATGTTCTTGTTTTGACTCCAGTCAGAGGAAATCAAATGTGTTTTTCATGGCAGTATCCAAGTTTCATACAGTGAAATAACTATCTTCATGGAGCAACCTTTTCTCATCTGTAGGAACTGATTTGCCACAGACTTACTGATGATTACATTATTTCTCCTTAGAAACAGGTTATGTGAAAACAGATTGTGTGATCATCCTAAAGCCATCCAACCAAGATGTTTTGAAACCACAGAAAATACGTGATCCAGCCTCTAGGAATCCAGAGTATTTAATAAACAACATAGAAAAAGATATTCTGGGTTAAGATAACACAAGTGTTCCAGGAGAAGATAAAGAATTACTAGGAATACATTCTGATCTCTGTTTTTAACAGTGATTTCTATAGTCATGGGTCACAGCAGGTTTACACTGTCGTGCGATGTGAGTTGCTGTGTTTAACTATGGCTGCATTTGGGTTAGACTTGCCAAGGCAGCCATAGCATGGCCTTTCCAGAAACAGTGAATTTCTGAGAAGGCACAGAGATGAGGCCATCAGGTATCAAAAGTATGCTGTAAGGTTAGCATGAGCACTAGCACTCCTAAAAGTTTGCTGGAATATTTTCTATGCTGGAAGCACTTACTTTTTATGGTTTTCTCATGCATTCTTTCTTCCATATAACTTCAAAATCTGACAGGTTGCATTTTATTGTTTTAAGATAGTTCCAGATATCCCAGAGGGACTGAGCAAGAGCTCTGGTGGACTGAGGTACAAGCCTCCTGGCAGCTGCTAAGTAAGGATCTGTTTGACAGGTAGTGAGGGTGAGGGTGAGCGCCCATGTACACAGTGTGAGAGCAGCAGTTTGCCCTTGTTGTGACACCCGCAGGATGAGCTGGCAGGTCCTCCCTCAAGCTTCTGGACATTAGTGCCATTGCATTTTAGAGGTGTTGATCTTTCCATTGCCTCTGCTTCAGAAGTGAAGAACATCCTCTCAGGGCTCTGTCACTAAAGGAAGACACTAATATGCTTGAAGCTTGAATTACAGCTTGAAGCTGTAATTTCTTTACAGCTGAGTTAAACATTAACCCAACCTGTGAGCTAGGTTTTGTGGGATTGCAACACACAGTAGTCTGTTTTCAGTTTATAGTATAGATCAAATAAAAATTTTCACTATACAGCTCCTCTGTTACAGCTGACCATGAGTTTGCTTCAGCACTCATTTAAGAATTTAATATGACTGGTTGAGGGATAATCTTAATGCTTATCAGCTGGGGGAAGAATTAATCCCATTAACTTGATTGTTTTATGATGTTTAAGGGTATGTGCAGATGTTTGCTGCTCTGCACATGTGTGCATGCCTGTGTGCTTGAGTTTATAGAGGTATAATTTCTAATGATATTTGTATCTAAGTATAGTGTTTTCTTTTCTATGTATATAACACTAGGAAATTGTTGTTTATCAAAGAATCCATTTTTAAAACCATAGCTCAGGTGCACTGATTCTGGCAAATGCATTATTATCCTATTTGGCATCCTGTGTCTGATGTGGCCAGTTGAACTTTTGACTAATATTCCAGATGTTGTTACTTCCTCAAGACTTACATTCTCCACCCAGTGAACAGTGATAAACAGTTTTCTTCATCAACATTAGTTGCCAGGGTGCCTTGGCTTCCCATGGGAATAACTTGAAGCTGGATTCTCTTGATTAATGTGTAAACTTGTTTGTACTTTCTCAGAATGCTTGAAGTCAGTGTTATGCTTTCAGAATTAATACGTGTCCCTTTGTGAATTTCACAAGCTGCAAGTTCAAGGTGTCACAAGGTTTAAACAGGTTAGAAGTGAGATTATACACGTGGAGATGAAAGAAAAGCATCCAAAAGTTTGCAGCGCTTGATAAAATGGAGTTTGGCAACACATTTTGTAGTCAGCTCATGTCTAAAATTGGTGGCTTAATTCTTAATTTCACTCCCTTTATACAGTCCCCTAAGTAGTAACTTTTAAAGTCACCTTGTTAACTGTATGCACATAGCAGTGACCTGAAAGCTTCATTTTGAAACAGGAGCTTGTATTTGCAACTGTGTGCCTGGAATCTTTTTCAGTAGAACACACATGCTCTCAGAGGTAAAAACCTGTACTGAATAAGCTTGCGCAAGTGTGATTTTTACCAAAGTTACCTTTTTATTATATATACATTTTTACCTGCAGGTCTGCTTCTTTTTAGAAATCTATTGTTATCACTAAGAACTACTTCAGCGTCAGTATGGATGCATATAAATTTCTTAATGTAGCTACAGAAATTAGATATTTTGTAAAACTTTGTGAATCCAGGCAAATTTCTGTCCACCTTTCAGAAACATGGTGTACTCCTCATTTCTGGATTTCCCCTGACTTATTTAATTTGGCTTAAAACACCTCATTAGCCTGTGGTGAATGTGTACATTGACTGTCTCTGCATTTGTTTGGCTTTGTCTATGGCAGTAAGAATGAGAACCAGCTGTTCAACTAGCTCAGTTAGGACATAATTCAATTAGACTTCTCACTTTAAAGTTAGGAGGAAAAGGGCTGTTGCTAAAGTCTGGCAGAGTTTGGATCTGAACAGACCATGATACTTTTATATACAAAAGCTGGCGTGGGAAATGCTAGTTTTAAGTGGTACACTTTGTAGCTTCTCTGATGCATTTTTAAAGCACAGTACATGTAGATATTGGTATATGAGATGATTGGCTACATATTATTGCATACTCCTCTCTTTTTGAAACTGAACCTGCAGAAGATGGAAGGTCAAGTGGAGTTATAGCATGTGTGCAGCACAACATGAAGAGCAGATGAGTTATCTTACATGCTGAGACAGAGAATTTGCAAATCCAAACTCAAGTAACTTTTAAGGATGGCTTCTTAATGAGCACATCTTTAAGAAGGTTCTAAGAAACACCATCACACACACTTCCCTCATCCAGAAGCTATCTTACTGCTGGAAACTTGTGGGCATTAGACAATGTGACGCTTTCTTGTGAGCATAAAAGATGTTAACAATAATTTCTTCTGACTTTCTATTACCTTGTGCATTATAGCTAAATGAACAGTAGGCTTCTTCCATTTCTGTAACTCATGGGCTATTGCTTTGCAGCTGCTGCTTTCTTGGTGGCGACTGCACGTCAGTGCTCCTATGCCCTTAAATCCTATCCAGATATTTTTAGGCTGAAACAGAAGAATGTTTGTGAAAAATTTTTCACACCTTCAGTGGCAGGTGCCCCTGCACTGCCATATTTTTAAGTTTGGTGCACTTTTCTAGGTGTACCTTTAAGTATGGTGCACTATAAGTATAGTGGGCAGGTGGACTATTCTTGCTAGCCTTCCTGTGCTGAGCAGGAATATACATAATCAGAAGTCCCTGCATTGTATGCTGTACAGTTAAAAGCTCTTGGTCCTTTCAATCTTTTATTGATTCAAATACAGAGTGAAAAGTTATAGTTTATATTTAACCAATCAGCCTTTGGGACTCTTCTGTGTATGGCTAAAAAGTAAATAATGTAAATCTAAACATTTGTTTCAGAAAGGGGTTTTGTCCTCTCTAGCTAGGTGAAAGTTTCACATGTAAGAAAGGGTCAGTCTTAGAGAAAAATCAACATTTGATTCGTTTGGTAAATTTTGCCTTTGGAAGGTAGATTATTATATTCACCATTATATGAATCCTTGTACTGATCTGAAGAGAGGTGTTTTTCATCAACTTTACTCCTTCGTTAGTGGGAAAGAGGAGGGAACAGAGGCCTGCTAATTATGCTAGATTAGCTAGCTAGTCATCCTACTGCAGTCAGGGTCAAAACCTAAAGCTGAGCATGACTTCTGCCCAGTCATTTCTTGCTACTTCCCTGCATGTGCTTTGTTTTCAGCTGGTGAGAGGCAATGCTGAGCTGTAGATTGCAAATGATGGCAATCTCTGAGCAGTTTTTGCAGCTTGTGTGTTGATTTTACACCTCACACAAGATAGACCCTAATTTCTGTGGTCTACTAAGCACAGCAGGAACCTCCCAGACTTTATACATCTACCTTAGAGTTGAGTGAGGCCAGGCATGAGTCAGTGCCTTCCTGACTGTGGTAGCTTGAATGAGAAGACCAGAAATACTAAGTTTTAGTGGGGGGGAACAGTTAATTATTCGTCACCTCTGATGCGGCACATTTTTATGAAGAAATACAAATCTACTAGTTAGCATAGAAAATCTGCTCTGCAGTGGGAAAAGTAGGGGAGTGGAAATCTGTCTTACCGTGTCTACACTTGCCCCTTTGCACTCCCTATGGTGGCTTGAAGCCATTAACTAGTGTGTATTTAGGAGTCTGTAAAAGCTTGATGGTCGTGATGCCAGGAAACGTGACACTGGGCTGGGAGAGTTGGCCCTGGTTCAGCTCTAGCTGGAAAACCAGCAGTCAATATCTTGATGAAATCAAAACAAGCAATCAAAATAAAAACCAATTTGGCAAAGTAGGGCCCAGTTTTCAAAAATTGTTGGAGTTTAAGTCCACAGTTAAGAACCTCTACATCCAGCAGACCCTGTAATTGCGTGTTGAATCAGATGTAAAAAGAGGAGAAGTTTCTTCCCAGACAAAGAAAGTAGTGGCATGAGGCCTTAAACCACTTCTCTGCCTTGGCAGGTAGAAAAGGAAAGCTTTGTTTTGAATCTGAAAGCTGGAGCGAGATCACTAAGAAGTGATCTCCGGCTATCACATGCTTTTTTATCACCAATGCATGATATCCTCCCTACCAACCCGCCCTGGATTCAAAAAAGGTTCAAGCAGAGGAAGATTTTTTTTCTGCAGTTTTGCATATAAGCTGAAAATATTGTCATCTGCTTTCCTAGTTTAATTTCCTTAATGGATGTCTGACTTCATCTGCTGTTTTTCTATATTGGTAAAAAGTTAAAACTAGAATTTCGTGAAACAGTGGTGATTTAGCAGCTGTTATTTTTAATGAACTGCAATGACTGAGTGTTATAAAGAGCCTTGTTAGGTAGTGGTTATTGATAAAATGATGTAGAAGATGCACAACCGAACTATGTAATAGTATGGTGGTATTGCTGCTTCTTCACATGAACTGTCAATGGCTGACCTGTGCAGTTTTCTTCACTGCTGTGGTAAATATGGAGGTTTCCTGTTAATAATGGAATGGGCAAGGTACTGGCTTCTAAAAGGAATTTGTACCTTTTCTGACAGCTGGCCAGATTTTCACTGTTTTAGCAGGACCTTGGAGGCGAGCAATTTGACTGTTTGATTTCCTCTTTACATGGCTGTTGAGGTGCAAAAGGAGGGCTCTAGGAAATGAAAAACACATGTCCTATTTTGTGACTGTTTTTGACATCTCTCTAACACTGTACCTGTGACTTCTGAGCTATTTGTGTAATACTCCTAAAGCTCTGCCTTGTGCTTCCTGTGCAGCAACTGAGAACAATTTTGAGGAAATTGAGAGCAAGTTTTCCTTACGGACGCCTGCAGAGCCCGATGAGGATGTCTGCTACCTGGTTCCTGGGCAGGTGAACAGCCTGGCACAGTGTAACTTCAACCATACCAGTAAAACCTTTGTGGTGATCCATGGGTGGACGGTAAGGAAGGGGAGAAATCTCCCTTTTAACTACACTTCTGCCAAACTGTGCTAGATCTGTCAGCACAGGTGTATACACCACAGATATTAAAATATGTCCTTTTTAAATTAAAAAAAAAACCCTCAACAGGTGACAGGAATGTATGAAAGTTGGGTCCCAAAGCTGGTGGATGCCCTGTACAAGAGAGAACCTAATTCAAACGTCATTGTGGTGGACTGGCTAATTCGAGCTCAGCAGCACTACCCAGTGTCTGCTGCGTACACTAAGCTAGTGGGAAAGGATGTTGCTAAGTTTATTGACTGGATGGAGGTAAGACATACAATTTTGTGTCATACGTTGTACATAATGTCCTGGAAGACAAAAAGCAGCTGTGTTAATCATCTACTTTTGGGTAAATGGTGTTTAGCTCTTGCAGACAGTAGTTTCGCTGGACAAAAATCCCAGCTTTAGTTTAATTCTTATCTCTCACAAAATGAGGCCTTTTGTAGTGCACTCCAGAAACTTCACCTTGTGGTCTGTGGAGCCCTGTGGGCTGACAGTATTTCTGAAGACTCTGAGATGTACGTGTGAAAAACAGGTTGCTATATAATACACAACAGCCCTTGGGAAGCAGAAAACTGTCTTATCTGTGGTATAATACACAGCCCTGTGTTCCAATCTTCTTTTTAGATTACTCTCCGCTTAAAATTTTGCCTTTAATTAACTTAAGTGACCTAGTATGGTACAAAATTATATTTAGTATTTCTTCTGTTTTTCATGACTCAAAGAGAATTACTACTGTTTGTATTTTTCTTTGCCATCTTATTTGGCATTATTATTTGCCTTCGAACTTTAAACAAATTGGTCTTGCCTGCAGGAACAATTCAATTATCCTCTCAACAATGTCCACTTGCTGGGGTACAGTCTAGGTGCTCATGCTGCTGGGATTGCTGGGAGCCTGACAAAAAAGAAAGTGAATAGAATTACTGGTAAGAAAACCTGTGGTGGAGAGTCCTGTCTCTTCTAGGCTGAAATATTATGTTCCTCTGGAAAATAACCAGGATAATTGTTGCTTCTTGGCAGTATTTAGGTTCTGTGTTCATTCTTTATTGAGTCAGCACAGCTGATACTTCTCTAGTATCAGCTCTCTGTAGTATCTGCAATATCTGTACTAGAACTGGAAGAGATTTAGAAAAGAATAACTAAGGTGTGTGTGTGGGGAACCTTGATCTGCGCCTATACAGGAAATGAGTCATTGGCCAAGAAAAGAGACTATTTGGGAAAAATGTCATCATGACTGGCCAAATACATGGCTTGGAGAAGGCCATGGTATTTCTTGAAGCATAAGCACTTCAATTGATTATCTTCACCCAGGTGGTCTTTCCTTGCAGCTGGTGTGGGCCATTCAAAAGGAATAGGAGGTACATCTTCCTGACATGGGTATAGTAAGTGCTGAGTTCTTTGCCATGAGATGCTTTAGTGGCAAGAAGTTTGTGCTTTATACTGACAGATAATCAGAACAGGTCCACTGTCATGTACTAAAATTAATCTTAACAGCCTGAAGTATTATTCTAGACTAGAAATAATACTGTGAGTTCAGGGAAGAGGAAGGAAGTATACGTATGCCTGCGGTGTTCCCATGCATGCTTTGATGTGTGCTTAGGGTGATTTTTTGAGGTGTGCTGGACAAGACAGGGTGCACAGCTGCTCTGTGGCTGGTTTATAGCCCAGCACCTGGAGAGGCTCTAGCACTGATCTCACTGACAAAGGAAATACCAACATCAAGGAAGCAAGGCAAAGAAAATCACTCTCCTGTGGTCTCTTCACTGCTGTCTCTCCGCACTCCAGCTTGGGAGTGCTGTTCAAATGGCAGCCTAGCTCCCTTCCCTTGGCACCCTTTGCCCTTTCACCTGATCCTGTCTGTGGTCCCAGATCCACAGGCACGCCGTGAGGTTGGCTGGGCAGAGGCTGCATCAGGAAAGGCTGACTTCTGGGAGGTGGCAGATTAAAATAAGGAGGCCAAAGCACCAGTCCCTCTACACTTTACCCTTTGTCTCAGCTGCAGCTGTCTTGCATTCACTGAGGGTGCAAAACCAATCAAAAACCTATACCCTCATGTCCCCATGGTTGTGTTTGGTGCCCAGAATGAACCTTTCCCTGGGAAAGCTCTATCACCTTTAAACACAGGGAGTGATGGGATGTGTTTCCTGAAGTCTTTACAGCAGAGGGGAAGGCAGCGCAGACTGGATGAGGCTAACCAGGAGTGCAGAACACTGGTGCCCATTCTCTGAGGTCTGCAGGAAAGACCTGTCCTTTCATTTCTGCCTTTAGCCATCTCTCAAGTAGTTTTGTGGATTCAAGTGATAGTACTTGTTTGCTGGCAGAATTGTTCTGGGTGTTTTTGATGTCAGCGTTGCTGCCTCTTGGAAGTTGACTACAATAATCTCCTTGGGCATGTAGACAGTGAAGCTTTCATTTATTTCCCACTTGTTCCCCTAGAAGGAAGTTGGCAGAAAGATATTTTCCACACTTTATCTAGAGATTTTTGCAATTCCTCTGTTGCTTGACAAGAGAGGAAGACATTGAGAAAATATTTCTTTTTTCCACCCACTAAACATTCTACAGCTGTGAGGGAGCTTATCTGTCTTCTTTACATATATTTATATACACTTTATTTTTTTATACATTGACAGCATTTCAAGGTAGTATATTTGATTGATCTGCTACTTACACACTGCAATGTCTGCAGTGTCACCAATATCACAGGCAATCTCAAGCCCAGTGTGGTAGCTGAATTAGGCATGCTATTGCTGTCAGTATATTTGGCAGACAATAATCTGTTTGTGGTATGCCCCATGAAGGACTGGATCCAGCTGGTCCTACCTTTGAGTATGCTGATGCCCTCACCCGCCTCTCCCCGGATGATGCTGACTTTGTGGATGTCCTACACACATACACTCGAGGCTCTCCAGACCGAAGCATTGGGATCCAGAAGCCTGTTGGACACATTGATATTTATCCTAATGGTGGAGGTTTCCAGCCAGGTTGCAACTTGGGAGAAGCACTTCGTCTGATTGCTGAGAAAGGGTTTGCAGGTGAGGCTGCTCTGAAAAAAACAGCATACCATCCAAAGGCAGATCTTCCATAGCCTGCAGATTTGCTGCAAGCAAAGATCTCTTCAAGAAGCACAGGAACTTGTTCTTTGAAGTGTTTCCAGCTGTCATCTTATAAAGCCTAGCTCTTGCATAGGTGATCATGCATGTTGACAGCATTGTTTAGGAGCTTATGTGCATGTTTATATACATATTACACACTTTGTTTCTTTCAAGATGTGGATCAGCTGGTAAAATGCTCCCATGAACGATCCATCCACCTCTTCATTGACTCTCTCCTTTATGAAGAAAAGCCTAGCATGGCCTACCGCTGTAACACAAAGGAGGCCTTCGAGAAGGGTCTCTGCCTGAGCTGCCGGAAAAACCGCTGCAACAACTTGGGTTACAAAGTCAACAGAGTGAGAACAAAGAGAAACACCAAAATGTACTTGAAGACCCGTGCTCAGATGCCCTATAAAGGTAGGTCCTGCTTGTTTGTTGGTGAGCAAAACTGGTACTTTTGCTCAGCTGTGTGTTAGGATAAGTATGTGCTGCAAATGACAATATTACTGCTTTGATGCCTGTGGTGAGCAGGGGTGAAGCTTTCCTACTGTTTGCCATTAAGGGCAAGCTAAAGGTGATGTCTCAGAAAAAGTTTCTTGTTATTCAAGGTGTGGGGGTAGAATACAAACAGGTATTTTGGAACAAGGTCCTAAGTAGTGAAATTAAGATTTATTCTACAACCTGATCACTTGGAACAACAGAATCTTTCATGTTTTTTCCATGTTTTCATCCAAATGATTTTTTCCTTCTGCTAGGAAAATAATCAGTAGAGTTTGGTCAGATGAACAACTTCTTTAAAGACATTAAGCCATTAGACTAGTGTCATCTGTAATGACTTTGCTAGAGGGGAACCAAGCCTTGTTAAAATATCACAGCTCTTCTTGATTCACATTATCATACGTCTGAGGAGAACATCACCAGAAGAAAACTGGAAGGCTTTCAGCTAAGGGAAGTTTTTTAGTTGGACTTCAGTACTTACTTTTTTCTCCCTAGCTTTGACTGTACCACATGGTATACTCATTGTGTGATGACCAGCAACCAGAGGGCACATTCCTGCATTGATAAAGCAGCTGCAAGACTTAGTGTTTCATTGTCTTTCAGTGTTTAATCTGGAGTGTCAATGGGTTTAATTTTTTTCATCAAGGCTTCAGTATGAAGAGGGTACAACTGATTTGTTTCAAGTTGAGGATGGCAGATCTTATGCATTTATAAGACATTTGAAGGCAATTCTGCAGACTCAGGCATTGTTACAGTGGCAGTCCACTAAATGTGGAGTTTGGATGAAAGAACTGCAAAAGTGTTTTTAATCCTGAATCCCTTGCATCCTAATCTTTAGTTTCATGCAGAAATAGTTATCTGCAGGGAACTGAACTCCTCAGCTTCTGATGTAGCCTGAGATTTGCACAGAGGGTTTTGGGTGCTTTTATCTTTGGAGGGTGAGTTTTTTTGCTAATTGATGTTCTTGTGTGTTCTTTTAGTCTTTCATTACCAGGTCAAGATCCATTTCTTTGGCAAGACTAATACGACCAAGACAAACCAGCCATTCCTGATCTCTCTTTATGGCACTCTAGATGAGAGTGAGAACATTGCATTCACACTGTGAGTAGCTGCAGAAACAGCAGCAACATGCTCTTGAGTCTACCTAAACTGTTCAAGTTCCAGCTGAAAAACTTGTTCCAGGTCCAGAAATCTGTTACAGAGTCACAGAATCTGCTCTTGTCCTTGATCTAAGGCCCATATCCACTGCTGAAGATAGTGATCTAAGGTCTGTAGGAGCTGTTCTTGATAAGAGATCTGAAATATGGAAACGTGACATCTGGCCTATGGCTCAGCCTAATAAGAGTATTTCTGGTGTGGCAGGTTTTTTATTTTTGTTCTCTTTTCATCTCTGTATACCATATTCCACCTGTGTTAAGGTCCTTAAAAGCAGACTGCAGACTGGAGTTAATTGTCTTACTAGTCTGAAGGCCTCAGTGAGACAGCAAATAAGCAGAAGTCTGTGCATACATCCCTGCACCTGGGGTGACAGGGAGTGGGGTTGGAAAGCATTAAAGTGTGTTTTCAACTTAGAGGAACCTAAACTGTTCCTGGCTGGTGCTTGTCTGGCTTCTTTAAGAGCCACCAGCACTTGAAAAGGCTGGAATGTCTTTATCTGACATTGGATCCCAGGGTTTTACCAGCCTTGATGCAGAAAGCTTTTTTCCTTGTGCCTCTACAAAAGCTTAAGAGGTTTTTTTTTTTCCCTGTTCCATCCATCAGGACTACAGAGAAAATTGCTTCCTTCTTCTCTAAAATACTTAAAAGTCCTGGTTCTGTGTTTCCCCATGATTTTCTTCCTGTCCACGAGTTAATTTTTGTTGTTGCTGTTTCTCTTCCGTTATTCCCCTCCCCACAGGCCTGAAGTCTCTTCAAACAAGACCTTCTCCTTCCTGATTTACACAGAAGTGGACATTGGTGACCTGCTTATGCTTAAGCTGCAGTGGGAGAAAGACACCTTCTTCAGCTGGTCAGACTGGTGGACTCCTTTTACATTTGATATCCAGAGAGTCAGAGTGAAGTCAGGAGAAACTCAAAAGAAGTAATGTGTTTTGATTATTATAAGCTACATTAGTTTTAATTGACAGTGTTTCCTGATTTCTAGTATGAAGGGAAGGGATTGATTTGAAGGGTGGGAGTAGTTAAATGGGTGCAGCACTGATAATCTGGGCTCAGTTATTTGCTTCCACTGCGTTCCGCAATCTGTATACCACTTCCTGAGGTTAGTTACAATATGCAAGAGAGAATCTCCATGAATCAGCATCTCTGATTGTAATTGCAGTTCCTCTCCTCTCTCTTGCTGGACACTTGCACAAGTTTTCTTGTCAAGAGTATGCTTAGAAGGAGATTTTAAAAAACCTTTTCCAAAAATGTGTTTACATAAGAAATCATTGCTTTAAGATGGATTTTCTTAAGATCTGGGGATACTTGAAAGATGGATGAAAACTGAAACACATGGCTATTGGAAGACGGTGCTAATGCATGAGCATTTAACAGTGAAGTCTGAACAGAACTGCTTTGACCTGCATTATTTGAAATACTCATTCACTAGACCTGAGATCTGTTAGCAGAAAATGTACCCAGAACAAAGTATGCATGTCATATGTGCAGTATTGTGATTGTTACTCCTTTGAATAAACAAAGCAGTCACTTTATCAAAGAACAGTTATCAGAGCTGAACAAATATAGGGCTGGGGGAAGGACTGATAAAGAGGGAAGTAACTGTTCGGGTTAGCTGGAGTTTGCAACCTATTTTGTTTGCAAACATTTGAGGGAAAAAGGTTTTTTTCTGAGATCATTCACCATACAAATTCAGACAAGGACTTGCATAAATGAAGATCCAAGGGACTTTGATAAGGGACTTTGTAGATAAGTTGACCAAGTATGGGTTTGGTGATCAGGTAGTGAGGTGGATCAGGAACTGGTTGAAAGGAAGGAGTCAGAGAGTTGTAGTCAATGGGGCAGAATCTGGTTGGAGGTGTGTGACTAGTGGAGTCCCTCAGGGGCAGTACTGGGACCGGTGTTGTTCAATATCTTCATCAACGACTTGGATGAGGGTATAGAGTGTACCCTCAGCAAGTTTGCTGATGACACTAAGCTGGGAGGAGTGGCTGACACACCGGAAGGCTGTGCTGCCATTCAGAGAGACTTAGACAGGCTGGAGAGTTGGGCAGAGAGAAACATGATGAAGTTCAACAAGGGGAAGTGTAGAGTTTTGCATTTGGGGAAGAACAACACAATGTCCCAGTATAGGTTGGGGGCTGACCTGCTGGAGAGTAGTGTAGGTGAAAGAGACCTGGGGGTCCTGGTAGACAAGAGGATGACCATGAGCCAGCAATGTGCCCTTGTGGCCAAGAAGGCCAATGGCAGCCTGGGGTGCATTAGAAAGGGTGTGGTTAGTAGGTCAAGAGAGGTTCTCCTCCCCCTCTATTCTGCATTGGTGAGGCCGCACCTGGAGTATTGTGTCCAGTTCTGGGCCCCTCAGTTCAAGAAGGACAGGGAAGTGCTTGAAAGAGTCCAGCGCAGAGCTACTAAGATGATTAAGGGAGTGGAACATCTCCCTTATGAGGAAAGGCTGAGGGAGCTGGGTCTCTTTAGTTTGGAGAAAAGGAGACTGAGGGGTGACCTCATCAATGTTTTCAAATATGTAAGGGGTGAGTGTCAAGGAGAAGGAGTTAGGCTTTTCTCAGTGGTGACCAGTGATAGGACAAGGGGTAATGGGTGTAAATTGGAGCACAGGAGGTTCAAGTTGAATATTCGAAAAAATTTTTTTACTGTAAGGGTGACAGAGCCCTGGAACAGGCTGCCCAGGGGGGTCGTGGAGTCTCCTTCACTGGAGACATTCAAAACCCGCCTGGACACGTTCCTATGCGAGGTACTCTAGGTGGCCCTGCTCTGGCAGGGGGGGTTGGACTAGATGATCTTTCGAGGTCCCTTCTAACCCCTAGGATTCTATGATTCTATGATTCTATGATTTGAGACTTCTGCTCTTTTAGCCACTAGATTTTATGCAAAGGACCAGTGAAAATCATGGGTACAGTTTGAGATAATGCATTTGCCAGTTTTTCTTGCATGAAGTTTTCTTTGTTACAGATGCATCTTTTTAAAAAAAAATTTCTCACAGGCCTGTCAAGTAATAATGTCCCACATGACAAAGTGTAAAGACTGCTTTTTAGCACCAGTGCTGTTCATATGGTTAAAGAGACATCTGGCTCAGTCATGTGATTGTCCAATATTTATTCCACAGAGTGGTGTTCTGTTCTCGAGATGGCACCTCGCATCTCAGTAAGGGAGAAGATGCAGCAATATTCGTGAAATGCTTGGACCAGCCTGTCAACACAAAAAAAGGAGGGTATGAGTGGTCACTATTGTTTCTGGGTTGGAGAAGCTTTAGTGGTAGCAGGAGGATCTAAAACTTCCTGATGTGATTGACTTGCGCAGTTAAGACTTAAGACTTCAGGAGCATCACAACTCAGATTAACTTGAGGTTTGCTTATGGCAACCTTGGGACCTTAAAAACCGCTAATGTGGTTCTCTGCTAACCATCTCCTGTGGTTGTTAGCATGTCTGAAAAGCAAGTACAAGTAGCTGCCCCTTACATTCACATGGTGGCTTACAGACTAGGCACTGAGGAAACTAACAGAGAGGAAAGTGTGCCTCTGTCTCAAAATGCGTTATATTTACTCTTAATTGAAGAAATCCAAACATCCATACTGAGTGAGTCCAGACCCTTCTCTCCTAACTGGCCAGTAGCGGATCTGGAGACTAATACAGCAGCTGAGCAGGCGTTTTCCCTAGCATGCACCTTTGCTGGCTGCTGCCAGGTGAGTGATTTCCTGAGAGGAGCATTTCTGATTCAGATCAAGGATTGGGGTTTTGTTTGCCTTTTGTGCACTTTGATTTTTTTGATCAAGAATTTTTCTGACCCAGAGGAAGCTTTCAAATGTGGGGGCCAGATTTATTTGGACTTTATTTGCTAAAGTTTGAGCTGGAGAAGTGGTTCTATTTATCTTAGTGCAATTGCTCTGTGTGAAAGGTTTCATGGGGACACTTCTAGACAGAGATCTAGTTCTGCATAAAAAGATACATGTGTTGACCTTCAGTCCAGGCCAATGATCTGGGAGGCCTTGAGAGCTCTGTGTGTATATTTGCTAGGTGTAAAACCAAGCAGCAGGCAGTAAAAGCCCAGGCATGTAATTCATTTTCCTGTCAATAGGTTCTTTTAATACTAAGTCTTGAAAATAAGGCAAAATGGAACAAATTTTACATATTCTTTTTCACCTTATCTTTTTTCCCCTCACAGTGCCAAGAAAGCCTCTAGAGAAAATTCTGCTCATGAATCTGCTTAAGTGACAAGAATAAAGATTTTTCCGAAGTGGGGAGGAGAAGTCTGTTCATCCCTGTGGACTGGATGTTCAGAACAAAATATATAGAGATATTTATCTGCTGCTGGCTTTTTGCCTGCTATTCCTAGCTATCTTAGGAAACTTCTTGTAAGGAAGTCTTAGCATACAAAGTTACTAACCATAAAAATACATTGTCCAAATAGTTTAAAAGAAACCCACAAAACAACTTGCCAAAGGCTTGAGTGCTGGGAAGGGGTGATTAATTCTGCTTTATCATGGTGCCTTGTGACAAGGCTTCTTGACATCAAACTTCTATAGCTGTTTTCTAGTATTTATTGAAAAGAAGTAAAGCCCGGTACATGGCTTTTCTTTCTTTTTAGGAGTCTTCTGAAACTGGGCATGTTTTTTTTGACTGAGCTTACTGAATTTTTAATCAGTTCAGTGGCTAGTGTTCATTGTCTTCAAGCGTGTGTTTAGCAAATGAATAGGTTTCTCATGTAGAAAAGCGTTTGCTGTGTGTCATACTGAAAGGTGTCAGGGTCTGACTTTATGTGGGGATGAATTTTCTAGTTTGTGGTTGTGAATGTGTTTTACTGGAGGTAGATGCCAGTTCTGCTTAACAATAGGTATGATCTGTTAAGCTATATACTTCTATGCAGCTTACCCTGGAACAAATAGCAGTTGTAGGAGACAGCAATACCAGTGTTCTATGCAGACATTCATCTTTACACCTGTGCTTTCATTCCTTGAAAATAAAACCAACACTGTGTGAACAAGAGACTGGAAATGAACTGAGCTGTTAGAAAATGTGGGAAACAGATTTATTTTTTTTTCCCTCCACAACTTGTATCCTGAGTATTAGGTTGTGACAGTTTCTCTGCTCTTCGACATAAAATGTCTGAGTGGCTGCTGTATGCAGTCTTTATGCAAGTGAATCCACTTGAGAGGTGACAAGCATGTTCCTGCTTTCCTGTACTGGAATTGATTGCTCGTGATCCTCCCCAGTTTGTTGCTTGGCTGTGGTACAGCACTACATCCTGGGACCTGCTTGGGTTTCTGATATGAGGTAAAATTCAGCATGGAGCAGGAGTTGTGACAGTTAAAAGGAGCCAGGTTGTATGATGCAAAACAAAGAATGCTCTGAAAAACACTTGACATAGACATGCAAAAACACTTGACATAGATATGCAGCATGTTGCCAAAACCAGATGTATCTAAGGCATTTTGCTTCTCTTTTTAAGTAGCATGTAATTTTTCTAGTGCTCTGAAAGATTCAGCAGCCCTCAGCTTTATAGAAGATAAACAAAATACTTGGGAGGAAGGACTGGAAGGTAGACACTTGGAGAAGTGTAATGTGAGCAATAGATGTTGGGTTTCATAGTCTTTTCCTGTATATGTAAGACTGTGGAGGTGGTGATTTGTCTAGAGTCATCCCATCTTGAAAGCGAAAACAACAGGTATGCATTTGTGTGCACAGTTAATGTGTTCTTTCCAGCTGTGGCTGCTAGTATATTTGGGGATAAAAGTCTTAACAGTGCAATATGTTGGAGTGTTAATGATTCTGGAATTACATTTGATTCCTAACCCTTAAAGCACAGCAGAGTTGTGATGAGTCACTGAGAGTGGGGTTGAGTATTGAGCCACTGCATCTGAGACCTCTAAAAATAAATACAGTATTTTAGTCCCTATAGAATTCACATTTTGTTGCAATTTTCTGTTATGTTCTTCAGGAAAACAAAGTGTCTGAATAGGTGCCTACTTCATACAGCATAAAATACAAACACAGATACAAAATAGTGAAAGTTCTTGTACATGAGGACACATGATTTAGCTTTGAATGTTATTTATTAGCTGTATATAAGATATGTATGTGTGTAAAGGTAGTTTGTATATATTGCTAAAGTTGCTGATAGTCTTTACATTAATACAGTTGTGCAGTATTAACCCTGTATATAGCTTTCAAAGATTTTTATCAACCAGCCACTTGTACTGCATTATTTCCTATGTGGTTAATAAACTTTTTTTAAAATTAGAGCTCTTCAGTTTTGTACAGAATGGAAACCTATGGTTTTAATAAATTTCTCTAATTGATGCCAAAGTCGTTAGTTTTGTTTTGATAAAAGAATCTGCTGCATACCTTTTAGATGAAGGCCACAGCCTTTTATTTGAGTTGTGGGGTAAAAAGATGGGCTTAGTGCTGCCTTTTTTTTTTTTTTTTTTTTTTTTTTTTTTTTTTTTTTTTTAAAAAAGGTGTGTTTTCTCACCCCCATTTCCTCTTGGGAAATACAGAAATTGTGTATGAAGACATAAAGGCATCACTATGTGCCAAGAAGTATTCCCATCATAAAAGAAGCAGCAGGACATCTAGACTTTGCAGCTTTCCAGTTTCAAGCCCCTTTAAGAATGGCCTTTACTCCAAAAAACTAATTTTTTCATTTCTGGCCAATGTTGGAATTATGCTTCTGCTCTTTGCTATACTGAAATAGAGATGTTCCTGACTGTTGGTACAGAAGGCAAGTACAAGTCCATTACCACTACTACTGCTTAACAGAGTAACAAGTGACAAAATCACTTTGACCCACGTGCTGTAAGCACATATGCCTTCAAGTGGTTGTCACCAGAACAGTTTGCTCTCTGTGATAAGTAACAAGGCTCTTAAAAGGGGAGTGCCAGAAGGAGAGTTGTAGTTACATGTACTTGGTTTAGGAGCAGCTCTGAGTTGGCTTGGGAGACAGCTTCCAACATACCTTTGCACACCTTTCCTTGCACCACTGTCTAGGGTTGAGGTACTGGAGAGACTTCTACAGTTTTACAAGACAAGGCCTGCAACCACATCTGGAAGAGTCATGAAGTTACTACTCTTTCAAAGCCACAGCAACCTCAGTACACTAAATCAGGTAAAGCAGAGAAATAGGTTTTGGAGCAGGCACAAGAACCCCCTAGGAGCCTTCAGAACCACTGATGGCCCCATTAGCTTTGCATCTTGCTCTCCAATGCTCAGCTAAATCAGGAGAGGTGATGATCCCTGCTTACCCTGCCAGCTGCATCCAAAGAGAATTATGAGGTAGACTGTACCATGGTTAAGCAGTGCCTTGGAAAGCTGGAAACAGCCATTCTTGGGTAGAAAGAAAGATGAAGAAAAGGGTTTCAGCCAATGTACTTGCAAGGCTAGGAATTCCTGACTCAGGTACCTAATGCCTAGATTTTATTCCTATATATTTCATTCATTGGAACCAGTGATGACTGTGCCATCTGTAAGTTTCTCCACACTCATTAGCAGTTTGGTAGTTAGCTGATTAGACTTGCATAGGTGCCTTAAAGTCGGTAGCTAGTTTCACATCGGAGCAATACGCACTATATAAACATTAGATTGCAGGGGGAAATGAATCAACAGCTTGACAACTGGAGTGCAATATTAGCTCCTCTGTAAGCGCTGAGAGGACACTCAATTGATTCAGCAGTGTGAAAACTACGCTCTAAAATGGGTAGTTGATTTCCACAAGCCTTGAAATCATAAGGCCTGTGTAAATCCCACATTTTTGTATACCAATACTTTTTGCTTCAAAAACTGGTATGGTAGCTACGGAAAATACTTTTCTCCCTTCAGATATAGTTGTGTGTTGGCTTTTTATGTGTGTGTTGGAAACAAAATGTCAGAAGTTTGCTGCTTTGGATGAACAAGGCAATGTGAACATGTTTCTACAGCTGGTCAAAAACAGGCTTTGAAAACAAATTTTCAGTGAAAGGTATGAATTAAATTAGCTGTAGTATTCTTTTTGATTCAGCTGTCAATGATGGGCTGTCCCTATTCTGTACTTTATGAATCCAAACATAGCAATATCAAAATCCTCAGGTCCAAGGGGACCAATCCAACTGCCACCAAGTCATCACTCCTCTTTTAGTTTCTTTCCAGAAAAGTCTTCAAGTCAAATGACTTTTGTAGGCAGGTCTGGAAAGTCACCAGCTTACACCAAAACAAAGACATTCACATTCTCCAGTCACTGAAGGAGAACAAGGAAATGAAAAGAGGAAGGAACCGTTTGGCAGAACATCCCATGTACATCTTGTCTCAACAATGCCTTTATAATCGTGTGTGGTGCTATTTCTGTTCAGCAATGCTCAGGATGATTCCCTAAATCATTTCAAGTTAGCTCAGCCAGAACAATGCATCCACATAAGAAAAGCAGATGCTAAACAGGGCCCACTTTGGGTGCAGAAGGTGTTAGCATGTGTATGCAGTGTATGTCCAGTGATGTAATCTCCCAGCCATTCATGTCAGATAAACACTGTTTTCTTCATTGTAAGCCATTCCTGTGGGAAGTAACCTGATATCAATAGTCTCACTTCTCACCAATGGCTCTGGAGAGCCTCTTTTACTTTTCATCACCCCACCATGTAGAACCACTTGGTGAGCAGTGAGACAGCCTGCCTGGCCATGTGTCTGTACTCAAAAGCTCCAGGAAGTGAGGACACATCTCATGTTGCTCCACCTAGAATTCTTATACCCACAATTAGCTGTAGACCTGGAGTCTTCTAAGTAGTGAGAAAAGGACATGAATCATCAGAGAGGACTGACAGTGCCAACCCCACTTCTTATGTGCAGGTGCTCCACAGTAGTTAGGAACAGTAGGAACAGATTCCCATATAAGAAAAGGTTGAAAAGATGCTAAGAATAGCCACACTTTTTCAAAAGAATCATTAAAAAAATATTTCAAGATGTTTTCTTGTCAAGTCCTTAGGCTCTGGTGAGGCCCTTTATTCCTTTCTGTGGCATGCTGCATTCAGGAGCCATTAGGGCGTTGGAAACCTGGGAGATCGCTACTGAAGAAGGCTCCCTTAGCCCTTGGGCTTAAAAACTTCTCCCATGCCTGACTCTGGATATGAGGTGGAGGGTACCAGGCTTGTGGTCCTGGGGAAAATGCCAACTCTGCCCTCCCAGTATGAGGCCTAATCCAAACCCCACTGAGATTGGGAAAAGTCTTTTTTTTGACAATGTGGACTCTTTCCAGTATGGAGTGCTTTCCTAACACCTGGCATAGTACCCCAGTTTTGAAATTAAAGCATAGCTCCAACTTTCTTGCCTTTGTTCCCCTTACACATCATTATCAAACTGAGTGCATACAATGTCAGGTCATGATCTGCTCGGATACTAGGTCAAACATCAATTCTAGATTACTTCTGACACATGTTCCTAGCATCTATTGGCCAGTACATACTTGTTTATCCATGGTATGCCAGAACAAAATGTGCAATTGCAGTGATGTAAAGAGCACCCAACTAAAAAGAAAAGAAAAAAAAAAAAAGCAAGAAAAGAAAAAAAAAAAAAGCAAGAAAGAAAAACATGGTACATCATACCTTCATTAACATCTAGGGGCTCCCATGTATAGATAAGAGACTAAGACAATCCCAAGCAAACCCCACTGTTTGCCTTGGCCTTTCTACTGGCAAGGCAGATGTCCCTATGGGCAATGGGAGTGACCTCAGAGATGTCCTCATGTGACTCCAGATCACTGCTATGTGTGGCATGCTAACGTGATGTCTCAGGTGGTGTGTACCTCCAGCACTTTCCTGAGTCTTGCTCTGAGAGCAGGCATGGTCACACTGAGACTTAGATATCTCACTGATGGCAAGCTGCAAAATGTAAAATAGCATAGCTACAGCAGGAGGTTTTTTTGCATTGTAACAGGGAATTTCAAGCTTGACAGAACTCTAAATTTTGGAGCACTATAAAACAAAACAAAAAAAAAGTAATAAGAAAGAGGTTTCTGAAAGGAGGCTAAGAAATGTCTTGAGGGATGAGGGGGTCCTTGGTGTTGCAGCAAGTTATACAGCACTGACTTGCCATGTAGTGAAATCAGCTATACCAAGACTAGCACAGTAAAGCTACTCTATATTTCCTTGATTTAAAAAACACATTCTCCTGACAAGGAGAAAATCAAAGTGTTCACCTGTAGCTATGTATAAACCAAAGTGCTTTAAATTGTGTTGGCATCTATTAAAAATATTTAGTCCATAACAAACCAATTATAAAGAAAAGTCTATAAAGACCCAATATAGGAAGAACACCAAGAGTACAAGATGAAGAGCAAGATATAAATAAAGTTTAAAAAGTAGAAGCACATATTCAGCTGGTTAGTTACTAAGCAAGAAGAATAAATTAAGAGGAAGAGGGAAAGCAAGGAAGGAAATCTCTGCCTGAGCAAATTATTCCACCCAGAACACCCACCCGCATGTTCTTGAACGTAATAGAGATATTATTTATATTACTAAATTTTCCCCATTTTTAATGTATTTATAAGTCAGACACAAAATTAAGCCAATTTTTCTTGTTTATCTTGGGAAAATTTTGTCCTTTTATTGCAAGATTTTTCAGTACAAGGGTGAAACATGTATCTTACTCTCCCTGATTTTATTTCCAGGCTCTAGACAGTAGACACAGATTATGCTTCGTGCAATAGAAAGATTGCTTCCACTATCAGTCCTGACACTGTCAGGACTTAATGTCCTGAGCAGAGAGCAATTACAGTGTAGGTAAATGCCTACTTGATGGCATTCAAGAAAGATTCCTGCTGAATTTTCTTTTCTTTATTTTTATATATACAGCTGTGTTCAGGTTCCTTGCTGTAGTTTTTTGTTTTTCTTTTAATATCAGTGAATTTAAAGACCCTGTGGAGAAATTAGGGAAATGTTGGGGCACATTCTTGTAAACTTATTCTCATACTTAATGTAGATTTAAATTTGGAACATTAAAAAATTGCATTTTTGTGGCAGACTGGTTTTTAATGGAAAGCTTAAGCATCAACTTATATTCAAAACTGGGTTTCATTTTTTACCTTCTGCATTTGCAGACGTAATTCTGAATCTGTATGGGAGGCATCAGAAGATGGTAAGAAGGCAAACCTTCTATTTAAGTTTTACTGGGACATTTTGTCATTGAGCAAACAACCCTCTCTGAGACATTTCTGTTGCTTGGTAGTACCTCTTCTGGCTGAGAGGTCCCTGAACATCTGTTCATATTTTAATGTCTATTCTCTTACCGGATCCCCATGATGGCACATTGTTAGTTATCAAGGTAATAGTCCTCTTGCTTTCAAGACCTCCTTGGGCAACTTAGGCATAGAGATAACTGCTGTTACATGGGAGCATTTTCTTCCAGACAAAGTGGAACAAAGTTGGCAAAGGGCTCTGAAAAGTAGCTTTTAAATAACCAGAGAGGAGAACTTGTATTTTCTTACCAAGTTTGGACCAGATGCTTGGATATCTTTATGTAGGTAAGACTAAGCCTCTATGACCTTCTCCTCAAACACATGCAAGCTTGCTGATGAATCCTATTTTCCATTCCTCCTTTCATTTCCCTTTTGACCAGCTTTGCAGAGTGCAGCATCTTTTCCCTCACCAACACCTTGCTGTGTTCCTTGTCCAATGGGCTCAGAGCCTTGAGAAACTGTGTTACTTACTGCAAGACCATCCCCCTTCCAGCCATGTAGGATATGAACCTGCATCAGCTGCTTCTCCAAGTGCTCTGCAACATTTTTTTTTTTTTTTTCTTGCCTTTCCTATGTGGCTGCCTTTAACTCCAGTTTTTGGTCTTAGAGCCACCATAGATAGGGAAAGAAAGACAAGATACATCTTTCTAAGTCCATGAATTGATCACTTAACATACCAGAATAAGGAGACCTATCACACCTTCCATCAATGGTACTGTATGTTCATTTAAAGAAATGGAAATTTCATATATGGACTTTTCCCTATGCACCTTATGGCATCTTGAGGAGTCTGGATCCATATCCTAAAGAGAATATCCTCTACATTCCATTTCTTGTTTTCTATAGTATTAATTGATGATGTACATACTGTGTTTCTAAGCAGGAGTGTATTTCTCTCTATAAGGTCTTCTATGTGTAGTTAGAATTCGCTTTTACATGCTTGCATAGTATTAGTAAAAAAGCCATATATTTAATGTTTCTAGAGATGAGAAAAGAATACTAAATCCTTGAAGAAAAACACTTTCATCATTGAATTAAGTAGCACACTCTATGTTGGACTGAAGGAAAGATGGTCCATGGAGTAAACATTTACATTAAGTTCAGGTCTCTCCTTTTACTTTGCCAGACTAGACTTTCTTACATTAAATAAATGGATGGTGAGTGGAAATAAATTCAGATATTTGTGGAAGAGATGCTTGAAGATTTGAAATAGGGATGTGGTGAATCTTTGCAACTATATTAAAAGCGGTTTGATTGCAGAAGAGGATTAACTGCCTGCTCCCTGCAAGTCAAGATTTGTCAGTGGTACATTTGAGGATAGAATTGACGGAACTCATGGGTACCCTGAACTTTTTTCCTAAGATGGAAGTCCTCTCTATGTTCATACATTTTAACTTTAGAAGAATTAATACAAAGTAGTATTAAAGCAGAGACAGTAAAACCCCTTACTCTTAACACTTGATAAATGTATGTTGTGAGCAAGTGAAGCATCTTACCCTCTAGAAACAAATCACTCTTGCAGCGCTCAAGATGGAGATTTCAAGTGCTGCTACTTTGGTGGATCATATAGCTCTCTGCCCTAAGGAAAGTCATCTGCAATGTGACAGTAGCTATGCCAGAAAACAGTGTCTGCTAAGTTAGAAGCCTGGATCCAAGACTAAGAATCCTTTGTTTAAGGATTGACAAAGGAGAACACATCACAAAGGCAGTTTCTGTCAACAACATCTCTGTTGTCTACCACTTTCATTGAGTTCGCAGCTTTGATTCTGTGCCATGTTCCTGAGTGAAGGAAAGCCTGTTAATATTACTGTCACCATGCACAGCCATGTAAAGTGCTATGCAGAAGGTTGGCCAGGCAGATACGCTCTTTAGTACAAGCAGGCTGACAAGGAACATGGATGTGTCTCCTTCTACTTATGCTGAATTAATAACAGAGTACCAAACTGAGAATAACTTCTCTAGGAAAAAAAAGTCCAATTGAACACCCCAAGCAGCTGGAAGCAGCAGGGATCAATGCAGAGATGGAGAAGACACTGCGCAATATAGTAATTCGGCTGCTGCTGTGTGAAAAGAACAGTGCAGTATAACAAAGATCTTTGCTCTTTAACACTGTTAAGACATAAATTCACAAATGAGGCACGAGTGAATGAGTAAATACTCTATCATTCACTTGCAGTATTTATCAGCACTTTTCACATTTTTTAAAGTTAAAAACCAGTGAAAGGGGGGGGGAAACCCAAACCTTTCCTAGTAACTCAATACTCTGAATACTGCATGCTAAAGATAAGTTGGTCTTTGCTGTGCAGTACTGGTGTACCATCCATGTGCACCCTCCAAATCCAGTGAAACTGTAACATATAACTGGCTCTGTCCTTACTTTGTTACAGCACAACGTGGTCTGAGCTACTCAACTACTTACTGTATCCCTTACCAGAGGTAGTCTTGAGCCTAGATCATTGTCTTCACCCCCAGATAGTGTGAGAACAATCCATTTTCCTTAAAGGCATATAGACCTAACAGGAATCTTATCTTTTCCTCTCTTTTGTGTTCACAAATTACAATTGACAGATAGTGTTTCTAGGGTCAGAAATTACTTCTTTCTCTGAAAAATACCTCATAATAAAGTCAGAGGTCAAAATAGCCTTTTACATCAGTATGAAATACAGTCCCAGGGATATGTATACAATGTTTGAGATCCTGCTGATATGAAAAGAATAGACTGCCAGTCCCCTTTGGTAGATTTGTCCATCACATCTCTGCTCAGTGTGCTACAACATGCTCTCTATATCAGTGCATGCACACAGACACACATCTTTTTTAATTTCCTGCCAGCCTTGGCCAAAGAAAACTTCTAGTTGGCATACGTTCTTCATTTTGTATAGGACAATTTGCTGGTTGGTTCATCTGTTCTGGGAGATGTGCTGTACTGTCTGGATGAATGGCAGAATCAGGTGAACTCAAGGAGACTTTGCTTCTCCTGGAGAGACACATGCTTGACTGATGCTCCCTAAAAGACATCTCCTTTGTACTCTTTTTACAAGAAGGAAGGAGGTCTGAGCCTGAGGTATTTTCATAAACTTGTGGGTAGGCTTCATGGCTCCTTTTGATTATGTTAAAAGTGGCTTGTACATACTATCAGTATCTGGGAGACTTGTTTGTCTCCCTCAGAGGGCCCATGGTGAGGAGATAAGTCGGCAAGAGAAGACAACACAGTTAGAAGCTGGAGAGTCTTGGAGAAAGGACCTACAGCCATAGGGCCATGTCAGAGAGCCATAAGAGGAGCTCAGGTGACAGTTGCTCTTGTTAACTGTAGTAGTGATAAACTAGACACCAACACTACCTATGAAAACCACAGCCTCTCCAGATGTGCCCTTCCTCTTTGGGTGTGGGTAGGCATGGGTTATGTAGCACCAGTAGGTAGAGAAGAGAGCTGCTTGCTTTGGAAGAAGAAGCAATCCAAAACCAATATAGACTAGGAAGAAACTTACAGATGATCACAGCTCTTTCCAATGCTTTCCTGACCTCTCTTTTGTGACTGGCATCTGATCGTCTTACAGGTGGCCTCTTAATTGTGGCTTTTCTGCAGAAACTTTCCCAAAGAGAGGCACATAGGGGAAACCAAAAAGGCACAAAGAGGGAAGATACACAAATACATTTCAAAGAGCCCACATGCCAGCCACATCCACCATGGGGAGGAAAGTTGCGTTTACTTTCAGGGGAAAGCAAGTCTTGAACTGTCTGAGATCAGCAGCCTCCAATACCACCCCTCTCTAAAATACATATATACACATATACTAAACTATACATACATATATATGTATATGTTTACACATGGGTTATATACATGTTTGCATATTGATTCCTCTGAGCTTTTGCCTGCTTAGCTTTCCACTTGGATAGCTGCTGCCTGACAGCCACAGGAAAGCAGCCCACCAGACTAATATAAGAAGGGAATTAAACAATGCCACTGCTTCAGGGGAGAAAGGTTACTTTCGGGCAAATTCCTACTGAATCGGCAGGATGGCTATTTGCATGTGACTGCGGCTTGTGTAGGGGCAAACACAAGGTTTGGTGCCGAGGGAAGGCTTAGCCTGTTTTGAGCACTTTGCTTGAGAAGCAGCCTGTCTGAAAAGGATTGTTTTGGCGATCCTATGGACACAGGCAGTCTGAAGAACAATCTTAGATTGTTTTTTGTTGTGTGGTGTGTTTTTTTTCCTTACCACTGTTGGTTAGCATAGACTTGAGCTGTTGTATTACTTTCTTTTTATTTTTTTCCCCACTTCAATATTCAGGCTCTTGTAGGCCCACACCTTCCTACAGTTTGCCTATCCAAAAATCATTAGTAAGTTTTATTCTCATTAGAGTCTATTCAAGAAATGTAGAACTGAGACCGTGGGGTAGATTAAATGATTCACCTACAGAGACCAGTTGAAAGCCAATCTCCCAGTGGTCATAAAAATTCTTTCATCAGCCTCTTCCCTACCAGGCACTTTGAACATAATTAAGAGCATAAAAGAATTTTCCAGTCATCTCAGGTCCAAGGATGTTAAAAATCAAGATCACTATACAAAAGTATAATGGCAAAAACCAGTTCAAGATCACTTTCAAGAATATGTCAAGTTCTAGGAAACAAAACAAAATAAAACAACATCCTCGTCTGATCAACCCTTCCTTCCCATTTCTGATCCTCTGTCACTCAATCATTTCAAGGAGTTAACAATAGTGGCATGCCTTGGTCTGAAAGACTGAACCCTACCATGTTAGAATTGAAGCAGAGAATTTCTATAGTGCCCTGAGGTAATTCTCACACAAAATGGGCTTAACCCTGTTAAGGTTCTTTGGCTTTTTCATTGTTCAGCACTGGATCTTCTTTCACTTCCTCCCCACTGTAGGTAAATATCCCCAAAGTCTGACTTTGGACTCCAAGACTAAGTGGCCACAAACATCTTATGGGACAACATGTACCCCATATTCTCCAGATAGTTCCAGTGGCCCTACCAGGTAGAGAAAGGACTCTGCAGGTGCTTTACATTTTGCCTTTTCACAAACTGGCATTCATTCCCAGCCACATTGCTGCTATGCAGCATGCTCTTCCTGCCTGGAAAACCTATCAAAGCATTCTCAAGAAAGAGGGATTTGCTATTCTATTCCTACTCGATGTCTAACAGCATACAAAATCTGTGCTATGTGGCCAACAATACTAGCAGATTTATCCAAGTAGCAGTCTGGGATGTACCCTGGTGTGCTGAGAAGACTTGTGGGAACTTTCTTTCCTCATACCTCCAGTCCAGATGGTGACAGCAATGTATCTGATACATCTGAAATCTCAAAAAAAAAAAAAAAAAAAAAAAAAAAAAAAAAAAAAAAAAAAGGATGTATGAACATGAGGTTTAAAGTTAGGACACCTTTATCAAAATTTTAATTGTCTAAAGATTATGTGGTTAAGAAGTGATCAAACACGTTCATGAAAGAAAAGTTCATCTGGGGCTGTTGTTTACAACAATACTGCATGTAGTGCTGGAAACCCTTAAGCATCGGATGACTGGAGGCTGGGAAAGCATCTTAGATAAATTTGTCTATATTTACAGTGCTCTGTATTTATTCGAGTATTTCCTGTTAGCCACTGTCAGAGAAGGATTCCCAGCTGGAAAAAGTGTGACCTGTTCCTGCCATTCACATATATTCTAGTTGTTAGTCCTATTTACTGGTTATTCACCATCTATATCAGAGCAGTTCTAGTACACCTAAACAAGGATTATTTAAATGTCTTAAGGCTACTTTAAAGAGTTGGTTAAAAACAATTATAAAAGTGTAAGGTTCTTTCTGCTCATTGGACATAGAAAAGGACTGAAGGTGAACCCTTTTCTTTTTTCTTTTCCTTGTAGAAAACCCCAAAATGAGAAAATTCACAGATAATAGATACAAAAAGAATATATATTTGTTTTAATACTCTAACAAGTTTAAACCTTTTTCCCTTCACAGAAATTCAAAATATTCTGTAGTGACAATGAGGATTTTAGGTTGTAAAGTGAAGGTCCCTGGATAAACTGTGTAGTGTTGCACAGAAGTAAAAATTTTGTATCTAACTGTACACCAACTCTATGCAGGCACAGCACGCTAAATGTTACCAATTATTGCAAAGTTGTTTATGCTGAAGCCCAGGGTACACAGTCCTTGAACACCCATTTGCTAACATGCTGGATGAATTAGACATTAAGCTAAAGCTTTGCAATGGGCTTTTGCTGGTTTTCTACATGGTGACCAACTCTGTCTTGCAATATAGACACAGCCCAAGCACCTAACTCAGAAAACAAGCATTAGAAGGATCCCAGATCCCAGGACAGTGAGATGACTGACAGAGGCTAATTAACAGTTTAGAAATATTTTCACACTCGGTGGGTTATGGTTTAATGGTTTCTCAGCTCATGAGAAAACATTTCTCCTTTGTTCCATGCTGAGGGAAGATTGCTCCTGAGGCAAAGATAACTTACTGGAAGGAAGCCTGAAATCATTATGTTCCAAAAGCTGTAAGTATAGACCTCTCCACAGTGCCAAGTAACAGATAATATCATGGGAAAGTTGTCCTCTTCCCCTCTAGTTCCAGCAGGCAGAGGTGCTAGGGCATGTGGAGATGTAGGGAAAGCAAGGGATAATATTTAGGTACAGTAGCCCAGTTGGAGGCCACATGACCAGGGATTAACAAGCTATCGTTTTCCTATTTCCTTTTGTTTCCACAGATTATCTTGTGTTTTGGGCTTCTTTCTCCCCTGTGGTAAAGAAGGAATGTGTGCTGTTGACAGATGTGTCATGGTGTCAGAAGAATAGTTGTTCTGAGAACATGAATTTTCCTCATCTGCAAATAATGCTGTGAGATTGTCCACACAGCAGTGATAGGACTTTCCACCCTTTGTTTCCCTCATGAATAGGCAAGGAGCACAGCTAGCCCTGTGTATCATTAACAGATCCCATTAAAGGACTATGAGTGAAACCACATTCAGGACTGGGAAGATTTCATGAATCCAGCAGCAGTATGTGTGGCTGCTGCAAAACATGTACCTTGCTATGCTACCTGCTTCTGAAAAGCTTTCCAGGAGGAAGTGCAATTGCAGAAAGCAGAGCTAGCTTCCCTCTGACATGGAAAAGTGAGTGCATGCTACTACTTCTTTATCAACGTGTGTATTCCAATCGCTCAGCTGGTTCAGTCCCCATTTAATTCCTTTGCTAAAGCCCTTTTGTTAATCATGTTGCACAGATGTGATGTAGCTCCTGGGCTTCCCTCTAACAAGGTAACTGTTGTGAGCACATTGTGGTCTAAGATGGCTTTCCATCCTGGCAGAGTTGTAATATACTGTCCACACATAGTCCTACAGCTTTGTCTCAACAGGACTTGCATGCTCAAAGCTCTCTTGCACCCCTCAAGATGCACATAATTCGATTTATATACCTGGCAGTATACCTTTCTTGCTAGACATAATGAAGAACTGCCCCAGAACAAACACAGTTAAAATGACAAAGCCATTACCTGTTAAGTGCTGGGGATATAGGTAACAATATACAGTATGGAGGAAACTATTCCACATGGAAAAGTACCAAGTCTATACCAGTATGGGATAGGTTTTGGGTTCATGCCCTGTCCTCTTTTGTAAAGATAGGATGAACAGATTTAGATTAAGGCAGAAAGAGGGAAGCCCTTAAAGCAGTTCCTTCCCAGGACAAACAAGTTTCTGATACATTTCTACTTATTCTGCTATTTCAGGCTCACTCCTTGAGAGGACTGTACCCCTTCTCTCAGGGTGATGTAGAAGAGCAGAAAAATGCTGAGATCTCAGCACTGAGGAAGAACTAAATTTTCTGTGGTATATACAAGAATTCTTCATGGGAGCCATATAGCAGAAACAGATGAGACAGAATCTGGGAATCAGGAGGTAGAAGAATTGAGGTTTTAGGCATGGTATGAATGCCACTTAGTATATATAGCCCATACACACTCCTTGATCACTCACTTTGCCCAGTTGAAGGGTTTATGGAATCAGATTAGTCTTTATGATTACTTTTGTTGTTACAGTTGAATATGTCACATACCCCAGTCCCTAACGTACTGCAGTCCTTATATGCAGCTGCCTACAAACAAGGAACACAGGTAATTTCTCTTTGATCTGCCGTATTTTTCTTGTCTGATGACTATTTGTTTTGATGCCTTTCCCTCATGGAGCATGGATGGTAAATCAGATGTTCCTACCTGTAGCAAGTATTTGCTCATCTAGAAAATTTAAAGAGAACAAAAAGCTGTGATTTTTATTATTGCTTTTCTTTGAGGTTTCAGGACACACAGGCCTTCTGAACTGCCTGACCTACCCAGTCCTACCCAGGACTTCAGATTACTTGTTACTTTAGTTATGAACAGGTATATAATTTGGTTCCTGATGGATTTTGGAAGCAGTTTATACCAGAGGGCTGAGTTGGACTTAGCCTAAGGGTGGACTGGAGAATTCTGCAAAATGCAGAAAAGGTATGAAATGCCAACATACTTAGCTATCCACTTTTCCCTATGTTGTCTATTACAGTTTCCAGTTAGGTCCTGATGAGAATGCTAACTTAGACTTCTGGATTTATGGCTAGACCTTTTCCCTGTAACAAGCTGGTCAAAAGTTACACCACTGGGATTGCATCTGTACTCTGTCATGGCTCATTCACTTTAAAGACATCTGTGAACTGTAGAAAGCCTGGTACAGTACCAGAGCATTATGAACAGAAGTGGTGATTTATTACTTCTCCATAAAACTGTAGTCAGCTTGCAGATTGACACTGGTCTTCAGAAAAGTCACAGAACTGGAGAAGGAGGTGGGAAGGAGTCTGCCCCATCACTCAGTCATTCTGAAGTCTTGTAATAGAGCTGTGCTCATCCACCATAACCAACTCATCTCAAAACACAGACCCTGTGACATCTACAAAGACTATTCTCTACATTTCTCCATATGTAGAAGTTGTCCTATGCATGGAGAAGTCCTCTTCTATTTGCCACCCATGGACCTTGAAACCTACTCAAGCCTGAAAGTGACAGTACTGGGTAAAGTAAAACTGTTCCTACCACAGGTGGGCTTATGGCAACTAGTGGGGAATACTCAGGGAAAACAGATGTCATCCTTTGCAGCCAACAAGGTAGCTTTGTAGATGGATGGTGTATTTTAGAACTGTTTACAGTACAGTTGATACAGTGGGCCACACTTCCCAATCCCTGCCCCCTCTTGCCCTATCCCCTCCTCCCCTTGCATGAAACAGGACAAAATTTTCTGTTACCTGATGCCAATGCACAAACAGGAGAATGCAATCTTCATCTTCTTTCTTGAACACCTGATCCATCACACACACACACATCACACACAGCAGGAGATCCTGAGAAGATTTATATCCAGTTCTCTGGGGATGCTTACCACTGTTTCCTGCATTTTCCATAGGGATGGAAAATTGAAATGTCAGACCAGGCTAAGACAGGAGTTGAAAAACTGCAAGTCATTGTCACCTGAAGACAACTCCCAATGGCTTCCAGCGAGTGAGATTCTGCTGGGTTTCAATCTGGCAGCAGAGGCTGTAGCTCTTCCCTCATTTTGGCCAGCCTGCAGCCTTTAAAGAAAAACGCATGGGAATATTTAAAACACAGTAAGAGTTCCCTCTAGAGGAGTGAAGCACTGATGTTCACACATCTTTCCACACTTTGCTACAGCCAGGGCTCCATTTTCCTTACAGGTATAGGCTGACAGTGGGAGAAATATACTTAAGAATTCTACTTTTCTGCCACTAGAAAGAAAGAAATAACTATTGTTACAAAAACTGAGAATGCCTCACAGTTACCATGACTTCCTGTGACTTCCCTTTAATCCTCTGGGTCTCTGTCCATAGGGTCTCTGTCTGCTCCTCATCTGTCCCCAGGTAGAGCTCAATGGACTCCAACTGGTCATTGATGTGGAGTTTGACTTCCCCTCCTCTTTTGCCTTTCCTGTCCTATCTAAACAGTTATTCCCATGCTCCAGTCATAGCCAATGACATCATATCCCTGAAGGCAAGCAGACATGTGCTACTCATCTTGCTTATTTCCCATTCCCCATTAAAAAATGTAAAGCTACTCATTTGCAATCTGATTTAGTTGCCTACATGTGGGTGGCAAGAATAATTTAATTTATTCCTTCAGTTGCCACTCTAGATGTCCCTATCTCTTACAGGTTTGTGTCCTTTCTTCAATCCTACATGATTATATTGGTTGGCTGTTGTATCAGATTACCGGTGCTGTACCTGGACACCAGTTTTAGTGAGGAAGACACAGTATTTCAACTATTTAAACTATAAATTTTCATTACAGCTGCTCAAATTTAAGTGTTTGTAAGCTCCAGGTGGCTTTATTTGCTTATGGTTTTATTCTGTGCTCTCAGTCTCTGAGGATAACTGAGTTGCTTCAACCAGCAGAGTCCTGATGATTCCTCAGGATAGTGATGTTGTCCCTTCTTAGAAAGTGAAGCCTCTTACTTTGATCCTGAGCTGTCTATTATATGTTTTGACTATACAGAGTGCTTCTAAATGAAGTTAAGGGAGCTTGTCTGGGGGTCACCATGACTTTACCAATCTCTCTAGACAGGTTTGATCAATGGGCCAAGGCCAATTGCATGAGTAAGGCTAAATGTTAAGTACTGCACTTCAGCCACACCTCAACAGCAGTACAGGCCTGAGGGAGGGACTAGAGAGCTGCCCATCAGAGAGGGACCAGGGAATGTTGGTTGATAGCCAGCTGAACATAAGTCAGCATGTGCCCAGGTGGCCAAGAGAGTCAATGGCATCCTGGCCTGTATAAGGTCATCTTAGAGTGGGCATCTTAGCCTTGTACTCAGCAGTGGCGAGGTTGCACCTTGAGTACTGTGTTCAGTTTTGGGCCTCTCACTACAGAAAGGCCACTGAGCTACACAAACGTGTTCAAAGAAGAAGGGCAATGAAGCTAATAAAGGATCTGGAGCACAGTGAGGACAAAGGAGCAGCTGAGGGACCTGGGGTTGTTTAGCCTAGAGAAAAGGAGGCTGAGGGGATACCTCATGGCTCTCTACAATAACCTTAAAGAAGGTTATGAAGAGGTGGGGATCAATCAGTTCAATGAAGTTCCACGTGAGAGGACAAGGGGAAAAGGCCTCAAGTTGCACCAGTGGAGGCTTAGATTGGATTCGTTCATCAAAAGGACTATCAGATATTGGAACAGGATGCCCAGGGCAATGGTGGAGTCACCATCACTGGAGGCATTTAAGTGCTATTCAGACATAGTATTTACTCCATGATCTTGAAGGTCTTTTCCAGCCAAATACTGTGATTCTCCATGTTACGGATCTTCTAGATTTTTTTCATATTCATGTGTTATCATTGCAGCCAAGTGTAAACCTTGTAAGTTCCTTTCTCCTGCTTTTTAATTTTTACTTATTACTTTTTTCTTGCTATTATTTCACTATTTTTATTACAAATTGCTCAGTTAATAAGGAGAAATGGGTTGTGTTCATGTGCGTTCATGGGTTGTGTTCATGAATTTGTTGTGCAGGGAATTGATGGTACATACCTAGTCAGGATTCTACCACCTCTATGGGCAACTAGTTCCAGTGTCTCATCACATTCACCTCTCTTTTTTTCTGCTCAATGACCTATTGTTGCTCAGGAACCTATGCAAAACTTTTTCTTTCAGGTGACTTCATTTGTAAAGTGAAAGTTTCACTTCAGGTGACTGACTTGTAAAACCCTTTGTGGTACAATCTGAGTGTACCCAGGAATGTATATCCTTCAAAATCTCACTTCGCCCAGGAAGGCCTCTGTCACTGTCATATAAGAAGGTGGAGACATTTTTGCAATTTTGCTGACCACATTCATAGGGATGTGCTAGCTCACATCTTGACATATAATTCCCAAGAACTGGATCTCTCTGTCAGGTCCCATGACCTTAGTTTTATTTACAGCAAAACCATCTTGCAGTAGTATGCAAGTTGCTTTCCTGCCTTTTTCAAAGACTTCTTCAGCTGTATTAGCCCATACAGCAATACTGTCAACATACTGTAGATGGTCTGGACCTCTGCCTTTCTCCAGTGTAGTGGGGATCAGTCCATGGTAGATGGTGGGACTGTGCTTCAACCCTTGAGTCAGTTGGTTCCTGGTGCACTGGACACCCCTCCAGGTGAAAGCAAAATGGACCCTGTATTATGCTGCCAAGAGAATGGAGAAAAACACACGAGTAATGTCAATAATGGCATACCATTTGGCTGCCTTAGACTCCAGTTCATATTGGAGCTCCAGCATATCTGGAACAGCATCACTCATTGATAGTGTAGCTTCATGCAGACCACAGTAGTTCACAGTTAATCTCCATTCTCCATCAGGCTTCCACACTGGTCATATAGGACTGCTGAACAGTGAGTAAGTCTTGATGATCATCCCTTGGATCTCCAATTTGCAAATAAGATTTTGTATGGAGAGCAGGGGGTCTGTTGGTATGGTACGGCCAATAACATACTGTGTTAGAAGCAGTGGGTACTCTTCCTCCATCCTCATCAGACCCACCACAGAAGGGTCACCTGAAAGGCTGTGCAAGGTACACAGTTGGTCAATGCCCTCAGTTTCTGCAGCTGCTACACCAAAGGCCCACTTTTTACCCTTTTGGGTCCTAGAAATACCCTTTCCAGAGGTAGTCTATACAAAGGATGCACAGAGCATCTGGGCCAGTCACTATACAGTGGGTCTTCCAGTCATTTCCAGTCAGGCTCATTTCAGCCTCCCCTACAATCAGTTCTTGAGATCCTCCTGTGACTCCAGAGATGGTAACAAAGTCTGTTCCATCTGATTCAATGATAGCAGGGTGCACTGAGCACCAGTGTCTCCTGGGGCTCTGTGTCCCTATGTTTCTGCTGTGCCAGGCCACCAAATCCACTGTCCAGTAAACTTGGTTATCCTTCTCCCCCTCCTGCCAGGAGGCAGGGCCCCTCTACTTCTAAGTACAGCACCCACACTAAACAGAAGAGTTTGTGTGGCAAACCAGACTTTCACTGTTACTTCCTTGATTCACAGTGGGGTTGGAGACCCATCAGCTTGATCCAGCAATAGGAGACTGGACCAGCCTTTCTTCTGGAAACATTACCTCTCATGTCATTATCTTGCAGTTCTGCTACTTTTGCACTCAGAGTCACTGTGGATTTGCAATGCCATATACCCATGTCTACACCAAGGTCACATAGGGTAGACTACAGAGAATTCTGTACTCACCCAGAGCTGATCTCCTTGGAAAGCATCTGTTTTCAATAGCTGATACATGAATCTGTTCAGAAGAAAAATTAGTTTTATTCTCTCTCTCCATCTTGGATAATTTATCATGCAGCTTCTCAAAAGAAGCCATGGTTTTGAACTCCCCAGCTATTTTTTCCACTGCTGAGACACGAGCCTGCAGGGGGTTAGAGACACTGGCTTCATACTGTCATAGCTGGATAATAAATTCACCTACAGTTGGTGGTATTTCATCATCTCCCCAGAAGACCCTTCCCCCCAGAATGTGGAAGTACATAGGAGAGCCACTTCTTATACAAAGGCCTCCTGCATAGCACCTCATCAGGATCTTCAGGTGGTCCCCCATCATCACAGATGACCTTCCAAACTGACAGGTCCCTGAAGTATTTCTTGCCACTTTCCACAATCTTCCATCTAATAGAGTGTAATTTGATGTTGTCCTTATAACATATAAAGATATTGGCTTTTTACCAAAGACAAAAGGCATTTCTAAAGACTGTAAGACTTTTCTCTCAATTACCTTATCAATACCCCCATCTCTGGATAAAGATCCCAGCTGCTGCGCCTCTCTGACCACCAGGTCTACTGTATCATCTCTGTTGTCCCAGCACATCATTAGCCATTAAGTCAATGGTTCACCCTCATCACAAACATAATCCTTTCTTAAATTTTGTATCTCTTTCAGAGACATGGATTGGACAATTATCTCAGTTTCCAAATCACTATCCTGTGTTGTTCCTGCCTTGGGCTGACTGTCTCGCTGATCAGAGTTTTCTGTTGTCCCTGTCTCTGAGTCATCATCCCTCACGGGCTTCTTTAAATGTTTCCTGCAGGTCATGACAGGAGTGACAAGTATGGGTTCGAGTCCAGTGGGCTTCATCTAACAATGAACCACCCTTGGAACATACTTAGGCACAGTGGTAACAAAATCAAGTAACACCAACCATTTCCAAAACCCTCAAACTGTAAGAGTCTTATCAGGGAAAGAGTGGACAGGTGAATGAATTATTTTCTTTCTAGTATACAGAAACTGGTAGTATATCCGTTCATATGATAACCACAACCAAATGTGAGCCTTGAAGTTCTGCTTCGGCTATGCACAATCTCCTCTTAACTAATGAGGTGACAGCTGCAAATGAAAAAAGGTAGGAGAGAAAAAAGGTACTAGTATTGTAGGAGAGAATATTCCCAGTACTGTGACTTGCCACTTTTCTCCTATCATGTCTAGATTAAGTAGTCCCCGAAATGCAGAGAAAAATCAGAAATGGGGCTGTTAAGGAGCTTGACAGCTATTCAGACACTTCAAAACTTAATTAACTGTCAGAAAAATGAGTGGAGCATTGCAACATTTTCATTTCAATAAGATCTGGAATAATCTGAAACAATTCATTTGGGAGAAGAGGCTTTCTGGATTAAAGTGTAACTTGGAAATCTGAAGATGGTTTGTTGCAAGACGATGCAATGGCAGTAACAGCAGTTTCCACCTTGGCTTTTATTTCTTTTAGGGCATTGTTTACCACCCCCTATATACCTTCTAGTCCGGTTATGTTCTTATTCATTTCTTGGGTATGGAGGCCTCCCAACAGGTCACCGACCTCCTGCCAAAGTTCCTACGCGGCCGCTGCGGCCGAGAAGGAGGAGAGATCTTGCTCCTTCGTCCACATCAGAGGCTTCTCATTAGCAGGGGTGCTTGATCACAGTCCCATCTTTTTCTTTTTCTTGGTGAGTCAGTGATAGAGAAGGAAGGTAGTAGATCTTCTTACCCCACTCCTTGGGTTTTCTGCTGATGTTAGTTTGGGCCGCACTGGCTCCCTTTCTTCTGGTTCATCTGAGCAGGGGCTAGACCGAGGTCTATGCCCGCGTTCTCCACCAGATATTGCAAGATGAACCTCTCTTAGGGCATGGCGCTCCAAGGTCCAACAGATGTTCCAGCAGAAGTGCACAAATGGTGCTCCGAGTCTGTTGCCCTCAGGACTGGTTAGCCTGGCTCAGTGCTACTGCTCCAGAATTAACTAACCTCTCTGCTGGCTTGCTCAGGAATGAGCTGAGCTTGTGTCTCAGGCCTCACCTTTTATTGGCCCCCTTATCTTGCTCATGCACAGTTGGGGCCTGCCCTAATCAGGCACAGGTGGGCTTAACACAAGCTCATGCCCACTACCTGGTAATTAGTGGCACCTGGTTGCCTCATTGCCTCATTTCACTACAATGGTTAAATTTCCCTGTGGAAAGTTTTGTTTCTGCCTTCTGCCGTTTTGGCATTTCATCTACTCACATTAGCCCTTAGTAGTCCCTCATATCAGAAAGCCCACTTTCTTCTGGCTGAATTACATGGAAACCCTTTAAATGAAATCTAATGCCTGTCGTGCAAGAAAACAAATTAATTGTTACGTACTGTGCATACTATGCCCTGCTGTGGCCTGTGTACTTCATCAAGATAAAGTTAACAATATGACACAGTGGCACAAACTTTCATACAATACATTGAGACACGTCATGGCATGCAAGAATATAAGAAGGAAAAAAATGCTAGGAGAAGCAAACCTGATTTTTAAATTTCAATAATGTAAATCAGAAAGAAATTTTTGCTGTCTTGCCATCTATACTTCCCCACTTTCTCAGTTAAAGTGCAAGTAATTAGTAATAACCACAATGGGGGTCACCAAGGTTGCCAATAATGGTCTGTTTTGAAGATGTCCTTTGAAGATGTCCTAACATAATGGTACTTGTGTAAAGTGCAGTGTTAGATTTATCCTTAATTTCCTTGCATCAGTTCCTTGGTCTGCACTTTTGCATCAATGTCAGATCCAGCTTCCAGTGGAAGCACATGTATTGTAGAACCGTCATGGAGTATTCCTTAAGGAAAACAAGTTTCTAGCAGCATTTCCCCTCACTTCAGTGGGAGCTCAGCAGGGCTGGCTAATCTGCTTAAAACAGCAGACATGCAAGAAGGGAATTCCTGATTGCCACAGAAAGCAAAATAGGCAAAAAAGTACACATGCTAGTTGGCTCTACTGTCAGATACTTAAGAGAACAGAATAAGCTGTTGCAAAAGTCTTAAGATATTTTAAACTGTTTTGTTTACGAAGCAAAAACTGAATAACTGTCAAACATATTTACTTAGGCCATGATCCATGAATTGCACAAATGAAAGTGGTTCCAAGATTGATCCATGATTGTGCAAAGATAAAGACATGCCAAATTGCTGTTTTGTTTTTGTTCTGAACAAGACTACATGTGTACAAATCTAAAGCTTCCTTGAAACCTTTCAGGCAAAGTTTTGCTTGAACAACCCCTCCATCAAGATTAATAATTTCTCTTGGTTCTCAGGGCAAACCTTTCACTAAGAGTTTTGTAGTTTGACATGCCTGCCTAACCCACTGTACGAGAAGATGTGCAATATTACTTGCATAATATTAGGCAGCATAAGATGACAATTCAGGCAGAGGTATTTGAAAAATCCCAGAGTAGATTTTCTTGTTTTTCAAGAAAGGTAGGCTTTCAATGAGAAAAACACAGATGAGACCACTGACATTAGATGAAGAGCGAAGATGCTAGAGTCATGAAATGAGCTTAAGATATGGAAGTAATTTCTGTTTATTTCTAAGATGAGACAATATGGAAGGCAGAATACAAACAAATTTCCACAAGTAATTACTCTCATATTTTCAAACAACACATTATTTGCCATATGTGCATATTTATAAAAAAAAATCTACCCAGACATTCAAGGTACTATTTAGAGTTCTATTTACTTGTGTGTTTGCTGTAACACAGAGATTAAAAAAAAATAATCTTTCTCTGTGGATGTGGTAGCTTTTCATTTTAATAGTGCTTAGCCAAACAATTTGCAACCTTTAGTTACTTGAATAGCTGGTGATAGTCATTACTGAAAACAGACCTTCATGAAAAATAAAATATCATATCTTGGTACATATCGTATGTATCATTGTATGTATCATGTACAGAATGCCATTAGTTATTAAACAAAACAAAACAAAAAATAAATTTAAACAAAACCCGAAGTAGTTCAGTATTTCACACAGCAGAACACGTGAAGGCAAACCTTCTAAAAAAAAAAAATCTACCCATATTTTTAAGGACCTGGGTCATAATTCAGATGGCTGAAATTCCTACTTGACCTCACTCTACCTCTGACAATTAGACAAAATGGAAGTATACATAACTCTCTTAAGGAAGGATGGGTGAGACTTGCTAAGGATAGCAACCTCATCTTCAGCAGCAAATGAGAACCCCACTTGAAAGAAGTCTGTTGAGAAGGAAAAGCCCTTCACTGCCCTTACAGTGTGTGAAGGAAGGGATAAAGAGGAACTCTTCAGAGGCTCAGTAATCCCATATTATTGAATATTGGGTTGGAAGGGACCTCATGGAGCATGTGGCCCAATATTTCTGAACACACAAGGGTGTCCCCAGTCTTGAGAAGAGAAAGCTGAGGGGAGACCTTATTTTAATGTTCCAGTACTTAAAGGGCAGCTACAAAGAAGATGGAGACTTTCTCTGAATAAGAGTCACATATATAAGAAAAAGGGGAATGGGCACAAGTTGCTCCTGGGGAGATTCCATTTGAACAGAAGTGGAAAATTGTTCACTATGAGGACAATCAGACAGTCTCACAGGGGAAGTGGTGGATTCTGACACTTTGGAAAGCTTTATCTCTCAGTTCAACAGGGTGCTGGGACATAGCATATAAACAGTAGTTTTAGAAGGGTTGGACCAGATGATCATTGAGTTCCCTTCCAACCTGAGATTCTATGATTCTATGAAAAACACAGTCTAGTAAAGATGGCCCAGCACACTGTCTAGCTGAATGTTAAATGTGTCCAGTGTTGGGGAACACACCACTTCCCTAGAAAGATGAATCCAAAGTCTGTTTGCTCTGATTGTGAAAAAATTTCCTGTTGTGTCCAGTCAGAATCTCCCTGTGAGTAACTTATACCCATTACACTCAGTTCCTTATGTATGACTCCTTCTAAAACTAGAGTCTCTATCTTCATTATAGGCAGATTTCAAATACTTCAAATTGCTGGAACACAACAGTAAGGTCTCCCCTAAGCCCTTTTTTCTCTAACCTGAACAAACCCCGTTCTCTCAGCCTTCCTCTCAGCAGGCTGCCCAGTCCCATGTTCATCTTTGCCGGTCTTCTCTGGACCCTCTCAAGCCGGTACCCCTCTTTTTGGCATAGTATGGATCAGAGCTGAACAAAGTATTCCAGGTGCAATCTAACAAGTGCTGAGTAGATTGGAATAATGACCTCTTTGTCTCTGCTGGTGATGTCTTTGATGAAGCAACCCAGCATCCTGTTGGTTTTTTTTGCCACTGCATCACACTGTTCACTTGTCATCCACCAACAGGTCCCTTTCCATAAAGCTGCTGTGCTGCACTCCTAGGTTATGTTTTCCCAGGTGCAAAATCATATACTTTAGTCCTTGTAGAACTTCATAGTATTCTTGTTGGCCCACTCTCCAATCCTATCTAGGTCTTTCTGCAGAGCATTCCTCCCTTTTGAAATTTTCCCTTTCCCACTCAGTTTTGTGTCATCAGCAAATATCATCAGACTACATTTGACTCCATTATTCAGATCTGTTATGAAGATTTTAAAGGGTGTTTGACCTAACATGGATCCCTGGGGCACGGGATCCCACTAGTGACACGTTGCCAGCTTGAAAACAGCTTACCACCATGCTCAGGGTATGGTTTTTCAGCTCCCCTTCAGCAGCAGAGGACTCTTGTCTGGACCATAACACATCAGTTTCTCTAGGAAGAGACTATGGGAAACTATACTGAAAGAAATGGAGAAATCCAGGTAAACAACATCTTCAGCTTGTCCCATGTCAACCAGGCAGGTCTACTTTGCCTTAGAAGGTTTGTCAAGCATGACTTGCACTTGGTAAATCAATGCTGGCTTTTTATAATGATGTGCTTCACTTAACTTGCAATAGCCCACAGGAGAACTTGTTCCATAATTTTCCCAGGAAATATCCTGGAATTTTCTTCTTTAATCCCTTCTTGGAGGTAGGGGTGACTCTTTCTTTTTTCCAGTCATCTCATGTCCCTCACTCTCCATGAATTCTTAACAATTATGGAAAGTGGCCATGCAAAAATGTCAGCCAGTTCTCTTAACAACCTTAGGTGGGTAATGTCAAGGTCCATCAATTCATAGGCATCAAAGCTCCTGTAGTAGTTCACATACCAGCTGTTCATCCACTGACTAATTTGGCATATATCATGACTAGTTTTTTTCCCAGCACTAGTCTTCCAGGCATGAGTATACCTGCACCTCCATGCAGTACTTGCCCACCTCTGCATCTGTGTGCTCACAAAAGCTTTCTGATTTGTTCACTGCTATGATAACAGATACCAAATGCATGATCTCCCCCAAGCCCTTTTCCAAGGCTTCACAGAATGTCTGTTCAATAAAGTCACAGTCATCCATAGCTAAAACATATCTGAAACATGAATGCAAGTGGCAAAAGATGTTACAGTTACGTGATGACTGATTCCAAATGCGTCATTGTCCCTTTCTTTTCCCCATCAGAACCTTTATTTTGGATATGTTTTTAAGAGGCTCCTATACTATTCTGAGGAAATATGTGAAAAGCAGCATGACTCACTCAAACTTGAGAAAGAGCTCCAGGACAGAACCCCCTAAGGCAGATCTTGCTAAAAATGCATCCAACCTTACCACTACAGCACAGCCAATGTCTCCAGTCTTGAAGGCACATAGTGGGGACTACCACCCATCCTGAGACTCATCCTGAGAGCATGATTAAGCTGCCCGTTAAAAGCATTATGTCTCCATCTTCTTTATTAAATGTTTTCATTCAAAGGGAACCTGTTAAAGCTGCAGGGCCAACTGCCCATACTGTTCCCTGAAGAAGCAGTCCCAGTCTTGAAGCTGCCCATGATTTTCCAGTAGGTAGAGAAACATTCAGGTATTATGTGCTTTGCCAGGTATAACTCCTGTGACTACAGAAGCTAGCCCCATCAAAAAGGCCCAAGAGAGAACACTTCCCAATAACCTGTTAAGGTACCCACACGGTATATCTGGAGGGTACAGAAAAGGTTTCCTCCTAAGACCCAGACCAGGAAAAAAGCATCCAAAATGGAAGTAGCATCCTCCTGTCCCCAGGGAGCAGATACAGCCTGCCTGGGTGAGAAGGGAGACTTCAGCAGTCAGAGGAGAAACTGCCAGGCCAGAAAGACAGAAATTCTTTTCCTGATGACCTGAAAAACAAATGGTACTACAGAGACAGTAACACTGGCCACATGCAAAAAACTTTCCTCCAAGAAACTATTCATCATGCACTCACTTGAAATCCAGAGAGCAAAAGAAAATTGTGCACCTCCTGAGGGAAAACAAAAATTTATCTCAAAACTTCAACATCTTCTTGGCAAAGCAAATTATGATATTCTATGTGACTATTAAAGGAGCAAGGCAGCATTTTTTCCACTGTTACTATTAAACATCCTCCTGTCCAGCGAATACTCACTGGGGCTCAGAAGAAAACCAGTGTGCCAGAAACATCTGAGCCCCTCATGCAGAACTGTACCATTTTCAGACAAATCAGACAAACAGACTGAGTCCACCCAGGATGCCAAACAAGGAATCATAGAATCATAGATTTGGCTGGGTTGGAAAGGTCCTCAGAGATCATCGAGTCCAACCCTTGAACCACCGTTGTGGTCGCTAGAGTATGGCACTGAGTGCCACATCCAGTCTCTTTTTAAATATCTCCAGGGACAGAGAATCCACTACTTCCGTGGGCAGCCCATTCCAATGCCAGATCACTCTCTCCGTAAAGAAATTCTTTCTAATATCTAACCTAAACTTCCCCTGACACAACTTAAGGCCATGCCCTCTTGTCTTGTTGAAAGTCATCTGGCAAAAGAGACCAACCCCCGCCTGGCTCCAACCTCCTTTCAGGTAGTTGTAGAGAGTCATGAGGTCTCCCCTGAGGTGCCTCTTCTTTAGGCTGAACAGCCCCAGCTCTCTCAGCCTCTCCTCATAGGGTCTGTGCTCGAGTCCCTTCACCAGCCTGGTTGCCCTCCTTTGGACCTGCTCCAGGACCTCGATATCCTTCCTGAACTGGGGGGCCCAGAACTGGACACAGGACTCGAGGTGTGGCCTCACCAGAGCCGAGTACAGGGGCAGAATCACTTCCTTGGACCTGCTGGCAACGCTGTTCCTGATACAGGCCAGGATGCCATTGGCCTTCTTGGCCACCTGGGCAAAGGTACTGAACTCAGGTCTGAGTTCATCTGTCCACTCTTCCTCTAGGCTTGTGTGATGTGCAGGGAATCTCAGGGAACCTCCCAGGTTCAACTCCTACACATGGGAACAAAAGCATTCTGAAGGCAGTCACTCCAAGTATTTCAAATATGCTGTCTGCCCAAGTGGACTCCAGCCTAACTAGAGGTGCCTGAGCAAAGCTCAAACCAGGAGAAGGCTTTTATATCTTAGGTGAAGAAGCAACTAATCATGAAAGGAGCAAGTCATACTAAATGAGATCTGACATGATACTGATACATCTGATACTAAAGGAGACACGTGAGACACGGTCACATCCCAAGACACGGTCACATCCAACTAGACACGTCCCTTGTAAGTGAAATACAGCAGGTGACGTCCACACTGCCACTGTTCTGGACACATCCTATAAAGTAACAAATTCAATAAGAAAAAAGCTTCTCAGAAGCAGGCAGAGGGCTCACTCACCCTTTCTAAAGAAGCGCCTGAGCCAGAGACAATTGGAAATGCAAATCAGATTAATGAAGTCGATCTGATAGGAGAACAGGCGGCCCAAAACTTGAGAACATGATCTAAGGTGACTGCGGCAGCTCTTGTCCAGCACCAGAGCACCATCTGGTGACAAGCAGCAACAACAGGTTTTCACAGGCGTTTTTCAAGAAAATATTTTTTCTCTCTGAGACACTTCTTGAGTGCCTGAGCACTGTTGCCTTCAATAGAGAACATCCATCATCCTTTGGCTCTCTAGCAGGAGAAGTGAAAACAATCCAGAGGAAATCAGCTCAGACTGCCTACTGATGTAAAACTGATGTGTATCTTTAAATAGCAGGCGAAGAGATATATAGATAGCCCAAGGAGATAAATTAGCATACGTATGTTGTCCTGTAATTCTTAATAGCATGAGGAATGAAGAAGACAAAACAGTGTGCATAAGAAACAGCATCTACTCAAATGGTATATTGGCCCAACAGCTGTACTAGTCTGAGCGACTTCTCTTTTGTACAACATTTCCCTGCAGTTCTAAATACATTAGGGCTGCTAGTCTTGTAAAGCATTGATACCAACTTTATGCAAAGAGCATGCTTACCTGGAATCACCATGGGATGATGTAATGGTCTGCTCTTTCATGTTAGGATGTGCTCATGCCTTTCTCAATTTAATTGCACCAAAAGAAAAAAATATGTTAAAAAAATGTTTTGTGCAGAGGAATGACAAATAGATTTGTGTAAGTTGCTCAAAGGGCTGCTTTGCTTTCCCTTTAACTTTGAAGACAATATTTCTGTATATAGGCTGAACAGACTGGAGTCCATGAGAGGTCAATAGCTGGCTGACTGATAGTTGTTTGCAGAGGTCACAATCAGAGAAGTTCAGTGAGAAGACAGCTGTTAGCTAGAAGTTGCTTCTCTTCCTTTAACTGAGATCTAAACTATTTGTTACAGCCTGACTGGTGAGACAGAACTCACATCTGCCTATAGCTGTCCCACAAATCAAGCTCCCTGCTGGACATCAATCACTTCTGCTGCTAACCATGCTTTCAGACTGGATACATCATGGCTGCGGTCAGTGGCTAAAAATTTGAGGCACAGCCCCTGACTATTGCTACCAGAGAAAGAGGTAATTTCTGAGAAGAGAGTGCATGTAAAATCTACTGGTTTGTTTCTGTGACCAAATCTCCAGTATAGATTAATAGATGTCTGGAAAGATGATTGTCCAAATAGTCTATTGCGGTGCCAACATAGCCCCTTAGAGAGCAGTATGATGTCGCAGTGTGAGACGGAGACCTGTTCAGTGCTGACAGTCCGAGGCTGTACTGCCTCAATATGACATAATAACCCATACCTCCAAACACTGAGCAACATGAGCTTGGAATTACAAGCAGCTCTTGCCTATGCTTTGACCCCACTTTAGTTTCCTTGGTAGAAGAGCAAAACAAAACTTCTAAATATCTCCTGCATTAGGAATTTAAGATCCTCTATGGAAATTTGTCCTTGTTGCATTCAGTTCTATAGCCTGTCATTAGCATCAATTGTCTATTTTGCCTGGTGGCAAACAGTGCTTTGGTTATGCATGGACATACTGGTGATGTTGCTGGTTTGTACCACAACTATCAACAGCAGCAATCCAAAATACAGCCAGATTAAATCTCCCTGCTGCCACTTCTGTTAATATTTCTCTGCTGCAAAACCTCTTTATTCAGGTGTGTTTCTTAAATAAGTGTTGCAGTCGAGAATGATTTCTGCTGAACAGTGGTATTTTCTCTCGTTAATGTATACCTTTGATTTCATTAAGTGATGCGTTGAGTCAGTTTCTTCAAGATAGGAGGGCCAGAGCCACATTAGCCAGCCCTGCTGATGCACAGCCCAACAGAGGCCAAGGGATCTCATGCTGCATTTGAAGGAGTTTCCTCTTTACAACCAAAGGTGTCTTTTCTTTCTGCATGTACCTGTGGATTTGGAGATAGAGGGTAGCATGATGCAGGATGGAGACATGCCCCATGCACTTTAAACAGAACACTAGAGGATTTAAAATTCTGATTTGGAGTGTGCTGGGAGCTGGCTGATGTTGCCAAACCCACTCTCCATCATTTTTGAAAAATCATGGAGAGCAGGATAGGTTCCTGAGGACTGGAAAAAAAGCCAGTGTCACTCCAGTCTTCAAAAAGGGCAAGGAAGACCCAAGCAATTACAGACCAGTCAGCATCACTACCATCCCTGGGAAAGCTGATGGGCAGCTTGTACAGGAGGAAATCTCTAACCACTTGAAAGAAAAGGCTACCAGGAACAAGCAAGATAGATTTACTAAGGGGAAATCTTGCTTGACAAATTTGGTTTCCTTCTACAAAATCATGACCAAATGGGTAGATGAAGGGAGAGCAGTGGATGTCATATACCTTGATTTCAGTAAAGGTTTTGACATGGTCTCCCAGAGCATCCATCCCCCTAACGAAATACAAGAAATGTGGACTAAGTGGATTAATATTTGGCTCAACAACAGAGTTCAGAAGGTTGTGATCAGTGATACAGAGCCAATTTGGAGGCCAGTGGTGTTCCCTAGGGATCAGTACCGAGTTCAGTTTTCTTCAGTATCTTCATCAATGACCTGGGATGGAGAGTGATATAAGGGTTAATATAAATGCCTGCTTAAAGAAACTAGTAATTGTTTGGGGGATCATGTTGCCCTTATAGAAACACAGAATGCATGTGTAAAGAAGCTAGTAACTGTTTGGGGTAGCTATAGCTTATTAGGGAAAAGTATGTGTCTAACTAAGCCTTGAGATAAGGGGGGGAGAACATGCTGGGCTTTAAGATAAAACCTAGCCAATTCAGCCAAATCAACCAGGGCTGAAGAAATGTGCATGCCTAAGGAAGAAGAGGTGAGAAGTTTGTCCTCAGGGAAGACCTTCACTTTACTTCATGCCCGCAACCACCAATGACAACCACCAGGAGGCACTGCGCAGGCCCAGGGGGAAGGAGATTATGAAAATGACTTCTTGGGACTAATTTTAAGATGAAGCAGGAGTAGGTAATGCATATGGATAGGCGAATTTCAAAATCTAATGAATTTGTAAAGTTCCAGTGTATATAACTGAAGGTTGATTGCAGTATCATCGTACACATTTGAGGTGGAGAATCCCCCATGCACCCAGCACTGAAAAAAAACATACCTCTCTATAACTTTACAAGTTCTGCAGTCATCATTTCATAAGTCACTTTTGGTGACCATGGAAAGACACTTCTCCACCCAGCTGCAGGATCGACTGGGAAACGCACAATGTAGGTGGGCCCCCGAGGTTTCTTGGACGGACTCTTCTTGTAGCCGCTTTCTGTGGGGATGGACAAGAACTGCCTACAGACAGTGGATAATGTATGTTTAATAAATTTTGAGGTATTGGGAACCATAAATCATTGGGAACACCTACGCTGGGTTGAGGCTGCCAAGGCATTGCTCAGAGACATCTGTTGCAGGGCAGATCTCACTGGGTAAATAAGGGGTACCCCTGAGAGAAAGGGTGATCGCTAGGACCTGAGGGACCTTCCAATCATAGAATCATAGAATCATAGAATTGGCTGGGTTGGAAGGGACCTCAGAGATCATCGAGTCCAACCCTTGAACCACCGTTGTGGTCGCTAGAGTATGACACTAAGTGCCACATCCAGTCTCTTTTTAAATATCTCCAGGGACAGAGAACCCACTACTTCCGTGGGCAGCCCATTCCAATGCCTGATCACTCTCTCCATAAAGAAATTCTTTCTAATATCTAACCTAAACTTCCCCTGACACAACTTAAGGCCATGCCCTCTTGTCTTGTTGAAAGTCATCTGGCAAAAGAGACCAACCCCCGCCTGGCTCCAACCTCCTTTCAGGTAGTTGTAGAGAGTCATGAGGTCTCCCCTGAGGTGCCTCTTCTTAAGGCTGAACAGCCCCAGCTCCCTCAGCCTCTCCTCATAGGGTCTGTGCTTGAGTCCCTTCACCAGCCTGGTTGCCCTCCTTTGGACCTGCTCCAGGACCTCGATATCCTTCCTGAACTGGGGGGCCCAGAACTGGACACAGGACTCGAGGTGTGGCCTCACCAGGGCTGAGTACAGGGGCAGAATCACTTCCTTGAACCTGCTGGCGACGCTGTTCCGGATACAGGCCAGGATGCCATTGGCCTTCTTGGCCACCTGGGCACACTGGTAGCTCATGTTCAGCTTCCTGTCAATCCAGACTCCCAGGTCCCTTTCTGCCTGGCTGCTCTCCAACCACTCTGTCCCCAGCCTGTAGCGCTGCATGGGGTTGTTGTGGCCAAAGTGCAGGACCTGGCACTTGGCCTTGTTGAACCTCATCCCATTGGAATCAGCCCAACTCTCCAGTCTGTCCAGGTCCCTCTGCAGAGCCCTCCTGCCTTCCAGCTGATCAACACTCCACCCCAGCTTAGTGTCATCTGCAAATTTGCTGATGATGGACTCAATCCCCTCATCTAAATCATCAATGAAGATATTGAACAGAACTGGGCCCAACACTGATCCCTGGGGACACCACTAGTGACTGGCTGCCAACTGGATGCAGCCCCGTTCAGCACCACTCTCTGGGCCCGGCCCTCCAGCCAGTTCCTAACCCAGCACAGGGTGCTCCTGTCCAAGCTGTGGGCTGACAGCTTTTTCAGGAGGATGCTGTGGGAGACGGTGTCAAACGCTTTGCTGAAGTCCAGGTAGACCACATCCACAGCCTTCCCCTCATCCACCAGTCGGGTCACCTGATCATAAAAAGAGATCAGGTTGGTCAGGCATGACCTGCCCTTCCTAAACCCATGCTGGCTGGGTCTGATCCCTTGCCCATCCTGCAGGTGCTGTGTGATTGCACTGAGGATGATCTGCTCCATAACCCTGCCAGGCACTGAGGTCAGGCTGACGGGCCTGTAGTTTCCTGGGTCCTCTTTCCAGCCCTTTTTGCGGATTGGCGTGACATTCGCCAACTTCCAATCATCTGGGATGTCCCCAGTGAGCCAGGACTGTCGATAGATGATAGAGAGAGGCTTGGCGAGCTCTTCTGCCAGCTCCCTCATCACCCTTGGGTGGATCCCATCTGGTCCCATAGACTTGTGGAGATCCAAGCATCTCAATAGGTCACTGACTGTGTCCTTCAGGATTACAGGGGGGCTGTTTAGATTCTTGTCACCTTCTATAAGCTCCAGAAGCCATCTGTCCTCAGGGTAACCTGTCTTTCTGTTGAAAACTGAGGTAAAGAAGGTGTTAAATTCCTCATCCTTTTCTTCATCTTTGACAACTATATTCCCACCCGTGTCCAGTAAGGAATGGATGTTTTCCTTGCCCCTTCTTTTTTTGCTGCTGATGTATCTGTAGAAGGACTTTTTGTTATCCTTCACAGAGGTGGTGAGATTCTGTTCACATTGTGCCTTTGTCCCTCTAATTTTCTTTCAACATGACTTAACTATATTCCTAAATTCCTCTTGAGTAGTTAGCCCTTTTTTCCATAATTGGTGGGCCCTCTTCTTAACCCTAATTTCTTTCAGAGTCTCCCAATTCAGCCAGAATTGTATAAGAATGATTGTATAAGAAGCAGGAGAAGGGTGTGGAGTAAACAACTAGCTCATGGTCTCATGGTTAGCATTTTTTGCATTTGCCTCTGTGGCTGGAGTTCAATTCCTGGTCAGAGAACCAAAGTGTTCAACACTAACCTAGGTAATCCTTTTGTTTGTCAATGTTGTCTTCATGTTAGATGCTAGTAGTAAATATAGTGTGAATGAATGAGACACAATGTAGTTGAGCAGTGAGTGCCCCTTTCAATTTCAAGTGTAGAAACTGTGGAAAAGTTTTATTACTGGGAATTGAGTTTCACTTGCCCTAAGTGTAACTGAGACAATCAGTGGTCAAAGTCCAAAGTTGTAAAATTTCTGTGGGTGAACAAAGTTAGTGTGTCTTACATGGGAAATACAGTTGTGACCTACTTTGACATCTGTAGTGGAACAAAGCAATCAGACGCCTCTGATTACCGAGAAGTGGGTGTGAGCCGGTATCAAATCCACCTGTGCCCAGTTAGGGCAGGCCCCCTACTGAGCATGTGCAAGACCAGGGGGCCAATAAAAGGTGAAGCTCACAGCCACAGACTAGCTCACTGCTGGGCTTGTCATGAGAGAGGCTGGTAGCTCTTTGAGCCATGGTCTGATCTTGCTTTGTTCCACTACAGGCATCTTTTGTAGGAAGTGCAAAAATGTGTGGCTGTAAGATTTAATGATAATGGAGACCTACAACTGGCTCTGTGTGAGATCTCCATTTATACCCTAGTGGAGTCTGACCTGTGATCAGCTGTAACTGGCTGGGAGCACGCAGACAAAAAAGGCAAAGTAAGCACCTGAAGCAAAGTAATCAGAATGGAAAGGAGAATAAAGGTACAGCATTGCCTTAACCAAGGCATACACCACTGCCAAACTCCATCCTCCACTTCTTGTCTTGTTTAGTTCTGGGGTTTCACACCAGTGAGGCCTTGACCATGTCTTCCCAGGGCCCTGTCTGGTGACTGGCCAAGGCAGACATCTCTAAGCATATTTGGCAAGAAGGTCCATTGGATAACACCTTGTACTCTCCTGGGAGACTGCAAGACAAAGTGTCACAGGCTGTCCCCACACCCCAGCACTGCTGTCTTTCCCTCCAGACTCCCCTGCTTCCTACCCTGCGTAGGACTAGGGTTACTGTTATGGATTTTTTCCTGCTTGCAGAGTCATCAAACCAATGCCTCAAGACTCAAGCTCTCTGTATCCAGTTGTCAAAGGTGGTTACATTCATCACTCTCTGTGGAGACAATGGAGGATTTGATGACTTCTCCAGAAGTTTTTTTTTGTGTTGATTTTCTGGTGCTTCTTCGGTTAAGGAGTAGTTGAATAAGGCCCTGCCAGTCTGCGATGGAGTCTGCAGGGCAATGGGAGACACACACCACCAAGCAGCCGCAAGTGTCTCTGCCTGCCATAAACCATCAGAGCAGGCTTTGAAAGAAAGGCAGAGCCTTTTCCCTGACAAACTTCAGCTTGGTCTGGCATCTTGACAGCGGGAACTGCTGATTTCATTGTTTAGGGACAGGACAGAGATGGCTGTATGTCTCTTTCCTCTGGTGAGGCCTTCAAGTGTGTAGTTGTCAAGGCCAGCCATCAGGGTTTAGTGGTCCTGGCATCATCTCTCCTCCTCAGCCTTGGCCCTTCACTGAAGGCCTGGCCAGGCCTTTCCCTGAGGTCTTTCAGGAGCAGCACAAGCCTCACCACAGCTGCGACCCTGTGCCATGGCTCCAAGACAGTGTCTCTGACAAGACTGTCAGTGGCACCCAGTCATTTTATGTCTCTCAAGTACTCTGAGGGCAGTCATGGCCAGGAGCCAGACTGGGCAGTGCACTGGGAGGGACTTTCCTGTGCCCTTCCATAGGTCACTTCCTGCTCTTTCATGAGCACAGTGTAGGACAGTTGGACATCATGGGGGGTGTGGCTGTGCCATCTGAGATCTTCTTAGTGCATTTTTGAGAGAACACTTGATCAAAGATGAGTTCTTGATGTTCCCCACAGCCTGTGCCATGTGTCACTCTAGCCACAGGAGGACATGAACCTGCAAAGATAGGAAGTATTACCAGGTCCTTGGCTCTGTTATCTTTTCAGTGTTAGCCTTCTACCCTGCACTACCCTTCCCAGAGCTGGCCTGTGATGGACGTCTCCTCCTGAGAGAATGACTGAAAACAGGCAGGCTTGGCTCTGCCATGTTGATAGCAACAGCATTTCAAATAACTTTAATGTCTTGAGATGAAAAGATCCTGCCTAGCTCCAGGGAAACTGGTAAGTTTTTTTGAGAAACTGGTAATGTTTTTTGAGATGGTCATACTTAGAAGATGTCATCAGTATCTCTTACTGAGTAGTCACTGCACATGGAAGAATATGAATATCCTCTTGTGAAGTCTCTCCTGATCCAACCACATAGTATCATGACTGGACTTTTGTCTATAGATAACTCTGCAGTAGAAATAGTAACTTATGTCTGATTATTCTGTGTTCATAGCATACTTTTCTTTACACTTTTGCCTACTTGATCATGTCCAGTCATAATCATTGCCTGTCACTGAAACTTATCATTGAAACTACTGTTAGAAGTTGCACTGAATTTCCAGAATATTTTCTATAAGCCATGATTTTCAAAAGAGGTCTCACAGTATGGAATACCTAAAAGAGAAACCACTCAGGAGTGGAGAAGTTCTCAGGATGAAGGGTATTTTTGGAGCCAAATTCTTGGTGTACACCAGATTAATCTTAGACATTCACAGGACCAAGTTTGCTTTCCTCCACCAAAATATTTCTGATACTTCTTCCTTATTAGATTAAATTTGAGTAATACTCATTGCCTGTCATACTGTAAATGACTGCATGTATCTCTACATCCATAGGAGGAGGCACTTGAACAAAATTTTAAGCAATTTCCTGGCTCTATATTCATCCCTTATTTTGTACACACTGTATACTGACAATGAGGAAGTTAAGAGTTGATGAAAGGGCTTAGAAACAGACTGAATAGTTCATTTATTCATGAAGTAGTTCGCCTGACTTGCAAAAAACTACTCTACAACTTGGAAAATTATAGAAAGGGGGTATGTTTATTCAGGGCTGGGCATACAAGGGGATAATTCTTCCAAAATCCATGCACACCAATCTTGCCTTTAGGCTTTTGTTACATACACTGAAGTTTTACATATTCATTATACTTTGCAATGCATCTATACATATGCATCACCTACTCCTGCTTTGTAGTAAAATTAGTCCCAAGAGGTCATTTTCATAATCTCCTCCCTCCTGCCCTTGCATAGTGTGTGGATGGTAAAAATGAAGAAAAGGTCTTTCTCTAGGTAAAGTTTTCACCTCTTCTTCTCTGGGCATGAACATTTCTTCAGTCTTCAGCACATATATTTCCCTTATAACTTGGTGACTAGCAAAACAATTTCTTAGCTTCTATTAAACAAGCATTCTGTGTTAGCTTCTATCAGGTTAATGTGACCCCTAGAAAATTACTATCCGGCAATTTATATTAACCCTTACATCAGCCAAGTTCTTCTAATAGGTAGATTTGCACTGTTTCAGTCAAGCTTTTTTTCAAATCAACTAATGCAATGTAAAAAGTAAGCCATTAAAAAGTAATTTTATTCCTTAGGCTGAAAATTAGATCTCTGCTAAGAAGAGCAAGATGACAAGGAAGCCAATTTTGTAATGTGCTGACACACACAAAATTTAACCACTGCTCTGATGTGGAGAATTTCTGACTCATGAATCGCTGGCAAAAAAGAAGCAAGACATTTGTCATACCACATAGCTTGCATTAAACAACCACCACTTGTCTAAAAATAAGGAGGCCAGTCTTATGGGAAGCTGCAAGGCTTAGCAGGAGAGATTCTGCAAGGTGAAAACACTGATTTTCCAAAGAGGAAGCAACAATTTTATTTTAATTAAAATATTTCATAAGGCCTGTAGTAAATTTAGTAGTCTCTGCTTTGTCCAAGAACTGGAATAATGCACCAGAAGATGAACAAGGACAACGATCACTTTGGCTGCTTACAGTCTGGCATCTGACATTTTCCAGTTATATAATCTTAAATTAGTCTGAAGGCATTATCCCTTCTCTTCTTCATCCATATGCAGCCTGGCTAGGGTTCCTGGCACACAGAAAAGTTTTTCCATAATTTAGGTTTATGCATGACGGAATGATCCAGCAAAGTTCCATATGACTCATCCTAGTTGTATACCAAGGACAGAATCTGAGGGTAGCAGCGGTGAGATTCTTTCTCACCAGAACTGGAAGTGCTGCTTCATTCAGTTTTTCTCTTCTTGTTGTTTCATTCTGCATGATGTTACTCAAGTCATGTGTGTATTTTATATGGTCTACTAAGCTGAGTCTTAGAGCGTAGGTTGAAGTCATTCTGAAGAAAGATTTTTTCAGTTTGGGCCAAATTATTTAAGTATTCCCCAAAATTAGCAGTTTCATCTGAGCCTAACTTTCCAATATATGAAGGCTGCTCAGCCCTCTTATCAGTTCAGTGATGGCATGAATTATAATTTTGTGCAAACTAAAATTGAGGCCACCTATAATTTAATATTCATTACAGCCAAAATAAGTTCAAAAAGTGAAGTAGGAGAAAGGCAAAGTTATGGCATCAGCTAATCTTGGTGGTCCTTACTCTTCTCACTTGATGCATACTACTCAGCATACTACTGAGCATATTCAGATATAGTCAGGAAAGCTTCTTCCATGATTGACTGAGAATGGAAATACACTCCCAAAAAACTTAGTTGCTACATGCAATGCAGAAATAATTTTAAGCTTCTCTGTTAACTTTTCAGGTAAGTTGTGGCAGTTGCATTGAGCAATGGAAATGGAAACCATAATGGCTGTTGTTCAGGCAAATGATAATTGAACTTCTTGTCTATGGTTTTTTTAAAATTTATTTTGGATTTAGGAATAAGAAATGCTAAGCATGGTTATTGATGAAGTTACCAGGACATTTTGCATCTGTTCCTTGTCAATAAAGGAATCTTTCTGTTAGAAACTCTCCTGGTTTGATCCAGGATAGAGTTAATTTTCTGTCTTGTAATTTTTATTTCAGCTAAGTCTCTTTTAAGTAGATGCACTTGCTGAAATTAACAGCAAGTTTCTTATTCAGTGTCTGCTTCTAGGACTGATAATGCCTGAAATTTATAGTTATGGCTAGAGCATGGTATGCAGAGCCAAGGCCACTGCTTGGTTTGGATAAGCAGGAAGGGAGTAAAGGGGTCACACCTGCAACCCTTCTTTAGGGAGCAGTGGACAAAACCAAAATTGACCAAAGTATTCCACCCTATACACAGTATAGATTTGAGGGATCACAAGAGTCAAACCCCTTCCTTCCTTCAGCCTTCCTATTTGCCCTTAGCCTTCACCCGTTCCTGTTTGCTTGGCATCCTTACGTGCACTTGTCTGCATGTGGTCCTGATCCGCGCTACCCTGAATCTGTGTGTTCCTGCCTCCAGCTTCTGACTGCTGGTGACTCCAGGAATCCAGTCTGGACTTTCCAGGGCTGCCCTGCAGCCTCGGTGGTGATGTGAGTGTTTACGAGGGGAAAGGGAAGAGGAACTTGGTATAATTTTCTGTGTATTTGTATATATTTAGTAATTTTTCCTTTTTCCTTTTATGGTTTCATTAAAGCTGTGTAGTTTCCAACCCGTAAGTCTCTCTCCCTTATTCTCCATCTTCCTTTATGAGGGAAGGGAGCAAGCTAATAGAGAGCACCTGTCATTAAAATTGCTGACCCAGCATTAAACCTGTCAGAAACATAAATTGGCAATAGCGTGTGAAAAAAAAATTGCTGCGTTTAATTATAAGGGTAGAATCTGAGTTATTGCATTATGAAGTAAATATTCCTCTGAGCTAAGTGTGGATAAAAACTTGGCACAAGGTAAAAAGATCCACTTTTAAGATTAGGTTTCATAAATCAAATCCTGGTTTTATTTGTAAATTGTTTTGAAGCTCCATTCCATCTGAAGAAAGAGCTGATCCATCTGATAACTTAGGGGAGAATATTCTACTCCATTCTGCCCGCCAAGGGTTTGTTTGCTCTTTAAAACAGTGATTTAGATTTAGTTCAATCTTAACCATTATGTTCTAACTAATTCTTTCCTGATGTAAACCATGTCTCCTTACAACATAAACTCCGACGTGTTGAGGACTATCTGGTCATTCTTATATGGCTTGATCTGTCTTCTCCCAGTTAGTTTTATCTTTGACAGCATTTCCCCTTTCCATTCCCTGTCTATGTATTTTTCTCCCAGATTTTCCATGGAAGGCTCTCACAAGCACATTAAAATCCAAAGAGATTATATCCATCTACTCTACTTAACATATTTCCATTGTGTGTCACTGGCTTCCTACAATGGTGCTGGTGCAATGGAAATGGTGCTGGCTTTTGTTCCGGGCCATTTTGCACTAAATTATATGATTTTTATCCTCACTGTAACCCATGAGCTTCAATAGCCCAAAGGCAGATAGTTCACCTTTTTTCTTCAGAAAGGCAAAAAAAGATTATTTTCTTGGAGCATGGAAACATTTCCATAATTTAGAAAAAAAAAAATTTTTTATTGTTAACTGATTTATTTCATAACTTTCATGCCTTTTGGAAGTTTACTGGAGCAGTACAAATTAAAGGCTGATTTGAAATAATTTTGCTCTGAGACTGTCTTAAAAATGGAATGTTAGAAAAGTAATACTGATCTACAAATCGTCTTGAGTCCTGTACCTGGTAACCACTCTGTTTAGGTGTACAAAAATGGGTGGAAAATCAAGTCTGAAGGAAAACTGTAAGTTCTAGCTAACTGACTAACAAAAGTAAAATAGTTGGTGCCTTTTGTGCGGAAGTATTACCAAGAAACCCACACTCAGCTCTACCTGTTGGAGATGATGATGTTACAGTTATGAAAACAGGTTAACAACTGTCTTAGAGTGTCTCTTGCTTTTCTGAAAGACAAATATGCGGTGACAAATTGGAACTCCTTGATAATGGGCATCATGTTGGCCAAATGTGTAAAAGGGTTCAAAAATTAACAAGCTGAATCAATGGAGCCATTAAAACTACTAAACAAAGAGGAATAAGTTTCAGTGTTGGGGTTAGTGTTAGCTTATCTGATAGCTGAAATTTAAAAATAAATGCTGATGGGAATAACAGAATGTGGCAGTTCACCATTCTAGCCAAAGCGTCTGTGACTGGATGCTAGAAAGAAGATACTAGATGGTTCACGGTCTGAGCAGTAAGTCATGTATTATGTTATTTGATAGAACTGATAATTATTTGCACAGGACAAAGGGGGAAAAGAAAAATGTTCTTTACTGTTTTTAAACACTTGAACTATAGGTCCAAGCCTTCAAAAATTCTCTTTAATGAGCAAATCCTGTGATGTTTCCTACATTACGTTCTTGCTTTACTGTACTGAGTACTCTGTTCTACGTTTCATTTTCTGGACACCATGAACAAAGGCTGGGTGAGCATGGATAATGTTAGTACAAACCTTTCAATACTGCCAATGGCAGATTTCACACTAAAAAAACAATGAAAAGGAAACTAAGATCACAAACTTCAAAAGAAAACTTAGACTTCAAGATCCACAGAAGCTTTCTTATTCAATTTTAGACTCTTTTTTTAAAATTACCCTGACGATTAAAGCACATCGAGTTTTGAAGAGGAAACTCAAATATTTTTTCACGTTTTAGCCAGTTCTCTCAAAAAGTATACTGCAAGCCACAAAACATATCCCAATTTAGGTCATTTTCAATTACAAAAGCAGCTTCATGCTCTATGAGGAACTCAAATCTTGACAAAACCAGATATTCCCACTGACTTATATGTGGTGCTTGGTTGCCAGGTCATCCTTCACTTCAAATATTCTTAACAGGGATCTATCTGAACTGAGACTCTCTATACATGTGTGCGTGCAAGCCAGGCTGTGCGAAGACCGCCCCTTTGGAGACAGAATAAACAAATGCAGCTATTGTCCCAAAGGCACACTGCTTCAAACTTGTGAACTTAATTGCACAAAAAACTCATATACTCAATTTCTGTTCAACAGAAAACCCTGATCAGTGAGAAAGTTGGCCTGAGGAGGAAAGATATAGGACTGCGATTTGGAAACTGAGATAATTGTCCAATCCATGTCTCTGAAAGAGATATAAAATTTAAGAAAGGATTATGTTCATGATGAGGGTGAACCATTGACTTAATGGCTAATGATGTGTTGGAACGGAGAGGATACAGTAGACCTGGTGGTCAGAGAGGCGTAGCAGCAGAGATGGGAATATTGATAAGGTAATTGAGAGTAAAGTCTTACAGTCTTTAGAAATGCCTTTTGTCTTCGGTAAAAAGTCAATATCCTTCTAAAGACTATTATCAAATTACACCCTATTAGATGGAACACTGTGGAAAGTGGCATCAACTACTGTCAGTTTGGAAGGTCATCTGTGATGATGGGGGACCACCTGAAGATCCTGATGAGGTGCTGTGAAGGAGACCTTTGTATAAAAAGTGCCTCTCCTATGTACTCCCACATTCTGGGGGGAAGGGTCTTTTGGGGAGATGATGAAACTGTAGGCAAATTTCTTAGCCAGCTATGATAGTATGAAACCAGTGTCTCTAACTCCTTACAGGCCTGTGCCTCAGCTGTGGAAAAAATGGCTGGGGAGGCCAGCTCAAGGTAGTTCTCTGTGGTTAGCCTTACATAAACTTCATGAAAACATGAGTATATGGGATGGCAAACCCACCACTACTACTAGGGGTAGTGTTTCCAGAAGAACAGTTGCTCCAGTCTCCAAAAAAAACATCCATTTCTGACTCCAGCAGAGGGTCTCCAAGCCAACTGTGAATTGAGGAAGTAAATGTGAGAGTCCAGTTTGCTGCACAAACACTCTGGTCAGTGCACCCATCCATCTTAGCAAATAAAATGAGAGATAGTACATGTGGTGGCACTGGGACCTGTCCGAACAGGACAGGAGATTAAAAATGTGCTCTACAGTGCAGTAGGTGATAATGATCTTGTCTGAAGCCTCTAGTAGAAAGCACCAGATGAGACTCAAGGTTGACCCATTGGGTTTTGGAGCCGGCAGTATAAAGGTTCAGAGGCAAATTACACTCCAACTGAAAGAGAAATATTGTCTGCTTATGACGGAGTTCAAGCCACTTCAGAAGTGATTGGTACTGAGGCAATGGTCCTCCTGGTACCCCGTCTGCCGGTTCTGAACTGGATGTTTAAGGGGAGGATCTCATCTGCACAGCATGCCACTGATGCCACCTGGAGTAAGTGGATTACCTTGATAACACAGTGAGGTTGGATAGGGGGCCCTGATCATCCAGGCATCATGGAGGTGATTACAAACAGGCCATAGGATAAAGATTTTGGAATGCCACCAGATGAGATAATGAACCTCACCAAGAAAGCCCCTCCATATAATGAACATTCAAATAAGAAGATTGCTCTTTTCCCCGCCATCTTGTAGGAAGTCAGCGGAGGTGGAAAGAAGAAGTTTGGAGTCCTACGTGACAAGTTGCTCAAGCAGCTGATGGGGATGGTGAACCCAGCCATTTTGCAGAGGTAAAAGCCATCCAGCTGGCTCTGGCCATTGCTGAACAGAAAAAGTGGCCAGTGCTTTACCTCTATGCTGGTTCATGGATGGCAGAAAATGCCTTGTGGTGTGGCTAAAGGGATTGAAATGGGACAACTGACAGCACAGGGGGAAGCCTATTTGGGCTGCCACTCTGTGGCGGGGTATCACTGCCCAAACAGTAAGGGTACAGCACATGGACACTCACATACCTAAGAGCTAGGCCAGTGAAGAACACCGGCAAAACCACCAGGTGGACCAGGGAGCTGAAGTGTTTCAAACAGATTTAGACTCGGAGCACAGAGGTGAACAGTTCTTAGCTCACTGGACCTATAACACTTCAGGTCACCAAGGGCGAGATGTCTTTAGACACTGCTACATAGGTATTCATGATTGTAATGCATGTGAAGCAATCAAACAGACTAAACAACCTTTATGGTACAGGGAATGTGGGTGTAAATACAAGTATGGAGAGGCCTGGCAGATTGATTACATCACACTCCCTCAGACTTGTCAGGGTAAGCACTATGCACTCACAATGGTTGAAGAAAGCACTGGGAGGCTGGAAATGTACCTGGTGCCTCGTGCCATTGCCTGTAATACTATTCTGGGGCTTGAAAGGCAAGTGTTGTGGTGGCACAGTACTCCAGAGAGGACTGAGTCAGACAATGCGAATAATTTCAAAAACCACCTCATAGAAAATTGAGCTAAAGAGGACGGTGTAGAGTGGATATGCCATATTCCCTACCATGCACCAGCACCTGGAAAAAAATGAGTGCTTCAATGGCTTGATGAAAAACACCCTGAAAGCAATGGGAGGTGGGACTTTTGCAAAATGGGATATGCATTTGGCAGAAGCCACCTGGATAGTTAACACTAGGGGATCTATCTGTCAAGCCTGTCCTGCTCAATCAGACTTTTTACATACAGTGGATGGAGATAAAGTCCTTGTTGTGTGCTAAAGGAATCTGTTGGGATAAACTGTTTGGATGTATCCTGCTTCAGCCAAATACAAACCCCAACATGTCTCTGCTCCAGGTCCTCAACATTCTTGGTGGGTTATGCAGAAGGATGGGGAAGGCCATTGTGTATCACAGGGAATTTGACTCTAGCCAAAAGCCTTTATTTTTGCTTTGTATAGTTTTAATTGTTATATAATAGTAATTGGTTGTGTTAATTTTTTTTTTCCCAGGATAATGCAGTGGAGTCCAAGAGTCTCAGGAAGTGCTTGCAGCATGTGAGGGCATGAACTCTGACAGACCCTGTATCTGTCTAGCTTTGAAAAACTGCCATGATGATGATTCACAGCCTGGACTTGACAAAAATCTTGTTTAAAGACAGGGCATTGCTGGGTGAATGAGTGTGGAGAGTAATTGAATGTAATAAGGGCTGGACTGTCATTGTCTGAACAGGAGGAACTAAAGAAGGAGGGCTTTTGGACTGAGGAGCAGAACGCAAATGGGGGGATCTATTCTCTCCCATTTTCTGTCATACTCTACAAAAGATCAGAAAGTTGGCATCTCCTCCCTCTTTTCTTTCAACTTCCTTTGGCCGTGCTGTTGTTTGTTACCATCAGCTCATCACATGCTATCTATCAGGTTATATATATATTTGTATTTATTTGTATTCTTTGTCACTTTACCCTTTATATTACCGTTCCTTTGTGTTAGTAAAATCTGTAATCCAGTGGTTTCCAGTCTTTATTCCCTTTTTGTCTTCCCTTCTGGGGGGGGGGGGCAGGGAGGAATAGAGACAAGTTCTGTCATTAAGTTTTTGGGTCACCCAAACTGCTAAGCCATGACAGGTACCAACCCTTTTTACAGTCATTTTATAGGATACTGTATACTTCCTACTTCCTACAGGACAAGATCTAGACTTGATCTGCACTCGTGCTACATTCTTGTCTCTCCCTGCTTTCTTTAAAGTCAAAACCAGAGGAATTACTGCACTCAGTATCACCACTGGAATGTCCTCCTTGGGTTCATTCCTGGAAGATGTCTCTGTTGGCATACAAACTTGGACTTTCCTCATCATCTCCTGGGGAATATGGAACTGGATGGAATACTCGGAAAAGGTTACTTGAGCACTGAATTTGCACAGCAAATCCTGTCCCTAAGATGGTATGGAACATTCTGGCATAGAGCAGAATTCATGAGTTAATTTCTTATTTCTAGCAGTGGATTCCATTGATTGTGGTTTTAGAATCACTTTCCAGTTGCCCTGACAACTCACTTCTGTAATGTTACTTGAAAGTCCTTTACAGCTAAGAATCAGTGAATGGGTAGCTCCACTGTCAGTTCGAAAAACTATACTTTAATGCCCTAGCTTAACTGGAAGCAGAGGGTCAGCTAAAGAAGCATTCAAAATCTCCTCTGATCCTTGACAATCCAAACCAGTTTTTTTTCCACCATTTTCAAATCCCCATCAGCTCCAGGATTTTCTTTCCCATGGACTGTTTTTCAGGCATTACTTTTTCCAGCATCCCTCCTCATGGGCAAATTGCACACTGATTTGGTCCTGCTGGAATGTGACCTTTTTTGATCTCTCCTGGACTGTGACCTTACTTGACCCTCTCTACTTCAGCTCCTGCCTGTTCCTCCCCTAAGATCACTCCCTTTTAGAGAGTTAGGTAGTACAGAGGCTATTTCATCTTGTTTGGCTTTCTCTTTTCTCTCTCCTCTTGATTATTACACCCCTTAAAAACTACTTCTAGCAGCTGTGAGATCACCATACCAACTGCCCCACTTCCTTTGTCATTTCTTTCTGGTGTGGAGGGCTGACTGGCCTATAATGCCATGTAAAACAGCAGTTTGTTATTTTCTTCCTTGAGGTCCAGCTCAGCCCATTTCCCAGCAGTCTCCTGTAGGCTCTCATAACAGACCAAGGGTTCTTCTTCTGGTTCCTGTTGGATTCTACAGGGCATGAGAATATGTTTGAATAGTCTGTGTTACTGTGTCATGAAAAAGTGGTTTGGTCATGGTGGCCTCACCCTCTGCAGCAGGGACAAGCAGCTTGGCTATGGCTCCCATACCTTCTGTGGCAAATGACATGAGATGTTTTGCAGTCTTTTCCTTGTTGCCAGCATTCTGAGACTGCCCTGCTTCTCGAGCAACAGGACATGAATCAGACAGCATCGGTGAGTTAGTCAGGTGAGTATATAATACCGTCATAGCAGTCATTAGCATTCTCCATGTTATTAAATGATTGGATGAAAAATCTTGACCTGTCAATTTGTCACCCACTTTTTGCCATTCTGTAAGTCCCTGATTCTGGATACCATGGGCAGTTACAATGTATCCATAGTAATAACAAAGTCAATTTCTGGGGGTTTATTTTGAACCCCTCTCCCCTGGCTATACACAGCAAAACTTCATTATGAGGCTGCTGGGTTTGGGATGATGACTGACCCATCTTAATTCTTCTCCCGGCCACCATCTTCAATTACCTTTCCCCAAGGATGGATGCATCTTTGCTCACCTTCCCATTCAGCTCACTGGGGGGTGTCTTCCTGGAATTGCAGAATTCTCCTGAGTCCTTCACTTCCTGAAAGCCTCATACAGACCACCGTATGACGGAAGACATGAAGGCACAGACCACGGTTGCTGTGCACAATCAGATTCATTTATTGTGTGGTTCACTATACATACATAGAATCCTAGTATCTACTGATTGATCTACAATTTGCACCTCAAAGTGCACTTTCTACTTACATAAAACCTTATCTACCATGTTCCCAGCAGAGGCGCCTAGTACCACGACATAACATTGTCCAGATGGCAAATTCCTTAGGTTATTTACAGTTCTTTGTTCTTCTTCAGGGTCAGCGAGTGCCAGGGAATTTGTAACACTCCTCTATCCCACACAGGCCTGCTCCTCTGCTGTTCTCCTGCACCCTGCATCTGAGACTTAAACCTTTCCTAATCCACCACTTCCCTTGGGAGACTATTCCAATGTCTGACTGTCCTCATAGTGAAAAAATTTCCTCTTGTGTTCAGAGTCTCCCCAGGAGCAATTTGTGCCCATTGCCACTTGTCTTGTCCATGTGACTCCTTGTAAATAGAGAGTCTCTATCTTCTTCATTGCTGCCATTTGTGTACTGGAACATTGTAATTAAGGTCTCCTCTAAGCATTCACAAGGCTGAACAGGCCATTTTCTCATCCTCTCCTCATATGGCAGGTGCCCCAGTCCTCTGATCATCCTTGTGGCTTTTTATTTGGTGTCAGCAATTTAGAAGAAACCCATCTGCAGGAAAATATGATGACAATTTGCTCTTTAATCAAACAGGAAATTACAGTTGCGATTCCTCTTCACTGTAATAGAGGAGGCAGCAAGCAGCCTCCTTTACCCTAACTCAATACCAGTTACTCTGTCACAGTTTCATAGAAACATAGGAAAGGGTTGGAAGGGACCTCAAAAGATCATCTAGTCCAACAGCCCTTGCCAGGTTTAAAGCTGGGCCAGCAAAGGAGAGAGAATAAGGGAGAGATACTTATGGGCTGAAAACTAGAGAATAAGGGAGAGATACTTATGGGCTGGAAACTAAACTACACAGTTTAATGAAACAGTAATGATAAATAGGAAAAATTACTAGATATACACAAATATATAGGAAAATTGATACCACGTTCCTCCCTCCTTTTCCTCCAGTAACTCTCACGTCACCACTGAGGCTGCAGGGCAGCCCTGGGAAGGTCCGGGCTGGACTCCTGGCGTCAGCAGCAGTCAGAAGCTGGAGACAGGAACACACAGATTCAGGCTGACATGGATCAGGACCACAAGCAGACAAATGCACGGAATCCTCCAAGGATACCAAAGCAAGCAAGCAGGTGAAGGGCCGGAAAGAAGGTCAAAGAAGAACAAAAGGACTTGTCCCTCATGATCCCTCAAATAATGAGTATGACGTGTATAGATGGAATACTCTCTTTGGTCAGTTCTGGTTACTGACTTGTGTCTTGTCCACTCCTTGCAGGTGTGACCCCCTTTACTCCCTTTCTCTTTCTGTAGCATAAGATATTCCTTGGAGCGGAGTAGTGGCCTTCGTTCTGCATATCATTCTCCAGCCATAACTATAAACATTGAGCATTATCAGTCCTAGAAGCTGACACTGACTGAGAAACTTGCTGTTAATTTCAGCAAGTGCATATACGTACAAGAGACTTAACTGAAATAAAAATTACAAGACAGAAAATTCGTTCTGTCCTGGCTCAAACCAGGACATACTTGTAAAACTTGTGCCTGAACAGACATTTTTATCTAACCCTGCTACCTACAGACCATTGCTGTTGTACTCACAGGCTGTCAAGAACACACCCAGAGGTGAAACCCAGCTACTTTTGTACTATTTTGTTATCTCTAACAATAGATATACACTTGCTTGTTACATTTACACTTTAGACTTGCAGTGTGAGAAGGGTTTCCTGTTGCATGCTTGTAGAGAGCCTGGCGTATTTTGCTCTCACTTTTTTTTTTTTTTTTTAATTTTAAGTGCTAAATCAGAAAGAAATAGTGTCAGAAGTTGGTAGTATTGCCTCAGATGCTGAGCACACTTCTTTCCCAGAAGGATGGATGCCAAGGAAGGACAGGCAAGAAGTGGTATCATGCAGAAGAAGAATGGCTCAGCACTGCAAGACTGGGTGAGTGTATTTTGAACTAAACCTTTTCTGTAAGAGATACACAGGGCAAAACTCAGGCTAGTCACAAAAAGACTGCAGCTCTATAATTCCCAATGTATTTACAATGCTTTTAGGACCAAAACTGGTCTTCTCTATTGAAGACTGGCATGGTCCTGCGCATACAAAGATAACAAGAAAACCTGGGGAGAGAATGTCGTCATGGGAAGAGGCCATTCCCAAACCAAGTCCTGGTGACACCATGAGGCCAAGGTATCCTGCCAAGTCTACAGGATGACATTTCAGCAAAGATGGACCTAGCATGTGCCTGAATTCGGGGCCTCTTCTAGGTTTTGCCATTAAACTGCTGGCTGAGATGTTTTCCCATGACTAGCTGTTTTAGCGGTTGTCAGCAATTTCCTTCTCTCCCTGCTCCTCCCAGTAACACTGCTGGAGCTGATGAAAACTTGATGATGATTTAATCCAGGCTTTTAGAGAAGGGAAAAAATAAAGTTCTGACAGGTCCATATTGTCATGATTTAACACTGGCCTGGCAATTAAACTGAATAACAGATGCTCTCTATTAATCCCCCTCTCCTCCCTGATAAAGAAAGGAGAGAGAATAAGGGAGAGAGACTTATGGGTTGGAAACTACACAACTTTAATGAAGCAGTAATGATAAATAGGAAAAATTACTAAATATACAAAAATATACAGGAAAATTGATACCACGTTCCTCCCCCCTTTTCCCCCAGTAACTCTCACGTCACCACCGAAGCTGCAGGGCAGCCCTGGGAAAGTCCAGGCTGGACTCTTGGATTCAGCAGCAGTAGGGAGCTGGATGCAGGAATACACAGATCCAGGCTGGCACGGATCAGGCAGATGAAAGGATGGAATCCTCTAAGGATGCTGAAGCAAACAGGAACAGGTGAAGAAGAGAAAAGCAGGAAGGGGTTTGACTCTCATGATCCCTCAAATTTATACTGAGTATGACATGTATGGGATTGAATACTCTGGTCAATTTTGGCCATCTATCTTGTCTGTTCCTCCCTAAGGGAGGGCTTCAAGTGTGACCTTTTTACTCCTTCTCTCCTTCAGGAGGGCAAAATATTCCTCAGAACTGAGCAGTGTCCTTGGTTCTGCACACCAGCCTCCAGCAGTAACTATAAACATTGAGTGTTATCAGTCCTAGAAGCAGACACTCAGAAAAACTTGCTGTTAATTTCATCAAGTGCAGCTACTTACAAGAGACTTAGCTGAAAGCAAAGGTGTAAGACAGAAAATTACCCTTATCCTAGCCCAAAACAGGACGCATATATAGTCCTCTAACTCACATAATTTCATTTGTTAAACGCCAAGAATGGGTTAAGTCGAATGGGTTCTCAACTTAATTGGACCTGGAGAAATAAGAAAGTAATTGCTGAAACTGGGAAGAATTTATGCTGCCTGAGCAAATCAGAATTGAGCCCTTAAAATAGTTAAAGTTGTTGTAATTAGACCCTAAATCTGCAGCTGGAGGAAGAATTTCTCCATGTCAGTCTGTGCTACATGTACTTATTAAAGCAGGGAAGGTGAGTTAAGATTAAAATTGCAGCAAAAGTAACTTTCCTTCTGTTTCTCCAAGTGGACATTCATTGGATTTAGATGTTACAGACAATCTCATCCTGCTGTGCTTACCTTCCTGCTCAAACACAGCTTAAATGTCTATTCAGACAATGAAGTTACCCTCAGAGCAAATCTGACAGTCGAGCATTGTTTGGGTGAAAGCAGTCCCCTTCAGAAAAAAAAATGCTTCTGCAATGACTGTGTCAGACATAGACTCCACCAAATCAGATCCCTCCTCAATTTACTGACTTGTTAATTGCTAAACAATTGAGAATTGGTCCATGCAGAAAGTACACAAAAGGGACAGACAAGATGAACTGTATTTTGAGGCTGGACTGTTCCAAGACAAGGGCTGTGTGACTTTTGAGCCACCCAGTGGCATTGCTTCCGGAAAAATAACGTCCACCCCTGCCTCTCCACTTTTGTTCTGAGATGGAGGTTTGCCCCTGTTTCTGCTGAGGGTGAAAAGCAGCAAACTGGAGAGAAGGGTTCTGCAATATAACACAGACAGGGCCACTGAGACAACCTGATCCATGGAGACATTTTTGTTGTTATCCCACTGAGCAGTCAATTTTTCAGGAAAAAATTTGATAAGCTTTAAGTTTCCCCTGGCCCTAGTGAGACCTACAAGTCCAGTGCCTTCCCAGCACTGCTCTGTCCTTGGTTGCAGTTTTTCATACCTGTTGCCACATTCTTTCTGCCGTTAGAATAATTTCCAGTTAAATGCATCCTTGGAGCCTATCTGGCTGTAAATTAGCCTGGAACTTGATGGTTGGTTTGTTAGCTCATCAAAGTCTCAAGGATAATGGGGAGGCACAGACTTGGGAGCTATGCACTAGCTGGGGATTTTGCTTATGGCCTAGAACATGACACAGCTCTGCACACTGGGACACGGATGTCCTTTGCTCATCTTCAGCAGCTCTTTCTCCTCCTTCATCCCAGAGATGAGTTAGGACTACCACACCTTCAGCCTCTGACACTATCTTGTACTTCTACCCTCTGGGGATCTCAGGGTTTGCTGAGCCCTGGGAAGGAGCTGGCCACACCCTTCTTCTTGTGGCAAAGGGATTATAATGGCTCTTGCGACTCAGCCCAGGGCTTTTGTTTGCTTCTTTACATGGAAGCTCCCTGCTGGGATCTCACTTCTGCACTTCCCACTGCTAATAGGGGCTCCTTCTTGGGATTACCCAAATGCCACGACAGTCCCATGTGGCTGGAGAGAAGCCACAACACCCCGTGGAAGGGTGAGGAGTGTTAGGGGGAAGATGGGGAGCCTGGAACACTGCAACGAGGCTTTGGGGTATAGCTTTGGGGTGAGGGGCTGTGGACTTCGCCCTGGTGCCTTCCCTGGCTGCAGTGGGACGGGGCTCAATCCAGGCAATGTCCCCATGCAAGCTCCCTGGGTGCTCTGCCCATCAGCATGGAGAGGCTCGACTTCACCAGGATATCTATAGAAACCCAGATACCAAGTGGGGTGGAATAGCTCAGACCATCTGTTCTCCTTACCAATTCAATAAGAGGAGCTTGTTTCACAATGGCATCACTACAAATGCTCTCCTTTTATTCACTGTGCAGTGTCTATGATGGCTGCCTCATGTACTGAACACACGAGTGGGTGCTGAGGCACAGGCAATGGGATGCAACCACTCCCTTACTTGGGTTTCCCTTTGAAAAGCAGACTTGGTTCCTGGAGTCACCCTTTTCCCCCTCCTGAGGCATCTGCAGACCAACTGATTGAGTTAGCTGGAAGAAATGAGTGGCCCTAAGGTAAAAACTGAAACACAATCCACAGCTGAATTGCCCACAGGAGCTATGGAGCATCTGCTGTGGGGGTCACCATAGGACATGCCCTGGGGGATGGTGGCTTATTCAAGAGCAAAGCGCTTGGTGGACTTTGCTCTGAAGTAGCTCATGAAGATCGTTCATGTGTCTCAGTGCTTTGGGTGGTAGCAAATATCTGAGGTGACAAGCAAAAAGCTGTAGGTGATGACAGAGCTGTAGATGGTGATACCATTAACCCACTCCCCTGTGTCGAGCTTCACTGTCTACCGCTGCTGGTCATGTTTGCTCAAGTGACCGACTCCTCCCTGTCTGTGGCAGTGACGAATGTCCTCTTTAAAGCAGAAGCTTTTGAGCCTCCCTGGGAAGGATGAAGAAAAGATGGCTCAAGTGGCGATTGGGAGGCTTCAGAAACAGCTAAAAATAGCAGCAGCCAATAAGAAGTCTTATAATGCCAATTTGAAACAGCAGATGCCGGCCTAGGAGTGAGTGCAGCTTCACTCAGTTGCATTGTGTTTGGAAATACCAAGATCTGGGGACCTCAGTGCAGAAATGGAGTGAGGATAAGGACCTACTATGTTGTTGCAAGTGGAACGTGCTAAATATAGTTTGTCATTCCATTTTTACAGAAAAGAACTAAAGTCACTAATCCAAACACATTGAGGTTTGGTCCATAAAGCTTAGCTGGATCATGAGAAATTAGATGCTGGATCCAGGGCCTTCTAGAAACCAAGTGTCAGTATGTGCTCTAATTTGAGACAGAAAAGCCCTGATAGCTGACTTGGACAACCAAGTAAGAGAATCCAGACTTTCCTTGGTTGAAGATGGCAGAGCCAGGGGTGAGCCCTGGAATGAAACTCCTCTATGTAAAATGCTTTTAATTCAGGCCTTGAAGTGTAATGCTTCCTCCAGGCAAAAGGCACATGACAATAACAAATGGACAGAGCCAGGCTGTCATTCACATCAGCAACACTATCTAGAAAAGTAAGGTGTGACTCGTGACTTGTCCCACTGCTTTCTGCAGCTCCTCCTCAACGGCACCCATGTGCCTGTGGTCACATGACATCCTTCTGCTTTTGCCTTTGGCTATTTTTATTCTCCTGAAAGGGAGGCAAAATTGGAACATTTAGTTGTGCTGCCAAGACAGGAGGCACAGCAAGATCTGAGGGATGTTCTGTCACTACTCCTGAGGACAGTTCAGTTGGATTTAGCCAACAGTGGGATGGTAAGCCAAGGAAAACCCAGCGCTACAGAAGTGGCAGGTCCCTGCAGCTTTCTGTTCTGAACAAGCTGCCCATGACAGAAGCCAGGAACATGCTCAAGTAGCTTACAGTTGCTTGAGGTGCTGAAATGCTGAGGCTTGGACAATAGGCCCAAGCCAGGCTTGCCTTCTATGGAAATAGCAAAAGTATATTGAAATTACATCCTTGTATTAATAATCGCGAATATAATTTATCCAAAATAATTGACTTGATGTTCCCATGTGAATATGTTAAAGAAGCCCTGCCAACCATGCCCTGGACTCTGGTCAAGTCCTGGTCATGATTGGTCAGGAGATGAGCCAGATGTTTTCACATAATCTAATATGCAAAGTCATCCTGACTTGCAGATTGTTAGTATATAAGGCTGGACCCCCTTGCAGCAACTTTGGGTGCCTCACCTACTGGTTATTATGTTAGAACAAGGTATTTTTATATATGTAACAAACAAATCTATAAATAATTCAGTAGATATTGGGTGTTTATAAATCTGTAGCAAACCACAGAATTGGGGCTTGGCTGCTTTGTCAACTTAGTTGTCTCTTCTTTAAATTGGAATTCTGCACGATTTTGATTAAGCATAAGCAGAGTTCATGCTTCATAACCCCCAACAGAAAATCTGGTTTTAAAAGTATAACATAAATAGACCTGTAGGAAATAATATGAAAACAGTGGCTCATTAGTGAGTTCTAATGTTGAAATACTTTATCAGTTTTCACCATGAATTCCAAAATAACTTCTATCAGCCAAGGAATTTGCTCTTTTCTTGTTCAAGAGTAACAAAAACCTAACTGAAAGGGTGAAGTGACAGGAAATCAGAACTTACTGTGGTGCGACCTGTCTCCAGTAGCAGTCAATTCCTTTTTTTAAGTACAGCACAGCTAGCTATGTTACATTCACATACAGGGTATGATTTATAAAGTTATTCTGTTAAAAGAAAGAAAAAAAATTAAGTTAAAAATTGTTGTTATTCCACTAGTAGGACAGATTTTGCATTAACACATGCACTGGTGTTTGTGTAAAAGCACAGAACTTTGCATATACAGGTGCCCTTGCCCTAAGTCACCTGACTTGCCTTGAACTTTGCAAATTAATGAAATAGTCTACAAAAACCAGAACATGTCACTCCACAATTCTGAGTCATCCATCCCATCCACTAGAGACAGTTGTAGGAGAAGCAGTTCATCTGTGCTTTAAGACTATTGAAAACATACACATAAGAATTGGAGAATAAAATCATTGTTAACTTGTGAGTATCTTATCTGAAACTCTCCTTCTTTGACTATGTTTACATCACCCTGCACCATCTTAATGCATATATTTCATCAATGGTCTTAGTGCCTTTAGAAGTATCCACTTTTCCTACTTCAGGAAGCTCATCTCCCTAGGAATTTCTCTCCACTGACAAGAAGAAAAGCAATAGCAGTTGGATATCAAATTTAGACCAATCAAAAGCATGGGGGGATTTCTATTGAAAAGTAACAATTCATTACAACTCCACAGTAAGGAAAGGTGGTTAGTGCCCTACTATATGCAAGTGACCCTGCCCCATAGGAAATTCCTTTGAAAAGGGTCCTCTTAGATTTCTATTATTTAGTATCCACAACAGGCCAACAACACATTTAGCATTAGTGCTCACCACATCATGCCTCTCCATTGGAATTCCTCCTCTGAATGCCTGGGAAAAGAGTCTTCTTTGAGACACAGTGATCACAACAACTGCCACTGCACAGCATAATGATACTAGTAGCTGGCCCATGATGACTCCAGGCATTCCTCAGCCGGAGGCCATAGTTCAACAGTCTTCTATAGGGCCACTTTCAAAATTATTCGGAAATCTACTCGGAGCACTCTTCTAGTGTGTACCTTACCAATATGACTGTATAAAAACCTGGTAGAGTCTCCCACTGCTTCAGTTGTTCCTCAGCTGACTTCAGTACTGCAGTACGTTGGCTTGGGTCAAACAATAGTGCTAGCACTACTGAGATCCATCAGAATCTGTGAACATTTAAAACAGAGAAAAAAACCTTAAAAAAAAAAAAGGCAGTAAATATATACAGGTATTTGAAATTTGCATTAAATACCCCATGTTAATTTCTCATTAGACTGCACTGTGGAAGACAGCACTGTACACCCACTCACAGGCAGTATCAAGATACAGTGATGAAAATATTTTGCTTTCAGAAATCTCTCAGCAGAAAAAGCAAGCATTCATTACAATGACAGCAAGCTGTCATTACAAGCATACTTACTAGATTTGAGGAACTACAGAAAATATTTTGATTTTAAACTGGTCACCTCTGCTGTGCAGCACAGCAAACAAAAAGCAAAATCGCAACTAGTAGTGATTTCAGATGCAGGCAAAGCAAACTGTGAGGCTGTCTGAAGAGGCAAAGATACAGAGTATTAACATTTTTGTATTCTCTGAATAGTCTTCCCCAAAAGAGAAAAAACACATTTTAGATAGTGAAATTCCACAATTCAAACTGATCTAGAAATTGTATATTGATTACAAGAGGATAAATTACAGCTTCGCAATTAAGAAACGGCACTTTCCTCAATATATTTGTATTCCATCATAATCAGTTTAGTTGCAAAATGCTAGACAGCTGCACTAGGAATGCCAATTGCCTCATTTCTAATATAAATACCTTCTTACACTCTACAATGCCAAAATAAAACACTGTTTTCCAGAAGACACAGAGCTTACATTTAAAATGACCACAGAAACAGTATTACAACTTTTTAGTACACAGCACAATTTCTCCTCAACAAACAGGTTTGATGATCTGCTTTGGTTTAATACCAAAAAAAAGCTTATTTTCCCAACCTTCAAGGAAATTAAAAAAAAATAGGTGTATATTTTTTATGGTGATGGCAAGAAAACGATAAAAATCAAATCATATTCTGACATAGGTTTAAAATTTCGATTTTTTGAAAAAAAACCATCACCTTAACAACAAAGCTAGCAACAAGATTAAAGATCTTTCATATCAGTAACATTCCTGCACAATTAAAAAAACACAAACCAAGACCTCGCAATCTGTAAATGGCCAAATATCCTCAACAATAAAAACAAACTGAAACTGATGATTCTGTAAAGAATCTGGACTTCCAAAACTATGAACATCAGCTGTGTCTTTACAGCAGCAATTGAGCAGGACAAGTGACTCTGCCTTTGCATTTACACTTTACATGTGATGCATCTTTAAAACTCTGCTTTACCTTCTCTCTGAACAGGGCCTGTGTGGCAAGCTGTCAGTAGTGGGAGGACTGCAGGGGTGGCTTCTATGAGAAGAAGCAGGTAACTTCGCCTATGTCCAACTGAGCCATTTCCAGATGGCTCCAGGACCCACAAACAGCCAAGGCTGAGAGTATCAGCAATGGTAGTACCACCTCTGGAATAAAAGTTAGGAAGGGAAAAAATGCTGTACAACAGCAGCCAGAGAGAGGAGTGCAAATACGTTACAGGAACAACTCTGCAGACACCAAGGTCAGTAGAGAGGGAGGAGGTGCTTCAAGGCACAGGAGAAGAGATGACCCTGCAACTTGAGGTGAAGACCATGGTGAGTCAGGCTGTCCCTCTGCATCCCACATGGGGTAACAGGAGAGCAGATACCCACCTGCAAGCCACAGAGGACCCAAGCCCGAGCAGGTGGATGTGCCTAGAGGAAGCTGCCACCCCATGGAGAGCCCATACTGGAGCAGGATCGCTGGCCAGACGTGGGAAATGCAGAACAGTCTGTTCCTGAATGCCTGCACCCCATGGGAAGGGCACGTGGAAAGGACTCAAGATGGAACAGTTTCTGAAGAACTGCAGTCCATGGGAAGGATCTATGCTGGAGAACTTCATTAACGTGTCCTGTGAGAACGACCCCACACTAGGGCAGCAGAAGAGTGTGAGGAGGGAGCAGTATAGACGAGTGACAGAACGCTTCCTACACCCCGCTGACCCCGGCCCACCCTCCCGCCTGCCGCCACAGCGCGGATCCCGTCCCGACAGCCCGCCCGAGCCCGGCAACGACCGGCTCCGCCGAAGGATCGGTACTAGCCCGCTCGCCAAGGCGAAAGAAACGGGAGACCGCACGCCACGCCGGGGCGGCAGATGGCAGCATCCGATACCGGTTCGGCCCTTCAGTCTGCCAGAGCCGCGAAGGGCGGGGCGGGGTGGGCCTGACACGCGAGACCCCCGCCTCGTCCGAAATTCGAGCCACCAGCCGCGAGCACCGGGGCCATCGTGGCACTCCGCCTACCCCGCCCACGCTGTAACGTCGTGCCCGGCTACCCGCGGACGGGAGGAAGAGCCGCCGCAGGGGGCGGAGATTGGGGTGGTGTGCGAGTGGTGCATGGCGCGGCGTGCGTGGCTTGTGGCGGCGCCTGACGTCCGCGGCTGTCGCTTGAGGCGCCGCGCCGAACCCGCTCCCCTGCCCGCCATCGGGTCAGAGCCACTCGGTCGGAGGCTGCGGAGCGGCTACTGGGGTTCACCGAGCCCTCCTCATAACGACCCCTGGAGTGCGGCGGGACGCTCGCCTTATGCTCCCGGAGGCGTCGCCCGCCTGCCGCTACCGATGTCGGAATAGCGGCATTGCCGGGCTTCCCTAGCGGCCCTGCGCCGCTGCCGGCGGGCTTTTGACATCCCAGCGGCGCAGTGGCTCCCTCCCGGAAGTGCGAAGAACTGACAGTAGCTGCGGAAAATATAAACCTGTGACAGTTACGTGGTTATTCTGAACAGTTACAGCGGCAGAGTAGGGTGTCGAGGAGCAAGTGTGCAGTGTTGATATATGGCATTAGTGTTCATACATAAATTTTACACTGAGGTGTGTAATGTTAACCAACTTGATCTTGGTTATGTGGGGCAGTAACAAAGATTGAACAGGTGCGTGGTGCAACCGCAGGCCTGAGTCCTCGGTCCCCGTGCCTCGGGCCCGGCGCCGGCAGGTGCGTGCCTCCTCTCCTCGAGCAGCCCCGGCGGCGGCGGCAGAACACGGGCCCTGTCTTGCGCACCGACAGGGTTACCAGGCTGCAGCTGAAGGGACAGGCAGTCTCCTACGTAGTTAATGAGAGCATCAGCAGAAGTTGCTGAGAATTACCTTTTAAATATTTTATTCCAGGTTGAAAAGTAAATTTGGGTTAGATAAGCAGGTATTAAAATGAGCCACCCTCCAGGGCTGATGGAAGCAGCCGTACCTCCAGCTGTTTGTGTTCAGCCTAACGCTGCATAATCTGACCCAGAGAAAATCTTGTAATACAAATGTTGTTTCAAATAATACTTAAGTTTTGAAGAGAATTTGCACTTTGTTTGGTTGCAAAACCAGGATCTAAACTATACTGCAGACTCTCTATTAATACTCAGTTATTAGCTCAACTTGACTGTGTTTTGGCATTAGCTAAAAGAGCTATCAAAGACAGAAGAATGTTACTTAGGAATGTGAGGATTTTTTGGCTGTTCATACAGCTGTCAGGCTTCTCCTGGTTGAAAACAACTTCAGGCCGCCTCCCAAAGTTGAATAAGTGTTGTCAGAACAGAGCCCACAGGATGCACCACCCCAGTCAACTTCCAGGCAAGCATGGTATGGTGTCGTGACAACATAACATACTAGTGATAGTATCTTTTTTTTTTCTTGTTTCTCCGTTCTGTGTGCTGTTTTCACTACTAAGCACCTGCTATGGATTGGCATTTACATAATTCCAAAATACTTATTCCTCTACCCATCAGGCTTGTATTAGGGTTTTACCTGAAAGTGTTACCATCACTTTCACAGTGCAGCATTGGTCACAATATTCCTGACAAGACTGATATGCCATCTCTCTATCAGTTGCTAAAAATAATGTCCGTTTCATCATGGTTTATATCTCCAAGACACCCTTCTGGCTGATGACTTGGTTATGATCAAAGGAGTATCTCTAAGCAGCCTTATTTTCACATCAGTGTGTAGAAGTCAGTTACAGGATAGTATTCTTAATTTTAAAAATGCTTTGATCTTCAAGACCATGTCAGATTTGCCCAAGGTTAGCTGGATTTTCTTCAAGTATCTGCTGTCTCTGAAAGTAAGATCTGGCCAGTAGTACCTAAGCACACAAAACCACAATTCAAAAAGTTTTTTGTAATGAAGTATTTTCTCCTCCATTTGTATTGCTTTGTCCTAGACAGGGCTGGTTTTGTATTGTTTAGAGAGATATTTTCCTTAAGTATTTGTGTGCTCAGTATTGTTATGAAATTGTCATTAGTGACTGTCCTTGTTTGTAGGAGCTGTGTGTTCCTTTCTGTAAATTATGAAATTTTTAATTTCAGGAATTTCAGGATGTTCTGTTAAGGATAGCCTTTCTTAGGAAAAACAAGACATTCTGTGAAGCATTTAAGTTAGTATCTTATATTAAAGATACTTTAATATTTTAATACTTTAATAAAGTAATATTTTAATACTTTAATAAAAGATACTTAAATATTTTCAAATTTTGAGAGCTCATCCAGTTAACCATTTGTTTTGTGCAAATGGATAGCAATGTTACATGCATTCCAGCACAGGTTGGGATAAACTATGATGGGGGATTGATGCTGAGTTCATAGCTTGATTTCCCCCCCCCTCCCCCTCTTCTTTTCCTTTTTTTTCTTGATTTTTTCCTTTTTTTTTTTTCTATTTTCTTCTTTTTTTAAGAGGAAAACAGAGCAGCTGTTTAAAAAGTACAGCTCTTTGTAGTCCTCTGATTTTCCTATAGTAAAGATTAACAATCAATCAAGTGAAAAAACCTTTTTAAAAAAACTAGTTAAAGCTCAGTTTTCATTCCAAACTTGTGTTTCTTTCAGGCCAGGTGCTGTAGAGCAGTTGCTGGATCATAATTATAAAATTAATTGTTCTTTACATAATAGAATAAGCTCCTTTTTAATATATTCTGGTTTTGTGTACCATGACCTACTTACTGACTTCTATATGAGTCAAAAGTCGAACACTGAGAAGCTTAACATGATAAACGTTTCTCCAACCGTCTTGCATCTGGGGAAGAACAACCACAAGTACAGTATGGGTTGGGGACTGCCCTGTGAGAGAGCAGCGTAGAGGAAAGGACTGTGGGGGTGCTGGTGGACAGAAGAATGGCCATGAACCAGCAATGTGCCCCTGTGGCCAAGGCCAATGGCCACCTGGGGTGCATTACAAGGGAAGTAGTTAGTAGGTTGAGTGATGTTCTCTTCCCCTTTTACTTTGCCTTGGTGAGGTAGCATCTGGAATATTGTGTCCAGTTCTGGGCCCCTCAGTTCAGGAATGACAGGGGACTGCTTGAAGGAGCCCAGTGCAGAGCCACGAAGATGATTAAGGGAGTGGAACCTCCCTTAAGGGGAAAGGCTGAGGGAGCTGTCTCTCTTCAGCCTGGAGAAGGGGAGACTGAGGGGCAGCATCATTAATGTTTAGAAATATGTAAAGGGAGAGTGTTAGGAGGATGGAACCAGGCTCTTCTCAGTGATGCCCGATGACAGGACAAGGGCTAGTGTATGCAAGCTGGACCATAGGAGGTTCCAGGTAAACATTAAAAAAAGGCTTTTCACTGCGAGTGACAGAGCACTGGAACAGGCTGCCTAGGGAGTTGTGGAGTCTCCTCTGGACACTCAAAACCAGCCTAGATGCATTCCTGTGTGACCTACACTAAGCAATCCTGCTCTGGTAGGGGAGTTGGACTTAGTTGCCAACTAATCCCTTCCAACTCCGACATTTTGTGATGCTGTGGTATCTCTTTTCTTAGAGAAGAATCTAAATGGGTGACTATATTGGTGAGAAGGCTAAAAGCTGAGTATGTTATTAATACATTGGCTGGACATGCCATGTCTCAAGGACTTTAATAAGCATGTAACAAAACTTCGCATGTCTTCTCTGCTTCCTGTTGTGATCCATATATAATGAATGAGATGAGGTATGAAAATTCAGATACAAGAATAGAAAAAGACATTAATTTACACAAGAAAAACTACAGCTAATTTCTATCACTTGAAACAAGAAATAAATACTGTAAAAGCATGAAAATAACAGGTGATTTAAATTAATCTTTTTCTATGCTATGAATAGACAATGAATTTGTATCCTGCTTTCCATTGACATGGAATTACTGAAAACTTCAAAATTGCAGAGAAAATACAGATGGTCCTAAAGAATACAGCTTTTTTTGAAAAATGAGCCTGCCCAATGGACAAAGATGATTCCATTAGGTATTTTTTCCTCTTTGTGCTTTCCTTTCAAGCTTCTTCAAATTCTGTGTTGTATAGAACAGAATAGTACTGGGCTACACAGGAGAAGTGCTAACACTGTTTTTCTTTTAATACCAGACACTCTTTGATTCCGATCCTGAATGTAAGCCAATGCTTACACTCTCTTTAGTCTAACTGCTGACTGCAGTATTGAAGAGCAACTAACTATAGATTATTTCTGTACAAGACCCTTCTATATCCCCACTAAAATTGCTTTAAAAATGGAATTCATTATATCATTTCCCAGGAGACCTACACAGTCCTTCTCTGTATCTCTGTCTTGAAGATTAGGATGTAGTCTGTAGAATAATCTGGAAATTTGATTATTTAACCGCTACATTCTGCTCCTATTTCTGGTCAGTGAATTTAAGTAGGCAACATGAATCCTCTCCTTATTTAAGATTAAAATTCCTACCTATTTCTCAGTATGACAATTAATACAACTACTGATCTTTAAAGAAACATAAACCTGGTGAGATGCAATGTAAGTAACTGCACTGAAAATATACCTGCATCTCTAAAACAGCAAGTTTGATAATAACTAGTTTAAGATTTGTAAAAAATCTTTAGGGCAGTTGAAAAAGAGAAAAGATCCTGACAGGATTAAACAGGCCAAGCTGTTTGTGTGAATTTACTTTATGCAGAATTAAAACTTGTAATATATGTTAATGAATTTGTATTCATAACCAGTAGAATTCTGGGTTAAACTGAGAAAGAAGTAAACAAAGCAGCTGAGACATGTCAAGACCCTAATGGGATTAACTTCTGTCTTGGAGATAATTAGAAGTGTAAGTCTTGGCACTGCCAAGGCTAGCTAGGCACTGGGGGAGTGCAAACACCTGCACGAAAGACAGGATGAGGCTGCCATAACCAGCAGATAAGGGGAAGATAATTGCAAGGGTCCAATTATGCCCTATAACAAGAGGAGGAAGTCATCAAAAGCAAGAAAGGTTCAACCCTGAGGAAGACTTTGTTACTTCATCTGAAGACCCCCAAAGACCCCGAGACATATCCCCAAAAAGACAACTCCACCCAGACTCCGCCTGTTATGAATATAATGATTACATGTTGCTATCTTATGAATATGTATGTAGGGATGATGTAACCTCCCCTTTTAACGTATAAATATCCTAACCCTTTCCTTTAACCCTCAGAACTCTTTGTCCAGTGCGCTGGGAGTTCCCCGGATCTGAAAATAAATACCTTTGCTGTTTAAAGGCTCAAAACTTTGTCTCCAAACAGTTCTGCTGGCCTTTTTCGGCTTCACAGTTGAATAGTGGCACCTGCTTTTGCATGTTCTTTACCAGCCAGTGTATCTTCTAAATGCCTTAATCGGAGTTAAATGAACAGAAATTGTAACATAAATATTTCACTCTTTCAGACTGCTGCATGACTTCAGAAGGCATCCATTTCTTATGAACTCTACATGAAGAATGAAAGATGTTCCATATTTTGTCAACAAACTTATATAAGATGGAGTGACTGCAATGGGACAAGCTCTTCTCAGTGGCAGTAAACAGAATATATCATGCACTCTGGTTCTTATGAAAATGTTACATGTAATTTTATCACAGATAGTAGCCAACAAGTTGCAGCCCTGTCTTTAAAAAGCAGTAAATTCTTTGACAACTGAAGTAAGATGCTGGTCTTCCACGCAACAGTGTATTTTTAAATATACTGAGTAACATGGATTGATGGTGCCCTATGGCAGTACCTCACAGCACTGGGCTACAGATTTCAAGAGCCATAACCTGCCTTACTTGTTTATTACAATTCTTACAGGTTCAGTATCAGCATAGATCTGACTTTTACAGCATGTTGTCTCACAAACATTGTCTCCTAGCCCCCTTGTAGCTTAAATCTGCTACCTGACAGGACATTGTCATTTACATGGTTTAGTGAAAAGCTGCTGAAATCCTGTCCTTCCCTTTGAATCCTGCAGTAAACCACAGCTTTGTTGGGGCTCTAGGTTTGCATGGAGGAATAGTAGGGAAACTGTGTTTTGCATACAGGATGTCTCAATCTTCAAAGGCTTTTTGGAAAGTAAGATTTGTCTAGAGCTTCAAAGAAACCCTCTGGTACAATATGATAATCTGTATTATCACCTCCTAACAGAAGCTGTTGTCTTCTATTTAGTTGTTGTGGTTTTTTTCCTTTTTATGATTTTTTTTCCTTTTAATTTTGAAGGATGGCCTTTTTAATGTGTTCAGAAAGATCTCTGATGTGTTTTTAAGTCCTGCTGCAAAGCTAAAGTCAGGACGGTGTTCTGGGGAGTGTCTTTCCATATGAAAAGTATGTGAGTTGGCTGTTGAAGTAAATAACAATTCTGAAAGTGGGGGCCTTTTAAAGTGTAACTGATACGCTTACAAGTAAAACCCTTCCCGAAGCACAACAGAACTTTCACAGAAGTAAATTCTCACCTGTAGTTCATTTAATATCTTAATTTATTAAACATGTTATGTAAAATCTACATTGTTGTTTCAGTTTTCATGTTTACACACAGGAAGATTTTTTTAAATTTCTAACTATGATGAGACAAGAGATTCCCATGGCCTACCTTCTTAAGGGATATACAAACATTAGAACACTACAAGAATTTCTGGTTCATTTAACTCTCTTTTCATTGCCTTCCCTTTATTTCCTTCCAGGCCTGGTAAAAATGAACAGGCTTGTATTCCAGAAGCAATTTTTAGACAGTTCCAAGGGAAAGTCTGCTGATACAAACTACTGGAAATGGGGAGAACTCCTAGAGAGGTCTACAACTCCTCATCTGACAAGTTACATGAAAGGTCAATCTTTTTTGGATACTGACTCTCGCAAAAATAGCTTGAGTGCCACCACCTAGAGAGTGCTGATACACATGGCGCCATTTGAGAGAATTCAGGTACTTCTGGGATTTCTATTAGTGCTAGGCAGAGGTATTGTGCAAAATCCTCAAATGCAATTTCACCCCACTTTTCAACTGCTGGCAAAGGCAAAAATAGGTATTAGCTACTCTTTAAAGCAACAGAGCTACTCAAACTACCTGCAAACTACAGATAATGTACATGTAAGTTTGTCATGCATAAAAAGCCAAGTTTTAACAGTATGTGAAAGGCTAGTATATATGTATTTAGCTGGATTCCAGAACTTTGACAGTTACCCTTTCCCTGTGCAGAGGTCAGACTGTATCTTCACTCTTCCACCAGACACATTATACGTTATCTTTTATTATATACCAACTAATTTATACTTCTGTCTAGGGGGTGTTTCTGGTTATTTTTTTATTAGAGAAAAAAATGTTAGAATTATATAATCATTCTTTATGGTAATCAAATAAATCTAGATTCCAGACTTTTACAAGGATGGAATATCCAGCTGTTTCTCCAAGCTAACAGCTCTTTCAGTCTCTGTTCAAATGATATGGCACATCCTGTGAAATGAAACTAGCCACCCAAAAAAGTCTCAAAACACATTAAAATGTACACAGTAAAAGTAACTGATATTGACAAATAAGGAATGTTGTTTATTAAAGCTGTGCTTCAGAAAGAGGATGTTTAGGGTTACGTAGCCTTCACCAAGGCACACAATGGAAAAAGCTAAGCACAGCTGTCTGTAGAAGAGAGATGTACAACTACTAGTGAGGTGTGCATGCAGGCAAACACAAAAACTGCACAGCTGGTCTTTGTAACAAAACTGAACATAGAAGGAAATACTGTGACTTTTTAATGGTCACAGTTTTACTTCAGTATCAAAAAACATAGCAAATATTTCCAAACATAAAATTCACAATTTGAATATACGAAATATTTTAAACAAAGTGCTTCACAGATCTGAACCCTGCATGGCTGTGCTATCTGGTCTAGAAGCATTTTGTAGACATCATAGGAGCATTTCACACAGAACTGAAAATGTCATTCAGGTGAATCAGAAACGGGACATTTCCATGGACATTTTTAATGTTTTACACTTTCAAGTAGTTGAGTTCTTACGGCCACTGGGTTTTGTAACAAATGTGTGGTACAGCAGTACAGGATCATGGATTTCTTTAGCAGCAAAAACCCATTTCAAAGGGCACGTGGTCTTTTCGGGTTGATCTGTTTACTGGCCTGTTCCTCCTCTTGTAGAGCTGCCCGGAAAGATTTCACTTTATCTTGAATGGAAAATAGAGAATGAGTACTCATGTGCCTGTGCTCAACACAGATCTTGAAATGAAACCCTGATGAAATCCACATCCAAGCCACAACAAAGAATGTTCCTCCACAAAAATAGCTGATGGTACAAAACTACAAGAGGAAGCTTAAATTCAATACTCACCACACACACAAGTTGCTTAGAAACTCTGTTCCTTCTTAGATGCTACCCCTGTCTCTACAGAGAATAGGTTTGGAAACCGTACAATTACATGCTCAGGATGTAACCTTTTCACACTTAAATTCTGCTTCTAACTTACGGTGTGCAGGGATAAAAACGCAACATGCATCCTTTTACTTCCCAGCACCTCCCAAACTATCCTTGGGGACATGCAAAACTTTATTTAGTAGACAATCAATCTTTTCTCTACATTCTGAAACCCAGCAGAGTAAATTCCATACCTCTGGTGTATAAATACAAAAATTATATGTAATGAAATTTTGAAGTTATTCATTGTAAACAGATAAATGCATCATTCATTTCATTGTAAGTACAAAAACAAAGGGAGAAACCTGACAACGGAAGCGTTGCGTCCTTTCATGTTTTGATTCCTCTCCCCCTCCATTCCCCAGTAATATGCCCAAGAATGGCAGGCAAGAACCCAAATTGCCAGAACAAAGTTGTTGGTCCAGAATGATAGGAATATTGAGCCCTGAGCAGAATAGAGAAGACTGGGAGAAGGAATCTTAAACTTTTAACAGTTCTTCCCTCCTATAAAGCTGTACATGTATCATGGTTACCTGTAATGATGCAAGCGTCTCTTCTGGTACCTTGTTTCAAAACCAGTAGCTAGGAAGTTTTCAAAGAACAGGGAGTCACCTAAACTGTGTTTTTCCCCTGCTGCTGAGTCAAGTTGTCTTCTTAAGAGAAGGCCATCATCCAGAAAAAGCAAAGAAATGTGTCTGCAATTCTCTGCCAAAGTATACTGGTGCCCATGCATGCTGGCAAGGCAAGGAGGCCACATCTAGTTTGTTTGATGTATTCTAACTTAGAACAGACACTCAGGCTGAGTAAAAAGTAAGATTTTAACTTATAAGGAGTTTCCCAACAAGGAGCACAAAAACCCTCAACCATGATCTTTGCCATCAGGTACTTAAACAGACTGCAGCTATCACAAATTAAAAATCAAGTGTTACAGTTTGAAGTCCTAGAGACAAGATGGTCAAGCCTAATTTTGTGACACTCCACATAAAATGTAAGCCCTAAAATCTAAATGCAACTTATAATCACAATTATTACAATTTCAAGAACTTTTATTTGTCTACCTATAAATAATGTAAAAAAAAAAATAATTTACCCTTCAGCCCCCTACCGCACCCTTGAATTTTGACCATCACTGCATGTCTCCTGGAGTCCAAAGAATTATAGAAACTAAAATGAAAAATTAATCTCCATGAGGTATGAAGCTGACAAGCTGATTTTAGAAGACAAGTGGAAGAGTCAATTTTGGGCACTAAGAATTATCTGCAGCTGTTCAACAAGGAGAGGCTGGAAAAATTCAGACAGAAAGGCTGCTGAAGTAAGCCAACAACCAAGCTACTCAGGGCTTGATGGCCCTCTCTTAAACAGTCTTAAAAATGACTACCTGCTCCCTCCTACACTATGGAATGCAGCACAGCAGGACTGGGAGTTCCTACTTCTTTTGCCTCATTACATGAGCTTCTTTTTTCATACAGCTTGTTTGGATTTTCTTTTTCCCACTTTTATTGTTTTGGAGCAAAAGAAAAAGAAAATTGCAGGATCAAGTTTACACTTCCTGGAGGTGTCCTGGTTTGGGCTAGAATCAAGGTAATTTTCTATCTTGCACTCGCTGCTTTCAGTTAAGTCTCTTGTAAGTAGCTGCACTTGTGGAAATTAACAGCAAGTTTCTCAGTCAGTGTTTGCTTCTAGGACTGATATTGCTCAATGTTTATAGTTACAGCTAGAGACTGGTATGCAAAACCAAGGACACTGCTTAGTTCTGAGGAATATTTTGCCCTCTGGAAGGAGAAAAAAAGTAATCAGGTCACACCTGCAAATCCTCCCTTAGGAGGAACAGACAAGATAAATGACCAAAAAAAAATTGACCAGAGTATTCCATCCCATACACGTCATACTCAGAATATATTTGAGGGCTCATGAAGGTCAAACCCCTTCCTTCTTCACCTCTCCCTGTTTGCTTCAGCATTCTGGGAGGATTCTGGCCGTTCGTCTGCCTGTGGTCCCAGTCCATGCCAGCCTGGACCTGTGTATTCCTGTGTCCAGCTTCTGACTGCTGCTGATCCCAGGAGTCCAGCCTGGACTTCCCCAGGACTGCCCAGCAACCTCAGTGGTGACAAGAGAGTTATTGGGGGAAAGGTGGGAGGAATGTGGTATCAATTTTCCTGTGTATTTGTATATATTTAGTAATTATTTTCCTTTTTATCATTACTGTTTCATTAAAGCTGTGTAGCTTAGTTTCCAAACCATAAGTCTCTCTCCCTTATTCTCTCTCCTTCCTTTATCAGGTAGGGGACAGGGACTATCAGAGAACATCTGTTATTCAGTTTAATTGCTGGGCCAGCGTTAAACCTTGACAGGAGGTAGAGCAGGGATTTTTTTTTTAAACTAGGATGAACTGAGCAATGGGAACTTCTTAGGCAGCAGAATAAATGCTCTTTCCACAGACATTTCAGCACAGCATAAGGGAAAAAAAAGACCCTATTACTGCAAGTCTCTATGGCATATGAAAACACACTGCTAATAATGCACACAAAAGTTATTAAAAGCAATTTACCTCTAAGTTCAGTCAGAATATCAATTTTTTGCTCCAGAATTGCTTCAAGTTGAGTAGCATAAGAATCCACATCATAGTCTACTTCTTCTGTCATCTCAAGAAGAGCTTTTTCATCTTCCAGCCACCTAATCGATTCCTAGATAAAAGATAAGAGAACCTACTTAATACATCAGCAAAGTGCCAAGACAAGTTTCAAGACAAAGATCTCAACTAGACTTTTTATCAAGATTACTACACTTTTCCTGTCTAGTCATATCTATGTAACATTTCAATCAAAAAATGAAAACATATTCCTAATTAAGCAAACTGTATGTTTTCTATATTGTTTCTTAATTTCAGTGGTCATACAAGCAACAGGTAATCCCCAGCTTCCCCAATAATAGAGTGGTAATAGAGACATTGCTATGAATTGCCATCTGTGGCACAGATTTCAAACTCCTTGCAATGAGAAAAAAATAGTCAACAATGCTGGAAAAGAACAACAACAGAAACTTCAGAAATGTTTGCTGAGAAGAAAAAATTTACTAAATTTCTGGGATGATACAGAAATATGCTTCTCTTCCATCATGAGGGCAAAGATTAGTCATCATGGGATCTGCCCTGTTAGCTTGTTGAAATGGGCCTAGCTTAATAAAATTACTTTGAAATCCGTACACACATCCTGCATCTTCAAGAGTATGCAGTTTCATTGGGAAAGCCTGGATTCCTGGACTAGGATAAAACAAAGTAGAGCTCCATCTTTTTACCTGGAAGACAGCCCTGTGGTCTTCTACTACTTGCTCTTCCATTTCTACCATTTGTGACACAGCTTCATGGAAAGTAAACAACTGTGGAGAAACTTCCTCTTCCTAAAAACAACAGTTAATCTTGTTAGTCTGGAAAGAACTGTGGCTACAGAAAACACACTGAACGTGATCCATCTCATCACAGAACATGAAAAGAAATATGCAGAAGACACAGAAGAGAATGCAGAACTTCCACTAAGAAAATCTCTAGAAATTAACAGAGAGGGTAATAAATTCAAAATGTTCACAGAGTTAAATTTAAGTCATATTCACTAAAAATTTCCAGCCCTCAATCCTAGTGGATATTGACAAATAGAATATTCTGCAATAAATAAAACAGGTGATAATTGCAGGATAAAATAGGAAGTCACAATGGAAGAACACTGATGTATAGTAAGCTTTAATGCCTACAGAAAACTGGTTTTCTGTCACTGTTCTTAAATTAAAAATTAAAATTGTTAATTAAAATTAAAATTAACTACCTAAATTTAAAAAATTAAATTTTAAATTAAATTTTAATTAAAAAACCTAAACAAAACAAAACAAACAAAAAAGCCCCCAACCAAACAAAAACAAGCAAAAAAACCCAAACCAACCAAAAAAACCCCAACCAACCAAAACAATAGCAATTACACTACATAGATTTCAGGAAACGAAAATTAAATATTTGGAAAAAAAAGTAAAATAAATGTAAAGTGAGAAGTCCAAAATGTACACCGTGGATAATATGTTAGAAGAATGCTCAGTATGGATTTACAAACTGAGTCAAATAGGGCTTCCTCATAAAAGGGGAAAGTGGTAGACAAGATAATTAATGATTTAGCAAGACAGTAAATTCCTTATGCAACGCCTTTGAAATATTTTTCTAAAACTGCCACAGTTTAGGCCTGGCCAGTACCAACCAGGCCTTTGCTCATTAACCTCCCACCTGCACTGTGGGACAAGGAGGAGAAAATCCACCCTAAGTCTTGTTAATTGAGACAATGGATTCAACATAGAGCACAAGAAGCTCCACCTCAACATGAAGAATTTCTTTACTGTAAGGGTTATGAAACCCTGGATCAGGCTCCCCAGACAGGTTGTGGAGCCTCTTTCTCTGGGGACTTTCAAACCCATCTGGGTGCCATTTCTGAGTGAGCTGCCCTAGTTTTGGTCCTGCTCTGTCAGGACTCAATGATCTTCAGAGGTCCCTTCCAACCCCTCAGATTCTGTGATTCTGAGAACCTAGGAGGGAAAAAGTCCTAATTTAATCTACAAGGAAAGGAGGAAACATTGCCAGATCTTAATACTTTCTCCCGACACCTCTCTCTTCTTCCAAGGCCTGGATTACTTCACTCCTGCCTCCCCCTCAGCATCACAAGGGGACAGGGACCAGGGCTTTAGGGTCAGTTCACCACACGCTGTTTCTGTCACTCTCTCCTCCTCAGGGGGAGGTCTCCTCACATCCTTCCCCTGTGCCAATGTGGGGTTCCTCTCACAGGAGAAAGTCCTTTACAAACCCCTGTGACATGAGTCCCTCTCACCAGGTGCAGTTCCTCAGGAACAGACTGCTCCAGCCTGGGCTGCCAGGGTCCTCCATGGCTGCATATCCACTGCAGATCCATGTCTGCCCCTCTCCGCAATTCTGCACAGGCTGCTTCTTCACGCCTATCCACCCGTGACACTTCAAGGGCTATAAATCCACTTTTATCCCACCATGGTCCTTCAGGGACTGCTCTACCATTCTCCTCCACAGGCTGCAGGGGGACAACTGCAATCTCACCATGGGCTGTAGAGAAATCTCTGCTCAGTCAGCTTTACCCCTCCTTCTTCACTGACGTTGGTGTCTTTTGTCTGGCATTACTCTCTCACTTTATCCTCTATTCAACTCTGCAGGTCCTTTTCTTATATTTCTGCAGTTTCATTTTCCCTTTCTTGAATATGTTACTTGCAGAGGCACATCCACCTTCCCATATCTGCTAGGTCTTAGGCAGAGGGGGGGCAGGGATGGGAACGAGGGGAGCTACCTGAAGCTTCTCACAGGAGCCACCCTTGTGCCCCGCCCCCACTTCAAAAACACCACTGCACTAACCCAAGACATTCCACCCCTTGCCTCTGCGAATCACATATTTAATAATTATCATTAAAATCCACATTCCTCAAAGATCTTCACAAATTTCACTCACATCAACAGAAAAAAGAAAAACCCATTCCAAGATCAACAGAAGTGGAACATAAACAGTCTACCCTTCGGCCCCTTCACCACAAGTGTAACAAACAAAATTCTCCACGATCAGTCAGTTCAACAACATTATTCAGCCTATGTTTTGCCAGCTACCACTCCTTGTCTTCTGCCTGGCTCGCCAAAACTCGCCAAGATCTAGGCCCAGCTGGTACTAACCAGGCCTCTGCTCGCACACCCCCCACCTCCACGCTATTTCTTTCACCACACACTATTTCTTTCACTCTTTCCTCCTCAGCAGGAAGACTCCTCACATTCCTACCCTGCTCCAACCCGGGGTTCCTCTCACAGGAGAGAGTCCTTCAGGAACCCCTTCAACATGAGTCCCTCTCACCAGATGCAGTCCCTCAGAAACAGACTGCTTCAGCCAGGGCTGCCCACAGAGTGATGGCTGCTGAAGGAACAGCCACCTCTTCTAGCACATGGTCCTCCATGGATGCAGATCCACATCTGCCCCTTTCTGGAGTCCTGCACAGGTTGCCACTTCATGCCTGCCCACCTATGACACTTCAGGGGCTACAAATCCACATTTACCCCACCATGGTCCTTCAGAGACTGCTACGCTGTGCACCTCCACAGGCTGCAAGGGGACAGCTCGCATGTCACCAGAGGCTGCAGGGAAACCTCTGCCCAGTCAATTTTCCTCCTCCTTCCTTACTGACCTTGGTGTCTTTTCTCTGGCATTACTCTCTCACCTCTTCCTCTCCTCTGCTTTGCAGGTCTCTTTTTTCATATTTTGGCTGTTTCACTTTCTGGAATATGTTACTTGCAGAGACACATCCAGCTTCACATCTGCCTTGTGAAGCAGGTCAGGGATTGGAACCAGGGGAGCTTCCAGCAGTTTCTCACAGGAGCTACCCTTGTGTTACCCCTCCCAACACTTCCACACTACTGCACTAACCCAGGACAAAACCATACTGTAAAGCTTAATTAAATTCTGCAATGAAACAAGAAAGTAACAGGAGGATATCTGGCTGGAAGGACTATTCAGTGGGAAGCTTTAGGAATCACTAGCATGTTCTTATAAAAGACTCCCTGAAGAAAAGCCAGTTACTCAAAAAAGAAATAAAGCAGAAATCACAAATATGCCAAGAAGGCAGAAAGTCTTGCAAAAAATAATTTAGTATAATAAAGATTTTTCTATCCTTCATTTCACTGGCATTTTCACAGATTGAGTTTTAATCCCTGCTGAACATTTAATGAACCAGAACTAGAGCTAATAATCAACAAAAAGGCAAAAATGCCCAACAGAGACACCTCTCAGCAGCCCACTCTGGCAGCCCAGGGAGACATGCTGGGAACATGATGTGGCTGCCTCCCAAATTGGGAGACATGGGGTATACATGCAGGGAAAATAATGCTCAGAAACACAAGTGTGTTAAATACAACAGATGGACGTCCCAGGATACTTCTAAATGCCTAAAAAAATTACGCATGCATTTATACTGGAAAATACGCACACTAAAAAATACCCCTGCTGAGAGCAGACCCTGCCTAGAGATTCAAATCCCTAGTAAGCAAGAAGAAAGATAAGTAAAACATTCTCCTCTCATTCTTCAAGAAAAACTTTTGGGTTTTTATATGGGAATGAACATAATACTATGAGTTAAAAAGGTGAAGAATGCTGTATTTACTTAATGACCTTGCTAACAGGCTACAAATACACATTCCTCTGAATTTGTTCTGCCACCTTATCTCTTTCCATGTAATATTGTAAACCACTCACATTTTGCTCACATAGCAACTTTAGATCATCTCTCTGAGGGGAGCTTCCCACACCCCACTGTGTCTCCAAGTCATCAATCTGGTTGGGAGTATGGTGTATAATGGGACGGATATCTCCTGCAGCACTCGGATCAATTGTCAGCTCCTTCACCCTACAAGCAGAAAATGTTTAATTTGTAAACTAGAAACTTTCTGTGCAAAAACATCACAACTAAAAACAAAGCTTTATGGGTTTATGCACAATTAATTAATTTAATAAGAATGGTGATGTCAACTTCACAGATTTAGTGTCCTTTCAGTGACAAAAAGAAGTCAGGCTCCTAAAAGAAGCGGACCATTGAATTTCAACTACTTGCAGACAGATTAAAGTCCATAATCAAGCAACTGGCATTTCCTAATTGAAATGCACGTGAAGGGGCCTATAAGAAAGCTGGGGAGGGACTTTTTACAAGGGCATGCAGTTATAGGACATGGCTTTAAACTGGAGGGTAGATTTAGGTTAGACATTAGGAAGAAATTCTTCACTGCTGAGGGTGGTGAGACACTTCTAGTTGCCCAGAGAAGTTGTGGATGCATCATCCATGGAAGTGTTCAAAGCCAGGTTGGATATAGATGATCTTTGAAGTCCCTTCCCACCCAAGCCATTCTATTGTTTTATGATACTCATTAACAGTTAAAAGGACAAAAATCCCCAAACCCTATATATTTACTCCTTACAATTACTAACATTAGAAAGAAAATTTCATTCAGCTCCCTAAACCTGAACATCTTGCTTTTTCTGTGCACAAAACTTGCTTTCAAAAGGTGAATCAATCAGTACTCCGTTAACTGTTACAAGCAAATCCACCAAGAATTCTGAAGAAAATAATTTGCTACCAGGTATCTCAGGGAATTAATTAATAAGTCCTTTAATTATGATAATTTCAAAGGTGAAAATATCTAGATACTTGCAGCCTTAAAACACTTTAAAATACGGATAATGAGTCTGTCAAAAAAACACACTTAAAATCAAGTTTATAAAATGGATACATCAAAGTCTGCTTTATAGCAAGTTTTAGAACACACTCGTCTTTTTTTTTTTTTAAAGGCAAAAATGTTTTTTCAAGTAGCACTTACTACAATGAAAGCCATTTTTCATTCACTTCAGAGTGAAGAAAAGTTTTTAAAATACAGATGTATGAAAACTGTTTGGGTTTTTTTTAATTAAATATATTACAATTAACCTAAGTGCAGACTTATCAGATTTGATCCACTAAATGTACAAATGTGACATCACCATTTTTTGTTTTAAATGTATGAAGGAAAATAGCAAGCCTGGATACAGAGTATGGATGTTTAGGGAGGGGGAACAAAATACTGGGAAACTGGCTCCAGATCATGCAGAAAAATCACCTGCCAAACAAATAAAAAAATAAATAAGTGTGTGACTCAAGGTAAGGGGACTAATGAAAGGTTGGTCTGTAAAATTACATAGCCAAAAATAAAACTTAAAAATAAAGATTCAATGTATAGAATGAAGTAGACCTGGTGATTGAAGGAGAAAAGTCGTCATACTCATAGGAAGGAGAGAGATCAGAGCGACTGCCACTACCCTGTGAGAAGGGAATGTCCGAAGGACTAATTCCAAATTCCTTTACTCTGCAGCAGCAAAATACAGCAGCAAATTAAAAGAAAATGTCCTCAGAAACACAGTTAAAATGACAACTCTTAGTTTAGCATACTTCTTTAATAGTTTAACTATAAAACTATTATATTGAAAAACAAGTGTGCCAACATATTTAGATCATCTGCAAACAAAGTTACAGATCACTAACGAAACCGAACAAAACCAGTGCTGCTGATTTGGTAGGGGACTATACTAGTAGTGTTTTCAGAAGAGTAATTCCAGATTTCAGGTCATGCAGTTGATAAAATTTGCTCTACATTCAATATTGCACTAAATGGCTCCTTTTAAAATACCAAACCACTACAGCTGCAAAACTTTAAATCCTCTTCTGACCCATCTTACACTGCACACATACTGTTGTTTAGCAGCTCAAAATTAATTGTACTTTGGCAACAATATACTGCTACAAAAAAATGAAATATGACAAAACACATGAAGCAACTGTACAGTGACAGGCATTTACTCCAGTTCTGATTTGAGCCAGGATAGCACTGATTTTCGTTCTATTAATTTTAGTTTCAGCCAAGTTTCTTCCAAGTAGCTGCAATTGCTGAAATTAACAACATGTTTCTTTCTCAGTGTCTGCTTCAAGGACTGATAATGCTCCAATTTTACAGTTACTGATGGAGACCTGTGTGCGGAACCAAGGCCACTGCTTGCTTCTGAAACTGAGCTCTAGAAAAAAAAGGAAGTAAAGGGATCACACCTGCAGCCCTCCTTTAAAGAGGTTCAGTTTCCAACCCGTACGTTAATAAAGAACATCTGTCATTTCTGGCCCCAATTCCATATTTAACAGCAAAGGGAAGACCAGTTTCACCACAACTATTCAGGATAATAAAGACAGGTGTATAAGTAGTTATGCAGCATCTTTTTCTGCAGTCACTTCAGCAATACACATTCTATAAGGGCTAAAAGATCCCACAAGTCTTTAGGTTTGTGGGAGGTCCTTTGTTATGTTACTGTCACCAGGAGAGTAGATGCCTCATTATCACCTGAAAGGAAATCACACAGACTGGTCCAAGCCAGGCAAATTTGCTACCAACTCTCTAGATCCAGACACAGGGACAATGGAATATGCAGACCACTAGACTATAAACTTTCCTAGCAGCCCTTTGCACCTAGTTAGCATCTGGCTGACTGGGGCCCCTGCCATGGAGAAGACATGGCTCTGTCATGTCTTTCACTGGGACACACAGGCCACTAAATGGTAGCCTCTTCTGGCCAAATCAGGGTTTCTGATAGCCTAAGGGCTTGTTTGCCTCCTTTATTCCTTGCAGCAAAGTGTGGGGAGAGCTTCTGGGTCTCAGGTCTGCCTGCAGGACCTGATCACTCCATCTTCACAGGCATTAAACAAAAAACTGCAGCAGTGGAAGGCATCCTTCACATACACTGAAGAGAGATGAGCACTTTCAGAGAGTCACAGAGGTCTTCAGAGATGTTGCAACAGCCTCTGGAGGTGCTAATTGCTCTATAGTGATTAAAAAATCACTGCTGGATTAACAGACTTATTACTTATGGGTCTTAGATATTTGCTTGGAGCTGGAAAAAAAAATCATATATGTGTATGAAAAATACTGGTAACTGCATGTAATTCCACCAAGAGGATGAAAAAAAACCAACCACAGGTAGGTTTTCAGCTAACACTCCAGGGAATGATCATGAATACTGACTACTACTTAATCCAAAGGTGGTGCCTCCAGAGCACAGGCAAAACTAATAGGGGCATCTCACACAGTCTTTGCAATCCACATTATCCCAAGAACTAACCAATATAATAAGAAGAAAGAGCCTCAAGTTTTTCCTGGGGCTGGTTTAGATTAAATATTCCAAAAAATTTATTCACTTAAAGGGTTGTCAGGCTGCTCAGGGAAGTGGTGGTCATCATCCCTGGGGGTACTTAAGACATATAGATGTGGTGCTTAGGGACATAGTTTAGCAGTGGGCTTGGCAGTACTTGGTTAATGGTTGGACTCAATGATCTCAAAGATCTTTTCCAACCAAAAGAGATTCTATGATTCTATTTTTGTATCCACCAATGGTTAACAGCTTAAATGCAGTTTCTATTGATTCTACTGTAATGGCTGTAAAAAGTGACAGTTGAAATCAAATATGAATTTCGATCAGTAATTTGGTTTTAATCTTATTAGGAAATGCAAGTACAATAAAATAACTGAAGTAGCTAAAATAATTATACATCATGGAACAACAGTACTCCAAGTATCAGTGGTCAGTGGCCAGTATAGCTGTAAGTAATAACGTTTTCCATACCTATTTGCGTATCTCAATGTATTTAGAGTGTTTTCACATGATGCCATCCCTGGAGAAATTGTAGCAATCTGGAGAAGACAAGTTGCACCTCAGTAAATAATATTGTACATATTAAACAGTAACCTAATTAAAGTTATATATTTTTCAATCACCAGTTTCATTTGAGATCTTCTACAAAAACTGTCTACTATGTACAGCTGTCTACATAAAATGACATGTCAAGGAGAGAGATGTCAAGTAAAAGCTTCAATTTGATTTTTTAAACCTTATCTGGAACATTAAGAATTCATAGAAATTTCAATCAATTTCCCACATCTCATTGTCCTGGTAACATAATACATGAATGCATAACTCTAACTGAAAAAATAAACACTCTCAAAAAGGGAAATACCCAACTCAGTAGAAAGTAAGTCTACTATATCCTGCAAAAAATTATCAGCTATCTTTTTAATATATCTTGGTATGCTGTTCTCCATAAAACCAGTCTGTATACTGATTTGAGAGATCTATTTGAAACACAGCCCAAAACTTAACAATATTAAATGTGAGCATGTGTTTATGTTTATAAGTAATTTTTTTCTCAATATTTTTTCTTAATAATTTCTCAATAATTCTCAATCACAAATAATTTTTTTCTCATTTATAACTTATCTGCAAATAATTCTTGATAGCTAATTTATTATCAAACATACCTGGAATCTCTAAGTCTTTCCTTTTCCAGTTAAACAGAATACCCTGAAGACTTCACTTTTTTTTCAGCACTTAGAAACAATAGTAACAGTAATCAGGCAACAGTGGTGTCATTATTTGTCCTAGCTTCTCTCAGTAGTGCAATTTTTTCAGCTGCGCTTCTTTCAAGAAGGCACAGCCCAGGCCAAACACTATGATTCTACACACTAACATTTTTTTTTTGTGGTAGCACAGCATCAGGAGACCAAAACTGATGAAGGTTAGAAAATCCTGGTCTTTTCTTTCATCCTGCTGCTGATGTTACTGAACAAAAGCACTGGTAATCATCCTGAGAGGCATTTCTCCTACGATGGTGAAAGGAAAAATATGTAGTGGGAGGGGGTTAGAAAGTCTAAAAGAGCCTGCTACAATATTGAATTAAGTTTAAACCTCTAGTACTGGTATCAGCTACTGATGAAAACTACGAGCTCAGATTTAGAAAAAACATATGATAGTATCTCTCTTTACAGGGGTGCTAGTTAACAAAACCCTACAAGTTTCTTCTGTAACTCTAACTCCAAACCCAGGCAGATGGAGATCGTTTAGCCCTGTAAGGCCATCAATCTAAGAGAAGGATAGTCTAACTAAACCTACACCCTGAGGACTTCCCTTTCACTGTCCAAGCTTGCTAGGCCATGGCAGATGAACCTTAGGAGTAAAGGAAAGGGTAGGGCCAGTTCTGTGCATGCTGTGCCTCACCTAAGAAAAACACAGCGCAGGCTCAAAGGGTGAACTCACCCTTGTAAAGGCCACTGCAGCAACAGGCGAGGGTCGAAACGGCAGGGGAAAGGTGCACTGGAAGTCACAGACCCAACCCTGCATGCAGATGGCTCAGGAGACTGGTGGCTCAAGACTGACCCAAGAGATGACAGTCTTGTTTGGCTGCAGCCTGCGTGACCACGCAGCCTTTTTCAAGGAGAGCACTGCTTGCTCCACACGGAGAGGAGCCTAGAAAAGGTGGCCTAACCAAAGGTCATCTTCACCCCCCACCCAGCTGGCTAGCATTGACCACAGTCAATGGGCATCTTCTGCTGTAGTCAAACAATGACAATGACACTAAGGCATATACGGGCCTCTAAAGGTGTGTTCAGATTGACACTCTCATGTTGGAACATCAGAACCATGCTTGTTACAGTGGACAGTAGGCATCCTGAGTGTCATTCTGCTCTAATTGCTCACAAACTGTCACAACTTAACATCGACATTGCTGAAGTTCGTCTTGATGAGGAAGGCAGTCTTAGAGAACATGGTAGTGGCTACACACGCTATTGGTCAGACAAACCCAAAACCAAAAGACATTTCTCAGGAGTTGGCTTCATGATTAAAAAACCCATCACCTCCAAACTTGAAAATCTGCGGACAGGTCATTCCAGTCACCTTATTTCTTTACACTTCCCACTATGCAACAAGCAACGTGTTGTTCTCTTCAGTATATTTGCCCCAACCCTCCAAGCTGACCATGCAGAAAAAGTCAAATTCTACACTGACCTGTGCTGTCTCACCCAAAAGGTTCCTGCAGGTGATAAGATCATAACCATAATCCTAGGTGACTTCAATGCCAGAGTAGGAAAGAACTACGAAGCCTGGAAAAGAGTACTAGGCAAGCATGGTGTTGAAAACTATAATGACAATGGACATCTCCTGCTGCTTTATGCTGAGCAGCAGCTCAGCATCACCAACACTATCTTCCAACAGAAAGACAGCCTGAGGACAACCTGGATGCATTCTTGATCCAAGCACTGGCAGCTCAGTGACTATGCCTTAGTGTGCCAGAGAAATGTTCATGATGTCCGTCATGCCCGAGCAATACCATACCGATCACTGCCTTGTGCAATGCAAACTTACCCTCAACTTTAAGACCAAACCTAAGAGGGGTGGCATCCCAAGGAGGAAACTCAAAGTTAATGATCCTCAAAAAGACACAGTAAGAAACAACTTCCAGGTAAACCTTCAAGTTAGACTTTTCGGTCATCCCATAGATCCCTCTCCTGAAGCTCTTTGGCAGCACATTAAAAATTAGCATCCTGCAGTCCTCTGAAGAATCCCTAGGGTTCTCCTCAAAGCAAAACAAAGACTGGTCTGATGAAAACAACGAAGAGATCCAAAAATTGTTGACAAAGAAGAGAACCACTCACCAAGCACACCTTGCAGTCATCTTGCCACGCAAGAAAAGCAGCCTTTTGTCTTGCATGCAGTAAGCTTCAACAGAAACTTCAAGACATTCAGAACAAGTGGTGGATCACCCTATCAGATAAGTCTGAACTAACACAGTTATGGGTGACGACAGGGGGCTCTATGAAGCACTGAAAGCAGTGTATGTACCCACACACCAGGTTCAAAGCCCGCTACTCAGCACAGATGGCCAAATGCTTCTCACAGATAAAACCTCCATCCTGAACTGATGGTCTGAAAATTATCAGACTCTCTTCAGTGCCAGCTGTGTAGTCCAAGGCTCAGCAATTCAGCATATTACACAACAACTGGTGAAAACTGAATGGGACATAGCCCCTACTTTGGGAGAGACTCTTAAGGCCGTGCAACAGTTGAAAACTGGCAAGACAGCTGGGGTTGAGGGAATCCCATCTGAAGTCTGGAAGCATGGAGGCCAAGCACCCCATGCTAAATTTCACGAGCTCCTTGTGAATTGTTGGGAACAAGGTGTACTACCACCAGATCTCCGTGATGCAGTCATCATCATCCTGTACAAGAAGAAAGGAGAAAAGTCAAACTGCTCCAACTACCAAGGTACAACTCTGCTCTCCATTGCTGGAAAAATCCTTGCAAGAATACTTCTGAATAGACTAGTACCTGCTATAGCAGGGGAAGTTCTACCCAAAAGCCAATGTGGTTTCGGAGCCAATAGGAGTACCACAGGCATGGTATTTGTTCTCAGAGAACTTCAAGAGAAGTGTAAGGAACAGAACAAAGGTCTTTACGTGACATTCATTGACCTCACTAAAGCTTTTGACACTGTGAGTAGAAAGGGCCTGTGGCAAATCTTGGAACGACTGGGATGTCCCCCCAAGTTCCTCAAAATGATCATCCTGCTACATGAGGATAAGCAGGGCCAAGTCAGATATGGTGATGCACTCTGAATCCTTCCCAATAATCAATGGTGTGAAACAAGGCTGCGTTCTCACACCCACTCTATTCACAATCATCTTTAGCACGATGCTTCAAGGGGCCATGGCAGATTTTGATGAAGAAAATGGCATTTACATCCAATATTGTACCAATGGGAGCCTATTCAACCTAAGGCGACTGAAGGCCCACACCAAGACCCTAAATCACCATGTCTGAAAGTTGGGGTTTTGCCCTCATTGTTCACACGGAAGCAGATCTGCAGTGCGTAACATCCTGCTTTGCAGAGGCTGCAGATCTTTTTGGTCTGGAAGTCAACATAAGAAGACAGAAGTTCTCTAACAGTCTGCACCACAAGAAGACTTCCATCATCCCCACATCACCATTGGCGAATCAGAGCTTAAGAAACTCCAGCAGTTCAGCTATGTGGGATGCATTATTTCCTAGGATGCCAAGATTGACAAAGAGATAGACAACAGATAAGCAAAGGCATACAGAGCATTCAGAAGACTTCACAAAAGAGTCTGGAGCAATAAACACCTGAAGAAAAGTAAAAAGATTAATGTCTACAGAGCCAGTGTACCGTCTACTGTTTTATATGGGTCTGAACCATGGGTCATCTACTGCCATCACCTGCAACTCCTTGAATGCTTCCATCAGTGCTGCCTCTGTACAGTCCTAAACATCCACTGGACTGACTGTGTGACCAATGTTACTGTCCTTGAACAGGCAGGGGTCACCAGTATTGAGGCCATGATACTGAGGACGCAGCTGTGCTGGGAAGGGCATGTCTCCATGGATAGAGGATGACCACCTCCCTAAGATTGTGCTCTATGGTGAACCTGCCACCAGCTGCCACAACAGAGAAGCCCCAGAGAGGAGATACAAGGACTCCCTGAAACAATCCCTCAGCTTTGTCCATATTGACTGCCATCAGTGGTCCACCCTGGCCTCCAGTCGGAGGTCATGGAGACACACATCCATAACGCGAATGCCTCCTTTTGAGAACACACATAGAATCAGTCTTGAGGAGAAAAGACAGCGCAGAAAGAACTGTGCCTTGCCAGTACTGCCGCAGGAAACTTTCTGCTATGCCTTTTGCAACCAGACTTGCTTATCCTGCACTGGCCTTATCAGCCAAAAGCACTTGTGCAAGCATGGGTAGAGCCCTTTTTAAATCTTTGTTTGCAAAGCCAAGCCATAAATATATATATAGATAGGTAGGTAGATAAATATAGATGTATATAAATATAGATATAAATATATGTTTACATATATTTATATATACAAGTTTCTTAAATCCTTCCAAACTCATTTAGCATGAAAGGTGTGTGCACCTCCTCCATCACTTCAGTGCTCAGAGTACAACACACACAGCAACTGCTACCACACCAGGGACTGCTCACGCATTTCAAAGTGTGTAAGGTAGAGCTGGTATAGGTAAGTTGCACTGGAGATGGATACCCTGTTCAAGATACAGGAACCTATGCACAAGACTCTGTCTGTTGAATACAAACATCGACTATATGTCCTCATATCTCAACAAGTCTAGCCCAGGCAGGACAGGAGGACTCCAACCTTCCTGTCAGTCACTTCCTCATTAGTAATCCAAATGAGGATGGAAAAAGCTATCCTTAAGACCCGTTAATTACCATTCTCCCTAATCTGAATGTGGCTACATTGACTATACGCCATCTCAATGGGATCAGTGGCCTTTTTGGGACCCCTTACTCTCACCCTCGGGATTGAAAGGTATAGCACTGCAGCACATCAAGAGTGCAGCACTGACTGAAAAATGAGGCTGTCCTATGTACTTTGCAAACTTCATTTCCACTTACTTACAGAGGGGACTTTTTCCTTTAGTTTAGAACTATATGCAATACAAAATAAAGGAATGCATGCTTTATCAGAAATTGAGCACCCATAGATCATGGATTATTTCCAATGGCATTGTCAAACATTTATATGGTAAAAATGTTATGATAACTCTGAAAGAAGAGTAATAATTAAATACAAAAGCTTCACTTAAACAAAGACAGCTGCTTAGCACTTTAAGTAAGTATGGGTGATGATGACAAGTTCATGAAATATTCATAAATGTTAATTATTCTACGTAGAGAAAAGTAATTTCCAACACACGTATATTTTGAAACCTTCTTTGGCAGTGTGGATACACTAGCTAGAGAGGCACAGTCTAGCTTTTCAATCCTGTACAGTACAGTTATCTCAGTGTAAAGAAAACTATCCTGTCTTTTCATCAGCAAACTGAAGGAGAAAAAAAATAATACAAAAAGCTAGTTTACCACCATTTTCAAATAAGAACCATGCATAATAGCTAAAGGGAAGATTAGGCTGCCCTAGCACCATGGTCTTCCTCCTGTGGTCTGCAGACTACTCTGGCCTCTAATCTGCTAAAAGTAATCAAAACTAAAAAGCCTAGTACTGAGTGTCCAATGCAGAGAGTTTACATTTTCAATAGGTAGAAATATTAAGGCTGCATGAATGAAGCAAGCTGTACGAGTGCTTTTATCTGTCCTTTCCACTATCTGACAGAATTCTGTTTTCATACTCATGCAAATGCACATTCATACACTGTACTCTGTATGTATACAGTATGTACACATACACTGGGTATGCATCCTATCTATCCCAACTACTTCCTCTCTCAACAGCCCAGAGCATATTGTGATGCTTTAGGCAAAACATTAAATTTGTCTCATTTAAAGATCATCACTCACTGTACTTCCACTCTACACGACCTCTTGCAAAAATCTGAGTCAGTTAAATACTCTCATAAAGATATTAATAAACACTTACAGAGAGACAAAAAAAACTTCTCAAGCCTAGCCTGAGATGCCTCGCTAGAAAAACAGAACAAGCAATATGAAAAGCCACTAAAAAGTAAGAAGGGAGCAAGTTATCTGAAATGTCTCTGCAGAAAGTCACACTCCACATACACTGTCAGATAGTGGAGAAACTGAAGTCCAACACACAGCCACTAACAAGACACCCATTTTAAACACAAAAGCATAATTTCCCAGTGTCTTTTCTCATTGTAATTATTAGAAGAGTTAACCAAACCACTTACCATACAGGTACGGGAGTTTTCTCCTATGAATGAATCTCTTAACACCTGAGTAAGTTTACTTGCTCTGAAGGGTGTATGAGGTTTATTTCGGCCTAAGGCTCTAATGCACTCCTAAAGAACAAGCAGGTTTATGCATTAATTTTAACATGGGTTGAATATATATAATACAAATGCAACTCCAAATCAGAAAACACATACTTTAGTTATATTGATGTCCCCTAAAATATCATTACAATTCACAAAAGCTTGGATTCAAAAAGTGTTAGGCTTTTACCTCCTATTAAGTTCAGTAGAGAGGTAGCAGCTTAAAAAGGACTCAGAAGCCTAAACACTTTCTGAATCTTATCCAAAATGCTTACATCTGCTGTATCCAACAATAAAACAAAAGTCAGTGTTGTTGTTAAATATCCAGAATAACAATTATTTCTCATTATCAGCTGCAAAGGCCTGAATCATCTACAACCTCTGTCAGCAGAAGCAGTATGGATATGCAAACTCTATCAATTAAAAGCAGTACCCACAATTTGGTACAACTACCAAAGTAATTAACCTGTCCTCCCATTTTAGATACATATCCGAAAAGTCTTCAATTTCAGCCACTGGGGATCTCTTGTGCCTTTTTTTTTTTTTTTTTTTTATAACTACACACAACTCCGTAACGCAGTGTTTCTGCAATGTTTCTACTTGGTAATCACTAAGCGCTCCTTCATGCATTTAGAGGAAAAATCAGTACTCTATTTTACCTGTCACATCATTAGAAAACATAGACAAGCAAAGCCTGCAAAAACACTCACTTTAATAGATATTATTATTATGGCTTCCACCTACTCAAAGGCAATGGAAGTATTTCAGTTACCTTGAGTGCTAAAAGGCTCTTGTTAATTTCCGCACCTTCCAGTCGTGTCTGCCTATCTGCACTTGAAGTATCTGCTCCTCTTTCATTGCCAGCCAAATCAATCAGAGAAAATTTACCATGCAATTTCCCTTTCCTTCTGAGAATAATCTGAAACACTGCATGGCTTCGAGATGAGTGTGCATTTGCAGATGTCTGGCCAGATGTCCTTTAAATAAAAAGAAGGGAAGCACATATGAGCAGGAGAAGGACCTTACATGTTAAACACACCAGCTTCAGAATGTCAGACTTTTCAAGGCAGTGTTCTGTTTTTTCTTAGGTCTGTTGACAGCATGTCTAAAGTTCTTGTGGATACTAAAGATACACTAATAAATTGATGTACATAGCACAATTCCACCTTTCCCCACCTCTTCAAACAGAGAGAGGAGATCAATAGCATTTTACCTCCCTTTTAAAAGCAAGCAGAATCAGACCTTCAATATTTCAGATTATCAAAGATCTTACATGTGAATTTAAGTCAGTAAACTGGTTATATAATGCACGCAGTTCCTGTAGAAAAATCAGTTCTTATTTTTCTCTAGGAGCCAGAGAAGCTTTAGTATGTTTATCTAAAAGGTAGTGAGATTCCTCACTTGCAAACAATATCATTAAAAATTCCACTGTGTATTATAAACCCATCATTATAAAGAACACCCCCAAAAAATCTTCAACTGGTTCTTTAATATGCATTATAAAACTGGTGGAAGCTAATGGAAATACCTGCAACTGTTGCCTATTTCAATAAGCTTAAGAACATCTTCCACGCATTTGACTTCCCGTTCCTGTAATCCCACCACCTGGACTTGCTGTTTACCATCTTCTAACACTCTTAATTTTGTCTTCCTGTTCAACAAGTCAAAAACCTTTGGGGAGTAGGGAAACAAACAGTTAAAGAGCTGCTTTAAAACACTTTTGTTTCAAATCCCATCTCAAAATATGCAAAGCATTCCATGGAAAAAAACATGACTGTAAGGGAAGTGTGAAGACTTAACTTAAAAGAAAGCTTTCAGTACAAAAAGGAAAAAAATATTTTACACATGAAGCTCAAAATGTCATTCGTGAAAGGGTTCCTTTAGAGAAAGACCAGGTACTTACTTTACCACTGTATATCTCGAAAAATGTTGCATATACTTGAAGTTCTAACTTCTTATAATTTGGCTTCTTTAGCATTAAGAAGACATCTCGAGCTGTGAATACATTTTGAGTGTGAAAAGAAATATCCTATGCATTTTCATTTAGTGAAGACTCACTAATACATAACAGTCTATATCACAGCATCTCTTACACTTTTCAACTCTAACCAGATAGGGTCAGTAAGCTAAGTCTAAAACACTGACATTTAAATAGCCACATTACATCAGAGACTGCAAAATTATAGACTTAAACATCTTTATTTTGTTTATATTTAATATCTTTATTTTGTTATATTTACTAAATCTTTTTAAAGTTATCAATATATACATTGCTTTACTGCATGAAGACTATGCATCTAGGAACCACTTTTGACATTAACAAAGCTCTACTATAATGCAATATATGTAGCGTCTTATATTTGTATGACAGGGAGCAGAAAACACATCAATCTCAACTACACTGCAAAAAGCCAATAGACCAATAAAATCTCACCTGCAAGTGCATATATTCCTTTAGAACAATCTTGATTCTTTCCTGAAAAGTCACCACCCATAGTCTAAATTCAAAAAGCAAAAGACAAAAAAAGACAAAAGCACACTATAAAGATCACAAAATTGTAACTTATGAATTTTTTACTTACTAGAATTTATCTAAGAATATCATACATAAAAAGAATTGTATTGATGACATGTAGAAAAAATACTTACATGGGTTTTCCCACTGCCTGTTTGCCCATATGCAAAACAAGTGGCCATTCCTCTTTCAAATATAGTCTCCACTAATGGTCGAGCTGTAAACCTTAAATGCAAAAATCAACAGAACTTAAGAAACTGAGTAGTTTAAGATGCCACTGGCACAAGGATGCTATAAATTTTAAGGCCAGAAGTGATACAGCTGGTCCTGTACTTTGAATGGCCAAAGGGCATCTCCACATTAATTACTGAACTACAGAGACTATCAGCTCTAGGACATTAAAATACCCCAATCAATCAGATAACAATATTATTTTTTTTATTAACTCTAAGAAAAAAATGTTCTTGTTTCAATGATACAACACAGCACAGCTTTCTATATGGACTTTGGAGCTCCCTAGAAAAGACTGCATTAGAAGACATGGAAGTAGGACAGTGGAGCAGATACTTAGGTTTTGCCAATACTAAAATTCTGCTATGGTTTTGGTTTTGGATGTGTTTTTTTAATTTCCCCAATCAGCTACCAAAATTAAAGTTAGAAGACAGGTGGCCAAAATATTGTACATCTTTACATTTTGAGAACATATACATACTGAGAAAAATCTCAAGAAAATACATACCAAATCTCTTCAGAATGGAAAAAAAATTTGTTATCCCATATGTATTATTTGCCAGTTAAAATATTATCCAAATTATAATTTTTCTAATTCAGAATATTAACTTCTAAAAGTATACAATTATTACAATTATTACTCTTACTTAAGCTGCTCATCACTACTCTTTCATGAAAAACTCCAAAAGCTTAAGAGAGCCTAAGAGAGATTTACCAATGAAGGTGAGAGTCTCTCTGCAAAATCTTGCTTTCTAAACTTTTTCTAGGTGCTTATACATGAAGTAGCATTAAGTGACAGAAACAGGAACAATTGGTATCAGAAACACTGAGGAGTTACAATCTCCTTCCATTCCACTTTGGAACAAACACAAGTTCACTTAAAAAAATAATCTGGGTAAGACGGAGCCATTGAGCAACCAAGGGTTATGCAAAAATCTGTTAAATGTATAGTGAATTTTCATTTTCATTAAAATATATATCAGAGATTAATTTTGACCAGCCATATTCTTCGTTTTTTCCTTTCTTTAGACACAGACTTCCTCTGTCCTGAAAATTATATTCCCATAATTTGGTGTATTTCACAAAGCCTATACCCAGCACACTCCATTTTATCTGTTTAATTGAGATGGAAAGTATCTAGTTTTCTCATTTATAAAATATAATAATAATATATAATTCATAAAGCATCATACAGCTCCAAATGGGGCAAAGTCAAAACTTTACTTCTACTTCTTTGCCATCTTCCTTTTTCAGAAATGTAAACTATGGTTCTTCAAAATTCAAAAAGCATACCCATTCAAACTAGTGTGTGTGTTTTAATATTAAAGAAAACTTGCAACTCAGTGTTGCTGCTTATAGAAGTAAATCCAGAAATACTCGAAATACAACTGAAATAAAATAGTAGTAAATAGCAATAATAATTATTATAATAGCAAGAATGAGTTTTTCTTCAAACTGAATAACATTTTTCAGTATAGAAATGCAGTGAGTTACTTTAGGGTACTGGAGAAAACTGGAATTAATTACCACACTAGTTTTTTCCCCAGCGTGACCCAACTGGGGTGGCAACAGATGACAATATGTAGCTTGCTCTTATTTCTATTATTACAAGAGGCACTGAAGCAGATTCCCCTTCACATAATAATATAATATATAATATAATAATATTGTGCCCTACGAGAAGCAAATAGCCTGTGCTGCTACACAGACTAGAGATTTACTTTTTCTACATAACACCTTTCAGTATCTGCCCATATTGCCCATATTACCACTTATGCTGTAATGTGATAAAAATTTCCCAGAAGAAACTGAATACAAAAATATAACAATACTGTATGCCAAACACACCCCTCATAGTTGAACACCATGCTCACAATGATAAATAACAGCAAAGAGAACTGTTTTTTTAAGCAGAACTATTGCAAGAGGCAAACATCCATCTCCTGCAACTCCTCAGTATTTCTCAGAAAAGATGCTGCCAGTAGACAACCATTCAGGACAGGTATCTCCAAAGGCACACCTTTTCTATTTACACCAAGTCTTCTCTTGACATAAACTGACTACACAGATTTTCCTTTCACCACCTTTGTCCTCCTAATCGTATCAAGCATAAAACAGCAGTTTTAATTTTCAAGATAGTAATTCTTTGAATTTTCTGTTATCCACTGCCAGGATGTTAGCATCCAATACCAAACAGGATACAGTGTTAATGTTCACTTACTAGTTGCTGGATTAAAAATAAGAATTAAGATATTTTTGTCACTATTCCTTAAGGCTATGGAAACCACGTCCCAAGCATAAGGAAAATGATCTTATTCAAACTGCTGTTCAGTATAAATATTCCTTGCAGAAAGCTTCACAGGATTTAGACTGTGTATCAAGACTATGACTTGCTGTGGTGTCTAACCTTTCTTACTACTTTATCTACTCCATTTAATGACTTGTACAAGGTAATAAGATACTTTTAAACATGTTTTTGAAAGTGCTGCGTGCATTATTCTCTGCCAGCTGTGGTAGTGGTACAAAAGAATAAAGGAGAAAATGGAGATCCAAATACCTTGGGGTTGAATGTGGATATGTCTATGTTGCTGTTGATTTTAAATCAAAAAGATTCACCATATTGAGCAAATTACTCCACACACGTCTGTGTTTTATCTGCCAGATTGGTTACAGCAGCCAAACTGGCTTGTGTATCTCAGGAACACAAAGCGATATAACCTTTCTTTCTTTCTTTGTATTCTTGCCACCCTCTCAAGATTTGTCGTCACCTGTTAAATATATTAGATTCAAAGTGCAAGCTCTTTGGGGTTGGGGTCCTTTTCTTCCAAGTTTCAGGTTCTACACACATACTAACCAAGCAATAACTCTGAGGCAAATGAAGCGCTCATGAAGTTGTTCAAATACTCAGCAGCTGAGTAGGCAGGAAATACATGCCTGAAAAGCAGAAGGGCTTGGAGGACTGAGAGGAGGAAAAAAAGTCAGTGGAAGTGGAGATGATACTGCAGGTGAAGAATTTAGGATAAAGAATTAAAACAAAAGTAATCACGCAAAAGAATGGAGGTAGCAATATATAATCTGGTAACACAGAGAACAGGAGTAAAGTCCATGACCAAGGTAAACCCACAGTAATTGACATGGGAGAAACATGAGAAAAAAGATTAACAGAAAAAAAAAAAAAAAAAAAAAAGCCATATACACATACCTGTAAACCATTTCATTAGGAGCCGTGTCATCAAAGGCATAATCAAAACGAAAAGTTTGGTTTTCTAGGTACCTTGTTAAGTCCACCTTTTGTTTTGGTTCATGTACCATCACAACATCTTTACTAGGAATTGTTATTACATCAAGGTCTTTCATTAAAGTTTCTATAAAATAAGTGAAATATATATATTTAACTAGCAACATTTCATTATTTTTTACATTTTTTCATTGTTTACACTCAAAACATCTCAGATAACACAGCTCCTCCAAGGAACAACGCTGCAATGGATTTTGGCTTCTGATGATACTGAGATAGTAATATGCTACATAAGAGATTTCATTTTGAAAGTCTAGTGATCCTACCCTACCACTTGGTAGAAATTAGAGAGAGGCTGAACAAGACTGAACAGAAAAACTAAGATAGTTAATTACAGCACTATCACTGTAGCTTGTTATGCATTCTGTAAGAACAGTTTCCATGGCATTCTTTTTCCTTAGGACATTTATACTGTTTTACACTTTACTGCCCTATCAGTTGAGTTTTTATACATAACTGGAGTTCCACTGGAGAAACTGAACACTGAAGTTCTACACTGCTTGTAGTGTCAAACTTAAAACCGCAATTAAATTTGTGACCTTATGATAATCTGATTTATTTGAAAAATAACCTTTTACTTTCCCTAGATCTTTAATGTTGCGGTCATACATAGACAGCTTTCAAAAAGAAAAAAAAATGCTTTCAGTCTATACAGACACTTTCATTTGTGTATTGCTCCTGGAACCTGAAAGTATACACCGTTAATATAGAATTTCTTTAAAAGAAAAATATTTATAAAAACCACCTTTGTAAGAAGAAAAAGTTGAAAAAGCTAAAGATCCTTCCTATCACTAAGAATGAACAAAAATGTGATTTCAATAGTGAGTTCCTAGCTTATAATTACTAAACAACATTACAATTTATTGCTAATTGTTGTGTGAGAGATTAGTCAGCAAAACACAGAACCCAGTGATGCATGATATGCACAAAAATAAAGATCCTTTTTGTGTACGGTCAGGATCCTAACGTGTCCTACTTGCAATCCTATGTAAAACTTCTTCAGGCATACAGTTCAAAAATTTTATGTGGCTTTATACAATCAGATAGAATCTTTCAATCTGTTAACATACTGATCAAACATTACCATTGGTTACCATTGCATGATATTACACACCAAGAGAAATATGCTTTCAAGACACTATATAATCCATTTTTCAACTGCAATGCAATAAAATAAAAAGCAATTATTCTGCAGTAATCACAGAGATGAAAGAAAGAACAGCAGTGAAAAGAGATATATGAAGGACAACTCTGCAGCAAAATCTCTTCAGACTAAGCAAAGCTGATTTTTGTTAAATGATTGTTTGGAATAATGCATTTACCTGCTCCCACCTACTTTTTATGATTATCTACATTCCTTCCTGATGAAAATTTGGAACAGTGCCCCTGAAAACCACCACATATTTCTCAATTATAAACGTGTGATGGAAAGAAAACCTTAAAATGTCGGAAACATCTATTTCTTGCAAAGTCAATACACAGACTGATACTGAGAACCTAAGCATTTTGGTAGTAATTTTGTGTTGGTGGGACTGATGAAATAAGCTATTTTATTTATTTCTCTTCCATTCTTTTATATTCTTGAACTTTAAAATGTGAAAGGAGAAGCACAGTGAAGTGTGTGGTTTCAGAAGATGATATCATGATTACTAGATTACCTCTGTGGTTCATATTCTGCATAGATTACTTCATTAATAACTTTTTATTGCAGCTTATTCTGAAAAATGCTGAATAACTTTAGTACCAACCTCATTTTTACTTAGACACTCACCTCCCTATAAAAATACCTCTGAGCTCTTTTTTTTAATACCACCAAACTACTAATACTTAAAATATGCAACTTACACAAAATCAAATCCTACATCTGAATGTACCAACCAACTTATGCCCCATGACAACTTGCTATCATTTACTGTAATTTCACTTTGTCCATCTTCAGCGCAGGTAAAAGGCGACATTTCCCAATAACGTATCAGATTTCTATGCCCTTCTAAGTTTTTCATATTTTATTAGATACAAAGATAACTTCCACTGGTGAAACAGAGATTCTACTGCAATCAGTTGCATGCATTCAATCACATGTTGAATGTCCTTATTAAGTATAAATATGTTGTACAAAATAGTTTCAGTTATCCAGTTTTTGAGATTATGCATTATTTCTAGATAATAAAAGAAAAAAAATACAGAGAATAAAAAAATAATATAGAGAATAATAACAGTAAAAATGAGGAAAAAAATATAAAGCAAAGTAGGGGAAGTGGCAACACAGAGGAGAAAAAATAAGACAAAACCTAACTATATACTGGTATCAATATGTTTTTCCTCTCCCACACAATTCTCCCATTTTCATTTGGATATACTCCAGATAATCCTCGATGTGTAGTTCTGACAGTACAAAACCAACAAATGCATACCATGCTGTTTTAGTGTCAGACCAGTGTTCTTTTGAGTCCTTTAGCTGAACAAAATGTAATAGAAAGAGAAGGAAACATCTTTCAAAACAGAAGTCATCTTGCTTAAGCACTAGATTCAGGCAGGCTTTATCCCATTTGCATTCTTAATTTCTCACTGAAAGTAGAGAATTTCATTGGAAGACTGGAATTTAATGGGAGCTGAAAACCTAAACTTTTTTTTTTTTTAATACAGACTTCAGTCTCATGAACACGGAACAAGAAGAAATGTTGTAATATTAATCAACTATAGCAAAAAGTCACTGGGGAGTCATTCTAGACCCTAGTAATTTTTCAGTGGCACTTCGTATGCCCCAAGGTATCTTGCCCAGTCCTGAGCAGCAACTCCAGGGGATACAAATTTACAGTTTCTCTGTAACCCACTAGCCCTGTTGAGGATGGCTTGGACATGCTTGGTCACCTCACTTGTCATAAGGCATTAGCATTTTAGACTGAAATGCTTCTCTGATGTCTGATATACTTGAAAGTATAAAAATGCACACACAAAAATGTGTAGTGACGTTTTCATTGGGTAGCTCTCTGCTCAGAAAATGAATGTAAATGACAGTAAAAGATTGATGATCCTAGTGCAATGTACAAATATGGAAAAATAAAAGTAGAATTAATTCCCAGATAAACGAATTACATCCTAGATGACCTTGGAAAAAAAATTAAAATTTGAGTCTCTCTGCACCTCAGCTCTCAGCCCATGAAATGGTGATAGTTGAATTACTTGTCCCCCCATCTCTATGCAGTTTCTAAGACTATGAAATTTTCTGGGTACAACACACATATTGTCTAATGTAACAGAGTTTCATCTTCAATCAGTATTTCTACATCACTTTAAAATACATAATACTACTTCCAGAAGCAGCATTTCAGTGAAACAATATTAGCAAAATCTTAAGTGTTCGATACCTTTTTTATTGAGTGGTCGTTTTCGTACACAAACACATATCCTGTGCTCATCAATCTGCAAAGGAAATAATCTTTCAGTGAACTACACCCTCATTCCATTTTACTTTATTTTACTTCTGTTCTTTACTCAATTAGCGAATCTTTTAAACAAAGAGAACTTTCCAAGACAACAAGACATCTGATCATGCAGAAGCCCTTTGTGTCTGCACAATAGCCAAGAACCCAAAAGGGAGAACTAGGCATTATTTGGTGGCCTTTTACAGTGGGGTTACAGAGTTGGTGGATAAGGGAAGAGCATCTGACAACATCTGCCTGGTCTTGTGCAAAGCATACGATACTGTCCTGTACATCTCTGTCTCTAAATTGGAGACATGAACTTAACAGATGGGTCACCTGATGGATAAGGAATTGGCCAGATGGTTGCACTCAAGAGTCATGATTGCTCAACATCCAAGAGGAGACCAGTGACGAGTGGTATTCCTCAAGAGTTGATATTTGAACTAGAGTTGCTTTAAATCTTTATCAGTGTCATGGGCAGCGGAATAAAATACAATCTCAGCAAGTCTGCTGATTACATCAAGCTGTGTGGTGCAGTGAGCACACCGAGGGGACCTCAACAGACTGTGAAGGTGGGCCTGTGCAAACTGCATGAATAGTTCCTTATAACACAGATTTTTTATTAATCTACTGACACTAAAACTAGTAGTTACTGAAAGTCCTAGACACATAAAAAAGTGTTTGTTACGTTATGTCATTTAAATATCTTTGACTATTTTTCATGTTTACAGACAAGTATACATTGAAAAAAATGAAAACAAATAGCAAAAATATAGAAGGATAAAAAAATTCCATGTTCCTTGGGTACTTACAGGATCTGCAGTGGTCAGTGGTCTATAATCCAAACTTCCCCTGAAGTCTCTTATCATGCACATAATTTCATAATTTGGATTTGTAGCATCAACATCCTAGGGAAGTAAGCAACAATTTTTAAAACATAGTTTTCTCCCTAAATGGATTAACTTCAGTATCTTCTTTTTCCTTTCTTTTTTTTAAAAAAAAAGTAAAATATACATTAAAAGAAATCTTACTTTTTTTCCAAAACACCAGAAACGTCTCAAGTACAAGTTTAATGCATTTTTCCATTCAGATGTCACCAATTTACAGATCATAAAGCAAAGCAGTTTTATGCCTCCTATTTAATTTTTTTTTTTTGGCTGCAAGTAATAGAAAATTCTTTTTAACTAAGGATTTATAAACATTCTACTCAAGAAGAGAAATTATGCCTGCCTTTGACAGAACCTTCATACTCAGAAAACACCTCTGAACTACCATGTAACCCCAGTGTATACAGTAAATGTTTCTCAATCTGAGGAAGGGATCCAGGGGGATACGCTCCATTACACAGGCATAAAACAGACTGCAGAAGACAGTGCAGGCACCCCTGTTGCTCTAAACACAACCCTGCTGCACCCAAGTTGGCTAAAGGACATCAGTCCTACCACTGGCCCTGAGTTAACTCCTACAGTTTCCCAGATGCGCTGGAAACTCTTCCAAGTCTGAGCCCCCGCAAAAAGCAGAGGGAATGAAACACAGTAGGCTAAACCCAGGCTCAGAAGTCCTCCTGTTCTTAAAGCTGGAGCCATCGGTATTGGAGCAAATGGACATGTAACAGGCCCTGGATGGTGCCTCCTCCAAGCCTTGCTAAGTCTGAGCCTATTGTGAGCTGATCTGTTAAACTGCCCAAATGTCCTTTCTATACCATTTCATGACACGATGCTGATGCCATGCATAGGAAGTCCCCTCTGGTGCTCAGACCTTTTTAAGCTTTGCATGGCTCCCCATAAGTGACACAGAATTCCCTTTGGATCACTGCTGGTTGTGAAAACATGCGTAGACACTGTTAGGAAGTGCTACATTGGGGTTAACAAGCTGAATATCTGCACCTGTGGCACAGAAGGTACTCTCCTAAGATGAAACTGCCCTGGAGCTGACTGTACCTTGATGACCTTCACCCTGACTACAGTGAACTAAAAACTGTAAGTCCATACAAAATGTATTACTGCTGAAATGTTTCCTTCTAATGTCCAGAAAGGGCTATTGCTTATTATGGAAAAAATGTCTGCCTTAATCTTTTTAAAACCCTGTTTAAAGGTCTTGCTCAGTGCCTGGCTAATCGTTGCTGCATTTCACAACAACAACAAAATACACAAAGCAATCTGAAGCAAAGATACATACACATCACCAAGGCGAACAGAGCTTCCTCATACTGGAGAAAGAAAGAAGTTTTTTACAGTGAGGGTTGTGAGACATTGGCACAAGTTGCCCAGAGAGGTGGCAGGCACCCCATGTGTGGAAACATTCAAAGTGAGATTGGATGGGGCTCTGAGCAACCTGGTCTGGTTGATGTTGTCCCTGCAGTGGGGATGGACTAGAGGACCTTTTATAAGATCCTTTCCAACCCAAACCATTCCATGATTCTATGATACAGAAGTTTAATACACAGACACAAAGGCAGTCTTCACAAAAGCAATAAAAAGAATATTTTAGGTGTAGTACCACATTTTCATACATAAAGCAAAAAATACATGTCCCCTAAACATATAGGCATGTTTTGCATTTGTGGAAATTAATGGAAATTAAGATTCAACATAGGTGATTTTACGTCAACTTAGAAATATCATTAAACCATGATGTAAATTGCCCGAATTATTTACTTGTTGGTGGTAGGTACTTCTGTCAGTAGTGGCTCGGTAGTATTTCTTTAGAGACACTAACACATACACACAGAGCTGCCAACAAGATCACACTGCTAGATCTGCAAAAGCTTTTACAATACTGTGACAGAAAGTCATTTAATATTAAGAGATTTTTCTCACAGGATTAGCAACTTCATTTCTCTCACCCAAGTTTATAAAAACTTGCTGTCAAAAGGCTCACATGATGCAAAGCTAAACTACAAACATATAGACAAGTTTATAGAAAAAAATCTTAAATACATTGTTCAAACTTGAGCCACAAAAATATCTCCCACAAAGCATCAAAGACCATAAAGAACAATTAATCATAATATTTTAGTACCTCCTGTAGAGTAACAGCTGAAAGTTTGGTTATTTTCAACAACAGATTTTCCATAAGAAGTAGCTATCATCAGTAGTTGCTCTTTAAGGAACACACAGCAAGAAAACCAATTTTAAGTAATTATTTTTGTAGGAAGAAAAAGAGGGGGAAAACAGTATAAAATAGTAAGTTATGAGAGTAATGTAAGAAAGCACCAAAATATTTATGAAACTTATGTAAGAATGAAAACACTTAATTTTTAAGATTAGAGTTCATAAAAATTACTAAAGACTGAAAAAATCACAGTAATTTTGCAATTATCTTCTCTTGCTGACATGTTATCCATCCAAGCTAAAAATACAAACCTGAGCTCTTTTTTCTCTAAGTTCTTGCTGCTGTAACCTTCTTTTTTCACGTTTCTCTTGCAGTTTTTCAACCTCTTTTACACAATTAGATTTTCTACGTGCTTGAAGAAAATGACAATTTTAAAATATTTTCAGTATGTTGCATAAATTTAGCATATACTCTGTAAAATTTCAATTATATTACTTTTTCAATAGTTAGAATGCATCTATTTATATCAACTATCTATTCAAGGAAATGAGCACAGAATAATAATGGCAATTTAATTTCTAAAATTTATAAAGTAAATAAACTAGGAAAAAATAATGGCAATGGAACAATAATTGCATGACCAAAAATGTAAGGAAAATGACCCTTGGACAGATACATGTGATCTCTTGGTTTTAATTAAAAGAAAGCCCAGGCAAATTAAAAAAAAAACAAAAAAACAAAAAAACCCAACAGTACCATGGTTCAAAAAAAAAATTCCAGATACTAGCACAACTATGACAGAAGTAAACATCTGTTTAGCCACACGTCTCTGCAAAAGCTTCTCCAAGGAAGCCTACAGACAACTGCGCACGTAGACCATATGTCATTTACAGACAACAACATAATCCAAGAGAATATACATGTAACGCCCAGAACAAACGAATCCTTGATACATGGTTTACATACAAGGGGGTCCAAATTCCTTTTTTGCAGCTTGAACTGGAGATATATCTGAAACACTACCATTCTGTTGAGATGAGGAAGACTGCTCAGGAAGCTGAGTAGGTCGTACGCGCGAAGAACCAACCACTGCAAAGGAAAAGCACAAGCTCATCTGGACACCAAAGAGTAATATTCCTATCCAATTCTGAAATGCTCCATTATGACGAGATGAAACAAGGCCTCTTCCCACACACAAACACCTACTGGAGGTGAGCAGGAGCCATATAAGTAACAACACTATTAATGAAGACACTGGGTATGCAGCCCTGTGTTTCTAGTGTTATACACTAACACAACATAATTATTATTAAATGCTGCATGTGCATATTTTTAAATACTACAGAATTAGTACAACTAGTGCACAGAAGGAAGCGTGTACTTGTAGCTATGCAGTCCTGAAGTTTAAAGTACTGAAATTTTACTTATATTGTGATTAAAACACAAGTAAGAAAAGAAGCCCAGCTGTTACACATTCTCTAGATGTTAAAAAATGGACCCATTTCATTGAGCCTGTGATCTCTGGAGGAGCAGAGGGATACAAATGAAAAGCAGCAAAGTGGAGCTCCCTTTTTGAGAGGAAGAAACAACCTTTTTTGACACTACAAAAGTGATACAGACACAATCTGTATGCTTAAACTTATACATTTCTTCTACATGTGCTGAAGATGCAGTGATGTCTGTTTCCAGTGAATGCAGTGGGAGTGGTGAGCATGTGACCTGAATGTTTCAGATTTTTTCTGAGTTACTATGCCAAATGCAGGCCAGCTCCCTCTGCAACATGGAGACACCTGTGAGACAGGTATCAAACATGTATGGTAGGCAGGACAAATCCCCAAATACAATAGGAGATCTCATGTACAGCACAAATTGAATAATTAAAAAAAAAAGTGTGCTGAGGAAAGCTTAATTACAAGACCAACAGAGACCAAATAGTTAGGCTGACTGTGAATAGTAGCATGAATAGGACCTCTTCAGTTACAGGTTATTTCATACCAAAAAGACAGTGTACTACAAATGACAACAGACAACATGTATGGATATGGAGACAGGTATCAATAGGATGCCTCAGATTTAAACCATACTAGTATGAAGAAAAATTATTAGATTTCCAATTTATTTAACATCCCTGACAACTGGCAGCAGGGAGAAAGTGGTTCCAATTTTTCACCAGACAAATCTGAACACTTTCAAATATATGCAAGCCCACTTGCTTTTCAAGTTTATACAGATGGACTGGAATCTAGTCTGAATTAATAACAGGTGATTAATATTTGGAAGAAGAATCATTACCATCATCAGTACAAGTTAGTTGTTTAATGCAGAAGAGAAAATTAAAACAGTAAAGCATTAACTATTCTTTCTAATGTTATAAATGTGTTACATCTGTATTTATCCCATACAAACTTTTCACCTATCCTCCTGTGGTATTTCAGCTTTTTTGGGTAGATTTTTTGCTATTAACTATAGAATGAGAAATAATCCATAGGGTTTAAGTAGTTTTTGAATGAATGTTTACACACAAATTGTTACTAAACAAAGACAAAAAACTGAAAGCATAAGAATTTAAAGTGCACTACTTCAGGTATATTGAAACAATAAAGCTGAAGCAAACTGAGGATGCTTTATCTTGGAAAAGTCCACACACAGTTTAATGAAGCCTAATTAATTAACTTTTTTTTGCACCTTCATCTTAATGAAAATTTTCTTCATGCTTTAACTTGCATATAAACCCTATTCCTAGATATGTATAGGAATAGCTCTAGGAATGTGTCTCATTCACACATACCAAAGTAGAAATGCAGCACTATTAAGGAATGTTAGGTGAGCAGAAGGTTATAATGTTCCCATTTGTTTACTTCCTTGAAATAGAAAGAGATAACACTTACCTCTGTTATCTCTGGAAGGGGTATCATTCTTAACTGGTGCCATAGTTCGTCGACTCTGTAAAGAAAGAAAACTGTTATTTGATCACTTTATTATTGAAAATGTAAACTGAAGCCTCACCTCTGCTTCCTTCCTGTGAATTAAAATAACATGACATCAGCCACACAGAGAGCTGATTGCTTCCACATCTTTTTCTGAAGTGCCTGAGGTGATGACTGCTTGAACTATAGGTACTGTATCAAAACAACCTTTAAAAACTTTTCTGTATTTATTTCTTGAGTTATAGTTAGTTATATGGATACAAGTCCCCAGCTCCCTCTATGCCTAACCTGCTCGTAGAAAATTTTCATAAACTCCAATTCACTAAAAGAAAAAGAAAGGAATACAGTTTTCAAAAGGCTCCATAGACAAAAAAGTTCAAGTTAAAAAATCAAGCATAACAACATCCACAGGAGTACTGTAAGTTTAACATGAGCATGTTGAGTAAGTATTACTAACCTTCACAATTTTGTTTACTTTGGCTGATGCAGCAGCTGGTGGTAGCGTCTCTGGACTGGGTTCAATATCTTCATCAGGAGCAAGATCTGGATTAAGTGAAAATATGCTCTCCAAGTCAATCTGCAAAATAATTTAAAATGCATTTCTGAGTCTTAGAACACTGTTCACCCTCCACCTTTCTCCTGTTATGTTTGAGAATAAACAATAAATCTATTTAGTGGTTTTACCCCACAATATATTCATTCTGTAACCTGAATTATTTTATGTTGACTTGACAAACGTAAGCTTTGGTCTTTGCATTAGTTGAAAACATGCCCTTCTGAAATGAGATGAACTTAATTTTGTCAGGGGATTAAATTAAAACAAAAGCACCCAGTGTTAGTGTGGTATTTGACAAGAACTTCAGAATACAAAAAAAAAATACTGTAACATATTGAGATCTCAGTTATTTGAAATTTCCCAGACAGTGCAAAAGAAACAGATGAATTACAGCTACAAAAAAAAAGCATAGTTGAAACCATGTTATATTTATCATACTAATTTTTCCCGTTCAGGTTCCTGGTTGAAAATGCTGTAAAATTTAAGTGGGGTATGAGCAGGATCCTAACAATAGCTCACTTCAGAGCCATTTAAACTTTGTTTCCTACAAATTTTTAATAGCTTTGGTCTCCATAAACTGCCATTTCCCCTTGCTGGACATTTCAAAGACCTCACTACCGTATGGATTCTGTAAATCCTGAAGGATGAGCTCAGATGATGAGTCACTAGGACATTCTTACTTTTTGTTTTTCCTTTTTCCTCTGTTTTTTCACAAAAACAGTGTCATTATTTCTGAGATGCTTCTCCAAATCTCGTCTGAAACTGGCTAACATGGTCCAAAATTTAAAGGAAGAGGAGATAGTTAGGCATTACATATGAAGACACAGTTTTTCAAAAGCAACACTTGAAAATTATTGCCAAAAATAAAGAAGCAAACAAACTACCAGTTTGATTCCTCAATAATACAAATACAAATTGATTTCTAACCCAACTCTCCCCATAGTTTTCTGCCTGAACTACAAGTAACTTTTCCTTTCAAAAGCTTGATTTTTCTACTTGTAAATAGAAGATGACAAGGTCAGCCTTTGCAATCTGGTTCAGATTGAATGCATGAAAAGAACCATGTAAAAGCTATTACACAGAGCTCAGGAAGTCAAATTTAAAACAACAGAAACCAGCATTTGCCCAACTGCTCCATACAAAACAGTCTGTAAACAAAAAACTACCAAGTAAATAAAGATTTTTATTTTCTCAGTTTCCACTGCAAGATCCAAGGTAATATTCATGTAGAATACACGTTTTTAAAAGGAAATTTCTAAAATAATTGAGTTTACCTCTTTGCCTTTTGTGTCTCCATTTTCAATCCATTCAACAGTTACACTTTCATTATCTTCATTTAGGGATGTTACCATAGCTTGGTGAATTCGGCCTAGAAAGCAAACAGAAAGAAGCTAGAAAAATCTAGAAACTTTTTCCAGAAATTACTTTCACCTTTGCATTGGCACATGTCCTGAGAGGCAGGAAGAAGAGGGTTAAAAAAAAAATAAGATGATAAACAGAAGGTGATTCCTGGGCGCACACTGTGAAGTGGCTCAGACCTGATCCATCAATGGAGGTTCTAATGAGACTGCCAGTGTATAACTGCAAAACCCAATGAACAGAAAACCACGTTGTAAGTTAACAAAATACCATGTGAAACCAGCACCACTTGGACTCTCTCTTCTGAGTGAAGACCAGTACAATGCCTCAAGCCTTCCTCAAGCAGTGAAGTCCCTGAGGTGTGCCTCCACAAAGGCTGGTTTGTCCCGTTCTAGTCTGATACAACTCTACACATTCCAACACAGAAGTGAAGCCCTGTTAAAACTGTATTATGATATACAGGTTTTATGGACATCCAATCAGTAGGTTAATTCAACTAAAATTAAATTGCCTGCAACAGTAATAAAAATCATAATTTTAAAAACATCTGCTAATACAGACTGCTGAGATGGAGTTAAGGTGCTATTGTTTTTACTTCTCCGGTGAAAGGCTCAAAGTCAGCAGGTCCCCATAAAGTAAAACAAATCCAGCAAACTTTCAGTATGAGTAAGGATACTTCTTCTTACAAATGTGGTGAGCCACAACTTTTTACTATCCTATTTCCTACACTGTTAACAAGGAGTGACTGTAAGAACAGAGCAGCCATGCACTGACAAAAAAAGGATCACGACCTAGATGTCACATTGACTTCACATCTGTGCTTTGCCCTAAGAGTGCCAAGCATTGGTGTTCTAAAGAAAACTAAGCCAGTGTGACTGTTCCTTTAACACCCTTCGACAATAAGACACAGTGGGAAAAAGAAATACCTCATTTTTCCCACCCCAAGCCTCCCCCAGGTACCCAAGAGCAACGTACAGCACCCCAAAGACAAGCACCCTGCTTGGCTGGGAGTTTCCTGCACCTTGGACCTTTTCCTCTACTTTCCTAGAGCTTCTAACCCCCAGAAATCCAATCCAAGTCTCTTTCACTTATTAGAATCTCTGTTTTAGCCACTTCAGTGGTTTTCTGTATGTAATGCTTTAGTTTTCTAAATATAATGTTTTTATATAACCTAAGCCTCTAAGGGCCTGCTGAGGGTCAGACAGAAGAAACACTTGTACTGAAAGCTCAAGATTATCTCACCTAACGGCATAAGTAACAAATGTATGTTAATGTTTCTCTTAGTGCAAAAACTGCCTAAACATTCACACCTTTTTAAAATTATGCAAGAAGAGAGACTAAAGGGAAGCATCATGGAAAGTATACAGCAAACCTGTATTTTTTGTTTGTATACAACCAACAGTACTCCTCTGTGTACTACCATGAGAAAGAGACACTGTATTAATCACAGAGCCATCATGTAAGTCCTATTGGCTGCTGAAGTGCTCTATTACTTTTGACAAAGAATAAATAATATTTTAAAAGGTATAACCTTTGCTATAACCAGTGAAAGAAGATCAAAGTGGGCTGATGAATTACTAGAAAATACTGAACACTCACAAACACAGTAAGCCAGCATGTCATAACAAAAAAATCACAATAAATCTTCCATCTCTGTGCCAGACTTCATCCATTTCCTGGCTAAGAAAGGCAGGGCTGAGAGAAAAAAAAGGCACTAGCAAAAATAGAAGTTATGTCCATATTCTAAGTATTCTCAGTCTGAATAGAAAATGTATACTATAATGTTTGAACTGGCAATGTACCCATACAATCTGTTCCTAAAAATTCTTTGTGTAATTAAAAGTTTACATGTTATTGAAGTGCCAAAAAACACATTTCCATCTTTACAATTGCCTCTTGCTCTGCACAAACAGTATTCCATTAAATTTTTCTAGTGCACATCTGAATACAGCAGCTGTGAAATTTAGGAATGCCAGCAACTAAGGCTGGCATAAACCTTGTCTAGCATATAAAGCAAGACCAAGCTGCAAATGTTAAAGTGTAAGAGAATAATGAGTCTGAAGAGCATGGTTGAAGGCAACACCCCTGATTTCTGGTGTATTTTCTAGGGTTGTTATCAAAATCTGAAATGTAAATACATCTGTGTAAACACAAACATATTATGACAAACTGGAAAAGGAACAAGGGATTTGAGAAAGACCACGTTCACACACATCTAAAAAATGAGGAAAGTAGAGCCACACTAACTCCTCATTTGGTGTTTTCTTTAATTGCTAGTGCCTCTCTGCACATGGTTAGAATTCACCTCATAGACAAAACTTCTGGGAAGTCACTTATTGCTACAGGGCTTAAAATTAATGGAGAAGTTATTGAAATGGCCGTTATCTATATAATATGTTCTGTCATACCACAAGTGGTGTCTGGGTTACCTCCTATTGACCAGAGCATTTAGAAGATATCGCTGCACATAGAGTAATAAGATAACTCAAACATCTGGGAAGACAACTCTTTAAATACACATAGGTAACAATATTCTCATCTTAATCAACAGAAAGTGAAGAGCATCAACTCTCCACTTTCTTCCTAGTCATCTCATGAACTATTAACAAATATAAGAAAGCAAGCATAAACACCGCAGAAATAACAGATAAATCCCCAGTTCTGAGTTCAAAGGGTGCAGAAAAATATTTAGAAAAGCGACAGCAAAAGCAAATACGCAGGGTTAAATCAAACTTTTTAACTACAGTTAAAAACCTAGGCAGCAGTTTTAACTGATCACAAACATCAAGCTGTACCTAGATTCTTATGTCTACACAAACTAAATATTTTCTCAAATCACAATTTTTAAGCAGTGATCACTGATAGTCCTAAAACCTTTTCATTTTCCTAATGGTTTTGAGAAATATTCAGTGTCAAGTATGGGTTGGCATTTTCTAAAATACAGTCTGTGATAACGAGTGGGCTGACACGTGACTCAAATCTTTTTGCGCTCTCAGAGGTGACTGAAGAAATAAGGCTGGAAAAAGACCGCAGCCTTCCCCACCCTTCCACGTAATTAAAGACACAGTACTCACACTTCTCATGCTAAAGGTTTGTGAAGCCTTAAAAATATCTTTGAGCTGTAATAATTAGAGAGTTATAAGCAGGCTCGGATCAGGGTAGAATGAAGAAAGGTTCCACTATGACACCCCCATCCCTTCCCAAAAAATAGTAGCAGGTCCCTGCCTGGCAGCATTACACTGTGACTATCTCATAGTTCGAGTGCTGTTAGTTTGAACCCAGGCAATTATTTTTAGCAGGCTACAGCGATGTTAAGGGACCCAAGATTCAGTAAAGGAAACTGAGTTTATACTACATCTTCTGAACTTGCCTCTTCTTTAGGAGCACAGATGTGTTAAATTAGGTCAGGCTGTGATCTGTCAGCAGAGCACAGCTTTTTTCTACTTGTATCAGCAGTAGATGTTTCCACAAATTGAGTACAAAAATATACTACAACTTAACATCTGCTACAGAGCCATGCTAAGGCTGACCGCTGCAACCCTTAAATGATTATGACAGGCATTTGAGAAATAACCATAATTTTCCAGATCATGTTCATGAGGGATTAACATGAATGTTATCTAGAGACAAATGGATGTGATTGACCCTCAACCTCTTCTATTACATATTCAAAAATTAAAATTGCAAAAAATATAATTTTCTTCATTCTCTTTTAAAAATAATACATGACCCAAATCACATTAAAAAATAAATTAATTAAAAAATGTTTAGGAGAAACATGAAACTTAATCCAGAAGCACTGTTTACCAGAATTCCCACTGGTTTCCTGGATGATGGGCTTCAATCCTGGTGACTCTGGTGAAAGGGCTTTCTTGCTCACACAGAGCTCAAGGAGATGAAAATAATACCTAACAAACAATGCCTGTACCCAACTTCAAAGAAAAATGCTCAAGGAAAGAGAATTCCAGGCTCAGCATTTCCAGTCATGTCAACTGTGGCAAGGTCCACAGTTCAGGTGTTCAGTTCAGGTGTTCAGAGCTTGCTATGGTCCTCCTTGCATCACAGTCCTGCTGCTAATCCCCTAAGGAAAAATCAGCACTTTTAAGTGACGTATGTTTATTTCCTCACCACATTAAACTTGTTTGATACAACACTAAACATGATTTAATGTTGTCCCAAGGGTTTATTTATCCACAAAAAAGTAGCCTTTTCTTTTCTTAATATCTACCACTTACCCTTCAGGGTTTTTTTACATAATCATACAACTTTCCTCATTGCTTTGTCTGTATAGTGTTATCACAGTGTCAAATGACTCAGTAAACATACACAGTAGCTGCCATTCTTCTAAACCAAATTCTTAAATATCTTTTAAAATATATCATTCTAATTCAATATTTGGTTTGGTAATTATTTTTCAATGATCCCTAACTACCCTAACTACCAACTTTTTGTTATATTCTCCAAATTATCACAGTAATACCCAAGTCTTTCAAATGACAAGCATGTTACAATCACAGGTTTTGATCTTTGTAAACCTCTACAACGTAATAGACAGGAATTTTGAGAACAGAAACTAATATTGCCAAAATCAAGTTTTTCATATCTGCCTTTATATGTTAGCTTTGAATTAAAATCTAACTTAATATGCTACTACCCCATCTAGAAAGCCACGAAACTAAGGAAATTCCCCATCTCGGACATGTACCCAATTTCTGTGCAAAAACCAATCAAACTTAGTGTTTTAGAAAAACAAAGTTCACAGATCATACTGACAGTCCACCAATAAATGAGGAGGGGAAAAAACCCCAACACAGCCATTTTTCTGAACTGTGCATATTATTTAGCTTCAAATTACATTTAGTACTCCTCATACAACAAATGCCACACATGCAAATTTTTGGTTCCCCTGGTGTTTATCACCAACAAGCCTTTCCACCCTGAACCACTAAATTATAACTCACTTTGCTCAGCCTAACTGAACTTGCCAGCTGCCCATACGGATGCACCTTCTCTAAAGCAGTTAACTAGAGTGCTGGTGTCACAGTTTTTGCTTTTTTAATAACTGTAAGAGCTCCAGATCTTTTCATATTGTTAATAATTGGGGTTTTCTGCTGACTTTTTACTCTGCAAGACAAACTCTAAAATTTCTCTTTACATTGAAAACAAGTTTCCTGTGGCTTCCCCAGTTACAGGAACACTGTTTTTACTTCCCTTCAAGGTCGGTTGAGGGTTTTTTTGGAGTGGAGAGCTAATACTCTTTTAAGCACATTTCAAAGAGCATTATTTCATATTAGTGAGCTCCTCATAAAACATCTTCCTTTTATTCACATTCCAAAGCCTCAATTGCCAGTGAAATTTATGGCAGCACCCCACTGGCTTCAAAAAAGGTTGGGCAAGAGTATGTTACCACCATAACATTCCTAAACAACACCATCATATTGCCTGTGTAGGTCTCAGTATAAGAGCAAGAGACTAGTCTTGTTTCTAAAGCAGCTGAATCCGTAAAGAAGTATTTAATCCCCACTGCTAACAGAGGCACTGATATTCAGATATTTAACAGCAGGTTATCTCAGGATGAATGAAACAGTACAGCTATCATTTTTAAGGAAGGATGAGTTCTCCAAATATAACTTAGCCACAGAAAAAGGTATTTAGAAGGAAACACATGTTCAACCATACCTAATACACACTACCCTAGAAACACTTCAATAAACTGAACACATTTCACCTTTTCCTCAATAAGTGCTGAGACTCTGCTACTCAGCCCAGTAAGCTGTGGTACCTTCATGTCAACACATGCAAGCTTCTTTACAAAGTCCATGTGGTCACAGTAATTTATTTAGTACTCTGTGCTTGTGTACACACACTTATACAAGAAGAATGACTCGATCTCCTTCAGCCTCTCAGGAGTATTTCCTTTCCAGGATTGTCAACTACAAGCGTTCACTTTTCCCCTTGTCACTTCATTCTGCTAGTTCATGCTTATTTTGCGATTAACTCAAATATCAAGATTTCCTGCATTTCATTTACAGTTTATGACCTTCCCATCTACAGCAAAAGCACATTTACTCTGTGCTACATTCTTCCCAGTTGTTTCATACTATACTTCCTAATCTTCCATATAATAAACATCCACAGAGATGATACACTCTAGCATAGTAGAGACTTTACCAAGACCAGTGTTACTTTCTGTGTTATGACCAGGAACAAAAAACTGTAATGGATGAGAAAAAACAGCCAGCCAGTCCCAAAACTGATTCCAGAACTATTACACAGAAATGATTAGGTATATTATCAGCCTCTGTGTTAAACATATTACAATCCTTGTATTAAGTGTCTTCCGAATAATTTTTCATATTATATAATACACTTTACTGAAATTCAAAGAAACTTACGGCTGACCTTCACAATTGGTCAATACCAGTAATGCTGCACAAAACTTTTCCCACTCTGACACCCAAGCAGCGCTAACTCCAATCAGGTAGGTCACCCTGCATCCAGATCCAGGATGTTTACCTGCTCTACCTCCAGGACACTATTTTGGATCACAAATACTAGAAGCATTTCAGCATCTAGTTTGGTCCACTGTTAGCTGCTACTTTTTAGTTGAGGCACTATATATTCGTAGAACATGTCAATTAGATTTTTTACTTCTTCCCCCCCATTTTAGTATGAAATCAAGCAGGATAAGCTGTAATCCCTTCTGAAACTGACGTTAATGTGATGGTCTATTGCACCATGACCTAAAATCCTTTTACACATCTATACTGGTTATCTGGTTATGCCATTGGCATAACCATTGGCATTGTCTTATTTTATGAGAAAGGAAGATGACTCCTACAAGGATCTATCATAGCATAACTGATCAACTTCCAACTCCCAACTAGCAGGAAGTACTAAGTTGAAACAGAAAAACCTCAAGCCCTTGAGATCACCTCCACATCTTTTTTCCACAGCACACCATGGACAGAAACCCTAAAACAAGTTGGTTTATGTTCACAATATCCCCAGGAAAGCACCTTGCACAGCACATTTCTCACATAGTTCTCATTCCAGGTCCTGCAGCTATGCCTATGGCAGCAGTAGTACACTGCAATATGAGCAGATCTGTATGGCAAAGCGGGTAGTGCCGAGGCTCAGACACTTGGGTTGGGATAATCTCAAACACAATTACAGACTGGGTGGAGAACGGATTGATAGCAGCCCTGAGGAAAAGGACTTGGTGGTCTTGGTCAATAAGAAGCTCAACATGATCCGGCAATGTGCACCCAGAAAGCCAGCTGTATCCTAGGCTGCATGAATAGAAATATGGCCAGCAGGTCAAGGGAGGTGATGCTGCCCCTCTACTCCACTATTGTGAGACCCCATCTGGAGTACTGCAGCCAGTTCTGGGGCCTCCAACATAAGAAAGACATGAAGCTGTTTGACTGAGTCCAGAGAAGGGTTATAAAGACGATAAAAAGGCTGAAGCACATCTCCTATGAATATAAGCTGAGAGAGTTGGGATTGTTCAGCCTGGAGAAGAGAAGGCTCCAGGTAGACCTTACCATGGCCTATAAAAGACTTTTTATACATTAAGTGGCTTATATTAAGGGATTTAATAAATATTCAGGGCTTTCCAGTACTTGAAGGGGCCTACAGGAAAGCTGGGGACTTTTTACTAGGCCATGTAGTTATAGGATGAGGAGGAACAGTTTTAAACTGAAAGAGGAAACATTTACAGTAGACATTACGAAGAAATACTTGTCTGAGCATGGTGAGACACTGGAGCAGGCTTCCCAGAGAAGCTGCAGATTTCTCTTCCCAGGAAGTGTTCAAAGCCAGGTTGGATGGGGCCTTGAGCAACCCGGTCTAGTGCAATGTGCATGCAGGGGGTTGTAAGCAGATGATCTTTTAGGTACCTTGAAACTCAGACCATTCTATGATGCAATGGGAATGACCACAGTACAGCGGCACTAGACTAAAATGTGGTGCAAGATAAATTGACAATTAGAGCAGTCCAAGACATTAGATACTTCAATCCTCTATACAAGATTACATACAGACGAGTGCTACTGAAGGAGGGCACTGGGAAAGTCAAACACTTTTCTTTCATGATACAGGCCTTCCAAAGCATTTAGCTTTGAAAGATTAGAATCTTACGTATCTTCCAGTCTGGTGCCCACTTGCACTCTGAATTACACTAAATTTGGCATGTCAACATTCAGCAAGACAGCATTTGGGTAGTGAGAAGCCGCGACTTCAAAGGGACATCTCAAAACCAAGAGAATACACAGAAAAGTGGCAGATGCGCACCAATATAGACAAAAGAAAAAAAAAATGCACCTGCAGAAAGATAACCTAATTTATGAGTACACAATGCTGAAACTGGAAGTAGAATTTACACTTCAAGTAAGAGTTTAACTGACATTAAACACACAGTTATCTCAAAACACCTACTCTACATGCAGCTGCAACTACAAAAAAGGCCAGAAAAACACTGTCCCACTATCAGGAAGCTAGAGAACAAAAACAAGTGTCACTTTCAAGCTATATATAAAACTTTAGTATGCCCACACCTCAGGTAATGTGGCACTAGTCTTCTGCCCTGGTTTAAGCCAGGGAGGGGGAAGTTTTCACTTGCTTTTCATAGAGTAATCTTCATTTTGTTATCCATTTACATAGCACTCTCCCTCCCAAAACGTAAAAATACTCAAACCAAACCAACAGTAATCCACTCCTTTCCAAAATCCCTGTGAAGTTTCCCAGTGCCCACTGGTCCCTTTCATAGGCCACATGAAACACCCCTTCCACTGCCTCTCAGTTAGGTAGTTTAAGAAACATCAAGTAATCAGAGCTGCAGACTTTATCCAAATGAGAACAACTTGTTAATGTATGCCATGGCAGTATTTTTCTTTATCATATTTTTCTTTTACTACTAGCATAAGAGAATGTTAGCATTCAATGCCTGGTAATAACATTCACATCTTTCCTACAGGCTGACAACCTGTAAACAAGTTTAAGGAATAGTTCAATATATACTTTTTTTTTAAAAAACTGAACAGAAATTGGTATCTAATTGCACACGTAGTCACGAATTTGTCAGAATCCTCTAGAACAATTTTGCAGGCAGCTTCTTTAAAATATTTTAAAACTGCTTCTTTGCTATACTTTTGCAGGTCAGTGTCCTCTGTATTCAGTACGAATGTCATACAATTATAGGTAGGAGCAGAATTACTCAAGTATCTCCTTCAAACAGCACCAGGGTTTGGTGGTTGCTGAATTTTTTTTTAGCAAGAGGATTTAAGCTTGTGGTGGATACACTCTGCTAAAAAGATTGACAAGACTTGGCCAGTCTTCACTCTCCCTTTGCCCTCTCTCATTTTGTTTGTTGCCTGAATAAACAGCAGAAACCTCCTATTCATTACTTTCACTGAAGCTGACAGTAGCCACCTTTCAACAGATGTTTTCAAATGGTGCCATTTGCCTTGTTGTTGTGGGTATCTATCTATCTATCTCCTTTATAATATTACATTTAGTAAGATTATTACTTCATTTATTACAGAGCTGTCAGCTGTTGCTCCTAATTAAAAGTCAGAAGCCCTTACTCTCATACAACTTAAAAGACTGTATTTTTCTCTTAACATAGTTCTAAAAGCTCAAAGCAATGAAAAAACTAAGTAATATTTAATTCTTCCCTGTGTTTGAAGAAATCTTACTATAACTTAAAAATAATTAGGTGTGGTTTCTATTAACTTCTTCATCACCACATGAATTCCTATCCTATTAATGTCAAAATGAACTGGTAAGTTCAGACCATGAAAGTGTAAAAGAATATGCAAACTTAACCCAAAATTGAAGTAGAAATTCAGAGCATTTAAAAATTGAAGTGTGCTTGTGCTTTTCAAGCTGAATTTATTTCCACTGCCTTCTTCCTAGAGAGATCCTCATCACTGCATCATTATGCATACCTGCATCCCCAGCAAATACTTTCATAGATCGGTTGGAAATACATCTCTGGAGTACAACTCTGTATGTAGTTCAGATACAAGGGGAAAGTAACACATTTGAGTCATTACAAAGTGACTGCAGCCCTGTGCAACAAAAATTCTAGAACTACTTTAGAAGAGCACAAACACACTACACATCTTGCTTATAAAGAGAAAGTCTTGAAGTCTATGCTCCATCGCCTTCCACTCACACGTTCAGTGAGTTCCGTTACAGGTAACTCCTAACATACTGTCCTGTAAGTAGCAGAAGAGGCTGAAAATACTCACAATTTAGACACTTGGAATTAAGACAGCTCTGAGTGGCTGATGGGAGCCATGAGAAACTCAAACTGGCACTTGACAAAGCCTGAATGGGATTACTGATAACTGAGAAGCCGGTAACATTCCACTATGTGAAAAGCGTAACATTACTTCATAAAATTCAACCACATAAAAGGGGTTTGGTTATATGCAAGTTACACTTTTTTACTGCTTGGAATTCAACAATTAGTTTTACAGTGTCAGCATTGCAGAAGTGGCAAGGAATGCAGCAAACTGTTCCTTTACAAGTCTGGGAAACTTCAAAGCAGCTAGTGTCTGAATTTAGACTGAGGTATTAGAGTTATCAAAACCCTTCTAGGTGTGTTCTGCTCGTGGTAAATGATTCAGTGAATTACACTCATTAAAAAAACTAATAGCCATAAGCCGTAATTTTACCACTTAACTTTATTACCTTTTGTCTAACAGATGTAAAAAAATCAGTTTTTCAAAGTTGTTCAAGACAGCAAAATTAACTCCAGAGAACATTTTTACCACAGATATGGTAATGCCATCTTTGTGAAACCCTCCCAAGGAACTACTTACTACCTGTGGCTGCTCTTTTTTTCAGAAACAATTACCAGGCATGGAGAAGAGTGGCAAAAGAGAAGAATATCTAGCCCCCTGCTCTACATCCAGAGCTGGCCCCCATGAGAAAAGCACCTAGCACTTCAGGTGTACTTCACCAACTTCTAGTAAATTAATGAATTAAACCTTCTAGTAAAGAAGGTTTATCAATCTTCTAAGCCACAACTGACCTACTTATCACGACATCTTCTGGGGACATGAACAATAACACAGTTCCATGGTATCAGACACTGTCCTCCTGTCTTACAACTTAACATGTACTACAGAATTCAAAGGAGCCCTTTACAGAGGTCGAAGGTGTTGGCAAATTATGCCAGTCACTTGTCTATCACTGTATTAGGAACACTATAGGAAACTCTAGGCTTATTGAGTGAAAAACAGACAAAAAAAATGAATACTCAAACAGTAATACAAACCTGTGAATGCTTTAAGAGGACAGAAAAAGAAGGAACAGCACATGTACCTGTACATACACAATGGGAAAAGGTTTGAGAACACAGCTAATGGCAGTTTAAGACAATCTACATTTGGATTACCATAGTTTTAGTTCCTTGCCCTCTGTGCCTCGTTTCCCTACCACACATCTAACTAAAAACTAATACAGAGGCAGCAGACAGACAACTTAAACAGATGTGAAATCACACCAGTAGTCAAAAATCACTGTAGCTAGTTTATTTATTATGACTGTCTACCTCTTATGGAAGTATAAAAATCTCTACCAAAGCTTAGGAAAAACTGAACCAAACAATATACCTACAAACATTTTTTTTTTTTTAGTACCTATGTTCAGATCAGTATTGAGAACAATTTAAATAAAATGCCATATACCAAGTCACTATAAAACCTGGAGATTTGGAATATACAACTGCAAGCAATTTTTTTTAAATTACATTTGAGGGAACTGTAACTGTTCCCTCTGAAAAAAATAAAAATACTTCCTGAAAACACAGAGGTGGTAAAACTAGGAAACAGACATAAGATTTCTAGCAAGCAAAAGTAATCTTCATTTACCTGAAAGCTTATTTGTGCTTTTGAAATAGATTAACAAGTATAACGAAAAATGTACCACAACTCCATAAAAACCTTCTGCCCTACATCTGGAAATACATACTGAAAGCATCTATGCTTCCAAATAATTTTAGCCATGCTACAGAGGCATGTAACAGAGGCAAACACTTAGAAAGTTATTTCAAAAAGGACAAAGAAAATTTAAATAATCCTCCTGGACAACACTTCTGTAGGAACAAACCCCAGAAACTCTGGATCTAACAATATAATAAACCACACCAGAGAAGAAAGTCTAAATGTTGGAACACATTAGCTCAACTAGCAACAGCAGACTTGAATCCCTGCCTGTGATCTGCCCACTATGGAAGGACAAAGACACATTATGTCTCTATGGGCTTACATAGGGATTAGGTAATTGAGTCAAATGACTTCAATGTGGTAACAAAAATGTCTTAATCACAGGGAACAATTAGATGTATGTCACCAAAGGAAAGAGTAAAAGTACATTACCATTTAAATCTCTCCTCAAGAGCCTGTAAAACAGGGTAACTACACAAACTCAAGCTTATCTGTCCTGATATGAAATTACTGCTATTGGGAGTTGTATGTAAAGATCACGATCATCATACAGGATTGCCCAGAAGACAGAGGATGCTACAGATCGCTCAGCTCTGAGAAACATCCATTTCACAGAAGTTGTGATTTAAAGAAAAAAGTTGCAGCCTGGACTGGTACAAAAATTTAGTCTTACTTGTGTTTGAAGGTGAAACAGTTACCATGATGTTTTGGCAAGATGAAGGAGACAGGTGCTGCCAGCAGGTTTTTTGACTATATGGGTTATATCTGACCATGCTGACCAGCTCCTTTAGAGGCAAGTGAAAAAAATTCTTAAAGAGCCAATTACAAAGTAACACAGCCACAAGCAAGATTTCTTCCTCTCTCAAATGAGTTAGAGGTTATTTAAACTATAGACGCAGGAAGAACAGAAACTGGTTTTAATTATTAAATTATTAAATTTATTTATTATTATTAAATTATTAATTTAATACCTGATTTATATATATATTTTAATAACTGTTTTTTTTTTTAATTTTTAGTGTAAAACTGGATACTCCTACCATCCTTCTTAAAATTCTGCCCCGCTTCTAGCTTCCATTTTCTCCAATAATAGCACCACTAAACTGTGCCTAGCTTATTCTCCTTAACAAGTTAGTTTTCTCTTTTAAGCACGACACCTGTCCTGTTCTTGGATCATGAAAAAATGGGCTCATTGTCTTTCTTTTTTACACCATTTGATGGTTAATCCCCCAAAATTCAGCATCTTTCTTTCCTTGAAGTTGAGTGAAATTTTCAGGCACTCTTCCAATTGCAGTAATGTTCATACCTGTTACATTATTTCTGACACAGTGAGATCCAAATTTCATTTCCCCTCCCCACTTTCAGAACAAACAAATACATAATTAATATCTCTGTGTTTCTAGGTAGCATTTCAGCTCTGCAAAAACAGAGAGAATAGGAACAACCTGAGGAGGAAATGGACGAACACAATTGTACCAAAAAAGTAACGAAAAAACACAAACTAGTCTTCTAAAGGGCTGCAAGACATATGAGTTTTACCCTATTTAAACAAAATACTAAGAATTTATAGAAAAAAAAAAGTTAAATATTGTCTTCAAGTCATTATACAGGGCGTGTGGACATAAATTCATAAATGTAAAGCGGTGGGATGTCATTGTTTGAGTCAAGGAAATTTGTCCACAGAAAAATGCCCTTATTCAGACTTCAACATGGTGCATCTTCTGGCCCAGGACATTGCAGCAGGTCAGGTGGGTACCTTATGGCCCCCTCCTAACTTCCTTAAGTATCCATGTGAAAGGGCACATTTCTCAAGACTGGAAATGCAGTCCATTCTTAGCTATTCACAACCTGAAGCAAAGGATTTCTTTCCTGTTTCCAAGATAGATTACCAAGGCATATTTCAAGCAACGTACATAAGTTACACTGCAGTAAGTAGTAAATTTCAGTACCAGAAATTATTATAAAAAAGCCAAACTAGCTGACCACTTACTATGATCTTATGTTACATTACATTATGGTTTCTACCAATGTTTACACACTGAGAAAAAACAGATACACAGAAAGAACCCCTATCTAAACAGTGTTTTTCATGGTTCTTTGGCCATGGTTTTAACTCTCTTCATTTGTACAACATCTATTTTACATTCATTCCTACAAATCTCCCATGAAACACTTAAGTTTATTAGAATTTGTCAAAATGAAAGAATAAGTAACTTTCCTTTTCAGGATGTTCTGATTTCAAGCTCACATTTACTGTGTTTTCCATGTCTTTGCAATTTTGTTGTAGTGAACACGTATGGCCTGTAACATTAATGTTTCACCAAAGAAAACTGTGTGTCTGTTACGTCCTCTTTATATTTAAAGAAAAACTGAGTTATCCAGAATTAATCACTGAGTTCAGAGAAGTGCTCAACAGAACTCGCAGAAAAATGGGAAAAAATGCATTCTTTTTCAAATGGCAACATTAGAAAAGCAAAACTTTATTTTTCTCTGGTTTCAGCAAATAAACAGGTAAACACAGACATTTTAAACAATAACTATACCTACCTCTCAAAATAATATTATTTTTAAAAAGGACTCCCTACAGTCTATACAACATGTGGAAAAAAAAGACCAGACTAACCACTTTCATCAAAAGTTTTTTAAACAGTTTTAATTGTGCTTTCAGCCAAGGGTAGCTGGTATGATACTCATACCAGGATATGATGCTGGGTTGAGCAGATCCAGGTAGTGGCTTACTCTTTACCAAACCAGATATACGTAAGGACCTTCACTTCATTCTGGCCATGGCTTTCCTACACACACACCTCTGCAGTCACAGACCCCTCTGTGAGCTACTGGACCTCACTAATCATGTAGAAAAATAGCACATCCAAAACTTTTCTACTGTGTTTAGTGAACCAAATCGTCAATTACTGTCATAAGAAGAATCATTGCCCATACCGGATGGCAGAGACAGCCTCTAGGAACCACGCAGCTCACAGAGGCATAGGCAGCAAGATCCCCCGCTGGTTACAAATGGCTAGGCTGATTTTGTCTGCCTGTGCAACTCCAGCTCAGGTTTGAAAACCACCTTCTGAAAGGCAATGCAACCTAGTGCTGGCTGTCCTTCCAAAGCTTTCTCAAAATGCTCCCTTCCACATACCTAGGACAGTTTCTTCCAGCTTAATGGGAAAAGAATGATCCAAAGCTTCCGCCTGAGCCAGAAGAGGGTACCTCCTCCTCTAGTCCCAACACAAACCAAGCAAACTTCACCACTAATCAGGACCCACTAAGCTGTGTAACACTGCAGTCTGATTGCTCACTCAGGACCAGGTTAATACAAATGTTCCAAACCCTACAGTTTGAGCAATTGCTGTGAAGTATACTACTGATGTGTAACATATTTACTGTACTGCATGGCATGTGTGATACAGCAAAATATGTAAACCATTAACAGTAATTCAAATATTGTCATGTTCAAGGGTCACTGTCCTCATTTCTGACATTAGAAGTGAGCAGAGCTTTGTTCCTCACTTCACTCAGAGGAAAAAACCAAACAAACAAACAAAACCCAAAAACAAAAACAAACAAACAAAAAACCCCAAACAAACAAAACCAGCATTGCAATGCCTTATTTTCCAAAGGTATACGAACCAAACAGGAGTATCTATTTAGTAAGCCCATACAGATCTCAGGAAAACAGTTTTACAAATTGCTACAGCGAGGTTTTCTGAAACCCCAAAGAGAGATCTGCAGCAGTTATGCAAGGGCCAGACTGATCAGATCCTTCACGTGACACCTAAGCTATTAAACACAAATTGAGGGGTAAGGTTTAGTATAGTGTCCATCCAACACCAACCATTATTTAATTGTAGGGTTGAACTGCAGTATGGGACACAAGAAAGACAAGCTGCACAAAGCTTGTCAGCTGCTCATCTCCTGCCTCATCAAAAAACCACACTAAGTTCAGTGCGTTTGACCTCCAGATCTTCCTTTCCTTAAACATATCTGCTTATTCTTTAGCAAGATCCTGAAGCCTGAAGGGAAAAAAAAAATCAAAAAAGACTTGACAGAAAATCCCAGCAGAACCCCACCCCAGTTTAGCAGGCTTCATAGACCTCTCTGAGGCCAAAAACAGATGACATATTTTCACTCAAGGAACTGAGGTCACGAAGGACCTGCCATTGATTCAGCCACTGTATTTTCCACTTTGGTTCTCTCCTACCAGACAAACATGTAGTTAGCACCCTAACCATGTTACATACACCTCCTTTATTCATGTGCATTTCTAGACAGCACCATACATCCTCCTGCCAGGATATGCTGGGCAAGATGTCACACACCGGATTCCCCGCAGAGAAATAACTCATGGCATTAGCAGCAAGCACTCTTCTTACATTTTAATCGTAAAGAACATCTGAAATAATAACATCAAGCTTTTTGTCAAGTGATATAAGTGTCCAAAGGCATTATTGTCAAGGCACAATGTAGTGTCATTTTTTCAGAGCACGGCTCATATGCCAAAGCAAGTAAGTTATTTCTTTACATTAAAGGCCTCTCCTCCCTCCATCACCTCACCCCTTGGTGAGGCCCTCCCACTTCCCTGCCCAAACCTCCCCGGGTTTTTCTCTTCCCTCCACCTCTCCCCACGCCCCTCTGCCCCCAAATCCCCTCACCACCCACACTCACAGCCACCCCGCACGCCTCACTGCCCATCTCGCACCCCTCCTGCTCTCCCCTCCCCCACGAGCCCACCCATCCCTGCCTCTATACCCACAACAGCCCCCTCCCCGCCCTGCGGCAGCCACCCAAGTCCCACGAGCGGCCGCCACTGCCGCTCGCGCCTGGCGCAACCGCCCTGCACAGGCAAACGCGAGCGCTCCCCTGGCAACCGCAGCGCGCGCCAGGCCCGGCCACTCCCCGGCTCCGCGCACACAATGGGCTCCGCGCGCAGCCCCCTACTCGCCCCCTCCCCGCGCCGCGCACCGAGGCGGCGGCTGCGCCCGGCCGCGGTCTGCGGCCGCTCCGCCGAGCCCGCCTCTCCCGCTGCCCCTGCAACACTGACCATCGCTGCGCTTGATCTCCACGTAGATCCCTATCTGGATCTTGCCGAAGTTGGCCGCTGCCATCGCTTCATGGGGCAGCCGGGCGCACAGGGAGCGGGGAAGGAGGGCACGAACGGTATCTGCGGCGACAGCAGCGACCGCGGCGGCTCTGGAAGAGAGAGAGAGAGGAAGGGAGGGGGGAGAGTAAGAGGAGAAGGGGAAGGAGAGAGGGAGGGAGGGGCGCAGGGGAGAGGGAGGAAGGGGAAGAGAGAAAAGGCGCCGGACAGACACAGCACCGCTGCAAGCTGCTGCGCTTGCGCGCGTGGCCGTGGCGTCACGGCAGGAGCGGCTTCGCGGGAGGCGGGGGCGGGAGCGGGAGCGGGAGCGTCGGAGTCGACGTCGACGTCGTCGTAGTCGACCGGCGCCTGCCGTCCCCGCCCTCTGCTCTTTCTTCCATCCTCTGCTTCCTGCCTCGGAGGGAGGAGGTGAGCGAGCCTGGGTGAGTTCTCGTGTCTCTTGTCACAGGGGAGCTGGGACTCCCTGCCCTTCGCCGCGGCCTCAGACAGCTACGCCTCGCACACCGGCGGCGCCCTCCCCTTGCCGTGGCGCCGCAGCTGTTTCTTCACAGCCGCCCTTAGCGGCACCTCAGCCGGGCTGGCTCGAGATGGGCGCCCAGCTGACCTGGGACCGGCGCCCCGCCAGATAGCCATGGTCAGGAGCCAGGAGATGCTCATCCCATCCGAAGGCCGACTGTGCGAGCCTCTACCTGTTGGATATGTCCCCGCCTTAGTAACGCACCTGTTTGGCACGAAATGGTGACTGAGTTGCTCTGAAGTTTTAGTGTAATAGCTTTATCTACCTACTGTCTGCTCACACGGCTCCCATGTGTCAAGTAGAGCAGCTTAGAAGCATTGTTCATGCTCCACAATCTTCCACTACCGCTGACAAAGGCCATGCTGTCAAATGCACCCATCTATCTTCATGGCTGCCCCTTGGCTTTTTAGAGCTTAAAATAAAAAACACTTTATGTTCAGCATTTCCCTATTATGACATTTGTACCTCAGGCAAGCCAATTGATTAAATCCCTTGGTTTTCTCCTCTGAGGGCAGTTCCCAATGTGGTGAAGCCATTACCAATTTAAATGCCTTTCCTGCACAGCTTCCAGGTCACCTGGAACTGCATCACAGCTATCATGCAACACACAGCCTCTTCTTGACCAGCAAAACTAGCCTATTAAAAAATAACCCCTCAATCTACATGGCAATGGATAAATAATGACAGCTGACACTACTCCATCCCCTCAGAACTGTTCCTTCCCACCTAACCTGTCACCGTTTTTGCTTCAAATATTCTCCCTGTCTCTAATGTTGGTCTCATACTAAAACGTGAACAATAGCCAGTGAATCAGAGTCAAGAAATTATGGCTCCTATTTCCTACAGGTTTTATATGTACATGTACTTGTGTGCATATAGAGAAAGCAGCCCTGTGGAGAAGGACTTGGAGGTGTTGGCCAACAGGTCAGGGGAAGTGATTCTTCCCTTCTCCTGTGGGAGGGGAAGAGCAGCTCTTCTATGAGGAAAGGCTGAGAAAGTCAGGATTGTTTAGCCTGGAGAAGAGAAAGCTATAGGGAAGCCCTACCATGGCCTTTAGTATATAAAAGGAATGTTTATAGCAAAGATGGAGACTTTATACTAGTGCCTGTAGTGACAGGACAAGGGGCTATGGTTGCAAGTAGAATGAGAGTAGGTTTGTATTGGATAAAAGATAGAATTATTTTGTCATGAGAGCAGTGAGACATTAGAACAGGTTGCTGGGAAAAGTTGTGGATGTCCCATCCCTAGAAGTATTCAGCTCCAGACTGGATGGGGATTTGATCACCTTGGTCTAGTGGAAGGTGTCTGTGCCCATGGCAGAGGGGTTGGAACTAGATGATCTTTGAAGGCTCCTTGTGACTCCAGCTATTCTGTGATTCTGTATATATGCCCACACAAAAGCCAGAAGAGGAACTGCCAGAGTGTTAAAACAAACATCAACATCCATCTGGCTCAACTTGATTGCTACTTGTACTGGCTCTAATGTATAAAGCACCTTTTTGATTAAGTATTAAGGAAATATTAAATGAAAGAAAGTTTAACACTTTTTAAATCTGGGCCATAATCTCTTATCCTTGCATACCTTTATGTTTTAATGGAAAGATCTAGGTCTGTATTCACAGAAAACATTACTTGTTATGTTTATGGTGGAAATACAGTATTAAAGGTATTGAGATATATCCAGCAGAACTACTTTGGCTTTTTAGTATAGTCACTGTCTGCTTAATTTAGACTACTGTCCAACACTTGTAAAGAAATACCTCTCTTTGGAAAAGTGTGATAGAAATACCATCACAAAGGGTCCAGTGTCTTTAAAAAGCGCTCTTCTAATTGAAACAGAATTATGCCCTTTTTAAAGTATAGATATTTTTGAAACAAAACTAAAATGCAACAAATGTTTGACTTATATAAGAAAAAGGCAGAGACTACCCACTATAATGCCACAACATTTTAATGACTTGCACTGGATATTTTATTATGTTCTTTTTAGACAAATTCTACATATAGACATACTATTTATAGTTGAGTTTTAGTCAGGAGAAGTAACTAGGACAGGCTTGGATTGCTATGGCTTGGTCTCTGTATAACTTACATTTGTGATAAATCTGATTGAATCTTTTTATGTAATGTAAAAATAAACTTTTTCAGACTGTAAGAGTAATTAAAAGACAGTTCATTTGAAATAGGTAAATAAGAAATTATAAACTATTTTTAATAATATTTGGTCTGCATCCCATAGTGTATGTGTTATATATCCCATATGTATACCATAATCTTTATGGTATCCCATAAAAATGAGAGGTAAATTATATATAATTTTCAGGAAAATTATGTGAGTTCTGTCACTGCAGAAATGAATTATTGCTTTTGCACACAAAAGCAATCAGGCCACCCCACTGAGGTAAAGATGGTGTATCTTAGAAACATGTACACACCGTAAGTATTTACAAAATCAGGTGCTACTCCAAAATAAAAAATAGAACCTAAATTTGTATCAATCTGTAGTTAATCCTGTATTCTTTGAAATACTTTGACCTCAGTCTAACAGATCATTTTAAAATGTTCTAAACTTCAAATACATATTTGCAGTTCACTCATGAAAATACGACCCCAAATTTTGTTGTAGCCTTTGTGACAGGTGAGAGATTGCATATTGCCATAAAGCATGCATGGAGGTTTTCATGTCAGCAATGGCCAGAAAATCACCTGTGTGTGCCTAGAAAATGAACAGCAATAGAAGAAACAAAATTCAAGTATTTTAAAAACATGGTGAAGCATTATGCAAATAAAAGTCTCTGATTGGCTGGTTTTTAAGTAAGTGTTGCATTTTTGAAGATAAATCATCCAAGACTGTTCTCCTGAGTACCAGGTCTTTCTTAGTTAATATTCTAAATGTATTCTGTTTTCAGTTTTGATTACCAATACATATGCAGTTGTGTATTAAGTAGAAGAACTAAAGCCTTGAGGTCCAAAACTGTTACACATTTTTAATTGAGGCACCGGAAAACGTAGTTATGTACATCTTTCCATTTTATTGGACCACTAATACAGAGTTTCTCTGACCATTTTTTAGCAAGAATATTCATGAGATCTAAAATAATGTGTGCAAAATTACCAGAGTGGCACATATCTATTTTTTCTAGCATCAGTCCATGGTGCTTCTGACATACATATAAATAATACAGTCACTGAAGCTTTGGCATTCAGTTTAAAACTTTGGCTGCTTTTAGATTAGTAAGATATCAAAAATTATAGAAAATTATTATGCATTGGTTATGATCCAACTGCTAGCAGGAAATCTTCCATTTTCAGCAAACACTACCTTGCAAACATCTACTTGCATTTCACACACACACTAAGATTCTTAATTCACTATCTCTAGATGTCAAAATCAAGTTAGGAATATCAGCCTACCTTCTCGATAACTTAAAGACTATTGATTATTAAGCATTTCAACTCTTTCACAACACTAGTGAGCAAATATGATTAATCATGGTACATTTTTACAATCATATTCATACGAAATACTTTATTTATAAAGCTAAACTGGGAAAATATTTCTCTAGCTCTGTGAATGCAGCTGGTATTCAATGTCTATGCAGGGCAGTCAACAGACAGGTCAAAGGAACATGTGGTGGCTTACAAGACTAAAAGAAGATTACCAACATATCTATTACTAAGAAGAGATTTTTAAAGGGAGCCACCACAATACTGCAGCTTCTCAGTCATCATGAGAAACTCTTGCAGTATAGAAAAAAATTGCAAAATTAATAATAGGTGGTTTCTTCCACTTAAGAATCAGTAAATGTGCAAGAAGCACCTGAAGTACTTTGAGTTCCCTATTGCCCAGTTATATAGATGGTTTTTTCTTGTCCAGTTCAGTACTTTTGTGAAAGAAATAAAAGCTCTTCTCAGATCCTGCTCTCACAGATCCTGCTCTGTGTTCAGAGAACTGTGTTTTTCAAATGTTTGAAAAAAAAAGCTCTTGTTTCAAGAGCTTTTTGCACTGACTCTCTGGCCCAGGGTGCTGCACTGTCGCCTGTGTTTGTACAAGGCCCTTTCCACGTCTGGACTCAAGTTGTTGTCGTTGCTGCTATCTCTGTCGTTTTATTCCTGTTAGTCTTTTCCATGGCAGAGGACTGACCTTTGGTCTTCTTTCTTTAGTTTTCCATGTTGTTTCCGGTGTGTTGATGTGTAACTATGTAAAAGGAAGTGAATACATCTAGTGTTAACAGTCTGACGATGCATGATTTTTTAGAAGCTTTCCTAAGCAATTTTTTGTGTCTCTACATAGTCAGTGGTACCTTTGAAGCGACGAAATAGGTAAGAAATGCATGCTATACTCCCTTCAAAACAAAACAAAAATCCCTCTCTTCGTAATCCACTTTGTGAGAGCAATAAGGGTATCAATGCAGACCTCTACTCTAGAATGGCATAAATCACTGGTGGTAGCAGTTGAAGTTTTGCGTTTCACCATGGTAAGGGCATGATACACGGTCTGAGGAAATATTTGCCATTTAGCTGAGGTGAGCAAGCAGTAGCGAGCAGAGTTATGCTGGTCTGCCTAGAGATTTCCACATCTCCCCTACCTGTTTTCCAGACCCAATTTGCCCACTTGCGTCTACTTTGCTTTATCTAGACCCGGACTCTCTCACGGTTAATTACAACACTGCCAAACTGTGGTCAAAAAGGTAGGGAAAAAGCAACAGACTGGTTCTGACAGTCTAAGCATAATTTTTATGCCTTCCATAAATCAAATTTTTTTTTTTTGTACCAGTTATTTAAACAAAACAAACAAACAAAAAAAACCCAAACAAAAACAAAAAACAAACAAACAAAAAAGAAAAATGTTGAAGTGTACCATTTTTTTCCAGTGAAATATGATGATAATGTTGCCTTGTGTTATGACCTCTTTGTGCCTTTGTGTGGGTGGCTAGTAAGCCAAGGAAGTTTTCGTGTCCAGAGGCATCTTCACCCAGAGGCTCTTTCCTTTGTAATCTTCCTACTTAAGTAGTCCTTTAGCATTCTATCACAAAGATTCCCAAAAACCATGGTGTTCACCCATAGGTCCAAAGGAAACCAGCTATAAATCAACAATTGACAGAGTTACCACGTAAAAACCAGGATTTTTCTAATTATATTGTTGGCTTCTATCATCCAGTTTTTCCTTATTGTCATAGAATGTCATCTGAGCTGCTGGGCATCCAAAACTGTTGATCGTATTGAATCACAGACATGCAGTGGCGTTGGCGCTGAAAGAACTAGCCTTCTTGTACGTCGCTGTCTGTGCTGCACTTGCCATCTAATTTGCTTCAGCACTATGAAAACCTTCGGTCAGTGTCATCATAGCCAGAGATTCAAAACCCAGTAGAATATTTTAGAAACTCTTAAGTTCAGTGTCGGTTTTAGGCAAGTATCTGTAAGAGGATGGTGGATTCAGACACAAACACCAGAGAAATGCAAAATGCCCCCTAAATAACAATATATTCCTTCCAGAATGTTACATATATATATCCATAAAAACAACACGTTGAAATCACAGTCCTTTGGCACTAGGTGGTGGTATCCACACAGAACATTAGGTGTCTCACTTAATTGTATTCACTCATTTGCAGATAATCTTGTCTGAATGCTCTCACGATACATCATTTGACCGCTTAAATCTCGAAGGTTTTCCTTGTAATGAATATTTTCGCAAATAAGATAATCATCATTGGGAAGAGACCTTTCTGCATTCTATGCTATTAACCAGGGATCACACTGCGCCTTTCCCTTGGTCTTTGAGTCCTTGTTCAAATGTAATTCATGTAGGATACAGTGTAGCGTCTGGCTCTGGTTGTCTATCCGCGCTAGAAAGGTAGGCTGCTACGATGATGCAATACTGGTAGATTTTAGCTTTGCTTGGCATTTGTCTTAAAGGCAGAGACTCCCCGAGGCAGCTAGCTAGCAATCCATTAGAAATGAAGAAAGGAGAAGGCAGAAGGATGAGAAACTTCTAGAGGGCTCGGCGAGAGGTTGGCAGCACAAAGTGACAGAAATGCTCCTCCATCAGGTACAAGGGAAGAAATTTCCTAAGCCCCACCGCCTCGCTGTGCCTGCCGTCTTTCGCACTGCTTGAGGGCACGGGCCTGGAAGGGAAAGGTCCCGACCTGCTGCTCCCCGCTGCCCATCCTGATCCCCCATCCAGCCGCTCATGAGGCTGGTTTGTTTCGTTCACTGAATCCGAAAGCAAAATCTAGTTTTGCCCCGACCTTCAGAAGACTTTTCTGGCACGGAAAGAACGGGGCTCCGGGGTTGGGGGACCTGCGAGGGGACACCTCCCTCTTATCCAGCGGGACTCCCGCTCCACGGGAGGGCACTCTCGCTCGGCAAAACCGAGAAGCTGGAGCATTTGTCTTGCTTTTAAGAAGGCAGTTAATCTATGACACCTAAGTTGAAATATTTCTAGTTCGAAACGTGCCGAAGGATTTAGCAGATATAGCGCATGCAGCTGATCCTGTGCCTTATGAAAAAGTAATAACATATTTATACACAGGCTAGAAAGGAACTTTCTTTACCAGAAAGTACCAGCTTTCTGTAGTTAAACCATCTGCTCTTCAGAGTAGGAAAAGAATCACAGAGGGTTTGCAGCGGTTGAAATAAGTAGTCACAGCATAAAACATATGTCACGCATGTGTGCAAAGTTTGGGGGTTTTTATTTTTTTATTTTTATTTATTTTTTTTAAAGTGCACATTTCCTTAAACAAGTAGTCTTTTTCATTTGAAAAATCAATTAGAAGTAATGCTTAATGCAGACAGTAGTCGAGGCTATTTGTGAAGTAAGCGCTTAGGCAGCCGTCATGAGGTGTATTATCACAATATAGTACCAGTGAGGGGCCAAAATCAGTTTACAATATGAACTCACTACTGGCTTGATGGAGCAAGCCAGGGTTTGCTTCTTTCTTCCTTTTAATGTACTTGATTGAAAAATAGGCTAACTTGCATTAGCTTCTTAACCTAAATAACTGAATTGCCTGCTTTGAACCACAGTTTAGCTGTGTTAGGATCCTTCAGGAATCTTTTGGAGGTACATCCCATTTTCTCACAAATCCTATTAGTGCAGTGCCCCACTTCAACGAAGTTAGTTATTTACTAAAAAGCAAGCCAAAACCAAGAGTCAACTGAACAAGGATACAGCAGAAAAGGCCTGAAAGCAGTGAGAATGTCACTGCCTCTTACAAAGTTACAGGGCTCGCTTAGACTCTCACAAGATGGTGGGAATCTCTTAGTGAAGCAGCCTGTGAAGAGTTTAGACTTGAACTGAAAACCATCCTCCAAAGTCACGGGGCTTCTTCTGATGGAATAGAAAATCACAAAAGTTACAGCTGGAGAAGAGCACACTGCTCTCTTAAATGTGAGAAGGTGAGTTCAGCATGGGCTGAGTTGCTTCCCTTAGTTATACCACTACATATCTCGAAGAATTTTGGTTTTTTTCAGTGGCATCAAACGAGTTAACTGCCAGCTCATTTCCCCTCCTATGCCTTTCCCTTCTCCATTTTGATTCCTCTGATTCATATCGTATGCGGTATAGAAGGCTTAAAAATTTTAATTTTGCCATGTCCTGCATGATGGCAGACACAAATGAGGAAACGTGTCTCGAAAGAGCTTGTTTATGCTCTGTGGATGTTGTAAGCAAGGCCAATCCAAAACATTTTGAATTTATGAGCTGTAGAAATTTCAGAGGAAGACAGCACCGGGTGTTCACTTCTTCCTGCAAAACGGAACACTTTCCTGTTGCAAAAGAGGGCTTTATTGCAGAGGGTATGTTCATACGCTTGTCAAGGAAATATCTTTTTCTACAACTTTTAAAAATTAAGATATCCATTACCTCGCAATTCTCCTTCTCACTTTCCCTCTTCAGGTTCCTCCTCTCTTCAGTGTGTTTCTCGTCTGGTTTCTGCCTCTCATTTTTCTCCTTTCTTTCTCTACGTAGTCTTCTGCTGGAGCCTCATACCATGGCTCGAGGGACAGCCTTTTGTGATAAAAAGCTCTCCTGTAGCCATCTTAAACCTCCATCCACTTCTCTCCCTTTTTTTTTTTTTTTTTTCCTCCTCAAGTAGTGGTGACGCTGAAGAGAAGCCCGACAGTCCCACTGGAAGAAGAGCGAGATTTACTTTCTGGCACTACTGGTGACAATGCGACAACCAGTTGTTCTCTATTAGCTCTTATTTTACAGTTACCAAAGAGCAGAGGTTGCTAGAAGGCTCTCTGCTGTATAACAGCAAGCAAGCTCAGCCACACTGCTAAGTTATTAGTGCATCAGCAGCAGTCAGCTCAGTATTAAAGCTGTAGACTTACCCTATGAAAAATTATCTCCTCTATGCTAGAACTCAGGGAGTACTGAAGTTTATAATTAGATTTGTCTTCGGATGAGGGCTTTGCAGAAACAAATTCCTCTGCCAGTTCTATAGCGTTTTCCTTGTGAGTGAGGTTTCCAGGCACTGGAAGTCAGTGAGACGTGATGGGGCGCTCCGCAGCAGCAGATGCTAGCCACAGGAAAAAACCCTGTGTAACACATTAGGAGAGAAAATAACTGTAAAACAAAGATCCTAAAGTTTTTAAAAGAAAAGGTATTCTAGAAGTGTATTAAATACCACAACTTTGAATGTCCCATTAATTTCAGTAAAACAATAAAAATTATGGGCATAAGTAAACAGTGTATTTTAGTAGCTAAGGAAAATTTATCTATCCGTTCGAAAAGTACTGGTAGATTTTAGCTTTGCTTGACATTTGTCTTAAAGGCAGAGACTCCCTGAGGCAGCTAGCTAGCAATCCATGAGAAATGAAGAAAGGAGAAGGCAGAAGGATGAGAAACTTCTAGAGGGCTCGGCGAGTGAAATAATTGTAGTAAGTGTGAAATAAGGCAAAGATGAACTTTCTTTTTCTGTATTTAGGTATCATCTTATACTAAAATTTCCCAACATGTCTATTAAGCATCTTAGTTGTTAATTGCATGACTTAGAGATAGTTTATGAAAGACCTCCTGAATGACTAAGCATCAGCCAAACAATACTGCCTACAGCAGAGTATCAAAAACCTTGTAGTACCTAATGTTTTTAATTTAAATCCTGAGCTCCTGAGAATGGTTTGAGAAACTTAATATGTTTTGAAGTATGTGTTGACTCAGACATTTATATTGACACAGAGGGGTGTTAGAGCAAAAACATCCTGAGTAAATGGGCAGAATCTTCACATGGCTACTGCTGCATCCACACCATACCTGGAAATCAGCTACCAGGTATCCAGAGAAAAAAGGCTTTTCAATTCAGAGAAAAAAACCCAAAACCTCCAAAAAAAAACCAAACTAAAAAAAACCTTTCTAAAAGTACCTCCTTAGCCTTTCTCTCACCAAAATCAGACAGAGAGGGTGAACGTTTTCACACCACAGTCAGTAAGAGCTTCCTTTCACACCACTGTCTTCGTGGTGAGGCAGGCTGAGGATGCCTGTGTAAAAAACTGTTCTTCAAGTACATTTGTTCTTTTCAGCAGCAAGTCTAGCAGGACAATCATGTCCTCCATGTTGGGGTATTTTTATACCATACTGAGCTACTAAACATGTTTAAACCATCAATTAGAGGCTCTTCAGAGACCATGATTTCCACACATTTAAGTGGAAGGCTGCTGTTAAGCATACACAAATAGGATCTTGCTGGGAAAGATTCTCATGCAATTTTCCCTGTTGCAGTTTTAGCCTCCTGAGTTGGTTTGTTTTGCTAAGGGTTCCTTAACATGTAGGAAAGACAGCCTGAGTAAAGCCAACCTTTTCCCCTTAATTTTCAGAGGGCACAAAGGGTTTCAGTGACACCATTTGTAATGCACATGACATGAGTTGCAGTTTAGCTGCACACTGGAAAAGCTAGTCGACAAAGCAAGCATTAAAAACAGTCGTGCTGCTTAACGAGATTTAGCTTATCTGGAATTTGAGGCCACAAACCCCAAAGGACTTTTCCTGCCCACTGACTGGGCAGAATTTGGCACTACTCTCACCACTGTTGTTCTTGTAACTAACAGGCTTTGCAAAAGTGCTTGCCAGGGTTAGCCTTGGTATAATTCCAGCAGCTTTACCAGAGGAATATTTAGCTCTGTCCTTAATCACCCTCACCCATTTTTTGGCTTTCCAGAATCCTTCTATGAACACTGATTTGCCTTTGATTGCTGGGACACCAAACCAAGGTTTCTGGGGTAGACAAACAATCCAAGGTCAGAGATGTGGAAAGGCAGACAGTGCTGTTTCTGCTGTCTTAGCTCTCAGCGTGCTGGCCCCCACAGTAAGTGTGACCAAACGACACATCCTTCTCATTCACAGCTCCACAGATACCTACCAATACCACAGTTACTACACAATACCTCTATTGCTCATTTTACACCATCAGACCACAAGCATGTAAGATGTAATTTTGTTTTTAAGGCTGCTTTTTTTCATTCTTGCAGCATACAATGTCTACTTTTACTAAATATTTACTGATATTGCCTGTAAGGATAGATCAAAGCTGATAGCTAGGTGCTACTTGATGGTTACAGCCCAAAAGACACTTGTCTTCCCATGTGCATTTCTACAGGGGAGTCAAAACAACCTTTTCTCTCAAGTAAAGCTACTCCTGACACTTGTTTCTTCAATTAAGAATCTTATAAAGCTTTTCATCTCATGTTCAGTGTAGTCTGCAACATGCTGTAATGTACCTAAATCTCTACTACCCATTGCATTGTCATGAAGCCAGGGCTGGACACAACAACAGCTTTGTGCTCTTTGCCTCCCCTTTTATCCTTTCAAAAAGTATATTTTCAAGGAGATAAGCACTTAAAAAGGATGGAAAAATGTCCACTTTCTCTCTAACTGGAACTTCAAAGCAAGAGACTGAGGATTTTGTATTTCCCAATTCCATAAACATATTCATGTCAGTTATTTTGAGACAACAATATCAGCTATATTGCTACTTCTCAAAATTATATCCAGCATTAAAAGTTGATAAGCTATCAGGACTTTGATTTTTAAAGCAGAAATGGAAGGCTGAATGATTTTTCAGTGAAAATTCTGATTTCAATTAAATTGAAAGCACACCAGTGAAATAAATTTACTTCTTGCACAAATCGACTCTATAGAAGAACAGATCGAAGCTGGCACAACCCAGAAAGCAAATGCAGGCAGCACCCTAGTTTTGATGCATTTATGTTACTTAAACCCACTTATATGAAAAACTTAATTGCTACTGGACAAACCTGGAGGAAAACTGTAACTCAAACTAATGTGAAGGAACATTAAAACATTACTAAAAGTTACTTGTACAGAGGCTTTTGAAAGCTTGCAAAAAAAAAAAAAGTTTGTATGGCTATATAAAGAAAACAAAACAATATGGGTTTTCTATAGAAAGAAATATAATAAAGCAAAGCACTCAAGAGTATCTTCTATCCATAATAACACTAAGAATCAAATTTTACTTTCTGTAGGCTCTCTAGCATTTCACCTCCACTCCAATAACTGCCACTTAGTCACCAAAAGCACTGACTCAACCCATTAACAGATGCATTGTCTTAAAAGGGCTCCATCCTTCTACGAGACAACCCTGGTGAGATACAGTTCCAGTCTTCTTGTTGCAGCTCTTGGCCTCAGAATTCTCTCAAACAGTCTAATAAATCTCTTTTCATGTGTTTGCAATTCAGATTTAGCTCTACTGACATAGCATTAAAAAGAAAAGATTTTGAGAATAAGACAGGAAGTAATCCAAGGGAAGCTGTCTTGGATTTCATCTACACCTTAAAGTCTAAGTCTCCCATATGTAATTTTCTTTGTCTTTTTCATGACGAGAAGTTGTGGATTTTATCTAATAGGAAACCTAGATGTCGAAATTGAGCAAGTGTTGAAACACTAAAAAGCTAAATGAAGGTAATGTAATTTGGTCAAGAAAAAGTTCTCTGGCTTCTCTTCTCACTGAATCAAAGGAAATCTGAAAACACACCTGCAGGCAAAAGTCAGGTTTTTGGTCTTCAAGACAATGTCATAATTCAGAAGTAATAATACATTTTCAAGATTTCATACTACTCAGCAAAAGAATGAAGATTTAATGGTAGCTTATGATAAAGAAGAATCATGGTCCATCCCCTTCACTACTGGACAGCAATCCTGGAGTTTAAAAGTTTTCATTTAAAGGAGTATTGAAAAGCACTCAAACATCTGGAGACAATGATAGCAGTGGTATTCAGTTGTGTGTCTTAATAACATGGCTCTGAAGAAATAAATTTGATACATTGGATTCTAATTGGGCTTCCTTATGGTTCAGAATTAACTGCAATATGTAATTTCAGAAATTACAGAAATGATTGATAGATTTGTTTGGTGGTTTTCTAATCTCATTCCCAGGTTCTTCCTACCTCAACAATATGAAAGCAGTACATATCTAAACGTGTTTGATAGACAGATAGACAGTCTGGCCAAGCCCCTGTTGAGACATTGCACAGCTCTACTGTGGACACAGGAGAATTTACTTGGTCATGAAACCAAGCCAGATAAACTTCCACGAGTTCTGGAAGAGTAAGCCATTGTATTCATCGAAAGCAGGTGACACCATCAGGACTGAATTTAATTCTAAGCCTGGTCTTCAAAAAGACTTCGATTTTACAATCTGCATAATCTAAAGTATCCATAATCCTGCAATATTTGTAAAGAGACAAAAAACTCCAAAACACACAAAACCAATTACTGAACTGAGAATCCATCCTGTTCCTTACTGCCTATAGCAGAAAATTCAAAGAAAGCAAAAATGCAATGAGTATACAACACTTGGAAGTGTTAAGAAGGTTGGTACCAAAGGTGAGGACAACTCAGCTGTTAGCAAGGCTTTGTACTTGACAACATTTTACATGATAAGTTGTACAAATATTCAGACCTTTTCCTTCATCTTCCAGAGATATAAATCTCACTGTCACGATTCATTGGTACCCTGGCCTCTGAGAATTGCTTGCTGCACACCAATTCTCCTTTCAGTTGAAGATACTCAACAAACAAACAAACAAACAAACAAAAACAAACAAATAAACAAACAAAAACAAAACCCAAAAACTGGTGTTCAGATCATGAAGTCAAATATGATTAATTTGTTATAGCATTCCCGAGATTATAAAGACACTGGTAAAACAGAAAGCTCCTCTTCAATTTTCAATGATGCCAAATTGTATGGAGAACACACACAAGTCAAACCCACACAAGTCCTACTGAGTAAAGGCTCAAATAAAGCAGAAATGTTAGCTGGTAAGAAAGAACTCCATGCTGTGTGGCATGAGCTGCATGGCAGAAAATACACCGCTCACTTTAGAAAAGCCAATCCGAGAACAGCAAAAACTGTCCTAGTACCTATTTGAAACACAACTCAACTCTCATGGTCACCTAGATAATCCACTGAGTGTAAACAGCCCACCATCCTAGAAGGGCAATCTATCAAGGCTTACTGTTCACTGTATAGATGACACATTTTCAGCCATGGGCAACATTCAGCCCCTCATCTGACACATCACTTTCTTGCACCACCAGCTGTGAACAGTGCTATTCCTCAACAGATTTTTCAGTAACACAACGCAGACTTCCTGGGCTTGATGATGGTATTGCTCACCACCACAACACAGTGAAGTTTCAAGCCAGGTATTTAAGATCTCTGAACTATACCAACACAGTTGAACTCCAGAAGCAGATATAATAAATGAGGCAGAATCAACTTTCAAAAAACTAATTTTAATCAAAACAAAAAAACTGTTGATCATTAACAAGTTTATAAAACAGTGATTTAGTTACATAAATAAATTGATATCAGTGTATCAAATCTTAATTACTTTCAACTTCATGAGCATGTTTACATGGGTGATGAAGTACAACCTTTTTACCTATTATAATAAATAAAATGGAGAGCATGAAATACTTTTTCTAAAGAAAAATACCTACAAACATACCTCTAGCATGTTCTCTAATGAAGGGAACAAGAGACACTGGACAACTTTTGCACCAAAACATAAAAACTGTTTTAAAAAGCACAAGGATACAGAACCATCAGCTAAAGTAAAGACACTACACTGTAACCAAAATTGGTATTTAATAATATAATGAACAGTTTGGTAGTTAGATCTCCAGTTTGGTTATTTTAAAGCATTAAGACAAGGCAAGATAGAAGGCTGCTTTTGTTTGAGTAATTCTAGAGAAAATAAAATATATTAAAAAACCCAACTGAAAAGTAGAACAGTCATACCTACACAACTTTCTGTCCTGCACAAAGTCAAAATACCTATGCAGAATATATATATATAATATATATATATGTTATTTGTGCACAAAGGTTAGCTTATTATTAGTTCACTGCAAAGGCGTAATGTATCATGTCAATCATTTAGGAAAACATTTTGCGCTTTGTGTCAAAAAGGGTATTTCTTTAAGTTTTCTAGGCTAGGAGGCACAAACCCCAATTCTGGCATACTGTATTCTTAATGCTAAGGCTTGCTGCTCTGGCTGTGTATTTTTGTTGTCCCTCTTTACTATAGTGCCTGTTACAAGCACGTGTGTATGTGTGTATACATATATATGTATACACGAGTTGTATAAATATATATATATAAAATTTCCCCAATAGGTATCAGTCCAACCATGCAATCCAAAGGTGGCTCTGCATAGATGCCCAGCATATAGTTCACCACCTGAGCCAACCCTGAAGCAAGGCGCACTTTAGTCCTTCCGATAGGTTTTTTGTTTAAAACCAAGCTACTGCAGCTTCAAGTATTTTGCAATACATAGATTTTTTTATAAATTAGTTAATGTTATATTTCTCAATATTCAGACATATACTATAATATATATACAGTACAATAAATGCTCTCATTCTTTTTTTAATTTTTTTGATAAATCCCTGAGAATGTATGTTGACAGTCGCTAAGTTTCCACATGCACAAGCATCGTGTGCCATGCTTCTGGATGAACAGCACTGCAAAGCCACGTGGTCAGCCTTTTAACTATTAGTATTTCGTTTGTTGGTTTGTTTAAATATGCTGAAATGTAAGGATGAGTTACAAAAGAGTAAAGCTGAATCCATTCGAGGTACTTATCACAGGATGGAGGTGTTTTGTTTGGTTTTTAAAGCCATTGCAATATATGTTTGTTTTTGAGGCTGTGAACATATACAGAAAGGACAGGAGAGCAATGTGGGCTTTTGCCACTTGACAACATATACTCAGTGTAAACCAAACATTTTTTAACCTCTCTCATACAAAACAGAAAAAAGGAAAAAAAACCAAACCATACAAACTCTCACAACATGACAGTTTTGTTTGCAAACTCAATATAACTATACACATATAATACCGGTGTGGCTCTGTTTCTTTAAGTTAAAAAGATAGAAAGGCAGGCTCAAGTAAAAACAAACCACCCCTCCCACCCCACAGCCCCCCCATTCACACATTTTTGTCAACCAAACCGTTCACGAACCAACATCATCAGTTTCTTCTTGCCTTTGTAGATTTGTTTTAGGTTGTCAATAAATTGTGTAAACTGTATGTGACCATCATGAGCCATTAAGAAGGTCTCTCGGGCCTTACTGAGGAACTCTATAAACTCACTATAGTGCCGTGGGCTGATGTGAGTGAGACGTGAATGAGTTGTATTAATGTAGGCTCCAATCGTGGCATCCAAGAGTTGCCGTAAAGGGGCTTTGTCCAGTGACATAAGCTTACCAGAGTTCCTCCTTCCATGAAGTCCCACCATACCAGGAGTGGTCAAAGTACACCTACGTAAAATGTCTGACAGTACTGTTGCACATTTGACACTTTTGACAACCAGAGGTATTATAGCTGCTAGCTCATTTTTCCCAAGGGAGTGGCTGAGTGCACATGCCCACAGAACGTCATTAATGGCAGGGTGTGTGTCCTGATTGTAACTCAGGTTGAGATGCGTCATGGCCAAAGTGGCCAGCTTGTAGGCCCGCATAGGGTAACCACGGTGCTCCATGTATCGTGCTATAGTAAAAAGCTGTGAGTAGCTCATGCTGGTTGTAGCAGCATCTAGAACGATTTGGTAAGCAGTCTCAAAAGCTATGTGATCCTTTTCACATAAGGTCAGTGCAGAGAGGGCACAGTTTTGAGGATCCTTCATGGCACACTGCAGAGCAAGTGTCCTAGCACTGCTGGCCAATTTCTCTTGCTGATGGCAGTCCAGGTGCAGACGGACAATAGTGCTGTTGGACATCACTGTTGTAGCAACAATACTAGTGGCTTCCGTTGGAGTGAAAAGTGTAAACCAGTTTTGCATGATACTATCCAGTGCATAAACACCTGAGGAGAGAAGAAAGGGATCAGCCAAAACAGGTAAAACCTAGCAAATACAGATAATCATCAAGAGATTACATTTGCAGCCAAGCCATAGAGGTTGCCAGTGCACAAGGGGTGTGCTTCAGCAAGAAGGGTTAAACCAGATAGCATGCCTGAAAAAGGACATTAAGACAAAGGCTAATGTGCAAATTCTGTAGAAATCACCGAAATGCAAAGAATAATTAAAGCTTATCTTGCAGGCTCTTATCTTCTGGTGTGACAACTGAGATGTTTTACTTGTTATTTAAGACAATTTGGATAGCAAGATCTGGCTCATTTGGTCTCAACACATCACTCAAAAGCAGCCCTCACACTGAACACTCAAAATGCAATTTTAACTTCTTTTCTCACTGTGCATTTCAAGGCACAAAATAATACACAAAAAACCATGAAAGTATGCTAAATGAGGTTCTTAAAAAAACACCATGGCACACTGGACCAAAAAAAAAAAAAAAGAAAAAAAAAAAGGAAAAAAAAAAAGAAAAAAAGAAAAAAGAAAGACAAAATCCTAACCCTCATCTCCTCCCAACACCCTTTCCAAATACATCTTGTATCAAATTCTTATACACCTGAATATCAAGATCCTTATTAAGGAAATGCTCCGAGCAATATGAACTACTGGATATTATCCAAAAGAGGTACCTTCCTTAGTATCACTTTATCCCTGAAGCGTACGTGTGTGGCAAGGGGAGGAAGGGAGAAACAGATTCAACCTTATAGCCAACATGAGTACCTTGTTACTGCTGTAAGCAGTTTACATACATCTGTGATCCCACCTAAACCACACCCAGAGGTCCTCATTTTCTGTGTAGGACTTATTCTTTCAGTGTACCCCTTCAGTCATGTGCAACAATTCAGCATATATAACAGATATAATAATATCTGTTAATAATAACAGATCTTCATTTAAAGAAATAATAATAACAGATTATTATTAACAGATCTTCATTTAAAGAAAGCATGATTCCTTGCTTTACCAACTTGATTAAGACTCAAGAGTACTTTGTGTGACATTATAGTTTCTCTAAGGGTTATTTTTATTATAATATGTAAACTAATTTAAAGCAGTATTAAAACCTGTATTTTATTTGACAATACACAACTGCATGAATTAATACCCAGGCACTAATATATGTAAGATAGCCTCAGCAATAATTATCTTAGCAAAAATATAACAGCAATAAAGCAAGAGTATTGCTTGAAAATTTGCAGACACAAACCACTTTCTGGATGAGGGCATACCAAGGAAAGCTGTGTTTTCCCATGCTACTGAAAACATTAATTTCCCAGTTAAACATGAAGCAAAGAATAAGCCAATCCAGAGAACAAGCAGCAAAAATACCCTGAAGTTCTAAAATTCAAGAAGTGCCTAAGCAACACAATGCAACTTCGATGTATGAAAATAGAATACAGTAGGGAAACATGCTTTCCAGAAATATAAATATATTTTAGAATATATACAGTAAACTGGAATACAGAAGCTAAGGGATGCCTCACCAAGACACACAGAAAATCTATGGCAAAATCCATAAATGAGTAACATCCTCTGAGACCACTGTTCTTTCACTGCTGTGCTCTCTAAGGCTGATCCTGCTTCCATCTTATTTTCACCTTACATGGTTAACAGTGGGTGCATTGCTATTGGGTTTGCTTTACAGTATATACAAGAAACCTGCACATGACAGTCACACACAAGTTACGTTACACTCTAAGCTTGGATGGGGCTAAAAAAAACCCCCTCTAACAATGACAACCCTTTCATGAGATTCCGTCTGCCACACAGTGGGAGGTATCCTCAACGTTTCCTTCACCTTTTTTCTAGTTCTGCTTCCCAAAAACTGACCAGAAAGCTTTCTCACCTGCCTTTCAGAGCCTCACCTATCTTTCAGAGCAAAAAAAGTCTGAGCAGAGTGCAAAAGCCTATGACCACAAGCCTTTCCTCTGCTGTTGCCTCAAAACCAAACCCATCATTATAAGGAACATGGGGAAATATACGGTATTTCCCATAGCTTATGCACACTCCACCTTGCACAGGAAAAAAAAAACCCTCTATTGTCTTTATGCCTAAAAAAAGCATTCATCATTGCCATAATGATGAATACCAAAGGTATTTTATAGATGAACATAAAGTAGGAGACATTTGTAGAATTTTGCTGTTGCCAAGCAAGGTCAAGCCCTCTAAGATTAGCTAACAATAAAAGCATCTCAGAACATACCTACTTCTGTTGCACATGTTACCAGCCACCTCACCATTTCCCGCCGTCGCCAATTAAGTGTTGACAGTGTCATCCGCATCACCTATTAAAAAAACACAAACAAAATACAAATCAATTCTTTTGCAAACCAAGACAATATACCAACAATTAGTCATTCTCAAATACACGAGGGTTCAAATTGGCTGCCTCTCTCTCACCCTCTCCACTATGTTACCTCTTTTTTAGCTGATATGTCAAAAGATTTGAAAAATATTGCTCAGCTATCTTAGACTAGTATGCAGATAGTCATTCCAACTGCAGATCCTTCACAGCCAGACTGTTTTACCCATGGGAAATAATAAAAAAAAAAAAGCTCAAGAAAAAAACCCCCAATCCAAAGCCCAATCAAATATCTGTTACTCAAATTAAATTATATCATGTCTCCTCTCCTAGATGTGGAGTAGTCAAAACACGTCAACTCTTGTAGGGCAAACAAACCTCTAATTTTTTCATCATCTGGATTTCTTGTCATTGACTTCAACAATGCAGGAGTTCAAGTCAAAAAGACAGGAGTTCAAGTGCTGGAATTTGACTGGCTGCTTATTCTACATATATATATATATATATATATATATATACAGTTCCAGATATATTCAGATATTATTAAGGCCATAACAATGATTTTTCTCTCTGAACAAGGAGTCCCTGCAAATAAGTTACATTATAAAACCATTGGAATCCTAGAAAAAGGACTTCATGCATTGATTACAGTGCCCATATTCTAATCACTTGCAGTTAGTATGCTTTTTCTCAAAACATGGTCAAGTATCATTATGAAGTAAAACAATCACTACAGAAATTGCACATAATGCTTGCCTCAGCTACCTGGACATATCTCACAGATACTTAGGTGAAGGAAGCAAGTAGTTTTCCCCTTAACAGGACCAGTGATCATACTACGGTATTACTACTTCTGTCAACTAAAGAAAGAGCATAATAGGTCAGGGTCTTCACTAATGACCTTTTCATATTAAACTCAGTAAATGCTCTCACAAAACAAGAGTCAGCAGCATTTTTAAGAGTGTTCTCAACCCATATACCCTTTCCAATCCTAAAGTGACTTCAAAGCAGCATGTGGCTTTCTGTCTTACTTGTTACTCCTGCCACCCCTGTCAGTCTGAGAACTAGGAACTAAAGAAGGAGGGCTTTCAGACTCTGAGAGGGGTGGGACACAAAGGGGTCTGTTACCTGCCATTTTTCTGCCCATATAGGTCACACAGACTGGTAACCACTCCTCTCTTTTGCCCACTCCTTGTTCAATGCTGTTCCCTGTGCTCCTGTACGCCCAGCTTGCCATTGCTCTTCAGAGTCCACATCCATTGGGTGCTGGCAAGAACTGTGGAACCCTCTCTTGATTTGGCCCTGCCACAGGGGGCCCTCAGGCACCTATTGCTGCCAGCACTGAGATCGGGTTATATATATATATATCTATATATTTGTATTTTTGTTCGTTATTCCTTAATGTTATTGCTTTTTCCCCATGCTAGTAAATCTGTTTCTTTTATTTTTTTTTTTAAATTTCCAGCCTCTAGTCTTTTCCCCTTTTACTTTCCCTTTGTCGGGGGGTAATAGAGGGTAATACTGCCCTTCGGCTTTTGGTCCACCCACACTGCTAAGCAGTGACATCTCCTTTAGACTGATGCTGTAGATAGGATAATTAAGATGACTGGAAGATTACTGAGGAACACAAATGCACAGATGATGATGATCTTTAATAAGTCTAGTTATAAGCAACCATGAATTGTTCCAAGCCGGCCTCCAAACATTCCCACCCCGAGACTCTGGTGACTACTTCTACATCACCTAAAGTTACAGGATAAGGCCAGCTTCGCTGGCCTCATATTGTGATTTCATTTTAACTTAAATTAGATTGAAGAAAAGCATTTTGAAAGAAAGCAAAATAATCTTTAAGGAGCAACCCAACAGATTTAAAATACAGTTAAAGTAAGTCATGGAACCAGCCTTTGCTTGAAGTTTGTCTGGGATAAAAAAAACAAAAAGCAGCCCCAAGTCAAAACACTTTAGTGTTGGCAATGGCAGTAGGTTTGTCAGTTAGCTGGCACTGATCAGTGAAGAAATTGACCCTGACGAGATTCCTGCACACCCTTGAGATGAGGAAGTCACATAATTTTAAATTTGCAGTCAACAACTTTAGGGAGCTGGCAGCCACGGTGGCCGGATGGGGCGGCTGGTGGATGTCATCCAATGAAACTGTTTGCGGCAACTTTTTGACCAATTGTATAATGACACACTGACAGCTAAGAGTATATAGAGGTGTGTGCTCTGATTCAATACTTGGGAATTGCTTTGACCGTTAAGTGATTACGTTGTTGCTTTGTCCGTCTCATCGGCGACATCTGGTGACCTCGACATGACACAGCAGCAAAAGTGGCCGCTGCACGACGTGCGGCGGAGACGGAGCCCGGTGTAGCGGAGAGCAGTGGGAATCTGCCTGGTCCGGATCTAAAATCTGACACGTAACAAGGTGAGCCACCGGGAACAATATGGTCAATGTGGACAATATTAAGTCCTCTTCTTTAGTTAAATTCTGTCCACATGGAAAGCCCTGCTCGGTCAAAAGGGTGTTAAGACTAGTGACTATGGGCTGAGATGGATACTCCTTTGGAGCAAAAAGCAAGGATTTGAAGCAATGCCTGCCACTGCATTTAGTGTTAGTGCATGGCAAGAAGTTGGGGAGAGATTGTGGGATGAAATATCTAAGGGATCAAAAGCTATGGCTGAACTGGCTGTTACACGGCAACTGCTAAGTGAAACCTTGAAAGAATGGAAGGCAGAACAGGACAAAAAGAACAAAGAGAGAGAAGGTACAGTCACTAAGATGGAGAAAAACACGGTAGAGCCACTAAGATTGAGGGATACGACTCTGATGGGGACTGTGAAATGGGGATGATAAAGGAAAAAATAGAGGTGTTGAAGCTCTTGGCTGAACCAAGTCACCAAGTGGCAGTGAAGTCGGTGAAACAGCAAGAATACTCATCACCTGCTGAGCAGAGAAAGGCTGCAATAGCCTGGAAAATGCCAAAAGACTATCTGAATAATATCCTACCCTACAAGACTCCTGCTCAGCAATTGTATTGCTGAGGAAAATGGGCCTGTTGCATCCTCTGCTCCTCCTGCAATGGAGGGGGAGTATGGGCCTTCATCCTACTGTTACCCATCTTTATCCCCCACTACCTGAGAGTGAGGATGAAAATGAGGAAGGAAGGATAACGGTTCACCAGCTGATAGGGCAGACCGGAGGGGCTGCCTGTCGATTGAAGGCTAATAAAAATTTAGCAGCCCCCTGGACCTTACCCCCAGTGGATGTAACTGTTAAACTGTGGCATCCAAAATGCTCCTGGGACAAGGTTAAGAAAAAGGCGGCCAAGGTGAAGGACTGGGACTCAGTTGAAAAAGTGTGTCTCCTTTGTCAGAATCCTCTTGATCCACAGTTACGTGAGCCAATGGTGTAACCCATATTGAAAGCAGTACTGTGTTTGGGGTTGCAGGATGATCATAACCTGTTTGCCTGGAAGGTGGTTCAGGGTTTGCAAATGTTTTGCCAGAGGTGATGAAGTTGATACGGGTAATTAATACCAATTTGTTATACCCTTATGATATTACACACCTCACTCAGATTTTATACCAACCTATTCAGTTCATGGTGTTCAATTCAACATGAAGGCAACTTGCTGAGAGGGTGGCATTGGAGAATATGCAGTTACCGCAGGGAGATTCGAGGCAGGGTGCTGGAGTGGATGCTCTTGTGGGCTCTGGCAATGTGTTTTCCACTCCACAGGCACAATGGCACCAATGCTGCTAGAGCACTGCCAGCAAATTGGAATGTCAGCATTAATATAAACAATGAAGCTAGCAGCACCATGCCCAAGATATGTGACAATTAAGCAACTATTAAGCAGGGCCCAGAGAGATGCTTCTACAATTTGTGGAAAAAATCACCACTGCCTTAGAAAAACAAGTAGATGATGATAATTTGCATCAGATTCTATGTAAGCAGTTGGCAAAGGATAATGCTAATGAGGATTGCCAGAAAATAATTGAAGCCTTACCTGGTTATCCCACTGTTCCTGACATGGTTGCTGCTTGCTCTTAAGTTGGCACTGTGTCACATGAATTAGCTACAGCCTTGAACGTTAAACCTGCCCCAAAATGCTTTGAGTGTGGGCAAGAAGATCATGTTAAAGCTAATTGCCCTACCAAATCGAAAAACAAGACACAAGAATCTAATGTTAATTTCACGGAGGTAACCTGCAATCATTGTGGGAAGCTGGTACACTTCACAAAACAGCGTCGATCTATATTTCATGCTAATGGCAAACCACTCCAGGGAAATGGTAAGGAGAGCGCAACGGGGCACGCGGGATGCAAATGCCCTACAACAACCTCTTTATGGGGGCGATTCAGATGACTTAAGCCTCTGCAAATGCCTCACAGGGAAAACCAGTGGATCAGAAGGTATGGATGTATTCAGTGCCAACACAGTAACTATTAAAACAAAAGACATCGTTAAAGTACCTTTGGATGCCAAAGGTCCTGTAGGATGAGGACTGAGTGCATTATTAACTGGAAGACCCAGTAACACCTTGAGTGAGTTGATTGTACATGTGGGAGTTACACTATACAAATATGTGCTATAGTTTCCACTCCCTATCATCTTGTCACTATTCCTACGGGCATGTGAATTGCTCAACTTGTACATTTCTTGAGTTGTGTACCCAAAACAGTACTGCAAGAATGGCATGACAGAGGATTTGGATCAACAGGTCCACTGCAAGTGTTCTGGTCACAGGCTGTTGCCCTGTTGAGACCACAGATGACCTGCACCATCTCCAGAGGACATACACCATGAACAGTGAAACTTACGGGCCTCTTTAACACTGGGGCTGACGTGGCCGTTATATCATAACATTTTTGGCCTACCACATGGTCTTTTCTTAATACTAGGATGGGAGTGGTTGGACCTGGGGGGTCCACTCAGGGTGGAATGGCAGCTATGCCTGTGCTGATCACCAACCCTGAAGGTCAGCAGGTGACTATTAGGCCCTTTGTGACCCTTTGTGGCAGGCCCACTAAATCTTTGGGGGAGGAACTGCCTGTCACAATGGGGAATGAAAATTGCCACGGATTTTTAACAGGGGCCATTGGGTTGCAGGACATTCAATGATTCACACTTGCTTTGACCTGGTTAACGGATAACACCGTGTGGGTGGATCAGTGGCCCCTGCCTCTGGAAAAGCTAAAGGCCCTGGAAGAGTTGGTGTCAGAGCAGATAGCTGCTGGACACATCGAATCCTGGAGTTCACAGAATACTCCCGTGTTTGTCACAAAAAAGAAATCTGGGAAATGGTAACTTTTGCATGATGTATGGCAGGTAAACGTTATGAACGCAATGGGGCATTACAGCCAGGCCTTCCATCACCTACAATGGAATGGGGCATACTAGTGGTGGATTTAAAAGACTGTTTTTTTACAGTCTCATTGGCATTGCAAGATAAGGAGAAATTTGCTTTTTCTATGCCTTCTATAAATTATAGATTATAAATTATGCTGAACCTTCAAAAAGGCATCAGTGGAAAGTTTTACCTCAAGGCATGAAAAAGTCACCAACAATTTGTCAGTGGTTTGTAGCCCAAGCATTGTTGCCTGTACAGGAAATGTTTCTGAATGGGTATTGTATCATTATATGGATGACATTTTTCTGGCTGCCAGCAGCAGGGAGCAGTTGGGTAAGATGGAAAACTTGGCTATGCAATCTCTGCTAGAATATGGTCTAATTATTGCCCCTGAGAAAGTGCAGAAGGTGGAGCCCTGGAAATATTTGGGAATAACTGTAACGAATAAGCAAGTGATGCCTCAGCCTTATGTGAAGTTATGTGAAACTTAACAGTGAGATTAAGATGCTAAATGATGTTCATTAATTAATGGGATCATAGAAATGGATACGGCCTTATCTTGGGCTCACCAACTCTCAGCTTCAACCATTGTTGGAGCTGTTGAAACATTCTAACAATCCATCCATCTGAAGCTGACCAAAGAGGATGTACAGGTATTTCAGGATGTAGAGAAAGCCTTGCACACCAAATTTGTGTCTCAGATAGATTTAGCACAAATGGTCCAGTTCTTTGTCTTTATTGACAAGACTGTACTATTTGGAGCTCTTCTGCAATGGAACACTGATTGGAGTAACCCATTACACATTTTGGGATGGCTGTTTTTGACAGCCCGTCCCTGAAAAGGTGATCCTAATTTGTTCAAACTTCTTGCTGAGGTCATCATAAATGCCAGAAAGAGATGCTTGGAACTGATAGGCCATGATCCGGAGAAAATTGTTGTGCCTGTACAAAATTGGTATTTTGAATCGTGTATGGCAAGTAAGTTTGAACTACAAGCAGCAATGGCAAATATTCAAGGGCAGATGATAAGACATCTGCCCACACATCCCGGGCTAAAATTTAAGTGCCAGTTGGTCAGAAGAATTTAAGCCAGACAGACCAAGTTGATGGGCCCACTGTATTCCCAGATGGGTCCAGGAAAACAGGTAAAGCAGCTGTGGTCTGGCATGATGGTAGTCCATCAGACAGGTTCCCAGCAGGTGGTGGAACTGTGGGCCATGGCCGTTGCCTTTCCGACATTCCTGCAAACAGTAAATATTGTCACTGATTCTGCGTATGTAGCAAATTTGGCTTCTCAACTGGACAAGGTCACGTTGGCCACACTAGACAATCCATTGTTCTTCGAGGTACTTCAAGGTAACAAACCATAGTTACCTCAAGGTACTTCGAGGTAACTATGGAAAACTATACAGCAAAGGACCAAACCCTATTTTGTAATGCATGTTCATAGTCATACTGCCCTGCTGGGGTTTTATAATGAAGGCAATGCCAGGGCAGATGGCCTTGTTTCTGCTGCGGCTCTGGGACCTGTTCCAAAAACAAAACAGCTGGCCGTGCTATCACATCAATTTTGTCACCTAAGTTTTCAGGCTTTGTGGCAACAATTTGACTTGTTTCACACCATGGCCCATTCAATGATAGCCTCTTATCCAGATTGTCAGGGAACTCATGTTCTGGTATATTTTGGCACTAATCCAAGAGGCTTGAAGGCTTTACAAATCTGGCCAACTGACATTACCCATGTCGATGACTTTGGCAGACAAAAATACATTCATGTCTCTATTGATACCTATTCCCATGTACCGGTAGTGACAGCCCATATGGGAGAGACTGGAAAAGATGTAATTTGGCACTTTCAACAGGCCTTCTCTATGCTTAGTGTTCCACAACAGATAAAAACTGACAATAGGCTAGCATATGTTTCAAAGAGAGTGCAAACGTTTTTTGTTGTGTGGGGGGCTACTCATGTTACAGGCATTCCTCATTCTCCAAAAGGACAAGCGATAGTTGAGCGTGCAAATGGCACAATGAAACATCAGCTTCAAAAACAAAAAGGGGGAAATGTTTGGGGAAACACCCCAGTCACACCTGGACAAAGCAACTATGTTCTTAATGTTTTCTCTTATAGGGATAATTCTGCCCTTTCCCTTCCTTCTCTATTACAACAATTCTTTTTCTTTGATGCAAAAATGGTATTCAGGTGTTTGTTAAGGACCTGATCACAGTCCAATGGGCTGGACCACAGCAACTAATGACCTGGAGAAGGGGATATGTTTATGTTTCCACAGATGCCATCTGCCAATGGGTTCCTGCAGGGTGCACCCTGCTCTTTGCTCTCAGCAATCCCGCTCTCAGAAACCTGACAGAGATGCTGCAGAGCCCGCATCGGCTGATGCCATTAAACAGTCAGAACATAAGGGTGACACTAGCTAAAGGTTTGAATCAGTCTTCTGTGCCTCTACGGCAAATCCAGAACATCCATTTCATACCTGTTTAGTGGGTGTTCCATTAATGAATTATACTAATCTTGCTGCAAATGTGAGGTTACATCAGTCTTTGCCTAGGGATTGTGGAAATGCAATTAATTTTACAAAAATTTTGTCGATTGGTATGACCGGTTGCTGGTCGCCCCAGTTGATCTCAGGAAACAGAAATGTTAGAAAGTCTAGTGATGCCCGCATGCTTGTATTTTAACTATACACCAGGGGGCAATAACCTGGAGGGAAATGAAATGGGGATTATGGATGTCACACCTAGATCCCCTTTCTACCGGAATCATACTTTTTGGTTCAACATGACGGATAACAATACACACAATAATGTATTTTCAGCAAGAACATTGACCCCTGGAAGTTTTCTCATCTGCGGTGATTGTGCTTGGCCAAGGCTTCCTTCGCTAATGATGTCCCTGTGCCCTTGGATGACTCACCCTGATGACTCCAAAGGTAGCCATGATATTAAACCATACTCAACTACATCACCATCGTCAGAGATTGTCCTCTGACTGTAGTGATAATGTAGATTTATGGAATAAAGGAGAAGTCACAGCAGCCAGCTTATTTTTACCACAAGCAGCTGCAGCTAAAGCTCTGACACAATTAAATAGATTAGCTTGTTGGTTAGAAAAACAGTAATGTGACAGCAAAAGTGTTGAATGAGCTTGCTACTGATTCAGTATTAGAGATGCTATGCTACAAAACAGAGCTGCAATTCATTTTTTGCAATTAGCACATGGACATGGGTATGAGGATCTTGATGGAATGTGTTGTATGAATTTAACTGATAATTCTAATTCTATTCATAAAAGTATACAGCAGCTGATTGAGCAAACAAATAAGATTCAAGAAGACAGTGGATTTTTTGGGTTAGAACAGTGGTTGGGACAATGGAGACCCGGAGGATGGGTAACATCCTTGATAAGAACAGGGTTGTTACTTTGACTTGTTGTTTTAGTTGTCCTGTTAATACTGCTATGTTTGTTTAGTTGGCCACAAAGGGCCCTGCAGAAAACTATTCAGGTAGTTTTTGTGGCACAAATACAAAAAGGGGGAATTGTTGGGAATGGCAGTGGGTCTGTCAGTCACCTGGCACTGATCAGCGAAGAAATCAACTCTAAAAAGATCCCCACATACTCTTGAGATAAGGAAGTCATGTACTCTTAAGTTTGCAGTGAACAACTTTAGGAAGCTGGCAACCACAGTGGCCAGATGGGGTGGTTGGTTGATGTCATCCAATGAAACTGTTGGAGGCAATTTTTTGACCAATCATATAACGACACGCTGATAGCTAAGAGTATATAAAGGTGTGTGCTCTGAGCAACAAAGTTGGAACTGCTTAGACTGTTAAGTGAGTACATGTTGCTTTGTCAACAGCAACACTTGAGAGTGCAATTATCTGTCCCATTCTCTTCAAAGGGAAGGAGACTAGGTGATCTCCTGTATAGATGCAGGAGGCTAACAACTTTTAGAAGTTGAAACTAATAGAAGTTTCAAATAGAAGGCTAACACTTTTCAAATAGAAGGCTAACACTTTTTCCAGTACCCATGTTTATTTTTCAGCTTCCCCCAGGCAGAGTAAATCCAAGGAAAATACAGGGTTCTGGACTGAACCTTGTTACTTGTGATGGACAGAAGGAGCTAAAAAAACCCAAACCAACAACACAGAACGAATGACAACTCTGAAAGTCTTCTCCAAATATCTCCCTCACTGTGGTGGCCTGCAAAAGCACCAGTAATCACAAGAGCCTTCGGCACATTTAGTGGGCATAAAGGCAGTTCCAGTGTAGACAGGCTCAACCCAAGAGCAAAATACAATAGCATATCTAGTTTCTTGATATGGAAGTTTCCCCAGTGAATTATTCTAGAATTAGGTTCTTCATTTGATTAAACTGACAAGCTGAGAATAGCAAGAGGATACTTTGGTCATGATAAAAATCCGTAAGGATGTCAAATAAAGCATGTGTTGATGCCTTGACCAAGGAGAAGCTCAAGTTAATCTATATGGTAGCACAAGCAGCCAAATAACTATATTGCTTCTTCTCTATATATTTATTGAGCTATCTCTTCCTAAAAGGGAGTTCCACATCTGATCAAGATATAGCCAAGATCTGTCCTAGCAACAGAAGAGACCTCCTCAACTAATCAAGAAATCTGAAAATTATGAAAGGCTGCTGGGAATTACATAGGTTGGCTTTCAGATAAACTCTTTCCCACAGAATAATGTGGATATTTGTATTTATGGACCTTTATAAGAACTTTCCATAGGAATAAATGATCTCGCTCCCCATGAAAGATACAAGAAATGGCAAACCAATCCTTAGCTCACCAATGTGACACATCATTGTCAGGCACATAGTAAAGAGGCTTGTTTATTTATTTATTCATTCACTCACAGGTTTTTGGGAAATGGTACCACTTGCCAAATACTAATCCAGTGATTACCTGCACTAACTTGCTCAGTAGCTTTACCACAAGTACCTGTTTACATTTTTGTGGTAGTATTTACTTGCACTCATTTAGCATGCAACAGACAAACAGAGGAAGAGAAGGCCCTCCTGTACCTTCAGATCTTACAGCATCTGTGCCATGGAGGTTCTGAATTTCCTTCTCATACACCTCATACATTTGAAATGCTCCACACCCATCTAGTCATTCTGAAGACCTTTGTCCACAGCCAGTTAAAAAGACTTCCCTCTGCAGAGTCATGTAACACATGCTGCCACTCTAAATGATTACAAAATCTGTGTAAGAGGCTTTTCTGCCACAGGGATTCCAGTGATAGTTGTAAAATTGTATTAGTCTCAGCTCAACCAGGCCAACTTGACACTACTGTACCAGAGGCAGAATAGTATAGCTCTGAGGACACTGCTGTGTAGTTTACCATGTGGGAGGAGAAAGAGTTTCTAGGGCACTTAAGTGCTCTAAGTAGTTAGGACGCTAGACAGTGAACACAGAAAATCTAATTGCCATTAAGTCTAGCAGGCGGGAAAGAGGGAGTCACCTGTAGGGCACTAAAGACATTGCTGACACTAAGATTTTTGCAGGAAAAGTGTTATTGTGGAAATCTACACAGCTGTGAGTCACTACCAGAAAGCTGCTATACACTTTCCTTCTGGGGAGCAAACAACCTTTGAGATTCTTAAAATGGCTTTGTAACCTTGGAACAGAACCATGGACAGGTTTTACACTAGTTTGTTGAAAACCCTGTGACTGAGCAAGAAGAATGGGTTCATGGTATTTTTTTTTCACAAGATCTCACTGAAGACATTCTGTTGACACAACCAACCACAATGGGGTATCTGTGAACACAGTGATACCCTGTATGTGCTGCAACCACTGAATAATACTTAGTGAATGCTTGACGAGACACACAGGTCAAAAAAGTTCTTTCAAGTAAACAAAACTTAAGGCAGAAACATATCAAGATATAAAAGAAGAAGCAGATTTCCACAGCAACCATGGAAATATGAAAGGCTAAGAAAGCACACACAATCTCAGATTTCTGAAGCCTTTAGCTTCTAAACATCTAGAATGAGAAAACAGTACCTATCTCAGGCATGAGAAGCAACTGGGATAATATCTTTTCCCCTGAAGTCTTTGGAGCTTCTTTCACTGAAGCAAAGTAATAAATAGTTTTCTGATCTTTGCAAGCTGCTTTTGAAGAACTCCCTGATGAGGGATGAGTTTTCTTTTTGTTAAAGTAAACTGTGTAAACTCCAAGATTTATCAATGTCAGCTACTCCAGATACATACAACTTCTCTGTCTCCTTTTAGCTTGCAAAATCTCTCCTAAGAGCCTGAAAACTGATCTAAGATGCTTGTACACCTCTGAGTCTGAAGCCTATGACAATCCCACAGCTTGTGGAGTATAGGATTTTGATAAAGTGACAGGGTTGCTGTCAGCACAGAAACAGGCCGTTATCGTAGACCTTGACTTTCACTAGTAATTTAAAAAGCACATAACAATTCTCATTATGGGTAAGGAAGGGAAGGAATAGTAAAAAAGCCTGTAAAGCCATGCAGAAAATACAGTGCTTTTCTGGCAAGAAGAGTAATTTTGCTCTCTAGCCAGTGCTTTCTCTATATATACTCCTGAAGCCATTGCACTGGTCATCTCTCATCCATCAACAGAAGTGTGCCATACAGCCAACCACTGAATGGCACAAAGGCGCTGCATATACCTATTACCTGTGTTTCCTCATCTATCAAAATTTGTATCAGAAAACAAAACCTAAAACCACCAGACAGAGCCCGTAGAGGTTACAGTCCTCAATGCTTCAAATCTACTCCACCACAAACACTATGTAATATTCCTTTCTTCTACTGTAATATAGCGAGTGAGGGAAATACCTGAAGGCCCAACTCCAGAGAAACTTTGAGAAGAGTGATGTCTGGCAAGCTGTCCATGAGTGTTGCTATTTTAAATGCATCCTGGGCAAGTTTGAAGATGTGTGATGAGGAGTGGATATTTTTCTGGATGGATTCTAATACTGTTTCCAATTTCCGAACATCACCTGTAAGGTGTAAACATAATCACCAGAATGGAACAAGTTCCCAAAACATACAGAGATGCATTATAATCGAACCTGCCACTGCTATGCAATAGTATGATGCTTCAGATATATGCACCTTTTTTTAAAGAAAGCTTCCATATATGAATGAAAGACACAAGACAGCACTAAGGCCTCCAGTGCCTGATGGTGTTAGTGAAATCCATGGCCAAAAGTCATCCTGATTTGTGGATTTTCAAAGTAATTAATCCACCTCTGCATCTTATAGTCTATATCATGTGTGATGTAAACAATAATGTCTCATCAATGTCTCATCAGCCTCAACTCCAGTTCATCTGGCTACCATCTAGCTAGCTTAACTATTTTGCTAGAAAATTATGTGACAGGTTTAAGCCAGTGGTTGCACTCATTTCAAGCTCCCGTCAGACTACAATTTGTATTCCTAAATACAAGTTTATAATCTGTTTACCCCATCCAATATTAAAAGCATGCACTTAGTTGAGTACACAACTTATAGGAATGTACCTTTGGCTGCTGTAAGCATGGTTGATGCCAGCTCACACTGCTGGGATTCGATATGACTTAGGGTGAACCAGCGGGGATACCTGTTTGGAACAACTGATGCAATGTGGTGCGGGCGGGACAGGTCTCCTGAAGGAGCTGTAGATTCCAATACTAGCAACCTGAAATAAGGAAGAAATACTCTTTCATTAAATCATTATTACACTAGGTTACTCATGTGTGAAACCAAAGCTGCAAAAACACTTGACCTAGTTTACGAAATGTGCCTTTTTGGTTATATAAAAGGACTGGAAAACCACTTCTCTTCTTGAGAAATCTTAACACTCCATTTGCCAAACTTGCCTACATCAGCGGACATCTGCAGGAATTCACAGGATAATTAAGCCACTCATTAGGAAGGCAGCAGAAACTTTCTGTATCACGTACTGCTGAAGTTTTACTCCCTGCCTTGTTTCAGTCTTTAAACCGTAGTCTCAGGAAGGAAAGTGGAGTTAGACCTTCACTGTACTGAGAACACTTAAATATTTTTCAATAGTTGCAATACTAGCTTCAAATATGTATGTGCCATGTAAGGGAGCAATATACTCAACAAGTTGCTTGGATTTTGACCTTGCAATAAATTACAGCGTGAACTTGTGTCCAAAAAGGACATTTTTATGTTCAACTATGACTCATTTTTCAAATCCTTAAACTTAAGCCTATCAATATCTCAAAATGCTCAACAGTCTGACATTAGGGCCCTTTTTAGAGTGACAGAGGAATTTTTCTTGAAAGTCACATTTCAGACTCCATTTTCTAATCCTGATGCAAAAAATTTTCTTGAGTATACAGCAATCTACAACAGTATCGTCCACTAAGGAGTATTCATACTTAAAAAATATCAATTAGTGTGTTCATTGTTGACTACAAGACAAGTAATGGACCACAACAGAGGCTCAGCTGGTGGTCCTTACAACACACTTGATAGACCAGTAATTAGACACATCATAAATGTCAATGCTAATAACTAGAAGAGATCAAAAATAGGTCGATTATTATTATTCAATAAAATTAAGAAGTTTCAGGACCTGAATGGTTAGTGAGACATAAAATGATAGTAACGAGACAACATCCAGAACAAAAGCCTTTCTCATGCTTAATCTCTTGAATTGTTTCTACCAGTATCCAGATGTAAGTGATTTTCCAGCAAGAAGTCAACTGGTATAACAAAGAAAATTGGGTATCTTTTGTCAATAAAATTGTCACTACTGAATATTGAAAATCCAAGGCATTGTGATTCTTCACAGAAATTTCTCTTATGGAACAAGTAAGACAGTTTTAAATTCCATAGATTTTCTCTAGGTTCCCAAAGAATAGGAGTTATATTTTAAGAATTCCCTGACAAAGTTAATTTTGAATATATGAAAGAGTATCTAGCATGCACATATAAATACAACACATTACATAAAAAAACTATCAGCCGGCTATATTAACATATTCAGACACATGTATGTGCATATTAATATGAATTAAAAACCATTCACCTTTGATTTGTTTCAAGAGTGAAATCTCTTCCCTGGTACTGAGACACCTCTTTAAATACCTTTATATACATAACAGTAAAATACGTAAAAATCCTCAGCTGTTTTTTTCCAAGCATAGAGAGTGAGCAGGGGAAGAGATGCATTATTAGATTGTTCCAAAAAACAGTAAAAATACCAACTACCCAGTGCAAAAAGGGATTGCTAGGCTATAAATAACAATAAACAGACAGAGCATGAAAGAAAGAGGCTGTTTTGAGGAAATCTTTTTTCACTCTGAATTTAATTTTCAGCTTTTATGTTCTTTTGCTGTGAAAAGAAATGCTATTGTAAATTGGTGGCTTGCAATTTTGGTAAGATTAAGGAACATCAGAACAAGTGCAAGCAGATTTAGCATTCCTCACTTTTTTTCCCTCCCCTTTCAATCAATTATTTACCCTGGTTTTAGCAAAGCTAAAACACCATTAGATTAAACATCACCTTTAACGTCTGGTTCCCAAAGCGTGGGTGAAATTCAGGCTTAACAAGGGATCAGCCAAACTACGCCAAAACATTCCGAACTAAACATTCAAGTTCAGATTCCAAGTGAGCAATCAACTAGGTCACTGCAGATACACATTCTCCAAGGCTCTGCTCCATGTATCTCAGTGCTGCCAGCAGAAAATATAGACAGAAATGACTACCAAGGAGAGCACAAATGTGGCCTTGCAGGCCTGAGATGTACACATGAAAGGCTTTATGGTCTCAGCTTACATTGATTTCATGCTGAGTGCTCCACAGACTCTATTTTACTTCTAAAAGCATGAGCAACAGTACAGATTTCAATGCAGCACCTTTACTAATTTCCACATGGCATTTTTGTCCGTGCCACAGCCATTTCCTCCCTGCCACAGAAGAAAAGACACAGGTTTTCCTCTTCTGAGACACTCTACATCACAGCCTTGAGACAGGCATTCAGTCCTCATGTCTGCTTTCTTCTTGCCCCACCAAGGCAGTACCAAGTTGCTTTTTAATTTGATTTGTACAGGGAGTTCTTTTGACACTGAACTATAATTTTGGTCTGAATGGAAAGAGTAACCAACCTTCTTCAGATGAATATGAGAAGTGCTAAGAAATGCAGAGACATTTCTGTGGACTGCTATCAAATTATGGAAAGATTAATTACTGTCTTGGACTGAACTCTCATCTGCCTATAGAAAGGGCTATGGAGAACAGCTCTGATTATGCTGATGCCTTCAGTGATTTTACCAAATGAAAATAGACAGACAACTCTCTCACACGCCACTCTGTTTGAAAAGTAACTTTTTTGGCTGAGATAATAGCTTCATACAACAAGAAGGCTGTAGCCCTCCAAATGTAACTGGAAATGTAATTGTTTGGATCTTTCAATGTCTTGCTTGTTTTTCTAGTTGAGAATTGAAACATCTAGAAAAGAAATTTTCAATTATGACTGGTTTCTAGGAAAAACATATATCCTTGTTCAAAAGGAATGACATGCTGCCATCATATTCACTAAAGCTTTCAGTGCACTTTGCAAAGCTGTGTATGGATGTCTATTCCAGTCTTTCAGCTTGATTTTCAGTAGTGTAGTTCAAGGAGAAAAACTCCACACAAACATCCCTGAGTAGTAACTAAAAAAAAATCCACACCAGAACACCAAACAAACTCACCCACCATTTTGTACTATCTTGCTGATTTAACATGACTGGGGATATTGATGCACATAACTTGCACCACTAGAACAGGAGTGTACTTAGATGGGCCAGACAGCTTTCTCATCATATGTTTGAATGCTTTCAATAGGTCATCACTTTTGCCCGCTCAGTCTATTCCTAAAATGCTAACCATGCACAGCAAGTATGCAAAGTCACTCTTCATATTTGTCTTTCCTTAACATCTATAATTAGATGCTTTTGAAGGCAAAAAACCAAACAAACCCAAAAGGATTATGCAGGCCTTTCAGCTAACTTCATAGCAGCTACGTTTTGTTCTTTTGCATGACCTCCCTCCCATTTAGTCCTTTGAACACAATTATTTTTGCCCTCTTTATGTTTCCAGAAAAACTAGCTCCACAAATCTCCAAACCAATAAGACAACCTAACTGATGAAATCTAATACTACTTATGTAGATAGTGTGTCCTTCAATTACTGTGCAATCATTCTTGACAAAAACAATCAGGAAAACCCAACACTTTTTTTTTAAAAAATCTGGGATTTAATTGCCCTTAGTATTCAGTTATGACTAGCCTTTGTCAACCATCAACTAAAAGATTCTTGACAGTAACCAGATTGTTCTACGAATTCTACAAATTTCTTCCCTGGATTTTATGTGGCCAATAGATTTATCATTGATCACTGGTTAATGATAAACTGAAACTTCCCTCACAAGGCTTGTCTTAGCCACCTTTACCAGCCTGGCTTGCCTTGAGATAAAGCAAGAACACACTGAGCACACCCTGCAAAACTTTTTTTCCTGATTACTGAAGACAAATGGGATGCAGGTCAGACATTTTATCATCATGTAATCGACTCCATTTATATCTCAACATTCATTCAGACTTGGGAAAGACTGCTTCATTACAATGCACAAGAAAAAGGTTCTGGCTCAGACTACATTGTATGGTTTCAAGCCCATCATTGACAGCTGATTTAGGAAGAAGGCCAGCAGAACAAATAGTCCCACCAAGGCTAAGAAGGAGATGAGCCTGAGACTGCTGGTGGGAAGTCCATTTTGTAGTTTTCTCACCAATACCATGACGCACAACCACACAGGTTAGAGAACACATTTGCTAAAGCTGTCATTGTTTAACACAAAACCACAAGGCCCAAGAATGGGATTCTAGAAGCATTTGTACTAGACAATGCTATTTTACAGCTGTAGGTAAACCATACACTGATAAATTATTATACTGTAGTTACTACAGATACCAATTGTTTTTACAAATTACATAATCAAAGTTATTTCTCCTTGAAGGGAGGAATGCTTAAAAAAAAAAAAGAAAAAGAAAAAAAAAAGAAAAAAGAGAGATGAAGGCTTTTTAAGAAGCTTTTTTGCCTTTTCCTAATTGCTACTTGTGCTCTTTCTAGACAGCTCATGAATACATACCGCATGGCTCTCAGTGCACTTTTGTATGCCAATTCAGCATCATGAGGTAGGAGAGAAGTGAAGAGATACTTGGCAAATGTGTGCATTGGGACACTCTCTCGATGGATGACTTCACCCAACCCACTATATGGTCCAGCTGCAGGAAAGAGAAAGAGAATGTCAGTCTTTATGTACTGATAAAACCAAACTTCTGGACTATTAAAACATAGAATAGAATCATAGAATCATAGAATCAGCTCAGTTGGAAGGGACCTCTGAGATCATCAAGTCCAACCCATGCTCCACTACCGCCACGGTTACTAGACCATGGCACTAAGTGCCACATCCAGTCTCTTTTTAAATATCTCCAGGGATGGAGAATCCATTACTTCCCTGGGTTAGAACTGGAATTCACAGACAGTTCGCTGTACAAAAGGTAAAGATATATTGCTGTTTCCTGTGAAATATATCATACATGTATCACATATAAGCATTGTACGTATAAGTACATTAAACACCATATTTTCCTAGAGACAAGATGTAAGCACACTACCAGTGCACATACAAATGAGAGAACAGTTCCAGTCCTCCACGGGGCTCATTCAGCAAGGATACAGTATAGAAAAGTTGAAAGTGATAATCCTAGCTTTGCCTCCACATACTTACACTGGACACCTAAATCCCTGTACACCCTGTTGGTGTGTGACTGTTGCATCACAAATCCACCAGAAAATGAAAAAAATATTGGCTATAGTAAAAAAATGCCTGTCTTTAATTGAAGTTACATGATCAATCACCACAGCAGCACCTGAACCCTAATAATGTCTCACCTGACATAAGGCATCCAAACGACCCTTTGGTCTGGATTTTATCTGCATGAAACACCAAATCCGATATTGCACCAAAGCTGGTTTTGTTAGTCCACTGTAGCCACAGAATCTCAAAAATCCTATTTGTTGTGGGAAAATTATTCCCATTATTAAGGCAATGGATTGGTCTCACTCTCAGCACAGCCAGTGTTGTATTTCAACTTCATAGCAGCAGCAGCAGGATGGGCAACAACAAGAAAGTGAAATGAAAAAATTTCCTTGCTGAGTTCTGAATGCTCAAAGTGTGTACAAATCCCGTTTTAAAATTTGTCCTGCAACCTTGACACTGCTACTCCTCTTAACAGGAAAACTATGCCTAAGAGTTTTTTACTTCACTGACTAGAGGCTCAGGCATTTAAAGTTGCAAGACACAGAGTAAGAATGATACATTAAGTATTACTTGACTGGTATTGCATAGATAGCAGCCACCAGTCCTAGAAGTTATTACTGCTAATTCTACCAAAGATTCCAACACATCAGACTCAGACTGATGGATGATGATGTGAGCACATTTCTTTGCTGCAGAGTCACATGTCATTTAAACTTCTTTCAGCAGTGGTTCAAAGTAACATGGCCTGACTCTAAAATGATGCAGACAAGGAGACAAGGAGAGTAGATGACAAACAGCCAAACTGCTTCAGCAGTGTTTTTCTGACTGGTGTATTAGAATAATAAGCAAAAATAAAATTCACTAGGCATTTTAGCTCCACAGGAGGGCATTTCTGAAGATGGGAGCTAATTACAAAGGAAATGTCAATGAAGTTTTAGTAGGATACAGTGTGTCTCAATTATTTAAAATGAAGTTGAAAGCCATTCAAAACTAGTTGGCCTTTCTTCAGTGAAAGAAACTATTTCATGTATGTTTGCCAGCTGGCAGTCTAGTCAGAAGCTCAGTTAGGACACAAATACACTGATTATTTGAAAATGTATTCTGCCATTAACAAAGCAGTCAAGTAAAAAATGAGGACAGCTCCTGCCAAGCAGTCTTACATTCTGCTTTCGCATGCAGTCAAATGGTAGTTACATACAGCATGCATTAATAGCATAATTTGCATTAATAGCATAGAAATCAGCTTAATATTGGATTAAGCTTTTTTTATTATATCTACAGGACTTTAACTATAAAAACATAATTGATATGATTAGCATCTTAAATCACTGCACAGTTTTTCCTCCATAAGGTAGCAGTTTCTGCCTCAGCTGGACTAAATTGAAGCTAGTGAAGGAAAACCAGATTTCTTAGCACACACTAATGAAGACCATTGTTGCATACCGCTGACCATAGCAAATTTTTATGTTGTTATGTTAGCAGATTTCCTCTTACTCCAAGAAAACATAAAAGAACTATAGTGATTAAAGTACTAACCTAGAAGTATCAGAGAACATTTCAGAGAAATCCTGCCTTTTCCTCATAAAGCATCCTTAACAGTAAACAAATGCTGCAAATGTATTTAATAATCCACAGGAATCCCTCTATGGTTAATATGGTTAATAGCTGGATCTAGTGAGTAGCTGTTCTTGTCCAAAGGCCATAAAGCAGCAGTACAGCCATGTCATAATGGAAACTGGTGGTGCAGTTTCTCTGCAGCTTCTAATAGCACCATCAGTAGTTACTTTAAGACTTTAAGGGTCTGGGCAAAAATGACTGAAAGACCCTAGACATCATCGTGCACCTCTTCCATTTAAGAGGAAGTTTCACAAGACAAATGTCTTACATAAAATAAGCAAAACTAGACTGCTGTGTAAGAGACTTCACAACTCACCTAGAGCAGTGCCACATGCCCCACCATCCCTTCAGCAAGACCTCAAAATCTGAACTATGCCTTTGGCTATCTGGCTCCTTCCATTAAAAAAACAACAAACTAGAAAGACAGCCTCAGAACCCATGAGACTACTCTCTGAATATGACACTTAAGTGCTATATGTTAAGCCCTTTTAAAAGCTATGTACGCAATACTTTGTAGAGGTTTTATTGCAACACATCAGCTAATTCCCAAACACACACTGTTGGTTTTGGTCAAAATCTAGTTACAAGATCAGGCTTTAAGCCTCAATATTTGACCACACTTTTCAATTTTCATTTATGATAAAAACCTCAGAGACAAGTAATTTTCCAAATTGCTACAAATAAAACATTACAATTCTGTCCCAGCAATTCTATGTGAATTTTCTGAGCTCTTCCCATGGGTAAAACTCTTCTGAGATTTACAGAAGTCCCTTTTCCAGGATACAAGGAACATGTATTATTTTGCTACCTGAGAACAATTGATGATAACTGATGTCTATATTATTTAATTTTGACCGTGGATTTTATAATAAGGATACTGAAATTATGACAAACAACAAATCTAAAGAATAAAATTCAAACAAAACTAAGCAAAAGGCTTATTGGTCAATTAGGTATGTTATCGCTACAGTCTTGGGAAAGCTGAAGTATGCTTGAGTTTCATAAGAAGTCATTAATAAAATTTTGCTAGTATTCTACATAAAAAACCAAAACATCCTAAGTATATAAGGCAGTTTTCACAGGAACACTGGTTCTGTGTGCTTGTATAAGTTAAGACAGTTTAAAGAAGCAGTTAGCATCTACATTGAGCTACCTTCAAGTAAGAAGACTGCTTGTTTTCGAAAAATCTTCACCAGAGTATCATCCAATTCAATTTCTTGTAGCTTAGAAATGAGCTGTTCCTCATTTCGACAAACTTTCTCTTGTGCATACAAGCCATCTGGCATTATTCTTTGCTGGCCCAGACCTATCAATGCTACTTCCACAGCCAGTGTTAAATAAGATTCCCCTTCTTCTAAGAACTTGTGTGCAGGCAGGTGCTGGTACTCCAGAGATTTATATTGCCCCATGTTCTCTGTAAGGGGTGACATAGAAAGAAAAATACATGAGCAAATAATTCTTACCTATATATATGGTTATATATAATGCTATATATAAAAACATACATAAAAATGCTAAATATAAAAATACATATACTTCCTCTGTTAGTATTAATTTTTCAAATTATTTTAATTACTCTGGCAATCTCAAAATACAATGATCTGACCTAAATTATCCCATCCAATTCCACATGGCAGAAATACATGAAACAATGGGATTTTAAATAACCCACTCAGGTCAAAAGAAGTTTTTATTTTTAAATTGCACAGTTCAGAGAAATGGAGTTTATCCAGCTTTGTGCTAATGAGGCCAAAATTGGAAGGTAATATTTAAATTTTTTTCTCTACTCATTTTTCTGCCTTCTTAAAGCCTTGATATGTAAGATGAAGGAAAAGGTGCATGTATACCTGCATAGATTTCAGCTGCTAGCACTCTTTTCAGGATTTTTTATTGATCACAGTTGTATTTATGATAAAAAATGTTTATTGGTAACACTAGAAGTCCCACTTTTAGTAAAAATTTTATGTGTAAATTCTAGATAGACCAAGGCACAAACTGCTTTAAAGAGTACTACTCATTCATTTGGCACTTTGCAGACACAACTTATGACAAAACACTATTCCAGCCTGTAGCAGTTTGGGGACATAGAATTATAATGGACATATGTAAGAAGATGGACAACTGCAGCAAATAAGAGGGCTGAATACATTTGGTAAATTGCATATGCATGTGTAGGAAGAAGTTACTTTTCAGCACACTCTTTTTATAATGGGGTTGTTTTGGCTGGGTTTTGTGTTGGTTACTTTTTTAATAGTTGCAACGAATTTCATTCCCAATCACTTAATTAAAAGTTCTTCCAGAACTGGTGGATATGGGATAAGAAGTTTATTGAAGAAAATCTAATTATCAGAAGGAGTTTTGAGGAAAAGCCACCACAGCATTGTGGGTGTGCACATAAAAGAGCTGTAAGTAGAGGGATGAATCCAGTTTCTGTCCACACAGGTGGTTATAGAAGTTACTGCAGAGGTGGAAAGAAACTGAGAGTGAGGAATTGATCAATTAAGATCCTGGGAAGCAAATACTGAAATTGAAATAGGCATACACATTCTATTCTATATTATGTATTAATACTGCAACACTATCTTCTATTTTGTATTATATATAACCATGCGTGTTATGAATTTTAAGTGTTTTGTCATCAATTTGAAGCATTATCTACACTTGTAACTAAGAAGTGCAGTTATACTCTGGGCTGCAATAGGAAGAGTGTTGCCAGGAGGTCACGAGGGCTGTTCCTCCCCCTCTGCTTAGCACTGCTGAGCCCACACCTGGAGTACTAGGTCCAGCTGTGGGCTCCCCAGTACACGGACATACTGGAGCAGATCCAGCAAGGGGCCAAAAATATAATTAAAGGACTGCAGCATCTCTCACATAATGAGTGACAGGTGGGATTATTCAGCCTGGAAAAGAGAAGGCTCAGGAGAGTCTTACCAAAATGTATAAATATCTGATGGGAGAATGTAAAGAAGACAGTGCCAGACTCTTCTCAGTGGTATCCTGTGACAGGACAAGAGGCAATGGGCACAAACTGAAATACAGGAAATTCCATCGGAGCATAAGAAAACACTTTTTTTTTTTTTATTGTGAGGTTGGTTCAACACTGCAAGATGTTGCCCAAAGAGGCTGTACAGTGTTTGTTCTTGGAATTATTCAAAACCCAACTGGACACAGTCCAACGCAATCTGCTCTGGGTGACTCTGCTTTGAGCAGAGAAGGAAGACTAGATCATCTCCAGAGGTGCCTTCCAATCTCAGCAACACTGTGATCCTGGGACAAACTGCAGTTTCTAAGAAAGAGGAAAGGGAAATGTATGTGGAGAGGGCTGCTGCTATGAAGTCTTACTTTGTTTTAATTCAAATGTGAAATATGGAATTTCTTCCAGAATGAATAACTGGTAATATTTTAAGTGCTTTCATATTTTACATTAAACACTTTCTCTCCCTTGTGTTTTCTTAAGGAATGCAATGAGTTCTAATACTATAAAAACACTGGCTTTAAAGTTGATTCAGAAAGGCAAGATAGAAAAATGCCTCTGGTAAATGAAAACGAAGACAAGATTGCTTCCTTTACTTGGCCTTACCCATGAAGTCTGAGAATCCATGGAAGCTCTCATCATCAACTCTGCAGGCTTCCATCAGGCTACTGAAGAGGGTGCCAATGGGGTCCAAAGGGTGTCCCACCCAACCTTCAAGATTTGTTATTGAGGTTACTCCTCTGTGGAGAAGTTCTACAACCGAAAAGGTGGAGAGAGGGAAAGAGAGTGCATGTTAGCCCATCAAAACAATTATAAAGTATAACTGACTAAAATGCTCTCAGTACTTAATTCAAAGTATTTCCAGTAGCTTCTGCTTAGAAGAAAATAGTATCTTTCAGAATGAATTCATTGACCTTTGAACATGTTAAGAGAAGAAAAAAAGAAAAAGAATTAAAGCCATATTATTTTGAGTCCTAGCAAAGCATATTCTGGCTCAAAAACTTGAACTGCAATATCTTTTTAAATATCTTGATACTAGTAAAACTCTTCTGAAAAGGGCTGCTCAAAAATTACAGTGAAGGCTTTTTTTGGTAAAATACTCAAAAGAGTTGCCTCACTTAAAAAGATGGAACACCATTTTTACATTTTAAATTAATCTGATGGCACTGAAATAATTTGATATTCTAAATTATGCTCCAATATCATAAATAATATATGAGCCTATCCTGCACCTAAGTATTTACTGAAGTAATAAGTTCAGGATGACATCTTTAAAAAAAAAAAAAAGAGTTTAAATGAGGTATACAAGAAAAACTTGTCCTCTAGGTGGGTCACCACCATGATCATTTGGACTAAAGAGTTAAGAGTCACCTCTTCCGCTTTAGTTTCAAAATTGGTTTTCTCATGCAATGCTCCAGTCTGTTGTTATTGCCACCTTGCACATGCTTTGCCCTTCTCTCTTCCCCACATTTACCTTTCTTCTGAGACCGGAACATTTCGAGCTGTTTCTCCTGCTGCCTTCTTAATGTATTAACAATAGCTATTGCTAGTCTCAGTGCTTCTCGTGGGTATCCATGAGATCGTAATGCATCCACCCTCGCGCAGGCTGTAGGAACATGTTCTAAAATGGAGATAATAATTGAGGGAGAGCAATGCTTCCATGTTGGCAATAGCCTGTTTTGCTAGATTACTCAAAAGGACTTCCTTGTTTGGTTTTTTTGTTTTTAAAGCTATGCAAGAGATACTTAAAGAACTACTTCTGAGCTAGCATTTCAAGGAAGCCTCTGTTCTTTTAGTCAGGCTTTTTATCCATCACCCCACCATCCCCACAAAATAATGCCACAGAAAAGGAACAAAGCAGCAAGTCATGGAAATGTCTTTCCGGTTTAGCCACTTACCATTCCAGAGGGGCCACCCATGAGAGTCAAAGAGTGAGTTTTCAGTGTTGTCATGGTAACAGTAGTTGGAGTACAGGTCACTGCTGATAATGTGCTGTAAGTGGCTATCCTGCCAGTGCAGGTCACACGCCTCAATGGCTCGAGTGAACACCGTCCGATGTGGCCTGTTCGATGAATCTGTCATTTTCACAATTTCAGAAAGCTGCATCAGCTTTTACTCATTCATAAGTGAATCAGTCATTCACAGTATTCTTGTCCTCTGCCTATTCCCCACCCCCAATGAACGACAGCATGCCTTGACCACTTCTGCACCCAGCAGCCCACAGGGACATTTTGCATCCCATTACTACCCAAAACCTCAGTGTGTGCCATCCACTTTGCACTCAAGAGAGTGATCTACAAAACCAACATGGCTGATGCTAAACAGCACCTTGCAGAGGAAACCTAGGGATGAAAGACATGCAATAGCACTTACAGAATTGCCCTGAAAATAAAATAGGAAGTATATGGCACAAAGCTACTCAAACATCCCCACCTTCTCTTCTCCTCAGATGCAGAGCTGCCAGGATGAGGGACAGATAAACATCGCATGAAAGATTTAGTTTTTTCTTTGAGAAGCGACATTAACTAAGCACTTGTACAATTTATTTTTGTCATAAACATATACAAATACTGCAAAGACAGTGAGGTACTGAGGGCATGGGACTGACAAAATCCTAACTGGACATCTCCCTATGGCAAAACTGCTCTGTTGACATGGCACTGTGTCTATCAATGTTGAGATGCTATGTCAAAGTTACCACTAGATTGCCCAGGCTGGACCGAACTTCAAAAGATATAGGAAGTATAACACCTCCATAGGGAGTTACAGGAGTTACATGCTAAATGAATTTCTGTCCCTGGCTAGCGGTGAGATTTAAAAATTAATCAAGCCTATTTCCTTCAGACACAGTTTTCCAAGAAAAAACAAAGCAAGGAAACACCTATCTAAGCCCAAATCTGACACCCACCAAACATTTAATTTGAACTTTATGTATGAAATGCCTATCAAAATACTGAGGACTTTGAGGATTGCGGGTTTTTTTCTCAGGGTAAATATCCTGCATCTTCTCCAGTTATTAGCAAAGTACACATCTTTGCTTGAAGAAGACTGGACAAGACTTCTGTCAAATTTAGTAATCACATTTTAGATTAGGGAGACTATCAAGTGAGAAAAGACACCTCCTCAAACAAAGCTATGTTGCATCTGTACACACCCCCAGCACATGGCAGGTTGGATCTTCACATACGGAACATATCCCACAGATAGCTGCCTCACACACTCAAGTTTAATGCCGTTGTAACAGATGTATCTTTAAATAGGTATCAAAGGTTTTGTAATTGCGGACAAACAAAAACCCCAACATCAGAAGAAGCACAAGGTCATGGTCAAGCAAAGAAATGGGCTTTTACATGACATACTTCAAAGGCATGCAACACTGAGAAGCACTAAGTGAAAATTTAGAAGACCGTCTCTCTGAAAACACTGAAGCCCCAGCACAAAAAAATCCCACCCCAAAACAACCAAACAAAACCCCCCAAACAAACAAACTGCAACAAAGAAACAACAACATAACTACACCTTTTTATCCTTTCTGCAAGGGTAAAATAATTTTGGTTGATCAGTCCTCAACATGAAAGTTACTTGTCCCAGGAAAGAGTGATGAATTCTGCAAGCTTAGAGTATATAAAATAGAGGTTATATTATATGTTGCAGTCAGTACATATGTTTAGGCTCACCTTGGTTAGCATTTGCACCCTGTGGCAAAGCATTGGTTAAACTGGGCAGCTCATTTCCATGGTTTCCATCTTCCCAGGGACAAACATCCACACTGTTCCATTTTTTCAGCTGTTTTAGCCAACTGGCCTTCTGCTCCAACTTGCAGTGGGGATTTAAGACTATACACATCCACAGAGCACCTGATTTTAAAAAAATTGCTAAATTACGTTTTCTATTAAAAATGCAGCACCCAATGACTCATTGCAAATTTCTATACTGAAACACTTTTCCCCTCAAAGTATAAACTGTTTGCTTCCTAACTACACCTAACACCTGGTAGACTGAATTCGTGGTGCAGGATATAGAGCTGGTATGTCTCATCTGAAGTAGCTCAAAGACGGTACCAATCCAATCTTCTTAATTAAAAGGTATTAAGATGTCTTCTGTGTTAGATAATCCAGAGTTCAAAATCTGTGGCTCATCAGACAAGAACATCAGTCAAAAGCAAACAAGAACTCGCATAAAGCTACACCAGGAAATGACCCAAGTTTTTCTTCTGATTTTTGTACCAAAAGTGAATGTTGGTTTGTATCAACAAGAACTACACATCTTTGAGCCTCACATTACAGAAACAAAAGAAGAGCATTAGTAAGACATGTATTTTGTAAACATATATTTCCATACTAGGAACCCAGCAGAAGTACTGTTGGTTGCATTATTCATTGCTAAACACTATCTGGGTCTCACAGATTAAGCAAATACTGGTTTTCTGCAAACTACTAGAAATAAAGCATTTTTACTGCTGTTATTTCAGTAATGTGGTTACACTAGAAAATTTATTTTTCACTTCCTGTTTATGAATCTTAAAGGGAAAGCTAATTTGCACTGCCATTTTCACATATACCATCACTTTGGAACCTTCTAAGACTATATAACATGGCATACATAAATACATCAGCCTCTGCCAGCAACTTTTCAAATAGATGGATTTTTCACTAAATCAGCTGTCTCTTCACCAGAGTGAATGTTGACAGAAGCATGAAGACATCTGAAAGTAATGTTCAGTAACAGTTCATTTGCTCATTAACAACATGCCTTGCAAGATATTTAAACTACGTAACCTTCATTGCAGGCTGGCAAAAACCAAAAGGAACAGAAATACAACTGGTTCTTCTAGGTTAATAAAATTCTCACATTCAATTATTCTTTTGCTAATTAAGAATCCCAAATGGATACCCAGAGCAGAGGCCATTACATTACATGACATTAATTTCTAAAGTAACTTCACATGTTGGTATGCTACAGCACAGGAGCTAGTGGAAACACATCTGGATCCTTAAGGTTGCAAGTACCCTGCTATTCAGACCAATATTGAATGGGGAAGTAACATAAAAGAAATATGGACCCCAGAACAAAATATGATACGATTCACTGCAGAACACCAGAGAGACATTACACTACTGAATATTCTCACTGCACAGTAGAGCAAGTATTTTAAGTACCGGAAACTTGCCATGGGAGAGAATAAGGCCAATACTATTTTTAAAACCTCCTTTTAAAATCAAATAATATGACTTTCTATAGACATGTAAACACAATTCACTCTCCAAAGACAATCAAATTATAATTGGTCCTTATGATTAAGCAACAATGCATTTAGCACTTCCCAAGAGACAATGACTATTTCTTGCAATCTGCAGAACAAAGAAGAAGATGAGGCATACTAGAAAGCCCCACAGGATAGTTAGATTGGACTTGCTTATTTCTTTCCAAAATCGAGTATCACTTGAGGACAGTAAGAAGACACTGTATCTCTCAGTATCTATCAGAAAAAGGCAATTCAGTACTTTGTAACCAGATTCCCACTGTTTTCAGACTGAAGAGAAAGCCAAGTGGAATACCTAATTGCATATGTCAAGTGTTCCAACCACCCAGCAAGATGGAACATACAGTACTCATTGCATCATGCCTCTACAAAATGAGTGGTCTTTTGTTTTTCGACATCTCAGAAACACCACTAGAGGCACAGTAATTCACTTTCCTTCTAAAGAAGCTCCACTGTGTTCATGGTACATATAAGAGGCAGGAGAGAGAAAAATAGCCCAAGTATCAAAAATCCTTTAAAAACTTCTGTGATTTAAAGAGAGAAACTATGTCAAGCATAACTACATTGTTGGCAGCAATTGTCTCAGAAAGCCAGGCTATTTTTATGCAAAAAAAGCACAAAGACAAGTGTGTTTCTAATACACTCCACACAAATCACTTAAAGTTTCAATAGTGCCCAGTTGCACCCTGCTCTCACTGACTTCAAGGCGAGCTGCATTTATATTCTAAGATCTTTCACAGCTTCCTAATTCTCTGCAGGAAGAGAAGTGTGAGACATAACTCTCCCACAAGAAGAGAAGGAAGAAAGAGCCCCAGGCTCAGCTCCTCTGGTGTGACAAAGGCTGCCATCTGGGAGAAGGATGCATAATGCCAATGACTCCACAGTCCAGCCTATCTGGTTTCTAGGTGGTTTTGGCTGGGGTTTTTTTTGTGTGTATGTTTTCTTTTTCTCTTCTCCCCCCACCCCAGCATATGTGCATTTGCCTGTATTCATATTTCTTCCTCCTCCTGCTCCCTCAGCACTTCCCCCCTCCCCTGACATCTGCTCCATTCTGGCTCATTCTATTCACTGCTTCGCATCCTGCCCTTAGCATTGACAAACTTTTGCCCAGATTTTAACCACATGCCAAGTGTAAAGAGCCTGGAGGATATTCTTCCTATTTCACTCTGATGCTGCTCAGGGGAAGCACCCCTGAGCTGCCCCGTAAGTGCCACCACCAACCCGAGGATTTACGTGACCTAAACCAAGAGATTCTTTATTTTCTGCCTAATGGTTCCCATACAGAGACACTGCTGATTACACTTACCCCTTACTACAGATAAGACTTACGGAAAAATGAACAGCAGCTACTTGTAATTGAAGGTATCTGGGTATCTAAATCTATTTAGAGACCTCAGCCTGGAAACTGCTGTTGGCAATAGGCTACACTCAAAAGAAATTTCCTAATATATAACCCTGGCATTATCAAGTTTATCCAGTTGACTAGCTTTAATAATGTCACCAATGGCCACCTGCAACATGAACAAACGTGTCATTAAATAAAAACAACCAAAACACAAAACCCCCACAAATAAACCCAAGAACAAAACTCTGAGAATGTGCTTGTGTTTATGTATTCTGTTCTTCCCTCTAAGTTCTGATTTGGATCCCTTGATGGTGACCTCAGTCTTTCCAGTACAAAAATCCTCACAGCACAGTGGCAAAATGGTAACAACACTATATACAAAAATCCCACATTCCTCACCTCCTCCAACCCCCTCCCCTCCAAAGATAATTGGAAAATAAGACACATTGTGTCTGCAATTTGGTATTTATTGCACAAGAGAATGAATATTAGAACTGTCACACTGAAGTAAGGAATTGCATATTTTAGAATCATAGAATTGCTCAGGCTGGAAAAGACCTTCAAGATCAAAGACCAACCTTGTCCTAACCCTATTACTCTCTTTCTGATGACCCACCTCTAAACCACATCTCCAGACACCACATCCAGGCAATTTTTAAACACACTGAGAAATGGAGACTCAACCACCCCCCTGGGGAGCCTGTTCCAGTATTTAACAACCCTTTCAGTAAAGAAGTTTCTCCTGATATCTAACCTAAATCTCCCCTGGCACAACTTGAAGCCATTTCCCCTTGTCCTGTTATTTGTTACCAGTGAGAAGAGACCAACCACCCTCTCACTACAACCTCCTTTCAGGTGTTTGTAAAGACTGATAAAGTCTCCCCTCTGCCTTTGCTTCCTGACTATACAGCACCAACACTTTCAGTTGCTCCTCATAAGGAATGTTTTCCAAACCCTTCACTGGCTTTGTTTCCCTATTTTGGAATTGCTCCAACACCTCAAAGTCCTTTTTTTGTAATGAGGTGCCCAAAACTGAACACAGTACTCAAAGAGGGGCCTCACCTGTGCTGAGTACGGGGGCAGGATTACTTCCCTCGTACTGCTAGTCACACAGTTTCTGATACAAGCCAGAATGCCACTGGCCTTCTTGGCCACCCAGGCACGTTGCCGGCTCATATTCAGTCAAATGTCAATCAAGATACCAAGGTCCTTTTGGTTCAGCACAAATCCTCTTGACCTGAGAAAAGACAGCTTTGCTAAAACAAGCCCTCCTTCAGAAAATGTGCAATTGTCATTAATCTTCAGTGTGCCTCATACAATTAAAAAAAAAAAAAAAAAGGGGGTTGAACTACTGTTTTACACAATACATGCCTTCTCTGCACATACTGCCTTCCTGTGACTGTGAGGGTGACAGGGCACTGGAAGAGGCTGCCCAGGTTGTGGAGTCTCCATCCCTGGAGACATTCAAAGCCCATCTGGACGCGCTCCTGTGTGATCTGCTATAGGTGACCCTGCTTTGGCAGGGGGGGTTGGACTAAATGATCTTTTGAGGTCCCTTCCAACCCCTTTCTATGATTCTGTGATAATATGGGAACATCAGTACTTTTGTGTTTCTCAGTACACATCCATACCTTTCAATTCATGAAGGAAAGACAATATGCCTTTGCACTGATAAGGATGTAAATATGCAAACTGAAAAACATTAGGAAGTACTCATTCACTGCTAAAATTACACATCCTGTGTATGCATATACTCATGAAGCCAAAATGGCAAGAAACACACACAGATTCTCCCAAGATATTAAGCATTCCTGGTTTTCATAAAGCCCATTGTATTTTACTCTTGTAAAAAATGGAAAGTAAATGGGAAGGTGGTGATAGAAAACTTCCTATAGCTGAAGATCCAGTACACAATTCTGTTTGACTGCTTTATTAGTCTTCCTAAGAAATTTGCTTTTCCTAGATGTAATATGCTGCCTTGTCAGGGCTGCTGCATAGCTAAGCTTCAGTTAGCATTTCCTCATTTACAATACCTGCATAATCAATGGCTGAGACTTGGCCTTTGGTTTGGAATTTTATGTTAAATATACTTAAAATCATTCTATTCATTTGCAAAAATAGAACATGGAAGAAACAGATACACATCTATGATATTTTCTTTGCCCTTTCCAGTAATGCCCATCTCTCTCTTACAAAAGAGTATTAAAAAACCAAACTACCAGGTTAGTAGCACCTGATCATGTCAAAGAAATTTGAGACAGTAATCAAGATCAACAGAAAAAACAGCTTCAGGACTTGTTACTCACTTGCCACTGCCTTGGTTGAACCAAATCAATTCTGTTACAATAGTACCATTTTCCAGTTATCAAAAGTACAAGAATACTAGCAGACAGAATCTATGACCCCTTTAAAATAGAAATCAGCGAAGGATTTTAAAGTGGTTTACATCTGCTTTTTAAATACATACACACTTTCACTGGGATGCCACTTCAAAACATCAAATAAGGTAGTGTATGGCATTTATTGCTTCTGAATGAGACAGATACGTGCCTTCAAAATGATGGGCAAAGCCACATCCGTCCTCCAGGCACAGAGGGATCTCCATTAGAACAAAGCATAACCAGAAGTCCCACTGGAGAAGGCTCCAATTGAACAGTTACTTTTATGAAATAGTAAAGATAGGCAAAGCACTTCAGTGCTGTTCTCTCCTCAGTAAGAACCCTGAGGACAAGTACTCTTCTGCATTCAGCTGGATCCAACTTGCAATTTTATTCATAAAAACAAGTCCTGCATTAATGCATTCTGGTTTGTCTGTGCATAGCTCAGAAAAAAACAGCCTTCCTATGGGTGCTGTATTTCTTGGAGAACAGAATCTCTCATTTTGCTCTAATTTATTCTATTACTGAATTGAACTTTGATGTATTGGTCTTGACAAGTGCTTCATGCTGATTGTATTGTGTATGATAATACAATCACTCCCCATGAATTTCAAACTAGCTGGCTGAATAATGCAATAGATTAAACGCAGCACTGATATCAGAGGGAATCATTGCCCTTCTGTACACACATTAGAGGGACTGGAGGTGTAACAGACAGAAAAAAAAAAAAGTGTAATTCTGTAAATTTCTCTTTCTCTCTTGATGAATACTGCTTCTCCAAGTGTGTATGCATTTGGTTGAAAGTAAATTAATATTTACACATTAAGACTATTCTAAGCAAGCATCAACTACATGGCCTTACCTGCTTCTCATGTTTTCAAATTTCAGCACAATAAAAAAGGGAACTAAGGATGACATCTGTCATTTTGCATCATTCCATTGTTCTGGGTTATGTCTTTCTGAATGTGTCTTAAAACTGCTGCAATTTTTGACACTCTACCATGGCACCAAATGGTTTCATTTAGCTTGAAAGGTGCATGTTACAGTATCATAGCCAAAGACTATGATGATCCCTAGCAGAGCACTTAGGATATGCCACATGTCCATTAAATGCTCCTCTTTCCACCTAAAGTACCCTATACCCTGACCACTGGCACAAAGCATAGCGCCAACTTAAGCTGGCAAAAAGTATAAGGCACCTTCAAATTATTATCACTGAATAACTTCCCTAATATTCCCAAAACTATTCATTTTGTTCACAATCAGTTGAAGGTAAAAGCATTGCTAATACTAGCACAAATAGTACAAGAATTCTTTATAAGTATTTTAATACGATTTTGTGTAATTTTAAGCAACTGCCAATAATTACAGCTAGGTAGTGAACATTAAAGGTGCTCCTGTGTGAAACAGATTTGATATTTTACCAAGTATTTTAACTGGTAATACACTCTCAGCAGTCACCATCTACTTTAGAAACTTAAAATTTTCACAAGAAAAGTTAATGTGACTACTAACCATAAATATATAATTCTATGCCTATTTAAATTTATCACTGGGATGAACTAATTCTTCTCATGGTTAATTTTTTTCTTTTAGAAAGATGCAAAACTGGCAAGTTAATAAATTTGTCAAACAAGTTATATTCATTAAAAAGGGATAAAAACATCTCACTTGTTCAGAAAGTGCAAATACTCCCTTAAACAGTCAAAGTTCAGAAAAAAGTATGGTTCCCACAACTGTGCTCACAGAATGTAAATAACCCACTGTAACTGTCCAGAACAGCACATTTTAATTGTCAAGTGTGACTTACTTCGTACTCTAAGATTTCCTGGGTTACTTTTGTCTTCCAGTCCAAAAGCGATGGTTGAGTTTTTGCAAAAACAGAATATTTCAATTAAGATTTCTAATGCTAGAATATAGCACACCTACTAGTTAGCTAATCTTCTGCCTACATATCATAAATTAAAGTTCTAAGCTTATTTCTAGTGGAGTTTGTACAGTTCGCATAACAATTTTCAGCTACCTTTTGTTTACTTGGCAGAAGTGTCTTCCTATCCATTTTTCAGTCTACACAGGTATCAAATTCTGAAGGATTTCTTTTGTTTTTGACAGATCCAATCAGACAGATTTTTGCAACTCTCACTGCAAATAACTTCTCCAATTTTTCAGTTCCTTTTGCAGTATCCATTCAAGACAGCTGGAAAATATCACAAGGATCAGTTGCTGGACTACAGAAACACTCACAGAAACTAGTGAAGTTTCAGTAATTCATCTCCCTAAATCCATTACTTCTATCTAGCTCTGGTATTTACAAGTGGTATTGAAAAATTAAATCACAGAATCCCAGAGTGGCTATGGTTGGAAGGGACCTTAAAAGATCATCTAGTTCCAATCCCCCTGCATAGGCAGGGACACCTTCCACTAGACCAGGTTGCTCAAAGTCCCATCCAGCATGGCCTTAAACACTTCCCGGGAGAGGGCAGCCACAAGTTCCTTGGGAAGCCTGTTCCAGTGTCTCACCACCCTCAAGTTAAATAATTTCTTCATGATGTCTAATTTAAATCTCCCCTCTTCAAGTTTTGAACCATTGCTACTTCTCCTCTCACTACACACTTGTAAAAATACCTGAGCAATCCCAACTTCTTCAGCCTGTCTTCATAGAGAAGGTGCTCCAGCCCTCTGATCATTTTAGTGGCTCTCCTTTGGACACCTTTAAGGAGCAATATGTCCTTCTTACACTGGGGACTCAAGAACTGGACACAGTACTCCAGGTGGGGTCCCACAAGAGCAGAGTAGAGGGGGAGAATCATCTCCCTTGACTGGCTGTCTATGCTTCCTTTGATGCAGCCCAGGAAGATGAAAGATGCAGCCCAAAGGAAATGAAAGTGACAGCAACAACCAAGACATTCCAGGGTTATGACAGGAACTTCCTTGTCATCCATACCTCAGGCCTTAGAGCAGCAAAACTGTCTTGTGAAACCAGCTTGGAACTACTGTCAATTTCGTGCCTTCAACAGCATGAATCATTTAAATATACTGCCATGTACAAACAGCTTATTCTATGAAAAAGCAGATGTAACCTAAAGTGCATGAACTGAAGGCACATGTGTTTTTTAATTATTTGGCAACCAGCCATGGCAGCTAAGAGTAAAAACATGTTAGTAAAAGAAGGTTTACCAATTAAGTAAAGACAGCCTATTGGATGTGTTACAGCTCAAGACAGAAATATGTGCAAGATATCACATAGAAGTCCCACAATAAAAGACCATAAGCATGGTTTATCATGCATCTTTTGGAACTTATGTCTTTTTACAGCTTTCACTTCAAGCCCAGAAACATACTACATGTAACTGATTAATCCAAACTGAGAAATTTGAAGTTTACTTGTTTACTTTTCTACATGGGCAGGGCATTGGTACTCATTAGCTTTAAGGCAGAACATGATGCTGTTAGAACTTGAGATATCAAAAAAATAATGAAAACATGGATAAGCTTGGCACTCAAATTTGAAATTGAGAGACATTTTTGAAATACCACAACATATCTGAGAAAGTGAATGTTTCTACTGCATAGTTGATCTGAAAAAGGGATTGCATGAAGTATGCAGCTCAAGAAAATGGTATTAGGAGCACAAAAGCTGTTAGCAATGCTTAACTGTATTGATTCTTTCTCACGGTAGCCCTGAAGTAGTCACAAAATCTGGCATCAGGAAGGAATTTATCTAAGGGCATACAGGCAACAATTCTAGCTGCTTTTGTCCTTTGCGCCCCTCCACTTAAGTACTAAGCAGAGATAATCAGTTTAGAAGAGTTGGCATGCCTCATTCACACAAGTCTGTCTCTAATTGCAAAGGGAATGAATGCCTGAGACAGAAATACGTATGGACAAAAGCTTTATTTAGTTAAGGTTAAAAGAATTTAACTTGGTATTTTCTAGAGATGAATTATGAACTCTTAGCAGAAAAATTTAGAGTGGTTTCTAAAAAAAGGTATTTCTTAACACTCAATCATTGATTTGCTCATGGCAAAACAGTAATTAAATCTTTCTTAATTAACCTATAATTCCTTCCCTAAACTCAACATTTAGAATCAAGTTTTAGATAAGTAGTAAAGTGTATTAATAAAAATCTAGTCACGATCCTTCAGGAAGTAGTGCACTATTTCTCTATAGAATGTGAGCTTGTATTTTAGTTTCAAATTTGAGGACAAAAATTTAACACTCCAGTTCAAAAAGTGGCCAAGGCATTAGCAAATATGAAATCAGGCTGTCCCAGCATTTAAAAAGCAGCCCACAAAATGGCAAAATGCAAGTGGAAAGACTGGTAAGACTTCTAGAATCACTAAGGTAAAGATATGTTGTTCCAATTCAGAAAATACCTTTATGATGACAACCCACTTAGAATGCATAACAGAAAACATTCTAAAGATGTCATCCAGGAAAGCTTCATTCTATGAATGAGGCTCATGCCAATACGGTGAGGTACCTACACTTAAAAACTTTAGATACCAACAAGTGGTTGAGAAAGACAGGAGGAGCTTAGGCATTAAAATGCAGAGACTACCCAGCTGGAAGCACAGTATTTTCTAAGTTCTCCTCAAAGTCACAGAAGACAAACAGAGACAAGGATCACCACGATGCAAAACCAGAACACATTTGCCAGTTTTATCTTCCTCTTTGACTTGCATTAGCTCTTTGGACACATCCTCTTCCCCACGATGCAGCCATCATATTTGTTCCACAAGAAATTAATCCTTTACTTAAAAAAACCTGCTTTCCTCCCCTTTAAACAGCTCTTTTATATCAAAATGGAAGAAAACTACTAGAAATGTTTGTTATGAAACATGTGAATTATGTGAAGTTTCTTCACCACGAAGGAAAACAAGACAATGTAAAGATATTGAAGACAGTAGTTCACAAAAAACCCCTAAAAAACTAACTCGCATATCTGATCCTGTAATCTACATGCTGACAAACTGTTTGGCTCCATCACTTCAATGAAGCAGTATATACTTGTCTTAAATTCTTCTACTTGACTGCTTTCATCAGATTAAACATCTGGGATTTAATTTAACAGTTTCAGCTTTATTAAGCTGTCACTATAGCAGCCCCACTTTGATAACAGTAGCTGCTCCAATTATGACTTGGTTTAGGGTTGACAACTATAATGATTCATTCCTGGCACGTGATAAGCAATAAAAGGTTGTTTTGTGTTACAGCTTTAAAAATGTGGGCACTTTTTTCATTTAATTTGTCACTTAGCTTTTGCTAAGAGGACATTTAAATTGCAGTAAAAAGCAAATGAGGCTTTTAGTTTAAATGTAATCCCCATATTTAAATTATTTGTAATGGCACAGTGTTCAAGTGGGAACACTATTGTTTCACAATGGGACTTGAAGGTGACATGTGACATTTGTATTCAGGTCTTATATTATCCATGTGGCTAAAGGGCTTCCAACTTCATTTCATAGCCAGAAGCCTGCACAAAACATCAATTAACTTGCAGATCCCATTAGCCAACTACACTCAGAACTAAACTCAGGCTCTTCCCTGATGTTTGGATCTGGCAGTGCTCAACATTCAATTCCAAAGCAGAGCCTAGAAGCCATCATGATTCCTGGGGTGGAGCACAAAGTAAATTTTTCCTCTTTTTTTTTTTAAGGAAATCTTTTCAGTTTGGTAAAGAACAAGCAACACTTACTTATTTTTTCATGGTTGAATATTAACAAAATAGAGCTGTAGTAAAATTGCACGGTCCATTTACCCCTGTAGACTATAAAGAAGGCTAATTGACCTTTTCTTCAAATCAAGAGATCTCAACTCAACAGGCATCAGCAGATATTTCCTCTGCATTTCCATACCCCACCCCCCCATTTTACTAATACCATTTAATTAAAAAGACAAACCACGAAGTTTCAGATAATTTATCATTTCAATTCATGGTCTTCAACTGTGGTCACCACAAGTTCAACATCTAAAGATCAGCATGTGAAATTTATCTACTGATTTACTTTACCTACTTTTCTTCACCTACTTTACTTACATTTAAAAAGAAACAATGTCAAGCATCCCAGCCCTGCTCTAAACTCGGAAATACACATTCATGTACTATGGAAGTTGGAAGCACTGAATTTGCTTTTAATTCTTCTAGTATGATGGGCATATGAGCAACCATTATAGCTTTGACCTGTGATCTTGATCTTTCCAATACGACACTTCTGGAATTCCCTAAGTAGCATTTAGCTCTACCCATTCTCTCATGTACAACAGGAGAATCTGCTGAGCATCATTATTATACTCTTCCTCCTGATTTTAAAGTTTTTAAAAACAACTACCTAGTTATGTCTAAGGCTTTTCTGTTAACCTGACAATTTTGCATTGCAACTTGCTTATGGGATTAGAGCTAGGGCTTTGCATCACCAGTTTCATGAATGATTTAAATGAGGGCATTCAGTATACCTTAAGTGAATTTGCAGATGACACCAAACTAGGTGGCTGTATTGATCTGCCGAAGGGTAGGGAAGCCTTACAGCAGGACCTAGACAGGTTAGACCAATGGGCCAAGGTTAAATGTATGAGGTTTAACAAGGCCAAATACCAGGTCTTGCCTGGGTCATAACAATGCCGTGGAGAGCTACACACTTGGGGAAGTGTGTTTAGAGAGCTAAAGCTGGAAAGGGTCTGCGGGTACTGGTTGATAGTCAACTTAAGATGAGTTAACAGTGTGTGCAGGTGGCAAAGAAAGCCAGGGGCATTCTGGCTTGTATTAGTAACATTGTGGCCAGCAGGAATAGGGAGGTGACCATCCTTCTGTACTCGGCTCTGGTGAGGCCACACCTTGAATACTGTGTTTGGTTCTGCGCACCTCACTGTAAGAGGGACACAGAAGTGCTGGAGCATGTCCGGAGAACAGCAACAACACCCATTAAGGGCCTGGAGCACAAGTCCTATGAGGAGTCGGAGAATGAACTGGGGTTGTTTAGTCTGGAGAAGAGGAAGGTGAGAGGGCACCTTATTGGTCTCTTCAACTACCTCAAGGGAGGCTGGAGCAAGGAGATAAACAGCCTCTTCACCTTAGTGAACTGTGATAGGATCAGAGGAAATGGATGCAAGCTGCACCAAGGAAGGTCTAGGCTAGCTGTTCAAAAACATTTTTTTCACAGAGAGGGTAGTAAGGCATTGGAATGGCCTGCCCAGGTCAATGGTGGAGTCACCATGCCTGGATGTATTTAAAAAGTGTTTGAACCTGGTCCTTAAGGACATGGTTTAGTAGTTAAATTATGGCACTGGTCAAAGGTTGGACTGGATGATCTTCAAGGTCTCTTCCAACCTAAACATTCTGTGATTCTGTTCATACTTGCATGTGAAGTATTTGTGGATTTTGGGTGGGAGCTTTGGTGGGTTTTTTGTGTGTGAACTCCTCCCCTTGCTGAAATCAGCATCTTAATTCAAGACCAATCTTATCTCTACTGAAGTCAGCAATTTACTGTAAACTTCAGCAGGAACTGTCATCAGAATCCAATGTGTCCACCTTTGCCAATGTCCAATGCCAGGCAGGAAGCATCACTCAAATTCCAATGAAAGGCTAAAGCAATCCAGTCAAGGAGTAAAGCTGAAGTTATTTAAGTATTCTTAAAATCCTTTACCAAGATGGAACTGACACAGTGGCCATATGCCTAGCAGCTGGCAGACAGCATGCAGCATGCCAAGGCAAGCAAGCTTTTATTAAGCTTGGTGAGTATAAAAATATTTGCTATGTCCTAAAATTCTCCACAACTGCAATGCAACTTGCTATATACATGTGAAGTAAATGAGATAAAGTAAACATTAATTTTTTTAAAAAATACATATATCCATGCCATTCCAAGGTTACTCTGAACAGATAGTACAAAAAGTGAAGTATGCAAATACCTGTCTCATTGCCTTTATTGATATCCTAGAAGACGACAAGTCAGGAAGTCAACATTATTTTATAATATGATGGTAATATCACCCTTCTTAAACCCACTGTCTGCATTAACGCTGCCACTGCTGGCACAGATCATATGTTGCCAGCGCCATCCTGCTTTGTTCTACAGCTGCTATTGTAATTCTGTTCTTTCTCAAAATCTCCTTCAGACTTTTATTTTAGAGATGCACATTTTGGATGAAAAAAGGGATTTGATTTAATTTGAGTGAAATTCAAGGCATAATCCTAGCAAAATATGGCAGAAGCTTGTAACTTCGACACAAGGTAGGAGTCAAGTGATTCATTCACCAACAGCTTATCAACACAAGCTAGAAGTAGAAGAACCAAAATAAGTTCTACTGCAGCCTACTGCACACCTTAAGTGACTGAAATGTATTTGCAGTTGAAACCACAGTACGCCGTCAGCCTATTCTGATACTGCTAGAGGCAGCGGAGGAGTTCAGGAGTGAAACAACAGGGTCTGCCTCAGACTGCAAATTCAATGGCTGAGGTAGTGTTGAGGCTAGAGATGGCACTGCTGGTTTTTGGGAGTGGCACCTCGAACTCTGATTAAACAGAAACAACCTAATCAATTCCATTAATCTAAAATACTGCTTATTCAATGCTGCAGGCAGAGAGATTCCACTGCTTCTACCTTCAGACATGCTTTCCAGAAACTGACATTAATATGAAACTGATGAAACACCGAGAAAAGCCACTTAGAAAATTTAACAAAACTTTGAGTTCATTGGCAGCATGTGATAAGACAGGGAACAGATTTGGAACATATTTCCGCATCTCCCACCACCTACCAGCTCAATCCACATAAGCAATGGAACGTGGGATCCTCTAGTTTCCATGATGACGTGATACAATTTTGCTGTCAGCTACAGGTCCAGCTAAGCACATACCTTTCCTGGCAAAACATGCTACTCTCTAACAAGACATCATAAAAGTGATGCACTAAAAGGACTGTTACACTTGAAGACAAGTATCTACACTCTGATAGCTTTGCCTGCTTAAAAATATTTAGGCTTTCTACTTAGGCTTTCCACCAGAGAAGTCTATAATGTCAACTAGAGAGGTAGTGCTTTATTAGCTTAATGATTCATTTAGTGTCAAAAGGATATACCTAGTCTTAATTATAACAGTCAACATGCAAACAATCATAGTCATCTTTAACCTTTAACAGTGGAAAACTTAAATTTTGCTTTTGATGCTTCCTTTCCAAATGAAGCATGCTGTTCTTGCTTGGACTTAATTTAATTGAGCTTAATTTTGGACCTTGAAAATACATTGAGAATATTACGGTCTTTGGCTCTCTTCTCTGTGGTGTTGATATAATGTCCCCAAGGGCATCATCTTGTTTGTTTGTTACTTAGTATTTATTTCTATGTTTCATGCCATGTAAATCAGGCATAGCAATATTGACCAGAATACATCTCAAGACAAACTCCTTTAAGTCTAGACACGAAGTTTTTTACAGATTAAGACCACAAGTAACTACTACAATTTCTGTGAACCACAAGACAATTCCATTCAGGCTGTGGGTTTTCAGCTTGCTTTAAAAAAGTCTCCAAAACAGCATCCTAAGCTTTACTACAACTAAGATACACACATTAATCCCTTCACCCATACAATTACCTTTTAGAGGAGCAAATTACATTTACCACTGTACTTTCAATAATACAGTTTGTCTTTTATTTTTTTATCTTCTACACACCTCTAACACCAACTGGCGAATAGTTGGTTCTAGGAGAGCAATACTTTTACCTAGGAGACCAATGGTTGTGGTTACCTTATATTTTTTCCACTGACCTACCCTCTTTTAAAATACTGGTGACATTTATAGTTGGCTTAATTGTCCCATCCCTACCACAGACTCCTATAGGTATTGAGAAGTTCTGAAGCAGTAGTTCAAAACTGTAATAGCAAGTTTCTGGAATATGTTGCAGCAAGTGACTGCACCAGTTTAAATACTTTCCCACTTCAGCATGTGTTCCTCTCTCCATTGACAACTAAGTATCTGTTCACTACTGACCTTCCCTGTAAAGAAGCATTAATTGTTTTAGCCCTCTGTTATTTGACCTCCTTTCCTACTAAGTAATGTAATTCTACTTTTGTTCGTTGATATCTTCTCGTACCCTTAATGCACCTTCTCTTTTTATCTTCTATTCCTCTCTAGTTGTGAATCAATTTCTTCTTTATCCTTTCCAGTTTAGCACTAGTGGCTTATATACTAACCCTCAGCTATGTAGCTGTTTCCACTTTTGCTATATTTAGATACCCAGGTACTTACAACCCTGTTGCAGGAGGTTACAACCTGTTTAATTTAACAACAGCTTACAATCTGTTTAACAGCCTACCTCATCTCCTCCAACTGCAACTGTCTCATGCTGTAGATCAAATTCAATTCCACCAAACCTTGAATGAACAAGCAAAACTGCAGAAAGCTCTTATCTGCTTTACCCCGTACCACAATAAAATCTCTCTCCACCCCAAATATATAGCTGTTTCTTCATTATACATGAGAAGACCTAGATGATTTTGAAGACTGCATTTACCCAGTTCATCCCAGAGCTGCCTATACTTGTCAGTCATTGCAGTTCCTTGTTGTCTCCAAAGTGACAGACGAGGGTCAGCCATGAACTGTTCCGTTATCAATGTCAACATGCGAGCTCCATTTGAATCTCTCATCTTCAGCATCTCTCGCACCTAGGAAATGAGTCTTTTAATACAAACTTGAAAAACAAAGAAATCACAAACAGTATACTGCAGCGTTAAATAATCCACTTCTGTTAAAAAAAGAAACTAATTTATATGTGAAATGTGAAATTTCCAAGTAGAAAAGATAGTCTGCTTCCCCAATGTAAGTTCTCCATTTCAGTGTCCTATTGCACTTCTTCAAAGACATCTGTTCCACAAGTAATCCATAGGTGTCTTATGCAAAACACTGCTAGACTGATTTCTACAGGTTTCTCTGACACTTTGGGGATGGGAAGGAAGAAACCTGCAAAGCTGCCAACAGCTGAAATGTTACTTCATATCCTTAAACCCCAAGGCACATCAGATTGCAGTCCATTGCTGTACACCTCAATTTTAAGTTGCCATCATGTTCCAAATGCTTTGTCTTGTTTTTGAACAACAGGACTTTGAGTAAGATGCAAATAAGGACTTGGGAAATGGTGAAGAGAAAAAAAGGGAAAGTTTCAAGTACTCAACATACCTTTGCAAAAAGCAAATTGAGCTGCTTCCCTGATCCATGGTATCCACCCTGGGAGAGGAAGAGTTTAACCTGTTCCTGGACCTGTTCTTCATCCAAATGCCAGCAATTTTCATCATCTACGCTAGCACCTGCTGTTGGGTCAGGAGCACCTACAAACAGCAAGAGAAGAAATCATTATGTTCTATATAAACAGGAGAGGTTAACAGATTCAAAGGAGAGGACTACTGCAAAGTTTTTTGGATTTGTGCTTTTCCCAGTTTTGGGTCTCTTGGCTTCAACCTGAACATTCATTAAAATACACTTAAATTTCTCCTCAGTAGTCCTAAGCACTTGGAAACTACAGCCTATGAAAATTACTTCAATCAACAGCATTTTATAACAAAACATTAAAATCCAGGTGAGGCTTTTTTCCTCTCATCTCAGCAGCTATTCCCAAATGCTATTTCCCAACAAGAAAAATTAGACTTCGAACAGTATTTCTGTAACTGTGATAACTCCAGTCTCCCCAAAACACCCGTGTAATTCGTGTATCTTCAGCAATCTTGGTCAGGTTTAACTGACTGCTTGTGAGTGTTGCTGTTGATGAATATGAGAAAAATCACCACCTCAGTGCTTCTGAGCTGTGATGGCTCTGCAAAGCTAAACAAAGCTTAAAAATTCCCCAAACAAATCCAAAGCCTTAAAGGACTAAAGGCATTTCCATCAAATAAGAGTTACAGTTGTTTAAGACTGGTGATTCCAAATTAGGTTTAGTTTTGTTTTTTTCTAACATAAGCAATGTCATTAACACAGTCAATTCAAATTCAGAGCAGCTCTGATTTTGCCTGGTGTGAACTGAAATTGTGACATTTACATTAAGCAGCGATTTAGCTCAGGCTGCTCTAACTCAACTTTGCTGTTGATATGAGTGATTTGCCACCACTGCCCTCTTCTAAGAACTGACAAATTTAACTAAAACAAGTTCTTATATCATCTAGCAACCTACATTTTTCTGAAGTCTGCAACTCTATTGGATGCTTTTTAAAAGGGATACAAACAGAACAGGCTGCAAAGCACTTATCTAGACTGTCAGGGAAAAAAACTCAAGGTAGTGTATCACAATCCACACAAGAAATGGAAGAGTTTAACCTGTTCTTGGGCCTGTTCTTCATCCAAATACCACCATAGCAGATGTAAGTTATTTTAAGCATGCCCAAGACTCAAGTTAATTTGACATACTGATTTTAGCATTATCACAACTGTGCCATCTCTATCCCCTTTAGGTTTTGAGAAGATGTTGGAAATTCAATTGTGTTAAGCAATCTATCACTTTTAAATTCAAGTCCATGTTACCCCTGTACAAAGATACTGGCAGGGCAGGAAAACTACATAGTCTGATTTGTAAAAACTTGCTTTTTCAAAGAAGTTCTGAGAACCTGAAAAGCAAAAGTAGCTGCAGCACTCGAGACATACTGGAATTAAACAGTGATTCTACTGATTCAAGCCTTCATTTCACAATTGTAACTCATATGTAGGTGAATCTTTTAAGCAGTAACAGGGAATTACACTGCACTGTTGTGTGCATTTATATGTACAAATACACACACACAGACTATATTTATATCCATAAGAAACTGTCTTTGAAAATTTGAATGAACTCTCCTGCCTTCCACAGGAACCATAAGAGTATCCCAGAGGACAGGATAGGAATCAAGCCCAAGACAGTAAAAAACCCAAGGAATGAAAAACCTCCTCTTTTGTGAGTACTTCCATCTGTAGTATGTTAGTTTTCAGTCAGCTACACAAAACACATTACTGAAATCTTCAGCTGCAAAGAACAAGATAAACAGGGATATCAAGCCACATGAGAACAAGCAGTGCAGCTGTTGAACAGACTCAGGTTTGCAGTATCACCTTGCAAGCAGTTTAAATATTTCACAGATCTAAAACCAGGTAAAAAACTGTGAAAAAGAACTATATATAAGCACCAGTATACAAAATACAGGGTTTTTTTCCAGTCATTTTAATGAAAGTTTAACCTCAAATAATCCTGGTACATCTACTTTCAAATTGAATTTAAAATAGCTCAGGATTCCTCAGCTAAGCTTCCCTGTCTAGGGAAGAAAACAAAACTCTTCCTGTAACTGTTTACATTTTATCAAAAGCTCATCAGTCATCTTGTGCTACAGGATTAAATTTCAACTCATTTACCGCAGAGTCTTTAACAACAGCGTTCCTTTACAGGAACAAGGGCACCTGCTGCCCCAGGGCCACCAGCACTGCCCCCACCAAGGCCTCTCTTCCCAGGATATACCTAAATATACCTTGTGGATGCTGATTGATCTAGCCTGGTTCCTCTCCCACTCACACATCACTCCTGAGAAACAGATAGGATTTCTACACATCAGGCTCAACACCAGGCAGAGTTGAAGGTTCATCCCAAAGATGGTGGCTAACCTTGCTCAAGCTGCAGGAGCCCTGAATGGGAAACACAAGGTTTCAGCAGATGGACAGTTTGGCTGTGGAGAGGAACATGGGCAGCCCTGAATTTAATTGCTGCACACAGTTTGGTACCAAGACCAAATCTTTCTCCTCCCTTGTAAACTGGGGATAAGTATTACTTAAATGCTTTAGAGGGTGTCATGACAACAAATGAGTTCCCATTTGAACTATGAAAGTGAAAAGCACTGTATAATTGTACTAAATACTGAAACTCATAATTAAACTGTGACTAACATAATAATCTCTCTCCTTTCAACCTCTGGCTTTTTAAATTTCTGTCATGACTTGCCTTTGAAATAGGTTTTACATCATGTACTTACTGTTAAATACAATCCAGTATAATCAGTGTATAGATATGGGCATACATATTTACTCATTCTTCTACTGTAATCAGTAAATTACCATCCGGTAGGAGTCAAAGTAGGAATATTGGATACAACTGTTTGTAACAAAATTTGAAAACATGTAACAGCCTTTTATACATATAGTTACAACAGGTTACATGTTATTATATTAAAAGCCTAATTCTAAGTAGAGGCGTTTTTTTAAAATAAACATTTACATAGCCATTTTTAAGAGCAACTTCTCTTAAAATGAGCAACCATATTCAAGAACTGGTGTTGCCCATGTACAACTTACCCCCAAAAGTCAATAGAAGCAAAAGCTAAGAACTGCTTACACTGAAATCTACTCAGGTGCAGATCAACAGTGAAAATGTTTTTTTTAAAAAAAACAAAACAAAACAAAAAACAACAACAAAGAAAAAAAACCACACCAAAAAACCCACAAGCCTTTAAGACAGAGTGCTTCCCTAATCCTTCTTTCTGAAGTGACATAAGAGTTGTCTTCAAATTAAACCATACCTAATTACTACTACTAGATGTACTGAGGCTTTCTGATCTTCATTTTATAAAAATCTTATTAATTTAAGTATACAAATGAATAGTAGACCACTTAAATCTTATTAAATGTATTCTACAGCAGCATAAAGAATATTTGGAAAAATATTTACAAATAGAAAGCATGACTTACTGAGTACTGTGCAGAGACTGTATGGTCCCAAATAGAAACCAATATTGCTGTATGCTATCTCAAAACATAATACTAATTGATTTTATAAGCTTAGTGTTCTCAGAATTACTCTAAACAATAACAACATAAAAGATCAGAAAATTAATGATTTGAAAATACTATTATGCCTTTGATTACTGAAATTATTCAAAGTTTAGATATAAGTTATTACATCTTGTACTTAATTTAAAAACTCTGGGGTGGAATATAGCATCTGTTCAGCAGTACACAGCATAAAGAAAAAAACTACTGGTGTGAAGCAGCCAGTGCTAACAAAAGAAATTATGAATACTGAACAGACTACATTGAGTTGCTGAGAAAATTTTAAAAACACCCAACAAATCTGAGGAACATTTTTTTAAAAGATCTTTTTTTTTTTTCCATTTTATTTGCCAGCTATCAACCTTTTATTCTACATTGTATTTCATATTTACTTTCGAGTTTCTGAAACTTTTTTCATTTTGGTCAGTCCTATTGTTACCTCCTTCCCAAAGCTGCTACAACACTGAACAATTTTTACACTAAGCACTGGAGCACTTCAATGTCATCCTACTGGAGAGAAAACTTGCCTGAAATTTCCTAGTCTTCTTTTGCAAATATTCCCCCTTGCTCTTTTTTTCCAGTTTATTCAGGACAACATGAAAGTCTCCATAATTTTAAAATAATGTATCTTCTTCAACATTGTTTCCTTTTTTAGGAGATAAGCAACACATTTTATTCTATTGTTCAGCTCTATCCTACCCTATCCTTTTCCACTAAAATTCCCATAATTTCTGTTAAATATTTAATATTTATTAGGTTATATGTATAAGTAATAAATATTAGGTTCATATGAAAATATATTCACTTGCACCTCTGGATTACCCTTTGGAACTTACAATATACAGAAACATCAAGAGAGAGTCTGACATTTTTTTCTAAAGCAATTTTCTGATAGATGCTTCCTTCTTGAATGCCGCTCTTGGATCTCTTAACATTTTACAGATAAAAGTTTGCACACTATGTTCTCAGGTGCACCTGGGTAATACCAGAAACAAGTACTTTCCTTCTGACAGGACAAGTGCAGTTAAAACTTCTTTCCTCAAGGTCCTCTCAAATTTGACTTCAACTGCATCTGGTTTTCCATTGGAGAGTGACTCATATTGTGATCTCACTCAATCAGAGAAGGGGAGAAAGTCTGGAGAAATCCATGTAATTGATTTGGTTTGGTTGTTTTTTAATTGTTGTTGTTGCTTTTTATTTGTTTGTTTTAAGAGCAGGTATTGTAACAGCAGCACTAAACACTCAGGAAAAAAATAGTATAGCTTAAAAGGCAAAGGTGAAGTTGGTTTGGTACACTGTCTCACTATGCACACAACATCAATGTTAATAATATGATAACATGCATATTGACCTTCAACTTCAACACCTCCTTCTCCTCCCCACTCCTCCACCGCCACGCCCCCTGCCATTAGTTACATTCTTATTTCCACTCAAATTCTCAGGAACATAGTTTTACCTTCCAACCAATTTGTAAAGTTTTCTTAGGTATGAAATACAGATGCAAGATGCCAAACCTGGCTGATAAGCCCTCATCCTGACTGTTCTCCACCTAGTCTTATACACCTGCCAGCTTTCTCTGCAGCAGCAGCACAAAAATTAGCAGGGAGGAAAGAGGCCTCAGGTAAGCACTACGCAAATCTTTGTCCAGGTACATGAGTCAGCATCCCTAAAGTAAAATCCAACATGAAGCCAAGAGCTAAACAGCATATATGCCAGGGTGTCAGTAATAGCAGCTACTGCTGTCTTCTGTACAGATGATTAGAACCCACAAATCTCCAGCGTTGAAACCATCAGGAACATGTAACAGTGTCATATGAGAAAATCAGAACACAAATAATCTTCTCAAATTAAGAGGGGATTTTGTGCTTTACAAACATGCAAAACCCTCTTGTAATAAAATCATCACCAAGTGGAAATTAACACAGCAAATACAGAAGAGGATACTCAGTAAAATACTCTGCTTTCTTGATGAAGTTAATAAAGACCACACATTTCTGTGCTCCTAACAGCATCCCCTTTTTTTTTTCCTGCAGTGAGGCTCAGTCATGAAGCAGAAAAGTATATTGCATCATTTGTATCCACTGAAAAACTTAAAGGGATTTGTCATTTCAAAACTTCTGTCATCAGTCTAAGTCACTTCGCTAGTTCCACCAGAAGTTACCCTTCACAAGACAGGTAGGCAAAGCCAGTCACTGAATGCTGCATAAAAAAAATTTTGAGGAAATGAGCAATTATAAAATTCACCTTTTGTGAAAGAAAGTACTGTAGAGTCATTCTGTCTCCCTAGCCAGCTCACATGCAAGTAAACAAAAGCAATGTGGTCAAGGCTTTTCAAGGAGCAAGACCATTCTTATGGAGGAATAGATGGCATTCAAGAGCTTTTGTCTTTTGCTTATCACTGGCAAAACTGCTTTAGTTTTTCTTTTTACTGTCACCAAGTAGCTCTGTCCATCACCTTCTCATTATGTTCTATAACAGCCACCTTGCCTGTGGCCAAATACACATAGGCTGGGAAGCCAAAAAAGAGTAGTGGTCCTGAAATTCACCTTCTTGCAGCATCTCTTGCCTGTGTCTGCCAGGGTCACCAGACCCTAAGGAGAGGGTCTAGGCTACAGATGAGTTCACTAAAACTCTCCTTTTCTGTCCACACTGTCTCAAACAAACATGTTTTCTTTAGCATTAAGCGGCTTGGTTGCATCTGTATTGCAGATTCTTTGGAATAGTGGTTATACCTCTTAAATAAATCTAACATACAAAAACCGATCTTGTCAATGAACAAACAAGACTGATGTTTTTGTATAACTTATTCTTCCCCTCTAAGCTGCCCTTATGCTTACAGCTTACAGGTCACCTCTATCAGCTGAGCTTACAGGAACACAGGACTCCAATACTAGCTGAGTCACCTGAAATTACACAATTTCAGTTCATCAGGATCCATAGAAGTGCCACCTCAGAAGCCTCAAGTCAGACCCAGCACCCTTTAACAAACATAAGATGTTCATTAAATGAAACAGAGCCATTAAAACCATATACAGCAGAAAGCGCAGGAAGGATCAAGACCTTTGCAGACTGTAGACTGCTGCAGCACTAACATGAAAAAGACATTGAAATACAGGCTTTACATGTTTCCTGCCTTCATACAGAAAACAAATACCTAAGTGCATTGAAAGTATAGTTAATGACTGAAAAAAGTTGTATATACTTGCTTTTATGCTTTGCCACTAAAACAAAACTACACAATCAAAATGTCCCAACGTTAGTTAAAAACCAACAAAACAACAAAAAGATGCTGTAGATTAATTGCCAAGATAGTTCATTCAAGCAACATGCCCATACAAAGAACACTACGACTCCGTTTTTCATGGCTGGAAAATACAAGTATGAAGCAGATCTGGCCACATCTTAACAGTGCTGGAGACATCAAGCTCACTGTTTGACTTCTTGTCACTTTTCCAAAAAGTATTGCTTTCTAAACATCTTAAAGCAAAGGGTCAGCAACAGAATCCTCTTTTAGTAAACACCAGAGAATCACAGAAAAATTCAGGCTGGAAGACACCCCAGCAGATTGCAATCCTGAATGCCACAAAAATGCCAAAACCAAAGGGTGAATGAAGTAAAATTAAGATTAAGTATCAAACTCACCATGGACTTGATTGATTTCTGAGTTCTGAGAAAGAATTTCATCTGCTAATTTTTGAGCAGTTGGCAAAACTTCTGTGTGGTGCACTGTGATCAAATACTGTACAAATTTTTGTAGTTGGTCTCTGTTCATTTGAAAGAGTGTCTCTGAAATGGGAAGATGCAGTTTGACCTGATCTGGCTTGCGGATCCGGTATAAAGAGAGTGCCACAACATGGGCACAATAAAATATGTCCTTGTTTCCACAGCTACAGGTCACTGAGGTAATCTTGCAACGATCAAAGCTGATAGCTACATTGCAAACAGTTTCTGGCTCCGATTGCATTGCAGGCTCTGTCACTGTGCCACTCAAGTGAAAACCTGTGAAGGGAAAAAAGGAGAACTTAAAACCATAAATAAAATACCACACCTCATTATTAAGCACCTTCCATTAATAAGAGCAACCAACTGTTTCTGAAATATACCTTAAAGAACCTGCTTTAATTACAAATGTGATTAACTCTTTATTTTGTACATAACCATTTCATCTCTTAGAAAAATCAAAAGGAGTCCTCCTTGCTATTACATTGCAACATTCATATAAGTTTGATAGCAAGAAAAATTTATTTGGAAAATGATAGCTTTAGAAGCAGAGCTGCATCTGATTAAGACCTACTCGAAACTCTCACTACCTCAGTAAGTTGGCAGCAATTTCCCAAACCCTCCACTAGGGAGGCTGCAGCACCTACTAGCCAATTTAATAATTCTCTCAAGAAAGTGGGAAATAGTGCACTCTAGTGGAGTAGTGCACTCCAGGTCCCAGTCTCAAAGTCTGCCACTGACTCACTGACGCAGGCCACTTTATCTGTCTTTTACCTCTCCCACCACCATGCTCTTGTTAAAGCTCACCTTCACATGGCAACCCAGTAAGATGGCTACGTTTTTACAGCTCTTAAGGCAGGAAAGGCTGAAGTTACCAATACAGAGACTATTGTATTTTTAAAGCGGAATGTGTGTACTCTTTCAGAGGTCTACACTGTGGTCCTGTTTTCCAATTAGCATAATATAGCACAAGGCAAAAGAAACATCTTTTTCCTGTATTGTAAGAAGGAACAGTATACCTGTTTGAAAGTATACATTTGAAAGATAATTTTCAGCAAAGATGCCACGAGATGAACACAGAAGTCTGTTTAACCACCATCTAAAACTCTGCAGATCAGGCCTAAGCCCAATTTTGGTGGGAGATCGAGGTTTGGCTCTCAGTATTTTCTCACTGAGCAGCAAAATTTGGGGGCTTCTTTTGGGATTTACATAAGTGTGATACTGATTTTGGCTCAAGTATTAAGTCAAAGGCATAGATGCAAGACAACTAAAATTTCATATGATGTTCTAGTATTAAACTTAAACCAATAGTGCATAAAAAATTCAGGGTGGAGACAACAAGTAAGGTATTATACATTAATTACTTATAACAGAAATGAGACAAAACCACATCAGTCCAGAACTGATTTTGTATTATTGAAATACCAGAAAAGTATATTTTAAGAAGAAGTATCACATTAAAATTAGGTGGGGAAAAAAAGAGAAATAATGACATAGCTTTATTAAAAAATGGTTTATCTCCAACTGTTTTCAAAAAGCTCTTGAGCTACAGGAAAGAGAGGAAAATATCTAATTATTTTTTCCATTTGTTTACACTGTATATTTAAGAGCAGATTGTGCAACCAGCATGCACTATTTGGAATACATTTGACTACAGTAGTTTGATACTGCACCCTGAAGGAGGTCATGTACACACACTAACCTCGACTTAGCAGGAGGATATTTACCAGCTAAAATAGTTACAAGTTGAGGGTGAAGAGGCAGTAAGCTGTAATGTGCATATAGAGGAAAGTGGGGTGGACAAAGCAGCCCAGGAATAGGTCTTGAATGCCCACTCAACACTTACACAAAGAGAAGTGGAACTGTCTCTTGCACCATGAGCTCCTCCCTCTACCTTTCCCTGTTTTTCAAGTAGTCACCTCATGTTCCTAGAAGTGCTTTCTTTCAAGAAAAGGGCTTTGTTAAAACTTAGCCAGTTCCATTTATTTCAGGTTAATTCCTAGCAAGTGAAAATCGGACTGGTGGTGCCCCACAGAAACTGTATGGGAGATTTTAATTTTTAGTATCACTTTCCTATGAAGCATATATAAAACTGTCTCACCTATGACCTGAGGAAAAGTGTAACATTTGAACACTGAAAGGGCCTGATCCCCCTCCTTCTTACTCCCACTAAGTACCCAAACTGCTATCAATTCCAACAGAGAAAGGCACAATAAAAGATTCTCTATCAAACCCCTTTCTGTAAAAATTGAAACAGCTATTCCAACAATATTATTGCTTTTAATTTGTCAGTATATAATTCAAGCATTCAAAAAAGTTAAAATCTTGCAGGAAAGAGGAATGTCTCCACAAATTTAGAGTTAACAGAAGGACTGCCTTTAAACCCCTACACTGTTCACAAATTAACAGCTCATGGCTCCCTCTCCACTGAGACTTATTTTAAGAATTCAGGTTAGGAGCACCAACATTTATAAACACAGATCCTGGTCTAAACAATGACAGCACTAATACAGTCAAGTTACCTAACCTACCCTTCTCAAATTACAGCAGGTTTAAACAAAAACAACAGCTGCCCTTGCAGGCTAAAACGCAGAATGTCTGTAATAACTATGCCGCAGTGATGGACTATGCCTAGTAATTATGAAACATTATTTTCCTCCTCTTCTTCTGTTTATGTTTCAAAAGAAAGAAACTGTTGTTAGTATATATGACCTTCAAAAAGGTTTCAACATAGCAGAAAAAAGAATTCAGGAAATTTCAGGTCAAAAGCCCTGGTAGGGATTTCATAAATTAACCTACCAAACATTAAATGACACCTTCTCTGCTTCATCACTGCAGAGTACTCAGCAGGGAGGCCTGTTCCCTTCCTGCAGACATAGTTCTGATATTTAACTTAATAATTTGATACACTCAAAATAAAGTATGAAAACTTCATAGCAGGAAAAAATTAGAATTAAAGAAATTTTAAAAATTAGAATTAAATTAAATTAAATTAGATTAGAATTTTAAAAATTAGAATTAAAACACACTGTGCTTTACTGGAAGTTTTCACTAGCAGTTATATATAGCCTGCTGAGATGAGAGATGTTGCAAGCTCCTGGAAGACAGCAGAGAGGCTAGAAGAGAATGACATTTCACTAACACATGCAAAGGAGGAGAAAAATATCTTCAGCTAAAAGCTGCAAGTCCTCACTCTAAACAGGTATTTCTCTTCAAAGGAGAAAAAAAACCAACCCTCTTTTACCCAGTTATAAAACCTTTGCTGGAAATATTAATTTCCAAAAAATAACCCCACCCAAGAACACCAATATTTCACTTTTAAACTAAGTTTTTCTCTATTAACAGAGCAGGCATGCTTCACCTTTTCCCTTCAGCTGCTGCAGTTTTTCAAACAAGCACATGACCATTAATTCAATCTCTGCTGAGATCTTCAATGCCCTGAGCCTTTGCAAAAGTGCATTTAGAAACACAGATGGAGCATCAAGACTATATATATAATGAAGCTTTTTTACTGACAGATTTTGCTTCTGTTAAACACTCACCTCAAGTATACCACAAAAAATTATTGAACAGTTTTCAGCTGCTGTACATTCGGAAAACAATGGTGCCAAAGTGCCATCAGGAGGGAAGCATCCAGAAGTCACTGAATTTTATGAAGTAGGATTTGTCAATACCTATTTGGTAGTGTCTGACCAACTAACTGAAATAATTCAGGGACTGTAAAGCTGTCTGATATATGCAAAGTAACAGTATTACAATGTGGTATTTTCCTGCACAAGCATATATGCTTGTAATTAAAAAATGAATACTTTAGGTAAACCAAAAGAAACAAAGTGTAATGCACTAAAAAGGAAAAATGACAGTGGTATGCAGAGAAGCAGCAGCAGGTCAGCTTTTACTTACTCAAATCAAAAAGAAATTTTATAGTAGTGAGTTCCACTAAGTCAATGGGATCAGCAGCAAAGTTATTGTGCTAAATGAACATCATTAATACCATCTCACTAGCTTAATTTCTTTCTATTGTCATTTGGTGTTACAAAGCATCATACTCAATATACCCAAGTCCAAAAATACATTTTTAAAATACACAGATCGAAATGAACAAAACCCATCAGAAGAAGTAGCCATGTAAAAAGCTGGGAACTGGGTGGGAAGGGAGGGGTGAAGAATTACACTGAGATTTTCTGGTATTGTGGTTCATGGAAATAAAACAAGAATAAAATAATAATTCAATCTAAAATTTCAGACCACTGGTTTTAAAGGAAACTAAAAAAAACCCTCTCATTCAAGGGAAGCCATATTCATTTGTTATTCAGTCAGCAATACAGCAAGATATTATGGAGTGAACTTATCTGAAAAAGGAGTAATTTCTCAATAAACTTTTTATCTGTCTAGTCAAAAATACTAGTAACACACCATCAAAACAAACACATAGTCAGCTTAAAACATAGGCTATTCTTATAGACATACAAACCCACTAATTTAACAAAACATTTTAAAAAATTAAAACCTTAATTTAAAAATATATCTGTGCTATGAAGAATTCCAGTGGTTTTAAAAAATAAAGCATTAATTGAACTGCAACCGTACATCACCATTGGGCATTGTTTAGGCCTTTACAGAAAACAAAAATGTCAGAACTGGATTACAGAAATACCCTGAAGCTTAAAAAATGGTGCTTCTGGACAACTTTCTGACATGTACCTTTTGAGAACACCATACCTGTCTTGTCCACTACACACACATTATCCTTAAACTAGGGAATATTTGGAAAATGGATGTGTTCCTTAAAATTGGTCCACTGGCCCCTTTTCCATATATTTTACGAGGATAACACAATCACAGAATTGTAATGGTTGGAAAAGGTCTTCAAGATCACCTCATCCAAATGGCAGCATTCCCCACCATCACCTCCACACCCCGTGAAACAAACAAAAAATACATTTATTAATATCTGTATCACCATGCCCACTAGAGCATTTCCTAAGTGCCTCTTCGGAAATCTACATGGTTTTTAAATACTTAACAGGGATGGTGATTCCACCACCTCCCTGGGCAATCTGTTCCAACTCCTGACTATTCTCAGTAAAGAATTTCTTCCTCAGACCTGGTTTAAACCTCCCTGTGGTAAAACTTCAGGCCATTTATTTCCTCTAGTCCTGTCATTATTCCCTAGAGAGAAGAGGCCAGCACGCACCTCCCTAGAACCTCCTTCCAGGTAGCTGTAGAGAGCAGTAAGTTCTTCTCTCAGTCTCCTCTTCTCTAAAGTAAACATAGTCAGTTCCCTCAACCTTTCCTCATAGGGCTTGCTGTCCAGACCTCTTCATCAGCTTGGTTGCCCTTCTCTGAACCCACTCCAGCTCAATGTCTTTCTTGTACTGAGAGGCCCAGAACTGAACACAGCACTCAAGGTTCAGCCTCACCAGTGCCAAGTACAGGGGTACAATCACTTCCCTTCTCCTGCTGGTCACACTATTCCTGATACAAGCCAGGCCTTTCTGGCCAACAACAACGATATATATATATGCCCAATTAGGAAAACTGAAGTTGTTTTACACTCATAGAAGAATTCTGAGACCAGCAGATGAGGTTACTTACAGGGGGAAAAAAAAGAACAAAAAAACACCAAAAACCCCCAAAATAAACCAACCGACCAAACAAAGCCCCACCAAACAACAAAACAAAAAATGAAGAGCTTGTTCTGGGAGCTGGCAAGTCTTCAGTATCTAATACCATGCAGGTGACCTCCCCCTACATCACCTGCCCTCAGGAATAAGAATCATACCCTTTAACAGTCGTTTAAATTAGCTTGCAGGCCTATCAAGCTAAGACTTATGCAGACTGCTATATTACTTGGCAAACACATAAGCACTGTGTAAAGTGCAAAATACCTCTGCTTCACCTTGCCTACCAAACAACAAGAAATGCTTAAGTAAAGTAGTTTCCAAGTGTGCTCATTAGCTATTTTTCATTACTTAGATCAGTGGTTGCGTATTTTTTCCCAAGATAAGCAAAAGTCTAAACCACGTTTACCTCATTCAGATTTTGCCTTTTAAGAAGTGGTTTTCCTTTGAGATGGCAAAATACTATCCTACATTCGATTTTGCCTGAACTTTGGAACCTCTAAAACCAAATTGACAGCACACTTTGAAATTATTATGAAGTCAAAACTTTGCATGCCACCACTCAGCTAACGTTACCAGCCTATTTATAAACCAGAGAAAACATTGAATTAAAATGTTCCAGCATGTTTAAGGTACTATGACTACCATAGAACAAAAGAACAAAAGAAGTGAGAAGTGGAAAAAATAAAATTAATCAACAAGAGCAGCAGATGTCTATTGTATGTAAAGAATACACAGGGTAGAGAAGAGCTTATGTTTTTAGAGCATTGTCACTAGAATAAAATTGGCATTAGCACTGCACCCAAACACTAACAGAGGACCCATCACAAGCAGCCACTCAGATTCCACACTCCCTTTCATAAAGACAGTAGTCAGGATTTGGTATTCTGGGACTTTTGTAAGCAAGAGAGAGAGCAGAAGTAGCATTAAGTTACTTCATGCACACACTTCACACTAACACCTTCAAAGTTCACTACTGCCGGTGCATGTTCATGGTGTAACAGTGACAGCACTAGTGACTTGAGTGGGAAAATTTATTTGTCCCAATATTATCTATCAAAGCCTTTTTGTTCTGTTCCATGTTGTTGCTTTGGGTTTTGTTTGTTTGTTTTGTGGGGTTTTTTTTGTTGTTGGGTTTTTTTTGTGGTTTTGTTTGGTATTTTTTGAAGGGCATCAGGGTAAAACAAACTACACTATGCTATGAGTTTAATGACTTTTCTCTTACTACAACATGTGTTAAGAGCACTAGTAAATAAAATAAAAAAATTTCAATGTGAGCTTGTAAACCCTGAAGCTGATGGGCAAAAAAGTAAAGTTTATTGTAAGACACCGGCAGAAAAGAGATTTTTCTAATAATGTAACCCACAGAGATCTTTTGACAGCTATTTTTAAAAAATCTGGAGAGCAAAAGAAATCATAAGCTTTGCAGCATGTGGACAAAAACATTTTATGATTTATGACATATGGAATATAGTAAGCCTCAAACTTTTGATGGAGACTTGACAAGATACCAGAGGGAAAGTGCCTGGATCCATCACACAGCAGGTCACTGAAGCAAAAGCATGAAGTGGGAGTCATCAAAACTACACTGATGCTGAAGGGAAACTGGAAGTATATTCAAAATGAAGATTAAGGAAAAAAAGGGTAATGAATACCCAAGGAAGTTGCTAGAAGTGGAACTATTCCAAAATAATTGAGCTTTTAACTTAAGTGCTGCCCAGACCTTCCAGGAAATATAAACTAAAATGTTTATAGGTGAATTGTACTATACAGTTATACTACAATTGTACTATACTACTATAACCGTAGGCCAGCATCAGGCTCAAGTTTACGTTCAACTATAACAATACTGAAACAAGAGGTTAAGTCAGTTTACTAATCTACATTTAAATTTTATAAACAAAACCTTCACTCTGCCAGTGAGCTTCACAGGTCCTTGGGTTTTTGTGAAGGGAACAGACTGAGACAGCAGGATGTGCAGACAGTCTGTAAGGATCTGCATCCTGGACACATGATGAGGGTGCTCAAAACCAAGGACTGATTACTACAGGGCTTCACAGGATCAGTGCAAAGACAGTTGCTAGCTTTCAAAGAAGAATTCACCCTGCTGTGGTGATCAGAATAGGGGATTCCTCCCGCAGAAAGCAGGCAGCAGACATTCATCCTATAGCTCAGGGTATTCTGTCTCCCGAGGTAATGCCATTTCAGCTTTTACTGCTATTAGTTCTTGCACCATATTTGTAGGTAAGAATCATGCTTGCTTGATACGGTTCAAGTATAAATACTACAAATGAGAAAGTGACTGCAAATGAGGAAGAGCAACAAAACCAAACAAACTCAGATTAAACATTACTTCAGTACTTTAAACAGTACATTCATTAAAATATCCCTTATGCAATACAATAATAAATAGGCTGATACTACATTCACAAAAGTAAATATTTAGAGACTATCAGTTATTTTAATCAACCAAGAAGGTGCCTTGACTGTAAAACAGATACAGTAACAGGCCAGTCAGTCTTGACTCAACTGTGCCCAGGAAAATCATGGAACAGATCCTCCTGAAAGCTCTGCTAAAGCACATGGAAAAAGAGGAAGTCACTGGTGGCAAACAACATGGCTTCACCTAAGGTAAATCATGCCTAAGAAATATGGTGACCTTTTACAATGTGATTACAGCATCAGTGGATATGAGGAGAGCAAATGGTGTAACCTACCTATGCAAACCATTTGACACTGCCCTCCATGACATCCTGGTCTCTAAATTGGAAAGATGTGGATTCAATGGATGGACCTCTTGGTAGACAAGAATTTGCTGGTTGCATTAAAGAGTAGCAGTCAACAGCTCAATGTCCAAATAGAGACCAGAAACAAGCAGAATTCATGAAGGGGTGGTACTGGGACCAGTGGTGCCTTTATCAGTGACATGGACAGTGGAACTGAATGCACCCTCATCAAGCTTGCTGACAGCACCAAGCTTTGCAGTGTGGTCAACATGCTTGATGGCAAGGAGGTCATCCAGAGGGACCTTGGCAGGCTTGGAGAGCCTGTGCAAAACACATAGTTCAATAAGGCCAGGTGCAAGGTCCTGCACATGGGTGTGGGCAATCCCAAGCACAAATACAGACTGAGCAGAGAGCAGACTTAGAGCAGCCCTGAGGAAGACTTGGAGGTACTAGTGGATGGGAAGCTCAACATAAGTCAGCAATGTGTGCCTGCAGCCCAGAAAGCCAGCCACACACTGGGCTGCATTCAAAAGAAGGTCCAGCAGATAAGGGATGTGATCCTCCCCCTCTACTCCACTCTTGAGAGACCAGACCTGAAGTTACTGTGTCCAGTTCTGCAGCCCCTAACACAAGGACATGGAGCTGCTGGAGTGACTTCAGAAGAGGGCCACGAAGACAGCCAGAAGGATGAAACATCTCTCCTAAGAAAATAAGGTTAGAGGGTCAGGGTTGTTCTACCTGGAGAAGAGAAGGAGACTTTATAGAAGCCTTCCAGCACCTGCAGAGGCCTGCAGGAGGGACTTTTTACACAGGGTGTGTAGTAATAGGGTGAGGGGAAATGGCTTTAAACTTGAAGAGGGTAAATTTAAGTTGGACATTAGGAAGAAATTCTTCATTATGAGAGTGGTGAGACACTGGTACAGGTCATCCATGGAATCTGGGGATGCCCCATCCCTGGAAGTGTTCAGGGCCAGGTTGGACAGGACTTTGAGCAACCTGATCCAGTGGGAGGTGTCCCTGCCCCTGGCAAGGGGCTTGAAGTAGATGATATTTAGGGGCCCTCTCAATCCAGACCAGTATATGATTCTACGCTTGTTTTTTAAAGTTATTGTTTACATTTTTATTGCCAAGAGGAGAAAATGTGTGTATTACACATTTACAGTTGGAGGATTACTTTCAATTAAGAAATACCTGTCTCTAACAAAAGGAAGTAACAAATAAAAATCTGATACTGAAGATAACTGCCAGCAAGACATGCTCATTTTTAAGAGAGGGGAAGAGAAGGAGAACACAGTATAACAATTTTTGTTTTGTTTTGAAATTTTCCATCCACATCTCTGCTGTTTTCCCACTTTGCTGCTGCTGCCACCACATATCATAGAATCATAAAATTTACAGAGTTGGAAGGGACCTTTAAGATCATCTAGTTCGAACCCCCCTGCTACAGGCAGGGACACTTTCCACTAGATCAGGCTGATCAGAGCCCTGTCCAGCCTGCCCTTAAAAACTTCCAGGGATGGGGCTTCTACCACCTCTCTGGGCAACCAGTTCCTATATTTCACCATCCTCATGGTGGAGAGCTTCTTCACAGTATCTAAGCTAAATCTACCCTCCTCTAGTTTGAATCCCTTCCCCCTAGTCCCATCATTACCTTAAGTCCATCGCCAGCTTTTTTGTAGGCCCCCTTCAGATACTGGAAGGCTACAATAAGGTCTCCTCGGAGCCTTCTCCTCTCCAGACTGAATAACCCCAACTCTCTCAATCTGTCTTCACAGGACAGGTGCTCCATCTCTCTGATCATCCTCATGGCCCTTCTCTGGACATGCTCCAGCACATCCATGTCTTTCTTGTAATAAGGGCTCCAGAACTGGATGCAGTACTCCAGGTGGGGTCTCACAGAGTAGAGGGGGAGAATCACTTCCTTCTTGCCACGCTTCTCTTGATGCAGCCAAGGATCTGGCTGGCTTTCTGGGCTGCAAGTGTCCACTCGTGTCTCATGTTGAACTTCTCATACATCGGCACTCCAAAGTCCTTTTCCTCAGGGCTGCTCTGAAGCCAGTCACTTCCTATATCTGTCCTAATGTCACCTATATCCTTTGCTTATGTCACACAGTTTGTATAATTTTCACTTGTCTTAATCAGCGTTCATATTCAAATTAACTTATACATTGTCTCTGTAAAGCTCCAACACTGCTCAACTTTTACCAGTAAAGCATGATTATCAGCATTTGCCTCCATGGCTTTTCAAAGACAATTGAATTCAACTAACACAGGCCTCGAAACAGCACTCAGCTTCATTGGAAAATGGGTGAAAGCCATCAGGAAAAAAACCTTAAAAAATTACTTTCTGCATAATACCACTTTACCAACTGGAAAAAATTGCTTTTTCATACTTTCAAAAAGAACTTGATTAGACTCTCAATTGCATTTTTTTTAATGGAAAGCAGATAAAATCATACAAAGGAAGGCAACAGCAATCACTGATATAAATCTGGGAAGAAAATTGAAAAAAATTAGAAAATGACTACTTCCAGAAGAGAGAGTGGATTTCCACAACTGTACCTAGAGTTTGGGAAAACAGAGCACAGGATGTCCGAAACACAAGCATCCTTCTGTAAAAAGTATTTAGGTCATTCTGACAACACAAAACATTTACGTGATTGAGTAATTTAAGATAGCACACAAACAGCTCAAGTTAAGCAATGCAAAAGTGCAGGCCAATATAAATTGGAAACTCTTCTGACCTTCCATCAGGAAATGTTATACTTGGCCTAAAAGGGCAAACTGACACTTCCATTTCCATAACTAGTTGCAAAGTAATTTTCATTTGTTCAAAAAGTGAGAAAAAAACAATAAAAAACCCCAAACAAACAAAAAAAACCCCAAACAAACCCCTCACAAAAACAAAAGAAACAAGCAAAACAAATAACAACAAAAGCCGCTACACTTGTGCCAAATGAAAAATATAATTTAAACCATCAGGAAGTAAGAGAATGACTTAATTCTCAGCATTTACAAAATGTTTTTAGTGTTTTCATTTTTAATTTTTTTTTTTAAAAAGGGGCTCAATTCTTTTGGGACAGTAAATATGACAAGACAGATGTCTTCTGCAGCTTCCTCTGATGACCATAGCATCACAAGAAATTCCACAAAAATAAGTACAATGTAGTATTTCCTGACAAAGCAGCAAAGAAAAAGCCACTAAAACCATAGCATTGAAAGAGTTTCAGGATGAAAGTCTATAAAACCACTAACATCACAAGTGAGTCACCCTTGCATGGCTGAAGCCAACATTTTGTGAGGTATCTTTTTTGTAGCTCTCCAAGGCCAACAACAGTAAAACCTCAAATGCAGACTGGAATCCCATGGAACTATTACAATAACAGTAAAAGTTCAACAAGCTGCAAGTTATTCTCCCTGATAGTCAGGTTGTAGGTAGTACATTAGTAGTGTTAACATGTATAGATTTGAACAATATAATGCAACATTAGCTCTATTTTTTTTTTAATTCATGTCTCACATCCACAAAATTAAGACCTTTCATACAACAAGACAGAGATAGTGAACTTTGGAAAGGTAGGGGGAAGAAGGAAAACATGGAACTACACAATGAAGGAAGCAAAACTTCCAGGAGAATTAATCAACAATTTTTAAGGAAGGAGGACAATTATACAGCTAAATGCACTCTAATTTGCAACTTATATTTATTAATGAAGTTACCAGAATTGAGCATGCTGTAGTTTGGCCTTCACATTTAACAGTACATTAAGGTATTAGACTGAGGACCCGAACAAAAACCACATCTGGGGAAACGTAACATTTCTAACTTTCACTGTCAAGCCAAGGAACACCTTACAATTACCTTTGACAGGGGAAAACAAAATAATACAAAACCACCATAATTTTATTTTACAGGGCACTCTGGGGAGACACAAAAGCCTAAAGGGTGGTGAGTCTATCTTTAAGTGAGCCAAGTAACAAGCTGCTTTCACACAACAATGAAGTTACATACTCCCTTCCAGATCCCTGCATTCTCTTGCCATTTATTTTTGAGCATCAGCTTCTGATAACCTATATATACTACAATTATTAACATTTGTGATAAGCTGCTAGATGGTGTACTGGTGGAACTGTTGTTAATGCTTTTTATTTATTGATCCTATTCTGGTACTAAATCTCCATCAAATGCAGGTCTCCTGCCTACCTTTTCCAATAAGAGAACAACTTCTGTCAATGATTTTGTCCCATAAACATATTTCAGAGAAGAATTCAAAACCATACCAAGTTATTGATAAACCAGGTGCTTATAAGAACTCTGAAATAAATGCAGATGTAGAGTGTGCCCTTTGCTGGTAGAAAGGCTGAACAGGAACCATACCTCTAATATCTGTTTTTTATTTTATTACTAATGATTAAAGATTATTTCATGTCTTAGATTAAACTAAGATTAAATTCAGCAATATCCTAGACAATTAATTACACCATACCATTCTTACCTGCCTAAGGTTCTGTTGTCACAGAGAACTTAAATATCAAGATAGAGAGATTACATATGAATTACATTTCTTGCTGCCCAAGATACCAAGAGCAAGAGACTGGCAAGTAGTTGAAGTAGTTCTACACTTCACAATAAGAATTTCTGCATCTATCCTTTGTTATAATGAAAACTAAATGGCCTTTAACTTTTAATACTGTCAGTATGCCAGGTGTCAAAATCTGAAATACTTCAGAAGTCAAGCATCTTACATAGATAAGAATATTGATTGATTTTCTTTATAACTTCAACAGTTTAGACAAAATTTAAAGTATCTAGAAAGAATGTTCTGCTGCAACATGCCCATCCATTCTCAACAAATCTCTACTGTTCTCTCTTAGCAGTGCAACTTGAGGGAAAACAGATGGGTACTATGATAGAGTTGCCTACTTTTAAGAATTGAAGTTACACATCCCCTCCCCACATCCCTCCACAAACCCAAACAAACCAAACCACATACCCACAAAAAAAACCCCAAAAACCCAACACAAAAACCACCCACAAAAAACCCCCCACACCCTCTGCAGTCAAATGGGAAGGCAAAGAACTATTTAACTAGCATCATGTTTCCAGAAGGTCAACTATGTTTTCTTACCTACTGAGAAATGGTTTAACTAGATCATTCATGATACCATGGTATGCTAAACTATGCAGCTAGGATAACTATTCCCAACATCTGTTTTTTCCTGTTCACTTGGTCAAACACAAGGCTTCCTCTTCTGATAAGGAGGGAGACAGGATAAGGAGGGATATCAGGAGCTGCCAACATTATCAGCCATTTCCTTAGAAATCTGCCTTTCCTCTGTATAATCCGAATCTCTTGATGAGTGTGACAGATGTCTGTGTGATACCTCCTGCCCTTCTTAAATTTTCCAACCAAGTCTCAGATGTTCAGATTCACAGAACTATCTTGGTCCTTACAAGCAATGATGTTTTAAGGTTAAACGGGGTCACTTTCCTGCATTAATAGTTGAATATCAGACCCAATTACTTCTAAAATACTTTAAAAAAAATAGTAATGAACCTAGAGCATGCAAAGCTTGCTGGCCTCTGCTTATTCATCAAGAAAACTCATAGTTCTCACTGCTTGCAAGAGAATGATCATGAGATGTGAGTGCCAGGTTCAGCTGCCAGCTGATTCTTCCAACCTGCGACATTCATTAGTTGGATAAACAAGTGTCCTCACATGCTTCAAAGAAGTGATGAAAAAAAACATTGCTCACCTTTCCAGTGACAGTGTGCTTTTGCTTGTTTTTGTTTTATATGTTGGGTACACACACAATAAAAGTAAAAACCAAGATATCCACCACCTCCAAAGAGGCACCAAAACATATCACCAGCCTAACCTCAAGATTCCTGCTCCACCTGCTGCTTGTCAGTTTGTGGCAACAAATCCTCACTTTGAATACAATGTAACAGATGAGCATCCTTCCTTCTGAATTTGCCACAAGGAGCTCAGAAATACTACTCCATTAAAAGCAAATCTCAGCACACCTTATTGGTTTCGTTTGCTGGAACACTCTATACCTTCCTGATCCCCTCCAGTCTCTCATGAACTAGAGCTGAAATTAGCTATTCACTACATGTGAAGGAGTCTCGCATAGAGCAGCACTCTGCTGCTAAAGACTTCTACTTTACACGGCAATTCCACAACTACAGCATCTGTTACCTTACTAATATGTATATTTAATGCAGCAGCATAATGTGCAGAATTATATTGCCTGTTTGTTCAAATATTATGAACGCTTAAGTAGCATTATCCCCTTTGAGGAACATAGTACTTTTTATTAGGCCTTGTCCCTGGTGTTCTTTGTTACAGAGTCCTAAATGAGCAGCTCAAAATTCTAGACCAAAAAAAACCCAACCTGAGACTCAGGGCAAGATAACCAAACATGACAAGCTCCTGGCCTGGAACTACTAATACGACTACTTTACTTTCTGGGTCTTACTCCTATCAAACCTATGTTGGTTTGGTAAAATGGAAAGTGAACCATTTTTCTACAAGTAGTGGGAAACCTAGTCCAGGCTACTCTTGCCACTGAAATGTGAATGCTTGTATTAATACTGAAGCCTTTGCAACAGATTTTATTCTTTCTACAAGAAGATGCCCAAAGTAGTAATATTAAATTCCATAATATACTGTTAATTGTTTTGTTCACAACAGCAAATTAGCCCAGACTAAAGAAATAAAAGTTTTTAATGAGAGAAACAAGATAAAAGTGTTGTAATGTAAGACACTTTATGTCCTTCAGGAAAAGTTTCAATATGCTCCTCTGCCAAATGTGATCTTAAGTCAATGTCACCAATCCTTACTACACCTAACTCACATGAAACTGATTATGAACATGGCTATTCAAGGAGACAAAATTATTTGCCAGCTAGTCTAGAAGGCAGTGAGCACTAGCTCACTGTATATGGTTCCCAGCTCAGATTTGGACTTGAATAACATACTTCCAAAGAAGTACAAGTAAATGTAATGAATATACTTTGCATTGTTGAAGTAATGATCCCCTGAAAAACAATACTTTAAGCCAGCTTTGAAGCAAGTGATACTTCTCTCTGCTGAAGGGTGAATGTAACATAATGCAAGGAGTCCAATAGACTAAAACATAGATAGACTTTATCTCAACTAAATGCTCTAAAATACTTTTCTGACAATTTTGATGTTAGTAAGGTTTGGAGGCTATGACAACACTTAAGTAACCCTACAGGCTGCTTTCGACTGTTAGAAACAAAATCTCAATTGGTCTGTTTTTCTTGTTCCAAGCTCCAAAAAGACCTACAAATGAGAAGGAAGTGGCGGAGACAGCCTTTGTTGGCCAGACAGAGCCGTGACCTAGGCCCTTGTCTGCTGTGAGCATGTGGACAGTCAAATAGCCCACTGCTTTGATATGAAAGGATGGATGCTCAAAGGCTTTCCTTCCTTTACACAGCAGAAAAGCCTCATTCCCAAGGACCAAAGACTCCTGTGGACTGGATCTTGGCCTTGATGTACAATCCACACTGCCCTGAAACCTCTGTAAAGCAGAGCATGACCACATTTTCTGACAGGTTAGAGAAATCAGTAGACTGAACTTGCTGCCTGCTTTGCACTGCTGATAAGACGATGGACTGCTAAGAAGGGAGGCAGTAGCAGCAAGAAACTGTAGAAGAGAAGACTAACATCATGCCTTACACACATATACAGAGACATGCAGAGTTTTGATGCAAGCAGCAATACAAAAACTGTCAGTCAGTCTTCTCAGTTTTGGTTTGGCTTAAGACAATCTATAAAGCAACAACAAACATTTTTTTTTTATTTGCTATGGGAATATACAAAGTTTCATAAGTTTTAGATACAAAGTATTATATCTTTTTAAAGTCAATCAAACAAAATAACAATACTTCTCAAGGTAAGGCTCTGGCAACCCTACCAGTGAGAAAAGATTGCCACAACTTTTGAAATTTCTGAGGCATATAGAAGGCGAGTGAAGTAATTTCTATAATTAATTATGCCAGATTTAGAGCAAACAAACAAAATATATTTCCTTCAACACAGGCATACTAAACAAAGCAGTCTACATGAAAAGAAATTATCTAACTACCAAAATCATTAAGCAGAACCAAGACTCTTCTGGCAAAGGCTAATAAAGTTTTTATTTTTATTAATCTACATAAACCTCATGTAATTGAAACTGGTGCTATTGTATTCTGATTTTGCAAATGTATAAGGCTTTTAAAGTATTCCTGGCAGAGATAAAACTGATAAGAAAAACACTCTCATTTTCTTTTTTAAGAGTAAGCATGTCACAGTCCATGCATTTTGTTTTGAAAAGTGGTATTTGCTTTTTGCATGAAAGAGCAATGCAAATTCCCAAACTTCTAGACCATGAAAAACAAGACAGATAAAACCCCCACCTTTTAAAGCAGGATAATACTTCATTTCTGGAAAAAAAGTTAAACAAACAAAAAAATAGTCCTCCAGGATATTAATAGAAGTAACCTTTGTATCTTCTCTTCAGTCTGTCTTCTGAATAAAGGAACACTAGAAAAGCAACAGGCATTATTTCTATTTCAGGTGAGTTTTGGGGATTTTGTTTTTAATTTAGCTGCCCCTGCTATCTTACTGTTTACCATATTTGGACAGGCATCTTTTAGATGAACTCATTTTTATGTGAAACAAAGTGTTTCTGAAGACATTTTTAGGATCTATTTCTGTAATGAAACAGTGGTTTAGTAAGAGAAGAAATAATTACTTTAAAGACATTCTACAGTCTGACTAGCCCAAAATAAGCACTACTCATTACAGCAGTACTAATTAAAAAGAACTACTAAGCAAAACCACAAAGCTGACTATCTTAATCATGGTAAGCAATTACTCAATAGATTAAAAATATAAAAAGAAGAGTAGAGTACTCATCATTCATTTCCTGCAAGAAAACTATCTTCATTCTTGCCTTAACAACAGCTCTTCAGGTATACAACAGCCATCCAAATCTACCAAGTTTGAACCTTTTAAATACAAGGATGGTATGGCGAAAAGGCTAGGAAAATAACTAGAAAAATTAAGCCTTCATTAAATCAGAAATTCTTTGAAACACAGTATTGAGCAGTTGTTGAAAATATGTATAACTGGGTTTGGAATACTTATCCTGATTTAGATCAGAACATCTGTTTCTGTGCAAGCAAATACAGTCTGACAGAAACTTGGATGATCTATCAGATAGAATCAACTGCAAGTTTAATAAGCATTATTTATTTTCTACATAATAGTCTATTTGCTCTTTCAAGCCACAGTAGTGACAACACTTTTAAAGTCTTCCATTGGGTACTATAACTAAGGTACCTAGCTAAAGTACAGTACATTCCAGTTGGATGCTTCCCAAACTATATCGCTCAACATTCTAAATATTACTGCCATCTGGCTGCTAGGCTTTGTTTACCAAAACAGTAGCTGTGCACAGATTTCTATAGCAGCTGTAATTAAAAAATTGTCATTTAATGAAGCTACAGTTCCCATTTAAAAAAATGGAAAAACACTTAATTTTACATTTACTTAATTTTTACACTTAATTTACTTAAACTTACATTTTATCAAACCGGTTACCACTATACCTAGAAAAATTAAATATATGTAGCTTTGTATTTCGCTTTCTTTCCCATTTCTGCGCTTCACTATTCAACTTGTTTTACATTTACAGTAACACAGGAAAGTAGTACCAAGAACTGAAGAATGATTCATCAGTAAAATAAGTACTCTTGCTTGCATTATCTATAATATGCTTCTGGATAAGCACTGGTGCTATAGAAGTACAACATGGAAATGCTTCAATACAAGTACCTCAGGTTATTCTTAAGGTGCACGTAGCTAATCATGCAGCCTTCTCAAGAGACTCCAAAACTGAACTGTTCAGAGGCTGAGAGCTCTGATAAATTTCAGGTACTATGTGTCTGGGCCACACTGAACACTAAATATTTCAATTATGACCAATGTGAAACAATGCACAATGAAAGCTGGGAAAGTCTTGGGAATATTTAAATTGGAAAAGAGCCTGTGGGTTTTTTTCCTCCTAATTACAGTATGTTGTATTAACCAGGCCTGGAAACCACAAACCCTGTGTGACACAATTGTCACAGCAGAACAAAACACTCAAGTCCAAACAGGTGAAGAAGCTTTTTCAGTGAGCTTCATGTGTGGATATCTTATAGTGTATGACATGTAGCAGAATTTCCAGCTTTATAAAAAGGCTGTGGTCTTAGAAAGGAAATAAAACTTGCCTAGCTAAGAGCCAGTGACAGCATAATTACAGCAGAGAGCTTTTTTTTAAGTTCTCCTGTGCCTAAAACCTTGCTTAAAGCTCCATCCAGTTACTTAGTTACTGCAGTACTCAGAGGAAAAAAAAAAAAAAAGAAAAAAAAGGAAAAAAAAGAAAAAAGGGAAAAAAAAAAAGCAGCATCTAGCAGTTGCTTCAAATATGCACAATGAGAATTTAAATAGTTGCTCTAATTTGAAGCAAAAGCACATGCATTTATGTCCAAGGAAATACAGTCTGGCAGCACTCTGGATCAGCTACCAGAGTCAACTGCAACATCAATAAGATATGGGATAATTAACAAGCATTGTTTGTACTTACGTTAGTATGTTGAGCTATGTGCTGTTGGCCCAAGTTCTCCACCAGTAACAGTGGAGCTCCAGTTCTCCAGGAGCTTAGTACATGCATAGGCATTCCTCACGGCAGTTACAACTCATTCCTATATCTGAAGAGTGCAGACAGGTAAAGTGCTTTATAGTCCAGAACAGATCTGCAGGCTGATTTTGCAGACACTATAGGAGAAAAGAAGGGTCTCTTTGTTCTCACCCAGAGAGCAGAAACTGTCCTACAGTTTGTTCACACATTGAAGTCTTAGAAAGAATTCAGGGTTTTTTTAATGCAATAATTAGGCTTTTAGTTTTGCTTCTCTTCTGTTTGAAGTTCTATAACCCCAGTCGCTGTAAGCAGTGTGATATGTTCAAGTCCACTATGAGAGACACAGGTACAGCATCTGTCCAAGCTTTAGCCTGAGCTGACTTAAGTGCTTTATTATACAAGATTTCACTCCATAAGACCACTTTGTTTTTGTAGGAATCAAAACAAAAAAAAAATTATTAAAATGCAAAATGTATATACATTTTATCTATAAGCTATTAAAGAACTCAACATCACACAAATCTGTGAGAACATAATGCAATATATATGGAATCAGGGAGTTTATCAAGGTAAAAATGGCTTCATGAATGGATCCTGAAGCATCAGAAAAGTAATCATTAGGGATTATGTATGAATCATCTACTAAACCAAAAAGGAAACAAAAAGGTTTTCTCTCATTCCCATTTTATAGAGAATTGCTTTAAGAAGACCATCTAAAAAGAAAAGCTGAAGAACCCACATTAGCTTTCTTTTAGTATTTTCATAATATACTGCATTTTTCATTCCTAAGATAAAATGAACACTAAACTAAAAGATTCAAGTGACAAAATGTTAATGAACTGTAATCATATAATAATGAAATTTTATTATACTTCTTGGCTGCTGAGTATTTGAAAATGACCAGTGCCTGCCACCTTCCATCTAGCTGTGAAACTTCATGGCAAGATTGTGCTTTAGATTAACAAAGCCAGTACAGATTATACAGCAGAGCATGATATTAAAGGACATATTTCAACTTCTAAAACTAGAACAGATTCCAGAACTAGATATTCCTGTTTTGAATGCAAATTAACAAGTGAGCAAAGACAAAATATATAAGAAAAAGACAGACAAGATACAAGAGCTGCACATCAGATTACTACTCTTATCTCCTAGAGAGTAAATTCACTACTTCTGTTTGTTTCAGAAGTGTGTCAGTTCTTCAAGAGATTAAATTCAGATGTTGTGAGCACAGCTGGAAGAGCAGAAGGTTGTTCAAGTACCAAGTTAAATTTAGTATAACTTCTTTCTAAGGAGAGCTATAAAAAATGCATTACTTCGTATAAAAACATACGGCAATATAAAAAATGAGCATATCTTCCACCATGATTTTTTGTGTGTTTCTTTTCTGGTAAATCCAATGACAGGGAGTTGGCACTGATGAACTAAGTGTTTTTCACATTTGTACAGTTTATTCCTACACATAGTTTCAGTCTCAATTTTATCTTTAGGAGCTCAAAAAAATTTTTATTTAGTTTTTGATTTCCAAAGTACATACTGTGATAGAAACACTTAAAGGTTTCAAGAGGTAGTGGTATTATTTCTCTTGCTTCCTTTCCCCTTCCTTTCAGTTTTTGACAACAAAAAAATCCTCTTATAATCCCCCCCTCAGATCTGGAGCCACACCTAACTGCTCTTCCAGTGCTAAGTCATACCAGCTGGGACAGCTATGGATGAAAGCATTATTCACTTTCTCTGGGCTTCAGGAGGTGAAACCTACAATGCAATTTGCACGGGCTGTCTAGATTCCATCTTGATCTCTCCAGTGATCATTCAAATAAATTCAAATGTAGCATGCATGAGCCAAAGTTTAATTTAATGTTGTTGAATTAACAATTACTTGTTTTGAGATTCTCCCTGAAAAGCAGCCTGTTGTATTAGAATAAAGCAGCTTGTCTCTATCGTTTCTTTGTTTGACAAGTTTGGGCTGATTAGAAAGGTCATTTATATATCAAAGAATCAAATTAACATTTGAGGACATGAATTTTAAAAATGGCTATTTGCTTCTGTTCTCTGAATTGTTAATGATTTTTTTCTTTAAAGAAAATAGAAAAAAGGAGATAGCCAGAACGCAAAAGGAGAAAAACCCTTTTCCTCAAGCCAACTAGGCACTGATTTTATGTCTATGTCTGCACGAGCAAACTATATCTTAATTAAACCTCACAAATTAAGCAAGTAGTTGAAATTGTGTCAAAAATGTAATTTAATTACTGAAGACATGACTTTTGGCATATTATATACAACCTTCTTCCTCTACTCCAGGTAGACAAGCTCCAAGAAATCCATACTAATAACAGCTTCCAAGCATGCTTTGCACCTGACTTGAAATTCACACAATACTGCTCAACTTGCTAGTCCTGATTTTAATAAACTGCATCTCTACTCATAACACAAATACAATTATTCATAAGTGTTCAGGTTTTAAAAGAAATAAACAAAGCCTATGTGCTTTCAAACTAGATGACCACAAGTATTCTGGACCAGGTTCCCTAACACTAGACCTTCAGTTCCCCATCTCTGAAAGCACCTGTGACTTCCATCAGCCCTTCACAACTACCACCTGCTAAACTAAAGAACTGCATTTGTGTGAAAACCTTACAAGCCGAGAAAAGCAAAAACTCCTATCTGGTCATTTGCTTTTTTCAGATCTCTGACATTTATTTGGCTGTATTGCATTCATTTCCCCCTCCCAGTAGGTGGAAGCAGGAAAAGCAACTGCAGATAATGTTTGTTTCCTGCCATGGAAGAAACATGGAGGTCTTTCTGGCTAAAAAGGCTTTAATTCTAGGCAGTCATTGCCAAATAATATCACCACCAGCTCAACTCCAACAGCCTGCACAGACAGTGTCTGGCAAAGACAGTATCAACTAAGTTGACCCAGAGAGGTGGGGCAGCAGGAGGAGACCAAGGTAGCACACACACAAGATGTTAATATTGGCAACCTCCCTGGGAAACATCCCTGCTTGACAAAAAGAATCACCCAGAATTCACAGGGGAATGGTTTTAAATGCTCCATTCAATTAAATGCATATATGGGGAGCACGCACCATTGACTATAAAAACTTAAGAATTGTGCAAGCCTTTGTCCAAAAGAAGAATCTCCTCTCTCTCACAAAACTACTTCAGACGCAGCATCCTGACAGCTCAGATATTTGTTACGAAATGTAAAAATTTTTTCCCAGCTGGGGCATGACACACAAATGCATCACAGTATCTTAGACACTGCTCACCTAAAAATCAACTACATAGTATACACTATGTGACAGAGTAATCTGTAGGAGCAAAAGCAGTTCACAGTAAATAATCATAAATTGCTAACACAAAAATGGCTCTTGTTTCGGATGTAGGAAAAAATTTCCAGGCAACAAGTCCTTAGACAGCCAAGTGAAATAAAAATCTTCTTTATGATATGAAAAGTATCTCATTGCTTTATGCCAAAACAGGGAAAGGAGAAGTGGACAAAGCAAAAAAACCCTGCATAAATCTGTGTATAAAATTTCTACTTTGTTACCTTCCTGCAATTGTTATATCATGTTATTTGTTGAAACATCAATGTACAGAAAACAAAATATTAGCACAGTTACCCACAGAGTAATTTCCAAACACAGAAGTGAACTTTTACATTGTAAATTTTGCAGCTATTAAGGTTTTAACAACTTCTTACTAAGACCACCATGTAATTCCAGCCAGGCAGCAACAGTTATGTCAAGACTTGTGAATCCTTTTCCCTATTGTATTTCATTTCAGTCAGCTTTAGAACACATCAGTTACAAGGGTCTGTGAAGCAACTGTCAGTTCAAAGTCCACACATGGAAACAACTTCTAAAAAAAAACTTTCCAGAATTTCTTTAAGTTGGACAAACCAAAGCCTGTACTCTTCAATTTTGCTGTAAAAATAATTTTAAAATATGTTAAAAATTTTTAAAAAATTTTAAAACATTTTTAAAAATTAAAAAAAAAATTTAAAAATGGGGAAATGCAGATGACTATATCTCAATGTACTACTACAGTACCTCTATGACATAAGAGCCACACTGAGATACAATAGTCAGCTATCAGAAAAGGGCTTTGTAATACCTTTCAAGACTAGAACAAGACTATAACACCATGTTTCATGGAAAACAATTATCCATACTTGAGCCATTGAAGCAGTTAACAACAAAGAAGACAAAACCTCTTTAGCCACATTCTAACTGAGCTGGATACAGATTTTCCAAACTTTGGGCCTCCTACTAACAAAGGCCTGCCACATCCAAGCCACACAAATCTGTGTCTTGCTTTTGGTATGCAGACAAAAGATACGCTCAGCACAATAAGCTGTGCCATTTACATCCTGCTGATAACAAAATGAAGCTTATATTTCACAGAATAAAGCAGAAGAGTGGAATACAGTTGAATCAAAAATCAAATAAAGATAAAACATTCAAATCAAGGTTGCAAACCAAAAAGAGACAGGAGTTCAAAGTTTTCAAAAACTTTCTACGGGGAATGAAAAGGCATTTTAACATAAGTTTAAGGCCCCATGTGCTTGTTTCAGTCCCCCATGGATACAGTTCTTTTATTTTACTGGAAGCATTAAGAGAAAAATTTAAGTAACTTTTATTGGTTAAGCCAGCTTCTAGTATCACTAGAAGTAACTCACCTACACATTGCAAAGAGCTCTGAGCCACACACTGCATCTGGTGTGGGGTTACCAGAGACACTGACATTCAGTGCCTCTATGCTGCTCCTCAGGTGAGAATCAGGAACTCCTGACAAAGAGCACCAACTACACCATCACTGTGGCTCACATCCTGGTGCAGTGACAACATAGGATGCTGGGCAGACAGATTTTAACAAAAACTAGGGAAGACAAGTTGGAAAAAAAATGATATGCAGCAAATGGGTCAGGACAGACAGGTAGTTTGTCACCTTTGCTGTGTCCAAATCCCATCAAGACAAGAGCCAAGCAAGAGAGATTTTCATTCTCCTGATTCACCAAACCAGAGGGAAGATAGCAAAACAATACAAAAACCACAGCAAAAAAACCTCTGTTTTTTTTAAAGCTAGGGAAGCCTTTACATCAGCTGAGAACAAAGCAAGTTTTGTGCCATGACACACTAGGAAAAAGAAAAGAAACAAAAGAAAGGAGAAAAAAAGAGAAAAAAGAGAAAGAAAAAAAAAAGAAAGAAGGAAAAAAAAGGAAAAAAAAAGAAAGAAAAAGGAAAAAAAAGGAAAAAAAGTGGCACGGGGGGGGGTGAGGGACGGGGGAAGAAGAGAAGGACACTTGGTTCACTTTCATATACACCCTCTGAAGAGTTCCACTCAGAATCACTAGAAATGCCTTTTGCTGCATTATTATTTTTGGCTGAAGTTATTTTTGGCCACTCATAACACTCAGAAAACTAGTTCTGTTGAATGTTATTTTCTTTCATAATCAAATAGCTGCCTAATTTATTATTCTTAATTTATCTACCAGCTGTAAGAGTGTTCAGGTCTCAGTTCTCTGGCTACAGGAGTTCACCAAATGGGAAGTTCCCAAAGACAGATATAGTGAAGGGAGAAGAGAGGAAAAAAAAGGGGTGTCTTAACTACAACCCTTGATAAAGTAGTTTCTGCAGAAGCTGTATGTGAAGTTTCTTTTTAGTTAGTGCCTCTAGAAAAGTAAGGCAAGGACAGGTTGCTTTTCAAATTTTTTTAAAGTCAAGACAAATATGCTAATTTAGATGAAGTACCTCTTTGTCATAATAACGATAAAACAAAAAAATGACACGGCACTTAATACCCTGCCTGATAATACCTGTGTAAGATGATCAGCCAGGGAAAGCAGCCAGTACACACATGGTGTTTATGAGGAGTTTGAGCTCCTTGACTGTAACTCTCTGCCCATTAACAGACAAACATACCACCTGTAATTCCAAAGGGGCTGCTACTACATTGTTTTAGCTATTTTAGATCCATTTTGGTGTTTTGTCACCAAAAACTTCAACTGACATTGTACTGAATTACTACTGCTGCATCAGTACAGGTGGTAAGACCTGTACAAAACTGAACCATCACCTGATAAAACACAAATGGAAAAAACCCCTGCTGTTCCGTGTTCCAGTACTGCAGTACTGCTCTGTATCTTTTTTAAATTACAGTGAACACTATGCTACACAGTATTTCTCAGTGGATAACTGTGTAGGTTTCCCTTCAGTTTACAGGGGAAGAGCCTCCCTCTCTAAACTGCATCTAGATTTCTTTCATTATGAGTCACGATCACTAGGGACTTTGAGGTTCAAGAGCAAGGAGCACTGCACCTTGAAAAAACAAGCTCTGAAAAAGAGAAGTGAAACAACAAATACAAGGAAAACTATCCATGATTAAACACCAATGAAAATCAACAGCACAACCAAGACTCCTTCTTCTACACTAATACATAGATTTAATAACAAAGCATTTACTTTCCTTATATAGACATTTTAGTAAAATCCACAAATTGAAATTTAATCCACCTCTGCACATCAAATTAAACCTCTAACAGTGAATTTCAGAAGCAAGTATTACATTAACTTTTATGTGGTGTCTAGTTGCAAAAACTTAGAACTTCTCTCATGGCTCAAACCCAGTATGTACAATTTCTATTCAATACACAGCAATGTTTAGGAAGCTTGAAAGCTCCAGACTCCTGTTTTGTATGGTCTGTGTTGCATTCATCCAGACAGAGTCATTTTCTGTAGCTCAAGAGGAAATCCCAGATATTGTTGGCTGGAATTAGAGGTGTAAAACTTGTCTGATTCATAGAAGCAACCCAGAAGCTTCCTGGTAGTCACACTACTGTATGACTACTGTCTGGATGTCTCAGACAGAACTTATGGCATCACTGTAGTATACATTGTCCATCAGGAGAAATGAAATTTTATAATCTCCAGTAGACACAACAGGAACAGAACAGTGGAAAAAGCAACACAGAGTGACTCTTCCAGAATCATGTGGCACCTCAGCATTACAGAATAAATTCTGACTCTTAAAACCCTGAACACTGACTGAGTGATGTCTCAAACAAATTTAAAAATGTGTTTTCCATACTAGTATATCTGGGTTTTTTTGGTTCTGCTTAAGAGTTGGCCTCAGTACTATCTGAAAATTAAGTTTTTGAACCAGTCCTGCCTTGAACAAACAAGTGTTTCTTTTTTAATAGTTTCAAAATTTTTTATCTCCAGTCTGCTGACTGCTCTCTCATTTGTCTTCAGTAGCAACAACAGGTAGCTACACTGATGCCACCTGCAATATCATGCACTATTGGAAGTGGAAGAAAAGAGAGAAGGGCTTCCCTTGAGGTTTTTTTCTATTCCCTCTCCTTCATTTTATATTAATAACTCCATTCCACCATGTTTTTATATTTCAACTGAAAATGGAGTCCTACAACATGTATCTCTAATTGACAGCAGGATTAGACTGTTTTACACAAGACTGAGAGACAACTGCCTACTGACCAGAAACACTGCCACAGAAGTGCTGCAAATTTACTAGTGAAGATTAGAAGCAACAAGACTGGTTGAAGGAGGAAAAGTAGCCCTTTAAAAAAACGAATTAAAAAACAAGGAAGCATCTTAGCAGGTATCCAGGTAGCCCAGAAGAATCTACAATCAACAGATCTCATAAAATCCTTTAAAAACTCACAACTTACTGTATTTAACTAAATTGCCAGTAGGTCCAATACTGAAACATGTTCTCTGTCACTCTTTTGCAGCCTGAATACTTTCCAGATACAATAATTTTTTGCATTTGTTTCATAATAATGCAGGACCATAGATCCACACTGAATCTGATGATAGAGCTGGAGAACATCACCCAGATGGCAATCAAATTCAAAACCAGGTTAATTTCATTACTTTCTAGCTGAAAGCTTAACCCCTAAAAATCCTCAAGATACTTTTCTACAGCATTTTTCCTCTTAAACTGGAAAAAAAAAAAAAAAAAAAAAAAAAAAAAAAAAAAAAAAAAGGAGAGCGGGTGCTGCGATGGCACCTTGGTGCTGCCGGGACAGGCCGCGGAAGGGCCTCCGATGGTGGAAGACACATACCGCCTTCCAAAATCCTCCAGTCCTGAAACCCATTTTTCAAGCCGTTTTCATAGTCTCATCTGCAGCACTAAAAATGAAATACAAGAGCAGCGCTTGCGGCGAGGGAGGCGGAGCCACACGCTTGATTTTTTTGAGTTGAACGGCAGCTTCGCCTTTAACCGTAAGCCCTGACGTGACAGTGCGGGACAAAGAAGGGCACGGACAACGGCAGAAAGGTCGCAGGAGTCAGGCGGGGCACGGGTCCGGGGAGCAGCGGAGATTTCGGGAGAGGCAGCGGGCGCTGCCCACGGCGGGGCGGTGGAGGCCCGGCTACCCTCCTCTCTCCGCTGCCCCTAGGCTGAACCGCCCGCCCTGACGTCAGCTGGTGGCGGCGGCTGCATTCCTCAGCAGTGCAGACAAACCCACTGGTGGAAAGCTTAGAAAGCCCTCAGCTGTAGTGAAGAAAGCAGGGGCTTGGCCGGGAGCCAGACTACTGAGATCAGCATTTTGTCATCCACTTCCTTTTTACTTAACAGCTTGCATAATGCCTCGGCCCCTTCCAGCCTTAACCCCTTCGCCACCCGCGAAAGTTGACCCGCGTCTGGCAGCCAGACTGTAAAGAAGAACATCCCAGTGGAGTGACTGCCGGGCCGGGGCTGTGGACGGGAGGGTCTGCAGAGACGGCCTGCTGCATCAACTCGCCCATTCAGGCCACTGCCCAGTCTTCTGGCACTACCTCCAGCTGCTCTGCCCAGCCAGTCGGGGGACAAACACGGAGAGGTTGCCGTAACAGGGGAGCTGCTGTCACATTAACTCCTCAAGACTGCGTGTGGCAAAAAGAACTCCCCCCAAGAACCACAGAGCAGATGCAAATTGGGCAGTTACATTCACAGACAGATCACCGTAATTTCCTCTGGTTCTGCCCAAGTCCACGTGCTGACAACCAAAGACAAAGGCCGAGAACAGAGACAGAGAACCCAATAGACTGCCACTGGCATTGCACTGGGGTTGGGTTCAGAGACCAGGGTGAAAACAGAAGATGCAACTCTTATCACACTGAGTTGTTCATCCAAGTCAACCAGAGGTGGGGAGGAGGCTAGACAAAAGATTACAACAATGTCTGCAAGCCTGAAGAAAACAAGGGAAGTTTTTTGAAGCTTCCATGTAGCCTTCACTTCCTAGCCCTTCTACTTGTGACACTATGTAGTTCCTATTATAGAGCTATGAAGAAAATTCTGTGTAGTAAATTGCTTCCCACCACCCCAGCAATGCCATTTTGAGACTCTCTGAAGACCACCAGTCATTTTTAGATTTCTCTGTCCAGATTGTGGTGCCATTATAGCCACTGGACTATTTCTGCTCAAACTCTCCCCCATCAAATGTACACCAGTTATTTTGCAGCTAACACCAAGAATAACAAGCAAAGACTGCTTCATCATCCCCAAACCTCTTCAAAATACATTTTTAAGAGTTTAACTTAACTCAAATTAGTTTAGCACTGAAGTGCAAGTGTCACAAACAGCATGCAACAAATTCCCAGATACCCACAGCTTCCCATTTTTGTAACGTTCTTTCAACACAGAGTTCTATTCTATACCACCCAATTTAGCTCTGGTTTCCTGAGACCATGCCATAAAAAAATACTTCACTAGCACATATAGGTTTTGTCTTTTTACATGAACATCTAAGAGGTGTACACTCCTTCAGCCAGCAAGGGGCATTCATTTTAAAACAGTGATTGACCTAAGACATTAATAACATTCTATTTTAATAAAATTATTTGATTTTGACTGTCAGCATCACCTCAGTATCATACCATTACAGACATTACAAGAAATCTGAGAAATGTCACTGTAAAATCACAAATAATTTTTGGCTCAGCCAGCAAGTAGATTCTTGGCAATGTGCAGCTCTCTCACAAAAAAATTATTTACAAAATGCAGGAAAGCATTTTACAGATGCTTAGTTTTAAGCAGCTGTTTCCATATTTCCACTACCATTTACAACACAAGTAATCACATTCCTATATCCAGGTCATGACTGAAGTCCTTTAAAAAAAAAAATCTACAATCTTCCTGAAGAGCAGCAAGCAAAGTTTTGGGAAGGACTCAGGTTTACCTTTTTTTAAAATTATAAACCAGATTTCTTAAAATGGATGTTCATGTTTTTAATCAGAAAATCAAGTTCTAATTTTTAATAAGCAAACAAAGCAGAAAGGTAACTAGCATTCCTCAGAACAGAACATTGTTCAAGGACTGTTAAAGCAAAACAAAAGATTTGACTTCTTAACCATATTCTGTCCACAAATTTTCATTTGAAAAAGAGCATAATATTGAACTCTGCTCCTAAACTGAATAAGCATGTAGAAAAGCAAGGATGTCTCTTCCCTCACACTTCCTCCATGCCATCTATGCAGTCTAAAGTTCGGTCTCTCCAGTCTTCTGTTACCAACACCATTACACACTGTAGAAGCTCCAACTGCAAGGACTCTCCAGCACTTAAGCTTTATAATGTTCTAAGACTGCAAGATATGTGGCATATGCAGTTTTATTATTTGAAGTCCTTTATGGTATCACTTAACAAATACTTAATGTTTCTACAAGTCCTTTCACATCAAGAGTTATAAATCTTGTACATGTTGCATTGTGGTAGCTGGACAAGTTGAAAAGTTAACTACAAGGAAAAGCATTTTCTCTGAATGCATAACTGACACCAGTATCTAAATTAATGGAAAGAATCAGTTCAATGCCTTCCACACTTACTTCAATAGAAGTTCCATATAGCTACTATAACCACCATGACATGTATATATATTTTAAAGGCAAGATTTTATCAGCATATATAGTAACAGAAAATCTCCAGCACACTAGAGATGACTTCATACTTGCTGTGGAGGCCATAACTTTTGGTTTACTTGACATTTACAAATTTGGTCTCTGCTTTAAAAAAGGGAGCTCTGTATTTCTTTTATGTTTAAAACATAATTGAGCTGGAAAAGGTTTGTTACTATATCTGATCTACTCTATCACTGCAGTGTACAATTCACAGGCTTATAAAGACATTAATCTTCCTGAAACCCTACTAATAATGCCAGTACCATTACTGGCTAAAATATTCCATTGGGTAAATGACAGCAGCATTAATGTGTTTTCAGTTGTTGAGATTCCACCTTCCTAGTTTTACATATCCAGTGCAAACTATTAAAAAACAGCTTCCTATGCAATTGACCCCTTTCTTCTGTTCCAGAAATGGAACAGTCATAGAATCATAGAATCATAGAATCCTAGGGGTTGGAAGGGACCTCGAAAGATCATCTAGTCCAACCCCCCCTGCCAGAGCAGGGCCACCTAGAGTACATCGCGCAGGAACGTGTCCAAGCGGGTTTTGAATGTCTCCAGTGAAGGAGACTCCACAACCTCCCTGGGCAGCCTGTTCCAGGGCTCTGTCACCCTTACAGTAAAAAAATTTTTTCGAATATTCAACTTGAACCTCCTATGCTCCAATTTACACCCATTACCCCTTGTCCTATCACTGGTAATCACTGAGAAAAGCCTAACTCCATCTCCCTGACACTCGCTCCTTACATATTTGAAACATTGATGAGGTCACCCCTCAGTCTCCTTTTCTCCAAACTAAAGAGACCCAGCTCCCTCAGCCTTTCCTCATAAGGGAGATGTTCCACTCCCTTAATCATCTTCGTAGCTCTGCGCTGGACTCTTTCAAGCACTTCCCTGTCCTTCTTGAACTGAGGGGCCCAGAACTGGACACAATACTCCAGGTGTGGCCTCACCAATGCAGAATAGAGGGGGAGGAGAACCTCTCTTGACCTACTAACCACACCCTTCCTAATGCACCCCAGGATGCCATTGGCCTTCTTGGCCACAAGGGCACATTGCTGGCTCATGGTCATCCTCTTGTCTACCAGGACCCCCAGGTCTCTTTCACCTACACTGCTCTCCAGCAGGTCAGCCCCCAACCTATACTGGGACATCGTGTTGTTCTTCCCCAAATGCAAAACTCTACACTTCCCCTTGTTGAACTTCATCATGTTTCTCTCTGCCCAACTCTCTAGCCTGTCTAAGTCTCTCTGAATGGCCGCACGGCCTTCCGGTGTGTCAGCCACTCCTCCCAGCTTAGTGTCATCAGCAAACTTGCTGAGGGTACACTCTATACCCTCATCCAAGTCAAGCCTTCCTAGAATAATCTCATTCTTAAATTTATCAGTGTTTTCTACTTGCAATTGGACATTTCACAATTAAAATAGTGACATTTTAACTTGTGTCTACTTTTAGGCACTTGGTTTTGGTATTAAGAATCTCTTCTTAGCTACAGAAGACAGTTTGAAAACCTGTAGATGCAAACCAAGATGCAAATAGCTACAGAATTTAAAAATTATCTCCTAGGGGGTTATTATTATTTTAAGCCTTTTTATTTCAGAAGTTAAAGATTTTTGACCACTTTGATGCAACACTGTAATTATGTACCTATTTAGCCTGTGAGACCACAAACTCACATCCTCTTATCACTCTTCCTCTTCACACCTTTTCTGCTACACCCTTTTGCAACATACTTTAAGAATAAATTTTTCAGAGGCAGGACTAACTGGTAACATGAGTTTTCACAAGACCCAAACATGAAAAATAATAAACACTGTGCACTGGAGTACAGGTGGGTAAGGGCAGAGGTGACAGGGTAGTACTGGTGTGGTAGTGTGCACAAGCTCTGAAGAAATCATATCCTCTATTGAAAGTAACCAAAACAACTCTATGAACTCTAAGCAAATCATTCACTCTTTGTAATATAGGCAAGTATGATTATAAAAAGCTTCTAAGCATGAACAGAAGACAAAATCCAGAAACAAAAAATTTCTCTAGCACATGAACAAAGATGAAGACAAGAAAAAGTACAATTCAGGATACTGATTAGTCAGTTAGAATTTCCATTTCAAGAGAAAAGCTAAGGTAGCTCTTCTAACCAATAAGCATCTTCATTTTTATTGCAGTTAAATGTAATTTGCTAGCCATGCAACTACTTTTAAAGACAAACACCAGTGCTAAACTGCACCCATTTCAAATTTTGCAACTTTTCACGTCCTATTTAAAGACAAACAGCTCTTACCTTTCATTTATTTTCCACCTGTGAGCTCTGCATTGTCAAAAGATCTTGTTGTCATTTCTACAAACCTGTGTTCCATTCATAAAAGGCCTAAAAAAAGGGGGATTCAAATTTGTACTTTACAGTTTGTACTGCAATGGATAGTTAAATGAGCACATAGACTGGTTTCAAGCAGCTGTTACTACCTTGCACTGTGGTGTATCAAAGCTTTGAGCACCAGGCTATTTCATGAACTCTACACCAAAGAACTAATGGATGCAATATGCTGCAAAGGGAATATTTTTCCTTCCACTTTCTCAGACAGCTTTGATATATTTCAGTAAGGAGGGCAGCATACATTCCTGTTTTTCAGCAACCAGGCCTAAATCTGGCTAGGAGAAATTAGACACTGCAGATACAAAGGGGACTCCTTGCTCCTCACACAAAGATTTGCTGTTTTAGCATCAACACAGATTAGAAGAAAGGAGGCAATTAAGTATTTCATTAATGATTTATGATTAGGATTGGGAAATCCATAGCACCTCAGGCTAGCGTGCCTACAGGCATGACCTCATCTCCATTACTTTCATCATTAAGGAAGTAGCAGAAGTTACATGGGACTGTACCAGACATCTGATGTTCCTTTTTACCCCCTACTCTTTCTTCTGAAGTTTCATTAAGACTCCTTGCTGTGGTCTGAACTGATTGGAATCATGGAATGGACTCAGCTAGTAGGAAAAGAAAAGCATAACAGAAAATCCCCACCACACTGAAAAAACCAAGCCACCTTTCACTGGCTAAGTTTCCTAATGCATATCACCACACCAGGCCACACACATAACAGAAACCCCACAAGTAAAGGAGTAGGGCAAAGACAGAAAGAAGCAGCAGAGAGTAACTCTTGCACATACCAACACTGCAAGAAGTGTGTATGAAACCACAGCCTAAATCACACTTAATCGGGCACTGAGTTCCCCCACTGGCTACAGCAAATGGTAAAACATATTTGCAAACATTTAATCCATCTCAGGAATAATTTTTATAGTTTAAAAATGTAAATTTTAAATAAAAAATGGCTAAACAAAAAAATGCAACAGCTTGCACACAAAGACAATGGGCACACATACACCAATAGTATTTGTCCTCTCCCTACAGTACTTAGTACTTTCAAACTGAAAAAAAAGCCACAAACAAACAAAAAACAACAACAAAATAATATAAAACCAAACAAAACCCCCAGAACCTAAAATGTCTGTTATGCTGCTGTCCTGACAGCAAAACATCAGTCCCCAGTATTTTTAAATTCTCACTACTACTTTAGCTAACAAGCCACCACAGCCAAACACTCATGACTCAGCAGGAAACTTTCACAAGCACCCAGAATACATACAACTGTGCCCAGTGCCATTTCAAGTTAAAGACTCTGTGTTTCATTATGTTCAAATTATATCTTGCTAGTTACTGTCTCTTAGAGAAGCCTAGCAAACTTCTAGCAAGGGTTAAACATGTTTTCTCAAAGTGTCAGGCCCTCAAAAGAAGAGGCATGAACCTCTTTATATAACATGCTGGAATTTACTATTTTATTTTTCAGCCCTTACAGGAAACTGTTCTTGTTTAAACTTTTGTGGTTTCTGCTTACAATACTACCATTCATAATAAAACGCAATAATTTGAAAACAAGCATCATCAGCTAATTAGAACTGCAGCTCTAGCAGCTGAAGGAGCGTCATCACAGGGTACAAGCAAAATGTAAAATGCAAATGACCATTTAGTAGGATGGGAAAGAATTGGCAACACTCCTGCCTTGCACCCAGGCAGAAAAGCCAGTTGTTACAACTGCAATATTGCCGAGACAAAATATATTAAAAGTGCATTGAAACACTGTAGCGTAACTGCTCAGGGCAAAACTAAGAGGCATTCGTGACCCACATTTACCCCAACAAATGCCTAAGAAGTGGGTAATGTCATATTTACTATCTAAGAAAAGCTATCATTATAGAGGACAAAAAAAACTGAGAGACTAGTAAAGTGTCAAACTTGCCAGATGCATAAGCATAGCAACAACAACAAGTACAGTGGTAATGTTCAGTTAGTAGCAAAGCCTGCAGCTTCTAATTCCATTTACAGAATACTAGGGGTGAGGGTGCATTTGTATCCTGATGCATTAAAAGATTTTTGTCCCCAAGTTAAGGATAAGATGTATAAATCAGAAAGCACTGTCCTAGGTCATGACAACCACACTGAGGCCCCAAGACGTTTGATCCAGACTGCCTTTGTAAAAGAAGAGTCTCTGCAAGAAGATGAGAGTGAAGATCAACACAGATTAGCAGCCAACTAACCTCTTAATAGCTGCCTGGAAACTTCCCAACAGAAAAAATGACAAAAACTTTGAAAAACTGAGAAGTAGAAACCAACCCAACCCTGTTGTCATCTTTGTCAAAGATCTTTAGGGGAGAAAATGGTACCCACGGAATACCTGTTTGCTCAGAACCATTGTTGAAGAAAAGTCTCCACAAGTTTTAATACAAAGAACTTGGAAACAATGAAATACAAACAATACTTCCATAGAACTTCCTTCTTGATGTTCCCAAACCACCATGTTTCTCAAGGACTAAGTCATAATGAAAAATCTCTACTTCAGACCCTTTAAATTCAATGCTGTTACTACATGGAATGCAACTTTTAAAAATAATTTTTACAAAGAACAGTCTTTGAAGTCTCTTAATTAGGTGTTGGTAGCTACCTAAGATTTCATCTGAAAACCTGATACCATACTTAGTCACCATGCAAGAACATAAATTATAACATGTAAGCTGAAGCTATGCCAAAACTCCTACTGAGAATTCACTCAATATCTCATGTTCCAAGGCAACTGGCTTTTGATGGAAGGGATAGCCTCAGTAATTATGGTATGAAGTGAAGACATGAATGGTTTACAGGCGAAACCAAAGTATTTACCTAATCGCTGTCACAGACTTGGTTGAAGTAACATCTACTTCTGAGCTAGGAAATAGTTCCCTAAGTTACACAGTCTTCTCCCTCCAGGATGATGCTGGCTAGAACAAGAGCATCACTTCCCTTTCTGTCAAATGGAATAGGCTAGGTAGGACATACTGGGGTATTTGCAGTCCAGTTTCTCCTGTTGCTTCACTACTGCTGCATGGAATACAAGCTGGGAAAGAAATACTGCTTCATCCTGGCTGCCTCATGACACGTGGTCTACTCTCTCAACAAAATAATTCCTTAATCAAAAGACAATGAAGAAAAGACATTCTCCACTCCAGCAAAACAGAAGAATATATGCTCAGCAGTACTTGAATCTCTCAGTCAGCAGACACCAGTTAGCCCAAACGGTCCACTCTTCATTACTGAGAAAAGGTTCTGAAGCACAAACAGCCAGAGCTAACAGCCTGCTGACAACCTCTGTTGAAGAAACTCTCCCATCACTGTAATCTTGACAAAACAGATCAGGAAACTGATAAAAGTGTGCAGAACTTCTACAGAAGATCCCAAGCATGTCACTCGGTCATACTGATCTCCAGTGACAGGAAACAGTAGAGGCAGAGGACTAGAACAGGAGTCAAGATAATTTTCCCTGTTAGGAAAAAACAACAAAACCCAAAACAAAACAAAAAACAAAAACAAAAAAACACACCACAAAAAAAAAAACCCAAAACCAAAATAAACAAAAAAACACCCTACCCACATATTTGCACCAACAGCCCTATCAAACCAAGTTTCTGAGACTCAAATAACTTTGCCTTTTGGACTGAAATAATCTATTTGCTTTTTCTGGCTAGGTATCTGAGCAAACATTAACATGCTCTTCAGTCCCTAAATTCCATTACTATGTCAACTTTACTTGGGGACATGAAAAGCTCTGAGCTCTCCCTAATTATATCTTACTTGGATTAATCTAATTTAGTCTAGGGCTCTCTTGTACTTATACTTTTTTTTTTTTTACTAACTCTGATGATTAAAATAACTGCCCACAAGATGTACAGCAAACTTCTTGTGGGGATTGGTGAAACAAATACTTTGCTAAACACATACATGGCATGAAGGGAAAATGAATTAGCAAATCTTGCTTATCACTGATGTTAATGATTATTAGTGCTCTGTCTGTACTTGAGATACTTTGTGTCTAGAATGATCTTGAACACTTTAAATTTTTACCTAGTTACACATCTTCAGTGATCCATTATGCAATATACAAACTTACCTTTAATTACCATGAAATTTTCTGGTTTATATTCAAGGTCAATCCCATGCCTTCTTTAATGTCATTTTGTAACATTGTCTTAAAAGCAATAGTAATATTTCTGCAATGTATTCCAAACAAAACACTGAGTGAAGACCTATAATCTCTACCATGGCCTTTTCCTGAATGTGTATCTTCACCTGCTGCAAGGTGTCCTCAAGAGCAGATATGAAGGCTAGAGCTTTACAGATTCCAAGTCAGCTTAGGTCCACCTAAATGAATGACAATTAGGTTGTGGCTATGACTTCATCCTCACATATACAGAGGTAATTGCTGAAAATCACTGAGGTTTTCCACCAAGTGTTTAAAGACATAAGCAGATCTTCACCATTGGTAAAGGAATGGGAGAGGGAAGGAAAGAGAATTTTTGCTTAAATTTCCCCCAAGGATGACCATTTCCAAGTATGGGAATTTTCAAGGGAAATACTATATTAAAATTCTACTGAGATGGGGCCAAGCACATAAACTGTAGCTAAAAGTTAGACTTATTGTTCACTTGTTTCCAGGAGACTTTTTTTCTTCCTTCTTTTTGTTTTATTTGAGAGAAATTATCTGCAAACATCTATAAAGCTGTGCCATTACTGGATTTAAAATTTTCCTCTAAGAATGAGGGCTACAACTTTGTGAAGTGCTACCTCATCGATTTTATCACCTGCTTTCCAGTATTCTATCCATACAGCACCTTTCTATTTAAAGCACAGCCTACATGTTATTTCTCAAATGTAAAAAAACACACAAAGTCAACTTAAAGTTGTTTATTATAATGACAACAAAAATAGTAGCAGACCCTGTATGGAAGATCTTTTTGGAAATGAACCTGCTTTAACACGTTATATATACTTGGTAGTATTTTCTGGGGGTTGTTTGGTTAGGGTTTTCTGTTGGGTTTTTGTTTGTTTGTTTGTTTTAAGCCCCTCTTGCACTACTTAACTTCTGCAAATACTCATTTCTCCAAGTGACTTCTCAAACAGGATTCAGCTACCTTCTGAACTGAACTGCAAGCAGGAAACCCAACCTTTCTTTAGCGAAGGGAAGAAAAGTCACCAGATCACACCTGCAATTCAGTTACCCACTCACCTGCATGAAAATGCTTATTCTGTAAATCTCAGTGTACACAGAGAAGTCAGAAACTGGAAACTGAGACCCTCTTTGAATCCTTTCGAGAAAAGATTTGCTCCTAAAAGAACATTTACTTCTTAAATGTAACTTTGCAGCTGCTTTTTTTGCCTGTCACTTTCTATGTGGTAAACTGAACCTAAAAAACTTGAATTGATATTAAAGACAAAATATCATTGTCTTGAAAACTGTTTTGCTTTCACAATTTCCTTCTTTACATCTGAGTGCTTACTTTCTGGTCAAATGGCATTTTGCAACTATAACTTTTTGCAGTATCACCTTGTTGCATGAGAGTAATGCTAAGATTTATTTACATTCTGGAATGAGTAAGAAGAAGCTATCCTGACATTTGCTGAAAAGCAGAACAGTAGAGAAAAGGAAGGGCAAGTAACAGATCCTGACAGATAGGATCCACCTACCCCAGTTTCCATTTCAGCAAAGGCTACTAATAGGGCCCAAAGGTTAAGCTACTGTAGAGCTCCTTGATAACCTCTTAAAAGCACTTACTAAAAACTGTAGTTTTCTATTCCATGCAAAAGGTACAATAACCAAAGTTCCTCCAAGAGATAGTCTTAGTTCCTCATTACCCATGTTTTGCTCTATTTGAGATAATCTGGGGGATGTGAAAAAGGGGGGGAAGGGAGGAGGCGAAGAGGGGTAATCCAGGTAAACCTTATGCTACTACTGTACAAATCTAACCATTTCTCAGTTTGGTGAAAATTAGGCTTACTTTTGCAATCACTTAATCAGTTTTCAGCAGGGTCCCTAATAGCCATATATGATTCAGAGCATACCTAATTAACATGAACTCAATTTAGGGCCCATCAACAATGCAAGAGTACATGTGTTTCAACTGCAGATGTAGCCAAAGCTATGGTAACACCAGGAGCATTCAAGGACATACTGTACAGACACAGGTCATAGTATAACTGAGCCTTTCTGCAGAGGCAATCAAGTTCTAAAAGAGCAAAGGAAAAGTTAAACAACTTTTAATAAGCCTTACTGCATGCAGTTCTTTACAGAATGAACCCCATATTAAGAAAACCCTCGTAGAAAGTTTAAAACATTTTACATAAAGTTTCAAAACCACAGCCCATAACAAATGCAGCAAATAAAATCAAAACCAGATCCAAGTACCAGACTACAAAAGAACCCAACCAAGCTTTCAAGTGCAATGAGGTAAGACAAAACTACAGCAATGAGGGTCATATAGATTCATTCCACTATTCGTTTGCAGCAGATGAGGAACATGCTACAAAACAGAAATTAGGAGAGGGGGCCAGAAGAGCAGGAAAGAGAACATGTTGATTCCCATATTTAGTGTAAGGGATCCGAAAATGTCTTTGAACTCCAGTAATGTTGCTCTCCATAATCCAGAAGGAGCCTTCAATAGCTGACAAAGAGACTGCCACAAGCAAGAATTTTTTAAAAAAGAGTGTCAAGCCTACACTACATATGGGTGATTTTGGCTTAGTGGGGTGAAAAAGAGTGATTGCCATCAATCATCTTCCTATGTCAAAGTCAGTTCTGCATTCTCTAATACTGAAGAACATTTTAAACTGGATAATTCACCAAGCAGTTTTGTGTTGAGCACTCTGTTTTCGTAACCCTATACGAAAGACAGTAAACTGTTCTAACTCAAGAGTTTGCAATTATGAATTATGCCCTGTGGGAAAAGAATCTTAAAATCAGACAATCTCTTGCTTTTTACAGACAAAATAATTAAATAATTGCAAAGGAGAGCAATTAACAGCAGTATGAACAGCTTAGGAAAAATGATAGCAGTAACCAATTGTTTTCCATTGTCCAATGAACACATTGTGTCTTATCCTCTGTAAACACAGGCTAAGCACTCATGTCTGCTGTGACTAAGCTCAGTGGTTACTATATGCAAGACATGGAACTATGAACCACCATATTTTTAAGATTTATGACTGGCATAGAGTTGAAAAAGATAAGCAATATACTTCACCAAAGGTAGTATGATAGAATAAGCTATTAAGTGAATAAAAGTATTTTAATTTTCAATATTCAGTCTCTGTTAAAGCTCCCAACAAAATGTTAAACATGGAAATGTTACTTGTTTGAGATCACTTAACTAAGCTAGGTTTAAATCTCCCTTCTCCGGGAAGCCTCCTGTGTTCAGCAGTGCACATATTAAGAGACAGCAAGACGTATTAGAAATGGTCTTCAAATTAAAGAAGAAAGCAGCCTCTGCTGTTGTTTTAGACTTGTAGATTCACAACAGTTAATAAACAAAAACATCTGTTAGCCAATTATGAAGGCTGTAATAAAACTTTTTGTTTTGCTCTTCAAGGCAAAGCAATTTACTGGCAGCAAATGAACAACCTATTTGAGAAACACTGCCTTGCTCCATTTGTGCAAAAACTTACTTTCTATACACCATTTAGCCTCTGCAGTGCCATCAATCTGCTTGCTTGTTATCGCCCTGTTGCACTCAAGTTCCTCTTCTTAGTGCCTGGACAACTTGATCTGATTACTGCCAGCACAGCCCTCCCCCACCCCAGTCACACACGTTGTCAGCGGCTACCCTTCAAAGCGCAACATGCGTTCCTCCTTAAGAGTTCCCTCTGAGCATTGCTTCCAAGGTATAGGGTTAAGTGGCAGAATAAAAAAAAACAAACCTTACGGGTTAAAGCAGTCACACAGCTCCATTTAAGGCTTTGAGTTAGTGATGCAGATACAGACGAAAACTAAGAGGGAGATAAGTAGCATTCCTTTAAGGTTATCTAATTAATAACACACACACAAAATGAGGTACTATGGCTGTGGCAGGGGAGTTACAATAGCAAGTACACCAAGATACTGGTTTACAAATATCAGGGATTGCTGATTTTCAAGAGGTATTTCCATAACACTCCAACATAATTCTGAATTCAGGAAAACCCAAGAACACGAAAGAACTACAGGGTTTATTTATTAAATCTAGTTAAACCCCAGTGACCTCCCTGTTCCTCACCACAAGATAAATCACACCACTTGTGCAAGCACTTCCTTCACTCTATTTTAATAAATTATTCTGCACATTGCAGCATTTTTACAGTCCAAAAAGCTGCATGCAAATGCATAGTTTATTTGCTATATATTAACATCCGAAAAGACAATAAGATAAAACAAATCCTTATACTTCAGTAACACCACAGCTGGGAGAATTAAGTTTCCAGATATGTTTCCAATTTGCACTCCTGATGTCAGCTGCCTTTACACTTGTGCTTCTGGAGGAAAAAAAGCCTTGTCCTCTCGGGTAAAGGTCTTAGTTCTATCCAGAGCCCAGCTCACCTTACCCCTGAAAAGCCTGAGCTTTTGTCAGCTGTTCATATAATAAACAGCTGTTGATGTATGGAAAACCTGTAATGAAAGCTGGCAAATAGCTTCTGTGTTTATGATGGAATAAAGTCTCCAACACACATAAGCACTTCAATATATTCTGAGAGACTTTTTCCCCCCTCTCTCTCACACCTATTTTGTGTAAGACTTTAAAATTACTCTGTGTATACAGCACAATAAACATAATTAGCCTCTCAGTGCCAAAAATAGGCTATTCCCCAGCTAAGTGAAATGTGAGAGCATTAGTGAATGCAGAAGGGTCATCATTGGCACACAGGGTTAATGAAGGCTTTCGCACTGACCCCAGATCCTGTTCCTGCTTTAAGTGAAGCAGTAGGTAGAGTGATACAAATCTCTCAGAAAAACCATACATCAACTCTGAAATCTGTCGGCAGAAGAAAAATGTTATTCTACGTTTCCAGACATGCTCATGAATTTCAAAACGTTCAGTGAACTGGTTATTCCAACTTTTAGCTGATGTTCCTTCCTTGGTGTTTTATTCACACTTTCTGTATTCACCAGATTAAAGCAGACTTAATAAAAATATCCAAAATTATATCCAAAATAACCAAAATACAAAAAGATATTAAAAAGTTTACAGCCATCAGGAATGTACTTCAAGTTTGCAGCAATTAAGAGTCGAAGGATTTCAAAAGGCTCACAATCATTGCATGTAATAAGGTCAATGTCACATTCTGCTTACAAATAGGCAGTTTAAAGCAAATGTGTCTTCACAATGAACAGCACGCAGTTCAGGTTTGCCTTTGTCTTTTCTTCCCTGTCACTGCTACATGGGCTGAGGGAAGAGAAGGAAATGAACTGGATCCATCACAAAGCTTAATGACAAGTACACTGTGAACCTGTATATTCACCATAACTTATCACTCAGCATAGATTTTTTTCCTTCTTTTAAGGATGCTGGTATTTGCAACACTGATACAAATGATGCAAGCGAACAAAGTTCCAAGGCCTCCCAACAGTCAAGATTTCAATTGTTATGCATTTTCTGTTTGCTTTACTACCTGGTGCGGTGCTATTGTTGGGAAGATTCTACTATAGTACACCTCTTAAAGACTCAAACTAGCCCATTCTGTGCCTGTTGTTTCTAGCAAGTATTCTGAGCTCATCTATTTCCAGCACTTGCATCCCGAATCTGTAACAGATTCAATTTGATGGAAGCATATCAAATCACTGTACACACCTAATTTTTCTGGGATGCACTCAGCAGAAATTGTGTGGTAAAAGTAATTTCCTGAGTCCCAGCTCATGAAGTTTTGCTGGACCGCACAATCTTTAGAGATAAACATTTAAAAGAGACAAGATGAGCTAGACCCGCAAACTGCACAGAATAACTGACAGGAACTCCGGGCTGAATTCAAATAACATCAAAGTGCATGTCCTGGTTTGGGCCAGGATAAAGGTGATTTTCTGTCTTGTACTTTTGCTTTTAGCTAAGTTTCTCAGATAGTGTGTGCTTCTAGGATTGATAATACTTGATGTTTATAGTTACTGCTAGAGACTGGTATGCAGAGCCAAGGACACTGCTCAGCTCTGAGGAAAACATTTTACCGTCCAGAAGGAGTAAAGAGGTCCCACCTGAACCCTCCTTTGGGGAGGAACAGACAAGATAGATGCCAGAATTGACTAAACAGAGTATTCCATCCCATATACGTCACACTCAGTATAAATTTGAGGCATCACGAGGGCCGAGCCAGATCTTTTCCGGATTTCTTGATTTCCTGCTTCCCTTCCTTCACTCGGCATCCTGGAAGGATCCTGTCCATTCATCTGCCTGTGGTCCTGATCCGTGCCAGCCCATATCTGTGTGTTCCTGCCTCCGGTTCCCGACTGCTGCCGACTCCAGGAGTCCAGCCTGGACTTTCCCAGGGCTGCCCTACAGCCTCGGTGGTGACGTGAGAGTTATTGGGGGAAAGGAGGGGGGAGGAATGTGATATACAAATATACAGGAAAATGGATACATTTAGTAATTTTACCTATTTATCATTACTGTTTCATTAAAGTTGTGTAGTTTAGTTTCCAACCCATAAGTCTCTCTCCTTTCTCTATCAAGGAGGGAGAGAGATTAATAGAGAGCGTCTGTTATTCGGTTTAATCGCTGGGTCAGTGTTAAACCGTGACAGATTTATTGGCGCCCAACGTGGGGCCCGAGCTAATTGGCTCGAGTCCAGTTTAAATTTTGACCAAATTGCCTGAACAGTTTGAATTCCAACTCCAGTGAAAGAATGGCTTTCCTGAGCTGGAATCAGACCTTGTTCTTTGGAAATTTCACAGGGTTGGAGATTAAACCAATCATGCCGTACCTCTGGTATTTAGGGTATGCAATCTGCTTATTCGCAGCTGGAATTGCTGTTAATATGTGGTTTTTCTTCCGTAAGAAATGCTTAAGAACCATCGTTGCAATATGGTCCTCCATATTGATGTATATCATCGTGCATGGTGTAGTGGTGTTTCATAGAAGGATTAAGAACTTTGTTGGTAATTACATTTTCAGCCTGCTTTTGAGGAAATACACCACTCTTGGGCTGAGTTCAATGGATTCTAGTCAAAATGGCATTATGATTGTTATAGTTTTGAACCTTCTGATTCTTGTAGGCATTGTTGTTCAGGTGTCTGTGAATATTTTCATGTGCTATCATATATTGGTGAGGAATAAGACGATTACAACTAGGGGAACGAGCACACCTCGTAAAGAGAACACCCCCACTCCTGCCTCTGCAGCCGCTTCTCGCCCCCCCTCACACAAGGGCACAACTCAGATAAAGCCGGCCAGCATTGCCAGCTTATCGGCTACAGCTCCAGTTGCTGTCTCTACTCCCACAGACAGTGCTGCTGCTCACAAAGCAAGCCCTGCTGCTGCTACTGCTGCAGATACTACAGCCTCTCCCCCTCAGCCCACACAGTTACTTGTTAACCCTGTAACTAGGAGAAAAGGAAAACAATGGAAATCAGAAGCGAGCCTTAACCCTTCCAAGTCTGAACAAGATGACCAGGTGATAGAGGAAATAGAGGATAATGGCTCTCCTCCTAGACCAGCTAGAGCAGCTAGAGCAGAGTCAGATGAGGACTCAGACTCAGAATCTGCTCAGCTCTATTCCATGAGAGACTTGCGTACTCTGAGAAAAGATTTCAGCCGTTTTCCAGGTGAACCACTTCTCTCTTGGTTACTCCGATGCTGGAATGAGGGGGCTGCTACCATAACATTAACTCAGAAGGAAGCCAGGCAGTTGGGATCCCTGGCCAAAGATGCAGGTATTGATCGGGCATTTGGGGAAAAGGCTGGAACTACCAGCCTGTGGAAACGACTCTTGTCAGCTGTAAAGGAGAGATATCCCTATAAAGAGGAAATAGACTGCCCACAGATCAAAGCACGCAGACTTGGAAAAGCTATCAGGTATCTCGAAGAATTGGCTGTACGAGATCTGATCTATAATAATGATGACATTGAAGATCCCTATCATGTACCATGCCCTAAACCTATGATGCAAAGGTTTGTGCATGCTGCACCACCACCTTTTAATCATACACTATCAGTAATGCTATGGGTTCCTGCAGAGATAGATACAACTGTGGGTGATGTGATTAAAACTGTACGAGAGTGTGAAGATGCTGTCTTAGCCCCTTGTCGGGCCTGGGTCTCAGCTATCAAGAGAGCATCTGAGGAATGGCATTCACCCCTTTCTCCTCAGACAGACGGAGGACGCCCCATTGCAGCCATTAAGAGGAGATGCCCTCCTATGAGACAGAATCGAGAGAAACAGAAATCAGTAAGAGGGACCCTATGGGTAATCCTGTGTGAATGTGGGGAGGACATGAAAAAGTGGGACAAAAAACCTACTGCTGCCCTACAGGACCGAGTGATTGAGTTGATAAGTAAGCCGAAGGCAAAAGGAGGTCCTTCTAAAAAGATGGCTGCTCAAGTGTCCAGTGTGGAGTTACCCAACCCAAAAATGCTGGTGACTCAAGATCCATGCACATCAGGTGTGAGTACTGGGGATGCAAGCTCCAGTAATGCACATACTGACAATGCTGTATGTGCTCAAGCTTAGAGGTGCCCTGCCTCCAGCCAGGTGGAGGAGAGGGACAACCGAATCTATTGGATTGTGTGGATTCGATGGCCTGGCACATTAGAGCCACAAAACTATAAAGCCTTGGTGGACACTGGTGCACAGTGCACCCTAATGCCATCGGACCAAAAAGGCACAGACTCCGTCACTATTTCTGGAGTGACGGGGGGATCTAAAGAACTGACTATTGTGAAGGCTGATGTGAGCCTCACTGGAATAAAGTGGCATAAACACCCAATAGTGACTGGTCCAGATGCTCCGTGCATCCTTGGCATAGACTACCTCAAGGGAGGTGATTTCGAGGACCCAAAAGGGTACCGCTGGTCCTTTGGTACTGCAGCTATTAAGACTGAGAATGCAGAATGGCTGCATACTTTGTTTGGCCTTTCAGATAAATCCTTTGTAGTGGGGTTGCTGAGGACTACAAACCAGCGTCTGCCAACTGCTACTTCAGTAGTGCATCGTAGACAATATCGTGTCAACAGAGATGCTGTGGTCCCCATTCACAAGCTGATCCGGCAACTAGAGAGCCAAGGAGTGATCAGCAAGACTCACTCACCCTTCAACAGTCCTGTATGGCCAGTGAAAAAGCCAAATGGAGAGTGGAGGCTGACAGTGGACTATCGTGCCCTGAATGAGGTTACACCGCCACTAAGCGCTGCTGTGCCGGACATACTAGAACTTCAGTATGAGCTGGAGTCAAAGGCAGCCAGGTGGTATGCTACTATTGACATTGCTAATGCATTTTTTGCTATTCCTATAGCACCAGAATGCAGAGCACAGTTTGCCTTCACCTGGAGAGGTGTCCAGTACACTTGGAATCGACTGCCCCAGGGGTGGAAACACAGTCCTACCATCTGCCATGGACTGATCCATGATACCTTGGAAAAGGGTGGAGCTCCAGAACATCTACAGTACATCGATGACATCATTGTGTGGGGTGACACAGCAAAGGAAGTCTACGAGAAAGGTAAGAAGATAATTGAAATCCTCCTAGAGGCTGGTTTTGCTATTAAAAGGAGCAAGGTTAAGGGACCTGCACAAGAGATACAGTTTCTGGGGGTTAAGTGGCAAGATGGACGTCGCCACATCCCAATGGACGTGATTAACAAAATAACAGCTATGGCCCCACCAACTACCAAAAAGGAAACTCAGTCCTTCTTAGGAACTGTTGGTTTCTGGAGAATGCATATTCCTTTTTATAATCAGATTGTGAAACCTCTCTATGAGGTTACTCGGAAGAAGAAAGACTTTAAATGGGGCTCAGAACAACAAGCTGCTTTTGAGAATATTAAACAGGAGATTGTGCAGGCAATGGCCCTTGGACCAATTCGAACAGGGCCAGACATCAAAAATATTCTTTACACCGGAGATGGAGGTGATGGTCCTTTATGGAGCCTCTGGCAGAAAGCTCCAGGAGAGACTCGAGGCCGACCTCTAGGATTTTGGGGTCGAAACTACAAAGGCTCCGAAGCCAACTACACAGCTGCTGAAAAAGAGATATTGGCCGCATACGAAGGAGTTAGAGCTGCTTCAGAAGTGATTGGTACTGAAGCACAGCTCCTCCTAGTACCACGATTACCTGTACTGGGTTTTATGTACACAGGTAGAGAATCTTCCCATCATGCTACCGATGCTACCTGGAGTAAATGGATTGCTTTACTCTCACAGAGGGCTAGAATAGGAAGACTCAATCGTCCAGGAATTGTAGAAGCAATAACACATTGGCCAGAAGGCAAACACTTTGGAATGCCATCAGGAAAAGTGGTAAAACGGGCTGAAGAAGCCCCACCATATGACCAGTTACCAGAGAATGAGAAACAATATGCTCTTTTCACTGATGGATCCTGTCGTCTGTTAGGAGGCCATCGAAAGTGGAAAGCTGCCGTATGGAATCCTACACGACTAGTTGCAAAAACAGATGAAGGAGATGGTGAATCAAGTCAATTTGCAGAGGTAAAAGCTATCCAATTGGCTTTGGACATTGCTGAACAAGAAAAGTGGCCGAGACTTTATACTGACTCATGGATGGTAGCAAATGCCTTATGGGGTTGGTTAAAGCAATGGAAGCAAAACAACTGGCAACGTAGAGATAAACCTATCTGGGCTGCTGAACTCTGGAAAGACATTGCTACTAGGTTAGAGAAACTTGATGTAAAAGTGCGTCACGTAGATGCCCACGTACCTTCATATCGAGCTACTGAGGAACATCGAAACAACCAACGAGCAGATGAGGCTGCTCAAGTGTTCCAAATAGATCTGGACTGGGACCATAAAGGTGAACTGTTTTTGGCCAAATGGGCCCACAATGCTTCAGGTCATCAAGGTAGGGATGGAACATATCGATGGGCTCGTGTCCGAGGGGTGGATTTATCTTTGGACTCTATTGCGCAGGTTATCCACGATTGTGACATATGTGCTGCAATTAAGCAAGCTAAAAGGTTGAAACCTCTATGGTATGAAGGGAGATGGTCAAAATATAGGTATGGGGAGGCCTGGCAAGTCGACTACATCACACTGCCTCAAACCCGCCAGGGTAAGCACTATGTGCTTACAATGGTGGAGGCAAGTACAGGATGGCTGGAAACATATCCTGTGCCTCATGCCACAGCCCGGAACACTATCCTGGGCCTAGACAAACAAGTCTTGTGGAGACATGGTACACCAGAGAGGATTGAGTCAGATAATGGAACTCATTTCAAAAATAGTCTCATAAATAACTGGGCCAAAGAACATGGTATTGAGTGGATATACCATATCCCCTATCATGCACCAGCCTCAGGTAAAATTGAAAGGTACAATGGTCTGTTAAAAACTACCTTAAAAGCAATGGGTGGTGGAACTTTCAAAAACTGGGACAAGCACTTGGCAAAAGCTACCTGGTTAGTTAATACCAGGGGTTCCATCAATCGAGCTGGTCCTGCTCAGTCAGATCTTCTACACACAGTAGATGGGGACAAAGTGCCTGTGGTGCATGAAAAGAATCTGCTAGGGAAAACAGTTTGGATTTATCCTGCCTCGGGCAAAGGCAAACCCATTCGTGGGGTTGCTTTCGCTCAAGGGCCTGGACACACTTGGTGGGTGATGATGAAAGATGGAGGAGTACAATGTGTACCACAAGGGAATCTAACACTAGGTGAGAATTCCTAATTTCTGTTTGTCTAGCTTAATCAGTAATGCATGGACTCTTTGGGAGTCATGAACTTGTATCCCACCATAACTACTGTTATGTGAACTGTTGCATAAACTAACAGTGTTCTATGAGTGTTTTTCAGGATGATTTTGTGGTGATGAAACCAGAACTAGGTTCATCGGCTGGCATCCAGTAACTTCCTTGAAATTACCATCTGCAATCTGCAACTTGTGGACCATGGACATGAACTGTGAAAACTGGTCCTTCTTTTGAGAATCTGCTACAATAGATGAACATCTGTAATTGTAGACTGAATTACTTAGTGAATTTTAGCACTGAGAGATGGTAGTAATTTGTGTATAGATATATTTAAGGATAAAGGATAGTAATGATTGGAGCATAACGCAAATGGTATGGAATAAGGGGTGGAATGTCCTGGTTTGGGCCAGGATAAAGGTGATTTTCTGTCTTGTACTTTTGCTTTTAGCTAAGTTTCTCAGACAGTGTGTGCTTCTAGGATTGATAACACTTGATGTTTATAGTTACTGCTAGAGACTGGTATGCAGAGCCAAGGACACTGCTCAGCTCTGAGGAAAACATTTTACCGTCCAGAAGGAGTAAAGAGGTCCCACCTGAACCCTCCTTTGGGGAGGAACAGACAAGATAGATGCCAGAATTGACTAAACAGAGTATTCCATCCCATATACGTCACACTCAGTATAAATTTGAGGCATCACGAGGGCCGAGCCAGATCTTTTCCGGATTTCTTGATTTCCTGCTTCCCTTCCTTCACTCGGCATCCTGGAAGGATCCTGTCCATTCATCTGCCTGTGGTCCTGATCCGTGCCAGCCCATATCTGTGTGTTCCTGCCTCCGGTTCCCGACTGCTGCCGACTCCAGGAGTCCAGCCTGGACTTTCCCAGGGCTGCCCTACAGCCTCGGTGGTGACGTGAGAGTTATTGGGGGAAAGGAGGGGGGAGGAATGTGATATACAAATATACAGGAAAATGGATACATTTAGTAATTTTACCTATTTATCATTACTGTTTCATTAAAGTTGTGTAGTTTAGTTTCCAACCCATAAGTCTCTCTCCCTTATTCTCTCTCCTTTCTCTATCAAGGAGGGAGAGAGATTAATAGAGAGCGTCTGTTATTCGGTTTAATCGCTGGGTCAGTGTTAAACCGTGACAGTGCATAAAACTACATGAACATTTTTAGTAGCAGTAGTAATCTAAACCCAGTGTAACCACTCATACCTTCAAAATTTATACCCTGAGAGTTGTCTTAGATTTCTCTACCGGGCCAAACAACATTGTCTAACTTCACACCTACTGCAGCAATGAAAATATGCAAAAACACAACTGGTGGCACATTCATTATTCCACAGAAATTGGTCTGTGGGCAGCATCCCAATAGTTACTAGAAAGTAAACCACACAACATGGTGGAAAGTGACCAGCTGTCTCTCAGGAAGGTGCAAGATAAAGGTCTGAAGAGAGGAAATTACAGCAAACAGCTGACACACAGCAGTTTCTGGCCTTGCACCCACAGGCAGCATGCTCACCTCCAGCTGGTGTGAAGGTATTTGACGTAATACTTCTGGAGGGCTTTGGCAAGGCTGGCAAGTGCAAGTCGGGATTCCTGAACCAGTTCTGCAAAATTCTGAACAGATCCCCACAGCAGATGAAATAACTATAATAGCATTAAGAAAAAAGAAGCCACCAAGCATTCCTCTTCCCCCACTCAGGTCCCACTAAGCCTTCCTCCTTCCTGCTACTATGCTGAACATAATTCAGCCAAGTTTCAAAATTGAACACTTGTTTTGTTCAACTGTATTTTAGGAAGGTCTTTCATTACATTACTCATGGTAACTGTTCTTTTTCCTATTTGTTAGTTTCATGTGAGCAACAGCACTGTGTAGAGCTCAGTAACCATCTCTGAACAGTCTGTTTCCCCTGATTACATCTGTCTTCAAAATAACAGAGGAAATAGGGGTAGCGTGGAGGGTTTAAAAGGAAGACACCCTCTAAAACACATTATTTGTTACAAAAATTTAAGGACTGATGTATCTGACTGCTCTTCATTCTCCCAAGTGAACAAGAGTTCAAGTTAGAACTTCTTTAACAAACCTGGCTTCCAGAAATCATAGCCAGCTTACAAAACTATCACATTAAACACCTGTGACCAGCCTAAAACAGAAAGAAGCTACCTAATACAAAACTGCTAGTAGTGCAGCAATGGAGTCAGAAACATATCAGACTTCACCTTCCCCAAATAAAAAATATATGGTTTAAGAGCATGGATGTATGATAAACACCACCTGCAGAGGTTAGGAAGGAACTAGATATTTCAATTAGGGCTGGAGGTCATGAAGGCTCCCTTCCAGCAGGAGAAAACCAAAGAAGGTGAAGTACCCTTCTTAAGCTCTGTTCATCTTACCAACCTGGTCTCTGCTAATGCATGCCATTAAGAGTCTGTAGGCCACAAATGTCTAGGCAGGCCAGCAGGAGGGCCGTAGGAAATGAGAAATCTAGATCAATCCTTCTGCATTGAAGTAGGCCACCACTGAAAATGAGCCAGTAACAAACTTCAATCTCCTCAAGTGCAAATAACTGAAAAAGCGAAAGCACCCTCTCCTAGACAGGCCCACATCAAGCCCATGAAATCTCTGTCATAAAAAGAATCTCTTTCTGCCTTGAAAACTGATCCATCTGCACTGTGATTAATAGGGCTTCCAATACACTTCTTACCTTGACTGGTTATGGGCAAGTTTATTTCTGCATTAGTTAGGTTCCTCTGGATTAGATTAACATCTACTTTACTTAGGTCCTGAAAACAGATAATTTCAGTAAATATGCCTTAATTACTGGAACAGCTGTTTTGTCATTTAGCTTCCACATTAAGCAACTTAACCAAAGTACTAACATTCTGATCAACTGCTATTCTGCTTGGGGAGGCCGTAACAATACTGGAATCTAACAAAAGTATTTTAAACTTGCAGTGAGGTCCATAGTGCAAGCACTCAGTCTACAAGCAGTAAGTGTTTTTTCCCCCTTTGTGACAGTCTTACAGACACAGCTTGAGATATCCAAATAATGCTTCATCATTTTCTTCTCATGCATTACTACCAGTAATAAAGACCATGAAAGTCAACTGAACTCCCTGCTACACCACTATGACTCTGAAGCCTACAGTGAGACTCAGGTGGAAACAGATTAAAGAACAAGAAGCAAAGAAGATACTCCAGCTCATCCTTAGCTATGTTGTCTCAGCAGGCCCAATAAGATAAAAACTGAATGTTTACATTTAGCATAATATAGCAACTGAAGTCAGCAGCTGTGAATGAAAATAAAACACAGAACACATTATTCAGTCATGAAACAGCATAATAAGCAGGAAAATTGCTTCCAAAGTTATGTGTTATTCGTAAGTTATGTATACGTAAGTATGCTAAAGCTTAGTTAGTACTGCTTCAAAAGAAAAGATATGAACTTTGAAGGAAAAAAGCTGTGCAGATATAAAAAGAAGTATGTACAACTGGAGTAAATACATAGGCATTTCCTTCTCCTTTCCTGTACTTTTAAAGAAAACATACATCTTTCTTTAACCACTGGTGGAGTGTGGGAGGGGTACTCACCACTTGGACAAGGTTTTGTAACACAGAAAAACACTGCAGACTAGTAGATGTGGCTGAGTGCTCACTGGTACAGGCTCAACACACAGCCTAGGCCCAGGGAAGACCCATGATACTGTTTCTGGAACAAACCTTCTGCCACATCTTATTTCCCATGCACAGTAGCTATCTGCTTTCCCCAAGAAGCAGTTAGAGTTTTCATGACCATTTTAACCCAGTCTAAGTGTGACTGACACAGAAAGGAGGGCTTTTCAGTGCTGGTCTCTTGCAATCTCCTCTCCCTTGAATCAACAGTAGCATATTCTTAGCCAATAAACCAGGTAAAACTCACCCATCAAGATCAGAATTCACAAGCAATCCAGTTCTCTGGCTCAGCACACAACTCCACAAGCCCTGGCACAAGCTGCAAGCTTGAGAACTGCTGCATCCCTTTGACAGCAGCCTGCATTTAAGCCAACCTAAAGCAACCACAAAACTTCATGTTAAATAACAAAGTGGTCTTCGCAGTTGGTGAAGTTTGCACGTGACAATCACATAAAAACTTTCCAAAAGACAAGTTTCTAAGCACAGCAACGCACGTTTTTTGTTCTGAGAGTTACACAACGAGGCATGGAGCAGTAAACGAGTCACAGCACAGCAAATGAGTCAGTTATTTCATTTACCATATTCATGACTAGAGTATTTCACAATGGAAAACATTTATTTCAATAGTCCTCTTTCATAGACCATCCTTGGAGGAGTTCACCAAGTGACAAAAGGGAGCAAGTTCACTGGAATGGGATTCTGGAGAAGAACTCCCAGGCTCACAACCACACTAAGATGCTTTATCAGCAGCTTTCCTTAAAGCAGCAGGTTTGGTCATCCAGGAAAAAGGGGTGAGGGCCTAGAAAAAGGGAGGGGGGCAAGAGTGATAACTCTGCTAAATTGTAACTGGAAATAAAGTGTCAGCTTCCCTCAGATTAAGGTTTATGGCCTTTTTTCTTCATAACCTTTGTCAGGCAACCTCAGGTTACCAGCCTTATAAAGAAGAGAGGCATGAAGCTTGCATTTTAGCTTGAAACTTGTATTTACAAAGACCACTTGGCTACCAGCCTCAGCCTCCAATGACCTTTATGACACAACCCAGGTCTTGTAGGCCAGTACAAGAGCCTCTGAACAGCTGACAGGCACAGCTCAACCTAATAGAGGCCATGTACCACTGCACCAGCATGTCCATGTCAGGGCTAACAAGCTGTAACCATCATACGGGACACTGCTGTTAAGTGCCCAACACAAATAACAAACCTCACAATAGCCTCCTGCTCACAAATATATTCACTTTCCTGCAGGAAAGCAAACTGACCAAGAGCCCAGCAGTGCTTTTGCCTGTGGAAAGTAAGATGCTTGGGGTAGAGAGCAGTATATGATAGTACAGAGCAGTGTTTGGTATCACAGAGGAGCCTATCAAAGGTCCTTCTAGCCTGTGCTGAACATGCTGCTGGCCACTTACTGTATGTAGCTACTGACAGAAGATTGTATTGCATCCCCACCTCCAGCCCACCCTGCAAACATACCCTTTCCACTCCTGGCACTTCAAACCAGCAACAGCTGCAATACAAATCTGCTCTGATCTTCTGCCTTACTCCCTCACACCAGGGACTCCCCCACTCCCAGGCTCAGGACATTCATCTCCTCATCAAGGCTGAATGCAATGTAAGCCTTCCCTGGCTGCCCAGCCCATGCACAGGTACAAAATAACCCCCTGTGCAGCTATAACGCTGCATACATCCTAGGCTAATTCACAGACTTACTTCTGCACTCTTACACTGCTGACTCCCCCATCTCATTCATGCATTAACTTCTGCCTGAGGTGCTCATATGATATCATCACACTACCTGTCTGACATAATCATCTTCTCACTCCAATGGCCAAGTCATTGAATAGGACATGGCCCTTGCCAGGAATGTGGTTCTGCCATTGGGCCTTTACTGGTTCCAGTGCAGTGTAACACTGGGATAGCTCTCACTGAGGTTCCTGTGGAACCCTTCCCGATGGATGTGTTTCAGGATTTGAATTCCTCCCAGAACTTTTGACACTTACCAGCTTTTGCTGTTCTCCTCTTACTTCCTAAAATCACAGCTTCTAATTGCACAGTCATCTTCCTCTGGTTCCTCCTTTGAGTAGGATTTCTCAACACTTTATCTACTTCTTAACTTCCTTTTGTTATTCAAGGAGGGAGGGGAAAATGGACCTCATAACAGGCAGGATTCACTAAAGTGTATAACCATGATTCACATCTCTTTCCATTCATCCATTAAGCCTAACATTTCACTAACTATCATTTTGCACTTTGAGTAATCAGGAAATAGCAGCTTTGATCTAACTGCCATCTTGTTCTACATGCTGCGAGTATTCAGTTTTCTGACCACATCAGTACCCTTCCTTGTCCCTCTGCACATTACTTACAGATACATGTGACTGGTTAACTAGTGCTTCACTTCCATTTTAAGTGGCAATGTTTAAAAATACCACTTCACATGCTTGAGGAGCAGGGGCTTTTTCTTAGTAGGTATCCCTCTAGCCTATGTATGGGTATTTTAGTATGCTAATAGTACATAAACATACAGGTGAGATGTTAATCCAGTGAGCCCAATTAGTTGGTGTTTTCTACCTCATGCTCAATTATATAACCAAGATACATTGTGGGGAGTACTCCTTCCCAGCCCTTTCATCTGTCTTGCAGGCTTATGTCTTAAGGATGGGCTGCTGACTACTTGGGACAGTTTTTTCTCTAATACTTGCTGTTTCACTCTTATATAAGTTCTGCTTTTATTCTCTGTGCCTCTTTGCTGTCTTTTGTGATTTTTTTACCCCCCAAAATTTTACTTATTACAATTAGTAGCTGGAATCACTGAGATCACAGTGCTCACACTTGTTCTGTTTTCACGCTTTACTGCTTATTGTGAACCTTTAGCAGTTTCAGGTATGTCTTTCATATGGCCTCCGATCCACAAGAAGAACTCTCCATTTCCTTTAATCACCACTGTAATGCCTCAAGACGGTTCACTACCTCTTTCCCACTACTTCCTAACTTCATACAAAGAAATACCTAACAAAGCTGTAAATCACTCTTAAAAATCCTTTCTTTCCTCACTGCACCTTCCATTGTTAGACCCAGGTCAGCCCAATATAGAGCCCTGAAAAAAACAAATAGCTCTTGTTCATAAATGCAGGTACCACAGATATTCACTACTATGAGTTTCTGAAAAAGCATTTCTTTTGTGCATCACAGCTTATATCAAAAATTGAAATTGGGACATAAGGTTGAAGAGAGTGACAGAACACCAACTTCATAACTTAAAGCAGAGCAGACAAATTAGTTTGCCAACCTGCTTTCCATTTTGAAAGCTCTGTTTCATTTCATAAATATTTCCTTAGTTTCCTTATTGCTGTTTCTAAAACTTATTGGAAGCAGACCGTAAAGAGGGGGCAGTCCTTCAGCTTTTTCCTAAATACAGCTTTTCAGAGATCTACTGACGTCTTTGACCTCTACCTTATCTGAGGAATCAGTACTTCCCCATTTCTCTTCCCAGCCTCTCAAATATGGTCTACTCAGTACATTACTACCTCTGTTCAAGTACATCTTACTCAAACTCTTCTTTACTCCTGAACATTTCACTCCTGCCATTAAACAGCCAAGATCCTCTACGTAACTATCAAGAAATAATGCCTGTAAATTACTGCCAGGATACATGACAAAGATAGTTTTACTGACAGTTTTCAGTCGAAGTGCTATGCTGCTTCTAAAATTTTTAAGTAGCACTAATTATTCTCAGTTTCCTTATCCCCATCAGACTGTCACAGAACCTATACATCAAGTCCCCTTCCCTGTCACTGCCTACGGTTCATGCATTTGCAATATATTTAGCTGATGTCACCTCTAATCATCCATTTAGATTTGACCAGGAAAGCTGCATGATGGCTCTCTCATGTCATGGCTTGCAATAACAAAAAGCTAAAAAACAGCTACACATTTTAAGTCACACTCATCACTCTGCACTAGAAAAAGCAAAATTGAAGTTTTCTGCTTCTGTGTAATACAGATACACTAAATCCAGACAGATACAGAATATAAGGGACTTAATATTTTATTCCCAAGACACTATTTGTAGTCAGTTTGCAAGCTTTGGGTTTACAACCCAAATCAGTGCAGGAACTAAGACTCATTTTTCAAGTACAACAGCAGAAGCAGAGACAGTTGTAGCAGTTGTTATTGGTCATAACATAGTATATCAGAACAGAAGTGCCCCAGGTTTCCTTCCTTCAGCTAATACATTAAACAATTCTTTTGGACCACCCATTTTTCCCTGTTCTTGAACTTTTAAAATCAGTGGACACAGCAGAACTGTCTTGAAGCAGTGTTTAATGTGACCACTAAGGCCAGCTTTGTAAATATGCAAAAGAGTGTTTTACTAAAACCACTTTTCACCCTCACAAAGCAGTGCATTGTATTCCACAAACAGAAGCAAAGTTAGTGCTTCCTTGAGACAACAGCCATGCAAGTCATCAATCACCTGATAAAAGGTTCTCTACTCAGCTTTGCAGATTCACTCACATTTTCCAGAAGATTATCTGTAGATGTATTTGTTAATGAATTCTCAGCACAAACGTTTTATCTGACCTTTCACAGCCAAAGCTGTAGCGGCAAAAGTGACCAAACACCAAGCATAATGAGACCCTGAACACCACACTAGCTGAATTTATTTACACTTTCCATAAATGTATTATCAATTCCATAATTTTTTTTAATCACTCAGTATGGACTAGTACTCTAGCAACTTTAGGCCAGTCAAAATATCGAAGTCAAATGTGGAAAGTAAATACAAGTAACAAACTTCACCAGTCACTCTTAAGAAAGGTAAGGTAGACCCTGATTTGGCAAGAGAGTTTGTGCTGCCACCCACAGATGACCACTGGTGTGCAGAGAGATGGCCGGCCACTAGAAGACAAGCAAGAATCAAACGTTAAACATAAGGAAACAAATCCAAGAGGGACAGAGCTGGTAAAAGCCTTTGAACCAAAAACCTTGCTTTTAACACAAGTTTAAAAATACTTAATATATGCAAACTTGATCCTCTACTTTATTAAGGACTAAATTGTCTGACACTTCATAGAACAGTTTATCCTATTTTAAGTGCCTCAGTGGTTGAATATTCTTGATTTCATTAATCAGTATAAATTAAGCATTTTAGTCAGCTGCACAGCTCCTGGACTGTATTTGTATTACTACCCACTATCAGTAACGAGTTAGTAGTTAAACTTGGCATGTGTACAAACTGTCTTCATTTCTTAGAAGTAATACAGCTCTGCAACATTTGGTTTACCCAACTTTTAAAACAATTTTTTAAATGCAATTAACTTTTGTGAGAAAAAAAAACCCCAGCCTGCTTCTGTGAAATTCCTTCCTATCACTCCATTTTCTCCACTTGTTTTTCCAACAATATCATAATGTATTAAGGTCTGACACCAATTAACAGTAAAATATGTAAACAGGCAGACTGGTAAATAAAGCAGGACAAAAGTCACCTGAATTTCTAGCACATTAATTCAGTAAATGAACTTCCAATTTATCTGATCAGTTAGGTCTACTAGTGTGAATTCAAACTTACTGACAGGTTTTACTGCATCCTTCCAACTAAGGCATTACCCGTACACTGCTAAAACAAAAAACTTTCAGACTGTCAAATGCATTCACTTGCAATAAGGAGTATAGGGTTAGAGTAAAAATAATCATGAGATGAAGCTCTAATTTTTAAAGTGTGTGACGGTGTGCATCACTATTACCTTGAAATATAAATTATGCATTTTTAAAGACTCCCCTTTTTAACAGTTTGTTTTTCATTTTTCAAAAGGGTTTAATAAAGTGCTGGTAAAAAGCCCATGTTAGGAGACACTTCTGTCTATGTTGAACTGTGTCAAATCAGAAAATGTGTTTTGTGTGACCTCTCAGCACCTACAGGAGGCCTTTTATCAGGTCTGACTTAACCACAAAGGAATTCTCTACACTGCAGTTACTACTAAAAGGCTATACTTGTCTGACTTGTTTGCACATTTGCAGACTTAAGTTAGAAAAATCTATTTCAAGATAGTGACTTACATCACAAGTTTTCAAGATGTTCAATAGCAAGGTCAAAGCAAATAAGACTGGTTTCATACTCCTACTTTCCAGAGGACAGCAGCTTAATGCTCTGCAAGGGTATCACATAAATCATGGTAATTGGCACATAGCTAGGAGGAGAATGCAAACCAGCATACAGTACAAGCATCTCTAGTAATCCAGCTCATAGAAGGTCAGTGCCATGTCAAGGGCTGCATACATATCCCGCTGAGAGAAGCATTTTACATACGTAGTCTTAGAAAGTAAAGCAAGAAAAAACTAGAAGTTCAAGGAGACAGATCTCCCAGAATAAGTACAGTTGTTGGACAGTACTCAAGTATTCACATGCTGTCAGGATGACTGCATTCCAAGCAATCAGAATTCACGTTAAATCTGCGCCCTTGTTTCACATGTAAGTTTTTTTAAAATGCCAAGTTAGTTCCTGTCACAGACAGCATATTCATAGATTAGGGTAGCTTTTGTGAGTTAAAATACTGTGGTCCTTTTTGGCTTTCTTTTTTGCCTTTTTTTTTCTTTTAAAGATGCAGTAAATTCTCACACTGAATTCACAAAGAAAAAACAGCTAAACAGTAAACAGGGGATGTCAACTGCATTCCTGTATTACCATATCTTCGCACTCATATTTAGTTACACTGGTAAAAAACTTCCTTATTTATCTTGATATAACTAGAATACCTAAACAGCTGATGACACTGAACCATGCGTGCCATCATATTACTTTATTTTTCACCAGTGAAAATTACCAGACATGGCAATATGATACTTTTCACTCAAAGTAGGTTTTTTTTTAAATTAGAACTTTACCAGTCTTATGTAAGAGTTCACTTCTAACAGATTGATTAAAAGAAGCAAATTATATGGCAAAACACAGCAACAAGCTAATTATTTTAAAGAAAACCAGTTTGCCCAATGCTGACCCTCTAATAGGTCCAGTCTACCATCACACAGATTTTGCTTCCAGTTAACTGTCTCTGAAAGTTAAGAGTAGAGAGAGCGTGAGTGCACACAGTAGCATCAGTTGCTGGCATGACAGCTGGCTCAAAATCAGGTACATACCAAAACATCTGATCATACACAGAGATGGAATCACTATCTAAAACAGAAAGCAAGCTTTGACAATGAAAAAAAATTTTCTTGGAAGCAAGGAAATCCTTGAAGGGAACAATGAAACATGAGAAACATTAAAACTGACCTAAAAAAAAACTATGAAAAAATTGTTAGGTCAACCCAACATAAAAGTTTAATAGAAAAGATTCTTTGTTTTAAAAAACATAATGGGGAACAATTTACAATCCTTTTTCTCCTTAAAAACCAAATAAATTCTAGACAAGTATTGGCACTGTCCTACCATATTTATTTTACTATTCATAATCACACAGATAGTCTGAAGTTTTTATTTGCATATCTTGATATCAACCTAAAAGGCTCACTTTCTCTTGAAATCCAGATTAGGTATTTTTAGAAATCTGAAAAATACAACATGAGCTACTTTACAAGTTTTTCCATGTTGAGTGATTTGGCCTTGGAAAAAGTTTTTTTTTTTTCTTGTCTGTCTGTTTTGGTTTTTTTTTTAGGGTTTTCAGAGAAATAATTCAAGGTCAAGGATAGTACACCAGAGCACACACTGAAAATAGATTGCGCATTCCTTAATTAATGCATTGCATTCCAACTCTAACAAGGAAACTGGAAGCTATTCAGAATTCTCCCTCTCAGGAAGAAATATATAAAAAATAGTTTACTTCTTTCAGTTCTGGAACTTGGAAATATTCGTAGTTATTTCTTAAGGCAAATTGAAACTGGAATCAATGAAGGTATTTTCACAAGACTAGTGGTCTTGGAACTAAGTCAGAAAAAGTCCAGCAAAAAGTTAGACATCATTTGTTTACTCTTCTACTGCAATATTGTGTTAACAAATTCTGGATTACTGGTTTTTAGTCATACATTCCTAACCAAGCCCTGACATCAGGCTGACTGCATGAGAAACCATGCTTGTTCCTTTCAGCAGATAAACTTCTCCTCCTCTAACAGGCAGAGTTTAACATACCCTTTTCCTCTTGGAAAGAGGTCACTATACATACCAAACAATTTGGTACCACAGAATACCACATAGTTATTGCAAAACATGGTGTTTGTATCTCAACAAAAGACAGCCTTTGTTCTGTTATGCAACTTAGTACTATATGCATTACATTTAAAAAAAATTAATATATCCATGTGTCCTATAGGTTGAATCAACAATTATATACATATATATATATATAATGCAGTGAAGACCACCCTGTCTGCTGATAGGCACATTTCAGCTCCCAGCACAAAAATATTTCAGCCAGTTCTGCTAATAAAATACTTTGTGGTTTTATCAACAGGTGTGGTTTTATCAACAGAAAAACGTTTCACATATACACACACATAAATGCAATGTGTAGACACACTGGCACTTAAAAAACTAAATCTTGAAGGAAGAGCTGCTTTACTTGTTCTACAACTTCACATTATTTTGAGTAAAGATGGCTAGAGAGACAAAAGAAACATTAACTTAAACCATCAACTAGAAGGATTTGAAATTTGCTAACTACAATACACATTCCACAGGAATACCTGTTACCAACATGCTCTTGCAATGCTTTCTCTCCTTCCTGTGAAAAAAAAAAAAGTTTTTTCCTGGTTTTTAAAGCCATCATCAAATTTTCAGCTTATATTTATAAGGAACAAAAAGATAAAAAGCAGGGCAATAACCATCTGTAAATCATCTGATAGTAAAAACCCTCTGAGGCAGAATATTTCTTAAAAGAGGAGGAAAAAATAAAAGTCTTTAACTTCATTTAAGAAACAATGAAAAAATGGGAGTGACAACCATTATTTTATACTTGAGAAATTTTACTTTTTTTTTTTCTTTAAAAAGCATTTTGCTTACATCCACAAATAACGAAACACCAAGCGGCTCCAGAAAAAACAGCCTGCAGCTCCACAGTTATGATATAGCTCAGTTGAACCTGCTTCAGACAGGGCAGCTTTCTAGCTCACATTCACATTGAATTCTAGAGCTGTGGAAAGTGCCAGCCAATTAATTCCTGACATTATTTTCCTTCCCTAACAGTCTCTTCCCTCCAACTCACTCCCTTGCCATTCATACCTAAGAGGCATGACTACTGTGATTACAGAGCCTCATGCTGCTGATGTCAGTTATTTGCTTTCAGGACAACACTGCCATGGAAAGGACTGTAAAGCCTTAAAGGAAGATGTGTATGAGCAAGCGGGGTCTATGCAACAAAGACAAACAGACCTCAAATTAAAGACAGCCAAGGATACTCTATGAGCATTTACGTGACATATCAAGAAATCACTTTAAGTACTTCTAATGCAGATGCACCTACAGCAGTAAAGCCAAGGTCTGCAGCACTACAGCCAAGGCAGTCTCCTCCCAAGCAAGAGGAGTCGTATCAACAGAGGCAACGGGCTTTTTTTCCTTCTCCTGGAATAGCTGCAGTAAGGGCTCTCACCAGGTCAACTGTGCTACTGAGGGATCACACCTCTTCCTAACCTTGACAGCCACAGCTGTGACAAAAACACTGCACTACATGCTAAGTTAGGACTAACCTCAGAAACCAAATACACACTTGGCCATCTAAAACTGTCTGCTCAATTCTGGCATCTTCACCAATTTGGCCAAATGAAACACAGTCAATTTCTTACTTTCCCTTCAGATTGTTGTATTTACTCAAAGCACTTTCACGTTTAGAATACAATTTATACTAAAAATACTAGCACTGAAATAAATTAAAATAATGTATGATAGAAAAGCTCTGGTTTATGAAGTTGAAAACTCCTGCTTTAGAATCCTGCCTTCTAATTTTCTTTTTAAATAAACTAAGAAAGCTGCACAAAAGCAAAAGCAACATATAAAAAAGCTATAAAAAATTAGATGAAAATAGAATTGTGAAGCCAACTTTTTTTGAGAAAAATCTTTCAAAATTAAATGATGCTAACTATTACACTCAGACAGTATCATTCAACTTCCAAAAAGGCTAGCAGACAGCTTTATTGTTTGATTATTAAGAACATTATTTGTGTGTATCACTAATGTGAAATCTTCCTTTTATTTAGGATTTTCTTCTTGTCACACATGAGGTGAAGCTGAGAGGCATGAACTAGAATGATATGAATATTTTTAGCAGAGCACAGCAAGTTATCCTGGCTGAAAAGAGTTGACATAATAAAAGTGGCTGAATGTTTATTCCAGGCTAAACTGGAAAAAAAATTGTAGCATTCAGAAGCAAATATATCCATTAAATGAGATGTCTCCTTCAGAAATAGAATCCTGCATTCCCTGTTTATAGTAATGCTTTATGTTACAAGAAAGGCTGTTAGAATTGGTATGTAATAAAATACACTTAGTCCAATAACTATACTTTTCCATAGTACAATAGTAAACATTTACAGAGTTTCCATTACTCATACTGCAAAGAACAGAGTTCACGTTTATATGATCACTAAACATGCACCCACATAAAGTGAAAGTTAAGTTTTCCTGAATACTATGTATTCAGTCCTATTTTACAGAACCAATTCCATTCTCCACCCAGTATAACTCACCCTGTTTGAACTGGCTTTAATAGTTGCCCCTCTTTGCTTCACAAGGACTATCTCAACAGCAAGAGCCAACCTAATGACACGGCTACATACCCAAATTACATAAACTCTTTCCTACAACAGGAACCAACCTACTGAAGTGTTCCATGACTCCCTCACCAGGCAAACCAAAGGCCTGTCAGAAAAACTGACGTTTCACTTCACTACTTTCCACTACTATTTTTGTGCAGCCTTTCAGGAGGCTCACACAAGGTTGCAGAAACAAAACACACCAAACAAAGTAAAAAAAAAAAAAAAAAAAAAAAAGCAAATATATTTTCAGTAGGTATAGCACTTGCTTGGAATCTGTTTAAGGGCTCCAGAAGCAGCAGTCAACACTTCAGTTGTATTTATGCGTATTTTCTTTCTTCACATTGACCCTTGCCAACATTACTCAATGTCCCCCCTCCCCTTTCAAAGCCATACAAAAAGTTACTTTTTTTGCTTTCAGACCTACTCTCCAAGGCCTATTCCACTGCTGAAAGCAAGTGAAGCAAAGCCCACGCTGGGTGTCTGTCTCCTAGAGAAGACTGCATATTTATCACCCTTTGGCTTTATTTTCACAGTGAATTCCTGCTTAAATGTAATCAGCCAAGAAACCCTCCCTATGTGCACTCCTGTCATTCCTCTTCGCTTGCAAACAGAACCTAGTGCAAGCAAAAGGAGGGGGTAGGAGAGGGGGGAATGTCAGCATTGCCAATCAAAAAAAAAAAACCCTTCTTCTGGTTTTGCCACTCCTAAGGAACTACCTACGTGCCTCAGACCTTTGGAATGAAAAAGCCAAAAGATAAAACTTCTGAGTAAACTCACTAGATTTAAAAAACCAAGAAAAACAACCAACCAACAACAAAAAAAAAAGATTGGAAGATTAAACTCCTCCTAGAAGAGTATTGAGCCTAGGCACAGAGACACGGCTCCCCTTCGGGGAAAAAATTAGCACGTTTGCAAGCTGCCCGCCAAGTCAAATCCGCAGCAGGCTGGACGGTACATTTTTTGGAGAGGGAGTGCAGGGGGGAAATCCCAGCGTACCCCCTCAGCCCAAGCCTCCGTCGCTAACAAAAGGCCAGCAGCAGCTTCTTTTGTCAGGCTTCCCTTTTTCGGGGGAGGAGGAGTGGAAGCGACAGAAAACTGGGAAGGAAAAAAACCCAAACAGAAAACTCACACACAAACATTAAAATGAGAACAAAGTGGTCGGTTCGCACAAAGAGCATCACGCACCACCGGTTGGCGGGGAGGGGGTGCTGTCTGTCGGGGGCGTCTCGCCCTCGCCATTCAGTGACGGGGAGGGGGGAGGGGCCCCAGGCAGGCAGGCCCTCAAAAGTGGGGGGTACACACCTCTGCAGCCCTTTAAACACAGGCAGGGAGGAGTTAAACAGGGGCGCCCGCAGCGGGTGAAGAGCAGCGGCAGGCGGTGGCTGTGTGAAGGAGGAAGGGGGTGGTGGGAGAGATATTGTTCCAGGAGGAGGAAGAGCAGCATTTCTCCCTCTCTTGTCTCGAAGCAGTTCATCCCAAAGCGCATACACCCCTCTAAACCCCTCCAGGCGGGGTGGATCGCGCCCCCCTCCCTCCTGTTCACCGCCGCCGCTGCCCTAGAAATGCCTTTGTTCGCAGATCCCTCCCTTCTAAGTACGTCCCCACTCCCTCCCCCCTCCGCAGAGCCATTGCCGAGGCCTCGCACGGTTTTTATGTCTTTATTTTGGACGGCGACACAACCCGCCCCCACTCCCCCCACCCCTTTCCCCGCCAGCCGTCCTTCTGCTGATTCATTTCCACCGGCGGTACCCCCGGGATGGGGGGGCGGCATCTCCTCGCTATTGTGGCTCGGGGTAAGGCGATGACCCGGATTACCTGGGGTGGGCGCGGGGAGGGGTCAGAGCCAAACGGCATTACACGGGCTGGATTACCGGGAGCGGGCACACCACGGTGGGGGGCGGGAGCGAGTTAAAGGGACAGGCGGGGGAGGCGCGCCCGGCGGCGGGGGACGGGGATGCGGCCGTGTCACGAAGCAAGGGAGCTATACTCCGTGTCCTGGGTGCGAGGGGGTGGAGACCGACGCAGGAAGTTGCCCGTCCCGCATTACAGCCGGGGAGTGAAGGGCTCATACGGGCCGAACTGCGAGCGGCTGCTCCCCGCTCGCGCTGCCCAACATTTCCCCCCCCCTTCCCGGGGTCTGAGGGAAGAGGCGGCCAGGCTCCGGTCGCCGGGCCAGCGGAGGGAAGGCAGGCGGGAGGCGGCTGCCCAGAGGGCAGGCGGGTGACACACAGGGGGAGAGACGCAGCGGGGGAGGCCGGCGGCACCTTGCCCGACCGGCAGCGGCCCGTCTTCGGAGCGCGGCCCCGGCCGGTGACTCACCGACTTGCAGGACGTTATCGACGCAGCCGCCGTCAAGTAGAGCGATGCCCCTGCGGAAGGGCAGGCGGTTCTCGTCAGCGGCCGCGGCGGCATCCGCGGCCCCGCCGGGCGCCGTGCCGGCACCCCCGGGGACGGTGACAGGGTCCTCTGCGCCAGTGTTGAAGGAGGAGTACATGCATATTTCCCTCTCGCTGCGGGGGAAGGACCAGTAGACGATCCTGCGCTGCACTGGCTCCGGAATCCGCTCGAACCGCTCCTCCACCCGCTGGAAGGGCCACTTCTCCGCCACCTTGCGAGCCGCGATATCCAGCAAGGACTCGGGGCTCTGGGTCTTGCCAAGCGGCAGCAGTCCCAACGCGGCGGCGGCAGCTGCAGAGGAAGGTCCGGCGCAGAGCACCCCGCTGCCAGGTCCAGTGCTGCCCGCCCGCTGGCCCGGCCTGCACCCCGAGCCATAGCCAGGTCTGCAGCAGAGACGCTTGGCAGGGGGAGGTAGCTGACCGCGCTCCGCCATGATCGCGCCGCTTCTAAGCAGGCAGCGGAAGTGCCTGTACCCTATAACCGACTCCAGGAAGGCAACGAACGGCCGCGAGCCCCCCCCATCCCCTCCGGACACGCCCCCTCTGCCCTTATATGAAACAGGGGGCGTGGCCTTATGCAAATAGCCGCCACAAACGTAAATAGAACGGCCTGAGGAAGGGCTCGTTCCGGGCGCTGTCGCGGGGGTGGTGCGCGCCTCACCCCTCTAACAAACCCCGTCTCCCTCTCCTTCCGGCCCCCGCCCCCTCGCTGATGTCACGCGCGCAAGCCCTAGCGCGCCTCGCGCGAGTGGTGGGAAAAGGGGGGCGTGGCCGGCGGCTCCCCTTTCTGCCACCATGTAGGAAATGGAATGCGGGGGCGGGGCTGTCGTTGCCTCAACCCGGTCACCTCTGCTGAGAAAGCGGGCTGACGGGCAGGGGTTAGGGTTGGAAAACAGCTGGAAAATACGGTAGCCGCTCAGGCACGCACCCACGCCCTCCTCCAGACAGGAGAAAATGCGTCGGCTCCTGCCCTAGAGGCTGGCTAATGTGGGCTTTACCATGTTTCCCCTCTGTTAGGAGCCCTACGGTAGCTGCTGTGCCTCTGATATCCGGCGCGCTACCGACCAGCGGTTCGCTTCGCTGATGGTGCCAGTTGGAAGCTCTTCGGTAGGCCAAGGTGAGGGAGCTAGGGCCCATAGACACCGCGGTGGGACGCAGTTAAGCGCCTTGTGTTCGCTTCGGTATTGCACTGGGGAGGGGGTCGGGGGAAGTGTTTGCCTGTGAGCAGCCTGGGGGGGTGGTGAGCCCCTGTGACGGGAGATTTTTAGCAAGCTGTGGGGCTGCATCAATAGGGTGTCAAGTGGCAAGGATTCCTTTGGTGTGTCTCTATTCATTAGAAAGGCAGAAAGAAAAGAAAGAAGGAAAGAGAGGGAAAGCAGCCCATACTGTTCGGGATCGTACCGACGACTCAAACTAGAAGGCCGCCTTGAAAAGAAAAAAAAAGGGGGGAGGGGGAGGCAGTGCACCACAGTGGCCGGCTGAGGAGGTCAGGCTCCTGCGCAGCGGAGAGTTTTGGACCCGGTTACAGCCGCGCTGCTAATATAAAATATTTTGAAGGTACTGTACAATATGGATCCGGGCCAGCAAATAAAGCCGACAGCGTATTTCCTACGGAGAGGAAGACGTTGATTCATTGTTTTAGAGCAAGCAATCAACATTTTCCCTTGATCGGATATTTTGGAACTTGAGCTTGGAAACAGCATTTTTGGCGGTGCATAGTTGAAAGCATTACCTGCCCACCTGACTTGGGTTTAACCATGAACTGCACGAATTGCTAACGTGCAGTGCAAGAAGTCGCGATTTGGGTGCCTGGTGGCTTCACTGAGGCGGGCTGGTTTACCCAGTTAGACTACATTTTCCATGATGCAATGCAAACCTTGGGTTGGGCGGTGGGCAGCCGGGTAATGCAGTCGCGCAGCATGTAGGGTGCCCGGACGCGTGGGTGGCATCGCAATGGCTGTGAACGGGACATCTAGTTTTTGTTTTCCATCAGATCCCCTGACAGGAACAATAGTTTTATTTTCTGAACGGTGGAATTGAAGAGCTTTGCAGAAACTGCTTTTTACGTTGAAACAAAGAATGGGAAATGGAATTAAACATACTTGACTTGATGACTTTGATTTTTAAAGAACCACAGAAACCTGAAGAGGGTTTAGAATATGCAAGTACCGACTTTTTAATATGCTAGTAAGCTCTTAGGCAGTAGTGCTGATTTGTAATTTCGCAGGTAAGAAAATTGTTTCCTGCTGGTTGTGGACGGGTTTTTATATGAAAACTCAGTTTTCATATAAAAAAAGGTGCGAGGGGGTTATTTTTTGTTTTGGTTTTGTTTTGGGGGGTTTTTTTGTTGTTTTTTTGTTGGTTTGCTGGGTTTTTTTGCCTTTACTACTGTCAGTTGCTTATGCTAGGAAAATGGGTAAAAGTTTTTAACGAAGGAGCTGAAATTGCAAACTACAGATAGAGCTTAAACTAGGCTTTGCATAGTTTATTTTTCCTAATATGCTACAAGTTTTTTTCTTTGGAATCGTGAGGGCTACCTTCTGGGTAAGAAGTGAGTGTGGACTGAGGCTTCTGTTTCTCAGTATAGACCACACAAAACAGCTGCTATCGAGGTGCCAGTTTCCTAAGTTCAGAGATACCGTGCTTGGATCGTAAGTCTCCTGTTGCTGAATTTAGGCTATATTTTATAAGTTATCTCCTGGACTTATAAACTTAATTCAAGTTAACTCTCGAGGTTGTTAGGAAGCCCAAATGCTACAGGCCAGATATGAAGATTTAATACTTTATTTAACTATTAGTATGGTACTGATTTTGGTAGTTCTGAGAGGTGAGAAATGGAATTGGTAGAAGGTAAAAAAAATTTCATGATTGCATATGTATAAGAGCAGAGGAAAATTGTTTTATTTTTTACCCATCACTTACTCTTTGGTAATAATTGTTCACATCTCAAAGCAGTTTTTCCTCTGCATTGTTCTAGTGCTATTTCTGCTTTAAACAAATGCCTAGAAAAAAATGCTCTAAATTGGTGACTATTCCTTACCAGGCCTTAGCACCTGCTGCAATAAAAATAGCACACTAATGCTGCTGGTACAATTCTTCCTGTCACATTAAAGAAACTTTACAGTAGAAACTGAGAAATAAAAAGAGGGAGAGGAATGCCAGTGAAATACAAAGCATCCATAATAAGCAGAAGTAGCCCCTGTGGCAGTCATCTCAACTTAGTTGTTCTTCAGTCTTTTGAGATCTGGGCAGAAATTATTAAATTTCCTTAAGCAGTCCTGGAGAAAATCAGGCCCACAGATCCACCTCTTTTATCCATCTACCACTCAGCAGGAGTAGCTACTTCCCATCAAGTTTGAATATTAATAGCTACACAGGATGCTGGTGAACCTTTTTTATTTCTGAGCTAGGGAGCCCGTGAAGAGATAGTGGCATCTCTTCTCTTGACATTGTGCTATAAGCACTTTGGGCTCCCTCTGCAGTGATGTAGCACCATAACAGCTTGCAAATTACCATCTGAGGCTGAGGTTCCTTTGTCATGCTGGTATTGCCCCTTCCTGAAGGCAAGTGAGAAGGAAGATCTCAACTCTAGGGAGGAAATGAAAATGTGTTAAGCCATACGTGAACTGTATTTGAATGCCTACTTATTTTTTCTTTCAGTGAGAGTTCATCTTATGAACAATCAAGACCTTACTGCGATGAGCATTCCTTTCCTCTTTTTCTGCCTTACAGTTCCAGGAGGTCTGTGTTCCAGAGCTATGCAGAGAGAAAGGAATGGCTGCAAAACAGCATCCTGGACCTGGTTAACTTCCTGCATGTAGTAAAAGGATATTCTATGGGCTGCTTGGAAAGACATCCCTGTCTGCCACTCAGTGAAATTCCTTCTTAATAATGCTCATAATGTTAGGCCACATGCAGTAATTTTTACTCATTCCAGTAAAACATACAGGTCTTGACCTTTCTACCAGTTGTGCTAATTAAAAATAATAATTTCATATAGCAAACAATGGTCTAAATGTAGAAAAATGGATGGCAGGCAACCTAATACTGGCCAACATAATTCACCCTGGTGGTTCAAACTTATCTGGAAAGACAAGATTCAGTATTCCTGCATTGAAGCTGAACAAGAATCTGGATTCACGCACTGCATAACATATTCCTGAATGCTGGAAGGGCATTATGGTGGTCGGAGATGAAGAGGAGGGAGCTCTGGAAAGGAGAATAGAAGGAAAAAAAAAAAAGGAAAACCATAAAAAAAAAATGAGGTGACAGCACTAAAATAATAAAATACAAGAAAGACTGATGGACCTACTAAAACAGCTGACTTTACAGTGCTAAACAAGGTCCTTTTCCTCCTGTTTCTTCAAGCCTTGTAGGTATCTAGGATCTTCAGTTCTTACAAGAAAGATGTAGGTTTTACAGATAGTAAATGTATTTTGACCTTCAATGTTTGAAAGCTTGAAATACACTGCTGTAGGTAAAGCTAGTGAATATCACTGCCCTTTGCACTGCAGTGGTTCTGGAAATTCAAATACAGAAAAAAATATAGTGATGAGTATCAATGAATTTATCATCATCAGGTTGGTTAATGAAGAAAATAGTGTAGTTGGGCAATATCTTCAGTTTTGTTATGTTTTCTTAAAACAGTTTCCTTCACTGTGTTCAGAACGTATTTTCAATTTAAGGAGTTATGGAAAGAACATTTACCTTTTACTAGCCTTTTATATCAAATACTCTAGTATAAATATTGCCAGCTTTTTAGAGTCTGTCACTGAGTGAGCCCTTTCAAATGCACCTTTTTATTCTAGTTAAATTGCGTGATGATTCCAGAACTGGAGTGAGAAGCTAGAATCTAAAGGCATTTAGGAAAACATATGTAAAATACTGACTGTGCTGCACCAGTATTCTAAAATAAGGAAAGATGCAAACATCTTAGTTAGAACTATGTCCTTCTGACATTAATTTCTGTGTCTTCTGCCTTTTTGTGGTTTGATACTTGATGTATGAAGTCATTCTGAGATGGAGTGAAGGAGAGGACATTGTGTATGCAAGTCTCAGAACTGTGTGAATTAATTCTCCTCTGTATTTCCTCAAGGAATGAGCACATTCAGTTTACATATATTGAGAATAGACCCTGGAAATGAGTTATTCTTCCTTATAAGGAGCCTTGTGTTGTGATATCTGTTGGGGCAGTTCCGCTCATTATCAAGTTATTAGGGATAAAAACATCACTGTTACAAGTAAAATTATAATGTCCAAATGAATTCTTAAAATTGAACATGATTAATTGATTTAGAGCATTCAGAATTCCAAAGTTTTGGAATAGATGAGTAAGAGCGTGTTACCTTTCTTTCAAGTTTTAACTTTCTTAAAATTTGCAAAAAGTCTAAAGCAGAAAATCATGTCTCTAAGAGGAATCTAGATTTAACACCCCTCTGGGCTTGTTGTGATCAACAACCTCCTATAGATCTGAGTTGCAAAATTCATATATACTCAGACAATGTTATTCTTGTCATAAGGTTTTGTAAACTTTATTTATAAATAATTGTATTTTTTCTGATATTGAAGTAAAAGCAAATTTAATGAAAACTTCATGTTTTAAAAAATTTTGTATAGAATTTTCTCTTATAGTATAGTATAAAAGTATAGTATTTTCAGTTCAGAAGTTAATTAGGTGCAAAATGTCACTGATCTACATGTCTACCAGCACATTTACAAACATCTCAGCACATGTAATGTACAAGAAGTGAGGTGGACTGGTGGTTTAAAAGGAAACATTGGACAGTCTTCTTGTGCTTGAGCATCCAGTACTAACAAACCTTTCTATCTTCTCAGACTTCCTCCCTTTAAACAGCACTTCACTTTGGACTTCCTAACATTGACCAAATAACTACTTTGGTATGGCATGCAATATAATAATTCTTGGGCAGGAGCTATATGTGAAGAAGATCATGTAAACTTCAGTCTGCTAAGGTCAGGAACAAAAGGCATTACTTAACCAGATTTTCATCTGTGTCAAAGGAACAACATATGCTAAAATACTTAGCAGTCCATTTCCTAGGTTGATAAGTGCTGGTAGAATACCTTTAAAGAAAAGAAAGTACAAACAATTCAACTCCCCCAAACCTTCTCTTTCCCAGTTCAGCAAACCTGAGTCCAGATTAATTCATGATAGCAAGAGAGCTGTACTTACAAGGAAACAGCTTAAATATATTAAAACCAAGCTTCTGCCTATACACTGTAGAGATACAGTATGTATCAGTAAGACCCTTGCTGTGCTGGTGCCTCTTTGTCTCCACCAGGACAGCCAAGACGGCAGTGCAAGGAAGAGAAAGTGTAGCTCACTGGCCAGCACTTTGGTTATTTGCCAGTCTCTTGTGGATTTCATTTCCTTTGCAAATTATAATTTAGGACCCCCCTGAAGGTTTGGAGGCAGAGAAAAGATAGCAATAGCTAGGCAACACTTAAATGATTCTTGTTTTAACAGCTGGTGTTGTTAAATGGGTGCAATGTTTGCTTTCCCTATTTTGGTCACCAGTGACTGCATTTAGCAAGCTAGGGAAACTGAGCTGGAGTGTAATTTTTTCTTAACAGTTGATTTAACATCTGTTTCCAACTAGTAATTAAAGTCTAAGTTTACAAGCATTTGAACAATATACTAAACCTTCCTGTAGCTTTGTTGGGACCAGGACACACAGTCAGAATTTACAGGTTATTTTTTTCTTCAAATAAATCAGAGACAAACTTACAAGGTAGTGCTCTAAATATATGCACTTCTGTATGGTTCAGACAACCTGTGACATTTGAGACCAAGATTTTTCTGTATGGCAAACAAATCTGTGCCATCTAGTTAAGCTTAATTTGTTCAAAGAAGACCAGGCACTGAGAAAAAACTAGTAAACACCCAATGCAAAGGTAAAACATCTTGGAGATTTTCACTTTTTTTTTTCCCCTCTTCAAATTTCACCTTCAATTTGTATCTTCATAGCAGCATTTGGTGTCAGCTCCATTGTTAAGCGAAGTGCCATTTGGTGCTTTTGGGGCTGGGTTTAACTAAGTAAAACTCGGGCATTTGAAAATATTTCAAATATTGTAGCCCAAGACAGTTGTGTACTTGCTTTACCACATTATTTCTGCAATGGTGAGTGGAGTGTGAGCTGTGGAATACTGCATCCATTTGGAGAAGCCAGCTTTCAAAATTAAGTACAGCGTACCAACATATATCTTTCCTCTTTATTTTAGACCTCAACTTTACGTATTTGCATTGTCTCTTTGCCTTTCTATTGCTTTCTTTTCTTTCCCATGTTCCTTTGTCTGCACTTAGATGCTACTGCTTCATTGTACACTGTACTGCACTGTCCCAACTAATGCTTTGTGGACTCTACATCTGCTTTGCTTTCCTTCTTTAGTATTCTTCGTTTCCTGTAGTCTTGGGTATTGTACCAAAGCTCCTATCTTAAGATAAGCCTTGTAATCAAATCCAGAAGGTAGAGATAAGCTCTGGTTAGAGGTCTACAGTAAAATTTTTCAGAGAAACCAGTACTTTATTCTGCTTCCATAGCTTTGAAGGTTTCACTGAAATCCCTTTCTTGGAGTAGGTATTTAGTTGTTTTTTCCTAGTGGCCTGTCACTAAACAATATTAAACATTTGAAGTTGGTTTGAATAACAACATCTAGCTTTTGAAATAACTCTTAATAGAAAGGGAGAGCATTCTTCTTTTTCCTCCTTTGTGCTCTAGGGATTAGAATGGGCTGCGATATGCCTCTGCTGCTCTTTGTCACTTGGAATAATGGTGTTACAACGTACTCCAGTATTTCTGGACAGTGCTTTGATCTTCTGGCGAGGGATTAGGAGTTGCAAGGATTTGGCTGTTTCACTACTGAAAAGGAAAGGATTCTGTGATACTTAATACATATCCGTGCATCTTCGCTTTGATAAATGAGTCAGGATTCATAGGACAGCTGTCTTACTACTAGACACTGTCCTCTGCTGGGCTCTCTTGGGGCCCTGCAGAGGGAAAAGATACAGGCTCTGCTTGTGGTGTGGTTCAGACATTCTAGATACTGTGTGTCAGGTGCTGTGACTGCAAGATTAGGCAGATGTCACCATCAGTTATCCTGCAGATGTTGTTGTCCATGAACAGGAGAATAGAAATCTATTCTGGTGTGTTTGTGTAAAATACAGTGGTTCTAAAAAAATGGAGCCTCTGGGCAGGGACAGGTCTCAGTAGAGTGTCTGAGTTCATCCAGTTGTAGTGAAATTCCAACACCATGTTATTTCTCCCCAAATGTGGGCAGATGGAAGAATCTTTCCGGTACCCTAACTCAGAACTGCTTCCCGGTTAGTAATTTCAATCTGTGCTGCTCAGAGGTTTGTTACAGGCAGCACAAAAATCACCTTGTTCATCTGTGCCTTCAGAGGTTTGGAGCAGCAGCAAAGCCTGAGCATGGTTTTCAGTGTTCCTAGGGCAGCGGCACAGGCACCAGAGCTCTCCATACGCACACTTGGACAAATATTACCAAGTTGGTTTGCACCGTACTCTGAGCTTTCAATTTATCTCTGCAAACATAAAGGCTTTGATTTTTGATTTTTAAACCAAAAGTAAACTGACTGCAGTTGAATGGCTACTTTTGAAGTTCACTAGGGAATGTAGAGATCCTGTCTTTAAAAAGAAAGTGAGAAATCAGTAGGGTATGAGTTAGGAGTGGAAGAACTGAGGAAGAGAAGGGCAAAACTAGCACAAGTAAGATTTGAAGGATGAATGTATAAGCCCAGTCCCTTGTCAGCTCCACCCTCCAAGTGACATTTACTGCCAGGGAAATTGGATCCACCCTGGCCTGATTCTGCTATCAGGAAAATCCTCCTAAAATAGCTCTGGGCCTTGCAGAATTTGCAGTTTTCTCTCCCAATAATTGATGCTGTGGTGACAGTCTCCATCTGGTACTTGTGACTTGCAGTCACCAGATCTGCTAAGAGGAAGGAGGCAACATTTTCTCTTAGCTTGGGATCTCTTGCCACGTCTGTAATGATAGTCCTAGGAGTGAAAAATCACTTGCTGATTTGAGTGTTTCTTAAAAAGTGATTGTGTCCCCTACAGTGGTTAGTCAGAAATGAAACTGCAATCTCCTCTAATGCAGATTTTAAGTGTAAATGAAGAGAAACCACTTTAAGAGTATGCAGGGATTTGTCTAAGTTGCGTTATTGCCATTGAACATGGTATTTCATACTGTTTACTAAATGGAGAGTATAACCATAGCAACATTGGTGACATGCTGTGTGTGGATCTGCCAACAAGAAATTGAAATTAGCATTCAGAAGGCAACTGCTTGGAAATATATGAGAACTGAAAAATCATGACTGAAAAATTCAGTCTACAGTTCCAACTTTCAGAATCTGCACAGTGAACATTATGCAACATTTACTAGTTTGATTCATCCTGATCTCAGCAAGAGTATTTGTGTTGTCATTTGTATAGATCTTATCTTGATGAGTGAAAACACAATGGTGTAACTACTAATATCCAGTGGTAATTCTGACTAGCCCCACAAAAAAACATAGTTTTGTGTGAAGTGTACTTTAAAAATACAAATACTACTAGCCTTTTATGCTCAACTGCAGTGCAATGATAGTTAAAATATTTTCTCAAAGTTTACTTGTTATGAAAATTCAAGGACAAGATGAAGGTTCTACTGTCTGCATACAAAGTGTGGGGTGGATGGATATAAGGAGTGAAGCATAAAAGAAAATTTTAGATCTGAGTTTGTCCTGTGTTGCCCCAGGTATAAACTGCTGGTAAACTTAGGTTAATAAGCATTTTTTATTGTGGCATGTTGTGATGCTCTTGCAGAAATCTGTTCCATGGAAAGTTATGGTCTGACAGAATGAAGGTCGACTGAATAACAGGTTGCTGCTTCATGTCTCTCCACAGGTCACTTTTTCTGAAAGAAGCAGAGTCAACTTTACACCTTTCTTGTTGAGTCCTGTCAGCTGTTGCAAGTAATGCTGAATAAAAGTAATTCGCTGGTTACTCTGCTTACACTTTTGTCTGTGGTTATCTTCACTGTTGTTTGGGGTTTTTTTTAACTTCAGTTTCTTTTTTTGTGTCAATCTGCCACTTAGCAGAAAAGAGATGCTTCTGGAAGTAAGCTTCACAAGTCATTTAAGAGATGTGTAGGAAAATACAGAACTGCTTTTAAGTAACTTTTGAAAGTTGGCTAGATTTTCATCTGACTCTGCCCTTTTAACCGATGCTCAGAACAGTGACTTCTCTTTACTGCCTCAACACACCATTTTAGGATAACACATCAACCAGTCTGATAGCATATTTTATGTAGAGTTACTACTTCTGTGAGTCAGTGCTGTTAAATGACAGTTATGTCTGCAAAGAACACAGCATCATTCATGTCCCTTGCTGCCCTCGTGGCTAGAAGTGGTACATTTAAGGAGTGTTATATTAGCCCTAAGATTCATCTAGGTCTATAGAAATTACAGGAATGTTGCTAGTAGAACACAAAAACCTTGTATCATTAAATATTTTTTTCTGTGTTTGAAGTGTTTGAGTAAACACCAAATTTTATCACTTTGTAAGGTGAGACCCTCACAGTAACTCAGGTCTATGTTAGCTGTCAGACTTCGGTTTAAAGTAATACATTCAGATTAACTTTAATTTAGTGTTATATTCAAAGTGATTCAACAGTTACCTGGATTGCTACTGTTTGTTTTCAATAGATTTAAAACTTGGAAGGACAGTTCAAAGTTCAAAGTAAAGGCACTAAAAAGGGTAGAGAGGACAAATCAGATTATTATTGGCTAGCATCCATGTAGGCAAAAAATAGATCTCTGACAGGAAAGGTATGAGAGTAAATCAGTGGAACTAATTTTGATCAACCACGGGTATATGAAAAACAGATCTGTCCACAGTTTTATGAAGCAACACACTTTATATAGTGTTTATATTACCAAAGTGTTTACATAATACTTAGGCTTCTTCCGAACATTTTGATTTACTACTAATTGTCATATTAATTTAATTAATATGACCTGTTAACTAATAGAATATCAGTTAACTGATAGCTGAAAACAAGAGTAAATGGAAGATTCTAAGGAGTTTTTAGCCATGCGTTATTTAATGTTTGTTTTAAATTCCATCAAAGATTGTACAAGATTATTAACAATACTCAAAGATGACCCAGAATATTTGGGACACAATAAGCAACAAAAATAAGTTATTTATGCAGTGCCAGCTGTCTCTCTTTAATAGGTTGAGTGCAAGCAAACAAGTATCTTTTTGTTTGTATCAAATGTGGCTGACTATTAAGCAATAAATCTGTGGACACAAAGTAGCCTGTCCTTAAGCAGCCTGTCCTTTTTACCTCTACTTTTGGTCTGCCCATCAAATGCCAGAGCTCCAGAACAGCGAAGACACTCAAATTTCTAGCTATTGCAGCTCAGTCGAGCAAAGTATTCCTAAAACAAAATGCTGAAGCAAACAGCCTATTGTTAGAGAGGAGTCTAAGCCTCCAATTTGTTTACCTGATTTTCCTTGTATATCATAGCTCTGATCATCTCTAAAGTATTCAGTAACATTACGTGCTTATACAGCTTTATTTTGGCAACTCAAAGTAATGCTAGAACATCCTTGTGCTCCAGATTTACTGTTTTTGAACCTTGAGACAGACTGCTTTAATATGTCTTACACCATACGTGCAATACTCCTTCTATTACCTTATCTCTGTTTTGCATATCCATTTCACATGGATGAGCGTTGTCTGTCATTCAAGACTACACTGATCATCAGTAAGTTTGCAGACCATGTTTTCCCCTTATGAAGACAATCCCCATGACAGACAATCTTTTAGCTCTCTAACTGACCCGGCCTGTGCAAGGCAGCCTTATAAATAGTGGGGCTCAAAAGAAAAAAAGTATCTTACTTTTTCTGTGCACTCATTCTTTATCTCTCCAGCTTTGCTAATATCAAGTGCTAGAACTATACAAAATTGCTCCATGTAATTTCTGAACAAGTCAATGGGTAACAAGTAATGGCATAAAAACATGTTTGCTGATAACTCCTATGGTCTCATCTTCAGTTGTGTTACGGCAAAGTGAATGCTGCTGTTGCTCTTTTCCTCTTCAAAAATTTATGTTTTGCTGGACCTAAGAACTGAAAATGCTGGTTGGAATTTTTCTTCTGCAAATGAGTTTTTATTTGCAGATTTGGAGGAGGAATGAAGAGGTCCAGAGAGATTTGTTAACAATCAGTGAATTCTTAAATATGGTGCTCTGGTCAAAATGCCTCATGTAATTCTTGGTTATACAGGGAGGAATTTCTATTAAGAGACAATTATAGCTCAGTGTTTGGCACTGAAACACTTTTTGCTGGAATTGGCTTTGTCTGGTTTAGGATTCATGAAGACTGTTGGTAGACAGAAAAGATTGAGAGAAGAGACAGAAGGATCATTGACTGATGTGGTGTGGTCTTTCTGTTTGGTTTATCAAACAAATGTATTGACAGTGATCAAAAAAATATTTGCAATGGAATAGAAACTGGAAAAAATCTAACTAGAACCAAGTGGTACAATTTTCCCTAAATAAAAAGCAGTTAACCATTGGAACAGTTCGATGAAAATTATAATGGGTTTTCCATCTTTGGCAGTTTTAACCTGAAGAGATGTCTTCCGTAAAAGCTGTATTCTAGCTGAACTTAGCAGTACTTCAAGAAATCTATAAGGACTGTGACAAAACAGATCAGTCAAAATAGTCACAATGGATGTTCTCACCTTAACTCCAAAGAGGAACAAGGTGATTTTGGTTCTTCAGCTCTGATATGATCTTACTTGAGTATCCATGGTTTTTTGCCTGTGAATGCTAGCCATTGCACTGGAGCTTCAGTGCTTCTGCAGCAGGTTAAGAAAGGGCATAATCATCTATAAATGGTATAGTGTGGCAAAGGATCTAGTTCTAAAGTTGTACAGATATATGCAGCCACACATGGAATCTTAAGACTGTGTTTTCATTTTTTATTGCAGTTTCTGAGCAAGTGACATCTTTCAAGTGACAGTATATCTGGTGATTCAGTGCTACTGTATAAGCTTGCAGTCATATACAGAAGGTGAAATATTTGCTCACATACTAATGCTTCTACTCCTGTATGATTTTAAACACACTAAAAGTATATCCATATTGACACTTGATTTTTTAGCTTGCGCAGAACTTGCAGCTTGTGTTTTTGGGCTCATCTTTGTAAAGTGATGCTTTGTCTTTCAAATAAATGAAGTGCAGAAGTAATTAGTAACCTTAACTTATCATTATTTACAGCAGACAAATTCCCTCTTTGTATATATAAAATTAAAATTATAACCTTTATGTGGCTGACAATTCCTTTCTATATTTAATAAAAAGTGCAAATATTCTTCACAATGGGTGCTTCAGTCTTCTCGCAGTCACATTGGCAGGGTGACAATGTCTTGACTCTGATGCCTGTGAAGCCTCTCTGACATTAGCCTGAATATGAACTTACATAAAAGGGACCTCTGTGCAGTGGAAAGAGCTTGAAAACAGAATATAATTTCATAAGAAATTTTAAATAAGTTTGGGAGCATGTTTGAGTGGGATCAGCATTCCAAGTAGTACCTGACACGAACTGGATATTTTGTGTCTCATTTTGCCTTCTGAGGGATCATCTGACTTCTTCTGCCAAGTTGCCTCCAAGCTGAAATCTTATAGCTGGTAACAATCCTTCTTAACAGCCTTTTGGTGTAGTGTTGGCCTTGGTATCCTGTATGTCTCTCATCTTCTTTAATTACTTTGATATTGATGGGGAAGGGATGTATTTAAAGGAAAAAAAAAAAGCATCACAAAGGACCTTCTGTTTTCGTTTCCTGTGCTGAGGAAGCTAACAGAATGCATGTCAAGGAATCAAGAGGAGGAGCCCCAGTAGCGTCATGGAATTAGTAGGTAGCACTGGTCACCTACTGCACTAATTAGCTGCACTAATTGATGTCTTTGGTATCTGTAGCTACAGGGCTTAGCTTCTATTCAGATGAAGCCAGTTTCTCACTGAGCTTCCAAACAGTATTTTACTGCTGAGGAGATATTTTATTCTCTGTTAGGAGTGTTTTTTCTCTTTTATGTTATCATCAGACTGCCTTGCATGTTCTTTTTAGTTTCAGTAGTCACCACTTACTGAGGTATCTCTCCTTCCTCACCTATTTCTGAATCAGATAGCTGTTTGGTTATACTTAAAACTATTCTGGAAATATACAGGTAAGCAAAGCATTGCAGTTATAAGCAAGAGTTATAACATAAATGCAGTTGGGTCATCCTATATTTCCATAACTTGGGAACTCCAGTTTTGGTCTGAGTTTCCATCATCTTTACCTTTGGATCTTTGTGTGTCCTCTCCATGGTAAAGACTGCCTGACAACTCTCAGTGAGACAGGAGGCTTCAAAGTCCAACTGTCATATGATGATGGCTTAGTATCTCCCACCTGGTAAGATGCCTTAGTACCTCTCACCTCCACAGGTGATTTTTGCTCACTCTTTCTGCAGTCTTGTGTCTCAGGTGCTATTGTTTGTGTTGCAGTACAATCACAAGAAGATACCTTGAAAGCATCATGGCATTTGTTATTCTACGCACAACTACATTTGACCATCATTTCCCACTTTCCCCTGGCCATGTGAAGAAACAAATTTTGATAATTTGTTGTGGGAAAAGGAGACAAAACCTTTTCCATCCACTTCTCTCCAGTTTTGCTTGCTGTCTTTGCACTGGAGGAGATTTCTCTTCTGAATGAGTCTTTTAGCTTCTGATGAGATTTTACTGCAATACACAGCAGGCTTATGTCAAAGTTATGTGATAAGGGTCAGTTGCTTGTAGCACCAATACTTGTGTTTGCAGACTCTGTAGCAGCTCTTCCAAGCTGAAAGTATTCCTGGGTGAGGTACTCTTGAAGGCTCTTGCAGCTCCACAGGTGTAATCTTGTTTCTGCTGCAAAGTGGTGAGTCTGATCTGCACTTTAAATTACAATCATATCCACAAACTGGCAGTCATTCTCCAGACAGTTGCACCTTGCTTTTAACATATGGGCCGACTGACAGAAACAGATCAAATGATTTTCCAGACTTTTTCTATATTCACTAGGCAGCATATCTCATTTAAGGTTCCTGTATTGAGGGTGAATCTCCAGAGATAGCTCAGATACTCATCTGGTGTAAATTATCATAGGTCAACTTCAATGGCAGAACAAACAGGCAGAGATGATGATAAAATAAAAAATTAGATGCAGTACCTGCAGCTTCTCCTCAGGTCTAGCCAAATGATGCCACTGCTGAGTTATCAGTTGACTCCAGAACCCACACAGCAAGGGTTCTTGGCCATTGTGGAGGAAATTACTGGGGTCTTGGGTGGTCTTCAGAGGCAGGGAATGAGTTCCTCCCACAAAGCTAGCTTTGCAGCTTGTCCTGCCTTTTTTTAAACTGTATGAACTTATATGTAATTAATTGCTTCTTGCTTTGCTCTCTCCCATCAACTGCGGGAGAACATTGGACAACACGCAGATTAATATAATCAAAGTATTGCTGTTTATTGAGAGTAGCGGTAGCCCTTTTATACACAGTCAGGTTGATAACATAATATAAGCATATTGCTGATTGGTACAACACATTCTTCATATGCCACAGGGAACTACCTAACTGGCTAAATACAGTTGTTTATGTGCTATCTATGTGATGCTTTGCCATCCTGTTATTCTTTTCTGTTGCCAACTCCCTTATCTTTTGCCCGTAGCTGATCTTTTAGTAACTTTGCAGCTGGGCCTCAGGCCCTTAGCTCACTCTGGCTAATGCTAAATAGTCAGGATTGCTCACATGTCTGTTTTCTTCCAAAAACTCTCCCAACAATCAACAGTCGTTTTTTTCCTAGGAAAATAATTTTATGAATAAAGAGGATTTGCTTCATGGAAGGTTTTTATGCTTATTTAGCAGTAAAATGGGATGTCGTGTACTCTAGGTGCACAGTGTATCTAGCTATCCAGAACTGGACCCAGCAGAGGCAAATGCAGATAACCTCCTCTTAAGGGCTGACTGATACTTGTAACACCTCTTTTCTTCCTCATAATATTTGTATAGTTGTCTTCCTTGCTAACACTTAGCAATACATACATACATCTAAATCAGTATAATAACTGAAAAATTTTTGGAGAGGTAACATTTGAATTTAAATGTCTTGTTTTGCATAAACAGTTATGTTACAGAGCTAAATCAGATGGCTTAACAATAATAGGCAGTATGCTCATGAATTATGTATACTATCTAAATTTTCTCCCTGCTGATAATTAACAGGTATCATGACACCTTCTACAAACTTCCTGGAATTATATGCCACGTATCAAACACCAATTTACATGTAATAGTCCTACACACACACACATACACACAAAATGTTTCAGTGTTTTATTTAAAAATTGTATTTTAAAATTTTCTGTTTCTCTTTGGTTTCCACACTGCTTCGCCATTCAGCCCATTCAAGGTTAAACTAAGAAGGTTTCCTTAGTGTTAATTTGTAAGAATCACTTTCCCCATTCTTTTTTTTTTGTTTGCTTGTTTTCATTTTTTAGAAAAATTGGTTATGATAAACCAATGCCAAAGAAAATTCACCTTGTAACTGTTTAACAGAGATAACCTGCCATTTGGATACTTGTAGTACACCAAATGACTCAATCTTTGGTACTAAATTCCTGTCTTCACCAGCAGGTGCATTTTTGTAATTATGCAGTACATGTAATTATGTACTAGCTTTAGCTAGCTAGTAACAAGCTAGTTAGCAAAAAACCAAACAAACTAGTGTGTTTACAGAGCTGATTAAATAGTTAGCTCCTTCTTGACTGTATGCATTTAATCCAGACTAGCTTCACCATAGCAAGAATTCATTAATTAGGTAGCTCTGCAACTGGACTCATGAGATGTAATGCTTACTTATTAAATTTAACCACTACTGGCTATCTTAGCACATGATTCAGAATTAGTGTTCTGTTCCTTGGAAGGAAATTAATTTTGCTAAGAGTTATTTTAATGAACCTGTGATAATAAGGCTATAATTAAAATGGAGTCTTTTGTTTACATTGAAGGGCCTTTTACTTGCATTGCCTTAAATAGCCAAATATATATTTTAATCTAAAAAGCTACATTCAGTAAATGCTATGCCTGGTATATGTAAAAAAGCACCACTAGTGTATGCTGTGGAAGAGACCCTCACTCTTTATCGTTGTATCCTTGCCAGTATTCACTACTGGAGAATGCACATGAAACAATGCCCCAACAATTACAGAAAGTAATTATGCAAAAAGAAAACTAGATAAATGTCACTTTTGCTGCCATTAACTCTGTCTTCATTTTTCAGCTTATTGGGAATCAAAGTTTATAATCTTATTCGGTAACACAGAATCACACAGAGTGCCTTTGGTTGGAAAAGACCCTCAAGATCATCCAGTCCAGCCTTTGACTAAAAACTGCAAGCTCACCATTAAAGCTTGCTTTTTTTTTTTTTTTCTTTGAGAAAGAGAAAAAAGTTTTTAATTTGGGATGGATCATGGGGTGTTATAAGAGCCATTTCAAAGGACAATGTATATAATTATGCTACTAAGGTTTGGCTTTCAACTTTATTCTCCTAATAGTAGCAAAGGTGACAGATCTGAGTAATTCTCTCTTTTTTCAATCTCAAAATCAGAATTGTTGGTAAGAAAACTGTAATTTTTAAATAAAGTAAAATAAATCAAAGCTATATAAAAGCTGATTGTGCATAAACCTAGTTTTGAACTGATGCACAAGCTGCTGTTGGAAGAGCTGTTGACATCCTTACTTTTATATGTTGTCGTTAAAAATATTTCCCATTTGATAAACAGGTGATGGTTGTTTTGCACTAGATTCCAGGCCCGCTTCACCTTTGGATGTTGAAACAACAGGGACATTAATACATGTAGGCTGCTCCATTCCTTACAGGGTTAGAGTGTCTTAATGCCTTTGTTCTTTCTCACCTATGTATGTACATTTGAGAAACACTATGCTCCTCTCAGGTTTGAAGATCACCAGCATTCACCTAGCTGTGCAATCACAGTAGGAAATTGACAAGTGAGATTGATCTATCTGGTGTAGATGAGAAACAAGTACTTACTCTATTCGTCCAAACAGAAATATTCTAGTACTGTATTTCTCACTCTATCACTCAGTGTTACCCTTTTGGAGTCCTGCTTTGCCAAAAAAACAGTGGGATGCCCACAGGATCACAGACTTCTCCTGAAGACCAAATGCACAAATGGTTAATTCTGGAGAAACAGAAACCACCTATCTAGAGATCAAGGATCTAACTTCACCCACTTTGCTGGTCCTCCTGGGCTTTCAGGGTGCATCCCAGAACACATTGTTATCAGTCAGGGGAGAACCAGATTGGGAGTTCTGTTTCTTACAGGCAATTTAAATCCTATTGTTGCACATTTTAGGCCCTTGCAACCTGCATGACCTGCTATTAGAATAAGCTGTTGGGGGGTTGTTTTGTTTTGCTTTCTCCTAGTGTCATGTTTCTTCACATAAATACAAATACCAAGTGCCATATATGTTGCAACACTGGTCTATATTTACATGGTAATGGCCTCATCTAATTACAGTGCATGAGTAAGCAGAAGGGGAATGGAGAGAGAACACCTCACCTGAATTAAAGTTTTCCATTAACTGCATGACATGTGTTTATCTCTGTGCTTGCCTTAGAATGGATTTTGCTGGCCCTAGAGGATGACACTCAGTTTGTTAAGGTCCCCACATCACTGGCTATGTGGGAATACTGAAGGCAAGAAGCAACTGACTACATCCATGACTGAAAGCACCATCTCTCTTTGTTTCCACCCTGTGCATTCTTCTCAATCTGCACCAGTTAAGTTCACAGCTTCCACCTTTCAGCACTTGTAATTTTGACAACAGAGGTGAAGAATCACTAGGATTAGTGATTTCTTAAGCAGAGATTAGAAGATGTCCTAGGTGATACTAAAAATTGAGATGGTTTTCAAATAACCATTGTTATTAGGCAAGAACAAGACAACCTGAAACAAGAGAAATGGGGAAGAGAAATTGGAGCTGTGCAAAATTCTTCAGTTCTTCCACTTGGTCACTGCTAAGCTATGTAGAGGTAACAGTTTTGGGGCTACAGCTCAAGGTGGGTAACAACACAAAAAAACTCTGCAGTTGGTGTTTTGTCTCTAAAAAGACTTCCAGATAATTTTAACCCAGAGGTTTGTGCCACTCTAAGTCATGTAGGCCAATACTCATTTAGTGTCACTAATAATGACAGCAATATTCATATTCCTGAAAGGAGGCTTTAAATGACAATTCAGTATTTCCTCTTACAATCTCAAAATTATTTCAGCAGCATTTTCCTTGTTTGAGTGTACTATTTTACATCTCTCTAGAGTTGCATCAATGAAGACCTAGTGTTCTACTTCTCCAAATGCCTGTCAGATGTTGAAGAAAGCAAAATAATACACCACAAATAGTAAACTTTTAATGTTCTCTCATCATGGGCTCACTCTCACTTCAGCTAACATTAATCTCTGTTACTCTCTTGACTGTTCTGAGGCTTAAAAGTGTGTGTACTACTTCACTGTGTAGGGACTGATAAAAAAGAGACTAAGGGGAGGAGTAATAGCTCTGTAGTGAAAATAAACAGACACTTGGATGCAGCCAGTCAGGATTAGCAGATACACACACCTCCAGTCATGCTGCAAAAGGCAGCTTAAGTAGCTGGGCTCACACTGAAATCCTTATCACAATCAGCACCAAAGTATTCACAACTCTATTTCTCAATTTTCTTCCTTGTCTTGCTCTCTTTTTCTTTTTCTCTCTCTCTCTCTCTGTTTTTTTTTTTTTTTTTCCCTGCTAGATGGAACAAGTAGTGAGAAAAACTCCAGCAAGGAAACCATATCCAGGCTGGAGAGCAATGAAGTGAAGGCAGAGAGGTAACATCAAGCAGGCAATGGCCACTAGTTCTCAAATGTGCTCTGACACCCTTGCTTAGATAAGGAGAATGGTTCAGATGTCTGACTATATGCCTAGGAATGCCCAAGGAATTCACACCATATGGGCCACACAGTCCTAATGAACTACTAGAACACTTCATTGTTAGCTTGCTTGTGTAAAACATTCAAGATGGACACGGACAAATTAGTATTTCACCCTGAAGTTGGAGAATTTTCTGATTTTATTATTTGGTCTCTCAATCCCAACATTACTTTTACTTCATTAACTACACATTCAAACATATCTAAGGAAGGGTGAGCAAGACTTACCAAAAAGTCATGTTCTCAAGTTGTCATCAAAGTGCCTTGTTAAATCTGACTTGCTTAGAAAGCTAGATGTGTTAAAAATGCATTCAGACTTAATTAGATACAGTATTCCTGTATGAAGGAATATATGATATCCTGTATCAATCTGAAGGATGCCCTTCAGATTGATGCACTCATATGAAAATACCAAACATGATGTCTTTTTAGGTTTTACCTTCTTTAAAGGTATCCTTCTGAATGTGTTTTTTTTATCCTGTCACTTGGTGTAGTTAGCAATCACTGGTAGGCAGTATGCTTTGCTGTAGCTTCTTTCCTTTAAGAAAAAACAAAAAGGATTGAGGAAAGGATTGGAGCTACCCATGCCTAACAGGCTTTTTCACAAAAGCCTGGTCTCCCATCCCATGCTCTCCCACACTCCCCCTGCTTTTTCTGCTGTGAATGATCTTGCAAATGGTTAGGCTGGCTCAGCTCAGTGCATATTTGTTATCCCCACTCTCTCTCTCCATGAGTAATAAACAGTGCAGTGTAAAATGCTTAGGTCACAAAGTCACTTCTCTTCACATGAGTTACAGGTGCAAGCAAGGAAACCCAGAGTCTTCCATATTAAAGCAAATACCTTCAACTGAGCTGTTTCTATAAGACCTACTCCGGGTTTCAGGCAAGGTCAACTATTGACCAGAAGATACCAAAGCAAAGTCCACACATTCCTACTCCAGCCAGTTCAGCTTGCTTCTCTTTAGGAGGCATATCCATAAGCTCAGATCCTCTTCTCATCAGTCCTGATCAGATCCCATTCTTGGAAGCTGCCTTCTGCATATATTCCCAGGTAAGGTGGTAAATACATTAATCTCTTCATGAGGGGATCAGGCCCAGCCAACCTGGGTTAAGGAAAGTCCTGCTTGACCAATCTCATCTCCTTCTATGACTGAGTAATCCACCTAGTGGATTAAGGGAAGGCTGTGGATGTGGTCTACCTGGACTTCAGCAAAGCCTTTGACACAGTCTCCCACAGCATCCTCCTGGAGAAACTGACGGTCCACAGCTTGCACAGGTGCCCCCTTTGCTGGGTTAAAAACTGGCTGGATGACCAGGCCCAGAGAGTGGTAGTGAACGGTGCTGCATTCAATTGGCATCCAGTGACCAGTGGGGTCCCTTGGAATCAGTACTGGTCCCAGTCCTATTCATCATCTTTATTGCTGGCCTGGATGAGGGGATTAAGTCTACCCTTAGTAAATTTGTGGATGACACCAAACCAGGGGGGCAGTATTGATCTGCCAGAGGGTAGGAAGATTCTGCACAGGGACCTGGGCCGGTTGGGTCAATGAGCTAAAGCCCATGATATGAAGTTCAACAAGGCCAAGTGCAGGGTGCTACGTTTCGTCCACAATAACCCTATGCAGAGCTACAGACTGGGGAGAGAATAGTTGGAGAGCAGCCTTGCAGAGAGAGACTTGGAATGGGGTACCCTGAATGTGGGCCAGCAGTGGCCCAGAAGAACAATGGCATACTGGCTTGTATCACGAATAGTGTGGCCAGCAGGATTCTCCCTCTGATCTCAGCACTGGTGAGGCCTCACCTCAAGTACTGTGTACAGTTCTGCACCCCTCACTTCAAGAAGGACATTGAGGTGGTGGAGCAGGTCCAGAGGAGACCAATGAGGCTGGTGAAGGGACTAGGGGGGAATGTGAGGCTGAGGGACCTGGAGTTGTTCAGCCTGGAAGAGAGGAGACTCTGGGTAACCTTATCACTCTCTACAAGTGCCTGAAGGGAGGTTGTAGTCAGGTCTGGGGTCAGGCTCTTCTCCCAGGCAACTAGAGACTGGACAAGAGAACATGGCCTGAAGCTGTGCCAGGGGAGGTTTAGGTTGGATATCACATCAGGAAGCACTTCCTCATGGAGAGGGTGATCAGACATTGGTATGGTCTGCCCAGAGAAGTGGTGGAGTCACCGTCCCTGGAGATGTTTAAGAAAAGGCTGGATGTGGAAGTTAGTGTCATGGTCTAGCTGATGTGGTGTTAGGTCATAGGCTGGACGTGATAATCTCAGAGGTCTTTCTCAGACTCAATAATTCTGTGATTTTATGAGTTTGGCATAAAGACTCTCCAGTTATCAACTAAAGCAAGACCTCTTGACCAAGAACAGTCCATTATTTTTTTTATTCTGTAACTGGCTAATTACAGCCGTAAATCTGTGTGCAGAGTAGATACCTCACATGTGGTATTAGCAATACCTCTATCCAGCTGCCATGTTGCTGGATCTCTCCAGTCCCTTCACCATGTAAATCCAAACCAGGAAAAAAAGTGTTGAACAAGCCATTAAAATATTCTGTGATATTCAAAAAGCAATAAAATCCTTTTTTTTTCTTACAGGCAATTTAAATCCTATTGTTGCACATTTTAGGCCCTTGAAACCTGCATGACCTAATAAAATCCTAAAATAGGATTTTACATGCAAATAAACTTTAACAAAATCTATAATTGATGATGTACAACCCCTGAAAACTCTAATCTGTGAAGGTCATGAAGCCAAAAAGAAAACTCACAAAACTTGTATTGGTTTACCTTTAGGACCAACTGACACCTTCAGCCACAGTCTCTTACCCACAGAAGCTCTAGTTATAGCCCCAGCTGAGTTCACAGAATCATAGAATGGCTTAGGTTGGAAGGCACCTTAGAGATCACCTATGCCAACCTCCCTGCCATGGACAGGGATGCCTCTCATCTAGACAAGGTTTCTCAAGGCCTCATCCAACCCAGCTTTGTCAGCTCTGAGTAGTCACAGAACTGATATACTGGACCTGCCTTTTGGATCCTATTTGCTTTCAAGCCATCTCAGCTGCACTTACAGAGCATCTAAACCTTCCCATGGACCTTCCTCAGGTGCAAGTGCTCTTTCTGAGGATTATACAGTCAATATACAGTTTCAGCTCCCAGGCTCTCTGAGGGTTATATGATAGGTAAAGCATTTACAAATAAACTTTTAATATGCAGTCAGCCATTGCACTCATATGTACAATAAAACAAAAGAGTTAAGATCTGGGCAAAAGAACCCAAACAATAAATAATACATAATAAAATAATTAAATAATAACACCACCATCGTAATAATAATAATAATAATAATAATAATAATAATAATAATAATAATAATAATAATAATAATAATAATGTAATGCTTTTTTAGGAATCATCAGTGTACCTGAACAGTACAACTCTTTCTGCTCTCCCATATTTGTACTCACTCTTCCAGTTTGGTCATGGTGAGAACTTCTTGCCCTTTACTGGGTGTTGCCATTCACCTTCCCCTTTTAAACTTGCTTATGGAGAGCTTTTAGTAGTCTGCAGCTGGTATGCTTCATTATTCAGGCCAGACAGCTCTATTGGTTATTCCTCTTAAAGCAGTATCTCAGAGAATCTCCCTTTCCTGACATAAAATTCAAGTTCAAGTTGCACTGAAAGTGATAAGGAGTTTGTAGAATGGAATAAATTCTCTTTCCGGTGTTCTTAGGCTTACCACAGCCAGGGCTCCCTTTACTGCCTAGGTTGGAGCTGTGTGTATTGCTTTGCCCAATATACAGCAAAGAAACACTGCTTGGAGAACAATCATCTAGCTGCCAATGTGTATTCTTTGTTCCACTTGTGAGGAACATGAAACTTTTTCCTCATAATTAAGGAAACCATGACACATTCCGTCTTATTCTGGCCCTACATCTCATGTTTGCCTGTTTCATCTTTTAAAAAATAATTAGGACTACACATTCTATTCACTGGTATATTTATTTTATTTTATCAAACCTGTTTTTCTTGTTAAAATAGCACTTGATCAATCAACTATTTAATACAATTAAGAAAAAAGAAAAAAAAGCAACTCAGCACACATTCCAAGGCAGTGCAGTATCATATAGCATCACAAGTTAAGAGAGATTTTGATTTTAGAGAGAAAATAAATTTTGTCAGAATGACAGAGTATGGGTGCCTTTAAATTAAAATTTAAAAATTAGTTTTGCAGAGGTCTTTTGGACACAGCTTCTGATTCTCTTATCAATGTTTCTAAGACATGAACTAGTGCCAAATGCTGCATCTAAAGATATGACTAATTACACCAGAGACAAGCAGTGCTGCCACTGGCAGGAAGAACAAGTTCTGAGGATTAACATTACCAGGATAACCTCAGCATGCACATTTTAACAGCTTGATCGTATTTAAACAGCTTATTCTGGTAACTTTCCTTCTCAAAGTTCCCTTATTCAGTGACTTAAAATGATTGTGTTTTGTTGATTAAAGAGCAAGAAGTCAAGGGCGGTGATTCTCCCTCTATGCTCTTCTCTTGTGAGACCCCACCTGGAGTACTATGTGCAGCTCTGGAGCCCCCAGTAGAAGAAGGACATCAAGTTCTTGGACTGAGTCCAAAGGAAGGCCAGAAAGATAGTAAGAGGGCTGGATCACCTCTTCTATGAAGACAGAGAGAGTTTGGGTTGGCCAACCCAGGGAAGAGAAGATGCTGGGGACACACTATAGGCCTACAGGAAAGCTGGGGAAGGACTTTGTACAAGGGCATGTAGCAATAGGATGAAAGGGAATGGCTTTAAACTGGAAAAGGTAGATTTAGCTTAGATAAAAAGGAAAAAATTCTGTCCTGTGAGCGTGGTGAGACACTGGCAGCCCAGGGAAGCCAAGTCTGTCATCTCCCTGGAAGTGTTCAAGACCAGGCTGGATGGGGCTTTGAGCAACGTGGTGCAGTGGAAGGGGTCCCTGCCCATGCATGGGGGTTGGAACAAGACGATTTTTGAAGTTCATTCCAACCCAAACCATTCTGTAATTCTGTGAAAGACTAGCTTTTCAAGTTTGCTTTTACTTGTCTGAAGCAAGGAAATTTGACCTATTAAAGTTGACCTCCAAGACACAGCTTTTCTGACTTAAAGTATTGATGGATTTCCAAAATAACCGAATGTCTCCGTTAATCCTAAGGTTTCTTGCATACCAATTGTATCCGTGTCTGTTTGGGTGTTTTTTTCTCTGCTGAACACATTCATGATACTACTTGAATAATAATTTCAAGCTATAGCATTTGTTGTTAAATCAATGAGGCCTTTTTTTGTATCTCAAAAACACATAATGCTTTGTTATTTTTTTATCTTCTCTCATTCCTGGGTTTACATGCCAGGTATTTTTGTCTGCTTTTCCTGCTGGCTATTGCATGCCAACTAAATTATTGTTATGGCACAGAGCATACCCCATCTGCCACAAACATTTTTTAGAACGTAAGCTGAGTGTAGAATGAAGCCATAACTTATGTAGAGGAGTTTTAATTATTTTTCAGTCTGTGGAAGGGGAGAGTAAGGCCAGGATGAGGAAGACTGGATTGTCAGGAAGATAGCTGGAGGGAATCAGAATATATCATTACCTAAGGGAATGGTATTTTCAGTCTTCATCTACTTTAATTCTCTCACTAGACACATCAAATGACAGTGCTCTAGGGTTTTTAAAAATAGGGGCAAAGCTGGGGCAGAAGAGTGGCTGATAATGACAGCCTGTCTAAATGTCTGAGTAGCAGAAAAGTGGAGAGAAAGAAGTTTGGAGTATTGACTAGCCAAGGTGGAGTGCTACTGTATTTGCTTTTTATCTGCTTGCTTTCCTGAGCAGGGTTAGGCAGCTGGTTAAGCTATCTAACTCTATGTGAGGTTCACAATGCTATTTATTAAATTTTTTGCTAAGAAAATTGATATTTGGTAATCATTTCAGCTACTGAATGGAGCGGAAGAAAGAATTAGTTGAATGACTCTTGGTTCCTTGGCAGAAGCATGAGGCAGTCACAATCTGACTTTTTTCCACACCCCCTACAAGGGAACTGAGTTAGAAGTCCACTGCAGATGAAATTACTTGGGTTAAAGTCGGATCATTTCTCCAAAAGGAGATGTAGCTGCAATTCTGTCAGTCTCTTCTTCCTGTGAAAACATGTCTATTACATGCCTGACACACTATTTGTGAAATTTCCTACTCCCTAGGCAAATATGACGTGTTCCTGTAGTTCATTCATCTCCGGTGGCACATACATATATGTTTGGCACAGTAGCCACAAGTAACCTGGAGAATGCCTGCTGAACTTTCCCCAAGCCCTGAGAGTCCAGAACATGCTGATTCACCCAGAACAGCCAGGAGCCCTGGCACTTCCTACTCATTCTCCTTTGAGATGAGATGTCTCATCAGCTCAGGACTTCCTTTCCCTGCCCAGACTTGGCAATTACAATGAGATCACAAGTGAGGGGTGGTATAGTGCTACCCCACCACTTGAGCGGAGAAGACAATTTCTGACCTGAACTTTTCTTTTTGTAGCAAAAGATGGCAGATGGCAAGGTGAGGAGTGTGCACATGTAAGGTGGGGCTGCTCTTAGCAATGTGTGTGTAGAAGTTAGGCTTTTAGCTGGGGGTAGTCATAAACTTCCACCTATACACAAAGGAAAGAAACAGGAATTTTCAGAGACACATTCATGCCATCTGAGACAGGTATCTAAAGAGAGCACCTCTGGCAGGTTATTAATTCCATCTACCACATTCTCCACTGACTAGAGAGGGAGTCTAGAGAGCTGAATGTCTAATCTTCAGATGGCAAAAATTAGGTGAGGTGAGTTCAACACAATATAGATAAAAATAAAAACAGGCATGCTGATTTCCTTTGGTTACCATCCCCTAGCTGTTCTACAAAGTTTATGTTGATTTTTTTTTTAATGTTAACTATTATCTGAAGTCAAATACTTATTTAGTAGTGAAACAGGTCAAACCAGCTATTATAGATCTCATTAATAAGCAACAGTTTTGTCACCACATAAGACATAGAATGCACCAGGCCTATCCTGTGCCATGGTAACCTTTTAATCAAAGTCTATATGAGATGTCAGAGCCTGTGACATCTCAGGAGAAGACTCTCTAAGATTTACCTCTTCCACTCCCTGCTGTTTAAGCAGACAACAAAGAATTGCTCAGATGTAAAGCTGGCTGGCTACATGTAAATCTACAGTGTATAGTTTATACACTATTTTATCTTACCCATAGTTTAAAATTTCCAAATTACTCATCTGTGATTGTCATGAGCAATTCTTTGCCAATGAACTGTAAAAAATTCATCACCAGTAGTCCTTTCTGCTCTCCTGGTTACACATCAAGTGACATTGCATCTATTCCTCAAATATATGCAAGAACACACAGAGTAAAATTTTTTTTGTAGTCCAGGACCTCAATAAATTAGTGTCATGCAAAGATCAAAAAAACAACAAAGAGCAAAGGGACATATTCTTCCCTGAACAATTTACACTCTTAATATAAAAAAGAGGCAATAAGCAATCACAGAGAGTAGTACAAGAAAAATGGCAGGAATGGACAGGTTGTCGAGCAGGACACATGTCACATCTGCAGCCTGGATTAGTCAGGCCTCTGCAAACATCATGGCAGAGCTTGATGGAGACTAGCTAGCATTCTGCAAAGGTTAGCAGTGGGCTCCAGAGCTCTAGGGCAATGTGGGAACTTTGGGAAACCCAAAATCAAACATGAATCTCTCTGTTCCTTCAGAGAAAGGAGAAGGTTCTGCAAAGTGATTAAAAAAATTTTGTTGCCCAGAGTACTACTGGGAAATACTCAGGAAAAGATACAATTTAAAATATAACCTTTTCTCCTTGGCAGCACTATTACCCAGCTTTGGCAGCTACCAACTCAGCTGCCTTCCACAAATCCTACTCCAAGGTGCCAGATTTCCAGCATACCCATGGATCAGATTTGAATGCTAGAAATGCCATTGGATATCTACAACTCAGGAACTATGATGTTCAACATTATAATGTCCAATGTCTCTTTTGGCTGTAGACCAAGACACTGAAGGCCCTAACAGCAAGAAAAATAAGAGGCTGTTCATATACATTTTAGCTAGCAGCAGGATATTTTCTAGTCTGCCTCAGACTGTGCCCTGCTAGTTTCCAGTCTGCAGCACACTGGTCAGTCCATCCCTTCCTGTAGAAAAGACAAAATACTACAGTTCTATTATAAGATCCATAGAGCAGGTGCTACATAAAGAACAAGGGCTCAAACTACACAAAATTCAAAGAAACCATGCTTTCTTTGGTGGTCTCCCTTGCAGGACATCATCACTAAACAGCGCAGTTTAGGTGTGGAGAGGAAAGGTGTTAGGACTAACCTAGCTGCTTTCCCTTAATCCATGCTTGAGGAATGTCAATGAGAAAATAGCTCATTACCCTACCTTATTAACCCTACCTGCTTGCCTCCTGTCCTCCATGGTCTAGTGGCATTGCTGACTCCAATTGCAGAAGTAGTAGCGAGGTGCTGGTGGCTCATGAGGGACTCATGCTTCTTACGAATTTGGTGCAAGGGTTCATTCTTTTTCAAGTCTAGCTTAATATTTAATATTTGAAGTAATCAGATTGTATGGATATATTTGTAAAAAGCAAACAAAAAGGCCACAAACATCTCTTCCCTATTCAATCAAATATTTGTCCATCTCCTCTTTCCCTTTACCCTGTCTTCAGGTCTGTATTGCTCAGCAGTAATATCTACCTGTGATTTATTTATTTATTTATTTACATGCTTTAATTTATTTCTCTCTCTATTCTGTTCTGTCCTTCATTCCCAAGTGAAGAAAACCTTTTAAATCAAGCAAACCCAGTATACATCCACACTGTCTGGAAGCAAATCTATGTTATCAGTCTTTAAAAAGGAGAAAACATATTTTCAACAGAATCATAATATACAGGCTCATGCATTGGTCTAGATCCCAAGTTTGATGCTGAGGACTCTGGTGATGTGTCAGTGGCTGCTGATAGTGTGTGTGCCTGATGGGAGTTGCATCCTTCTCACCCAGCCTATCATCCTTTAAACCTGAGAGACTGGGCTGATGTCTGGGCCTCTCTCTGTAATCTTTGAGATGTTGTGGAGATCAGGAGGCATCCCTGAAGATTGGAGGAAGGCTAAGGTCACCCCCATTAAGAAGGGTTCCAAGGAGGATCCAGCCAATTATAGACCCATTAGCCTCACTTCAGTCCCTGGGAAAGTCATGGAGCAAATCCTTCTGGAGACTATCACAAGCCAATTGAAACAAGTCAACATGGATTTATCAGGGGAAAATTGTGCATAACAAACCTGATTGCCTTCTATGACAAAATAGTCCACTCAGCTGATGCAGGACAAGTGGTAGACGTCATCTACCTCCACTGTTTTTAGACTTTTGATATGGTACTTCACAGCCTCCTCCTGGAGAAACTGACTTGGCATGGCCTGGACAAGTGGTCTGTATGGTGGGTGGGGAACTTGCAGACAGACCATACCCAGAGGGTGCTAGTAAATAGTTTATCCTCCATCTGGTATTGGGTCACAAGTGGAGTCTCTCAAGGATCAATATTGGGCTGGATGCTGTTGAACATCATAGAATGCTGTTGAATCATAGAATCATAGTATCGACTGGGTTGGAAGGGACCTCAGAGGTCATAAATTCCAACCCTTGATCCACTACCGTTGCAGTTACCAGACCATGGCACTGAGTGCCACATCCAGTCTCTTTTTAAATATCTCCAGGGACGGAGAATCCACTACTTCACTGGGCAGCCCATTCCAATGACGGATCACCTTCTCGGTAAAGAAATTCTTTCTAATATCTAACCTAAACCTCCCCCTGCACAACTTAAGACCGTGCCCTCTTGTCTTGCTGGGAGTTGCCTGGGAAAAGACACCAACCCCCGCCTGGCTCCAACCTCCTTTCAGGTAGTTGTAGAGAGTGATGAGGTCTCCTCGGAGCCTCCTCTTTTCCAGGCTGAACAGCCCCAGCTCCCTCAGCCTCTCTTCATAGGATATGTGCTTAAGTCCCTTCACCAGCTTAGTTGCCCTCCTTTGGACCTGCTCCAGGACCTCGATATCCTTCCTTAACTGAGGGGCCCAGAACTGGACACAGTACTCAAGGTGTGGCCTCACCAGGGCTGAGTACAGGGGCAGAAGCACTTCCTTGGACCTGCTGGCCACACTGTTCCTGATGCATGCCAGGATGCCATTGGCCTTCTTGGCCACCTGGGCACACTGTTGGCTCATGTTCAGCTTCCTGTCAATCCAAACTCCAAGGTCCCTCTCTGTCTGGCTGTTCTGCAACCACTCTGTGCCCATCCTGTAGCGCTGCTTGGAGCTGTTGTGGCCAAAGTGCAGGACCCGGCACTTTGCTGTGTTGAACCTCATCCTGTTGGAATCAGCCCAGCTCTCTAGTCTGTCCAAGTCCCTCTGCAGAGCCCTCCTGCCTTCCAGCTGATCCACACTCCCGCCCAGCTTAGTGTCATCTGCAAACTTGCTGATGATGGACTCAATCCCCTCATCTAAATCATCAATAAAGATGTTAAACAGAACTGGGCCCAACACTGATCCCTGGGGGACACCACTAGTGACCGGCTGCCAACTGGATGCAGCACCATTCAGCACCACTCTCTGGGCCCGGCCCTCCAGCCAGTTCCTAACCCAGCACAGGGTGCTCCTGTCCAAGCTGTGGAGGACAGCTTTTTCAGGAGGATGCTGTGGGAGACAGTGTCAAAGGCCTTGCTGAAGTCCAGGTAGACCACATCCACCGCCTTCCCCTCATCCACCAGTCGGGTCACCTGATCATAAAAGGAGATCAGGTTGGTCAGGCAGGACCTGCCCTTTCTAACCCCATGCTGGCTGGGTCTGATCCCTTGCCCATCCTGCAGGTGCTGTGTGATTGCACTGAGGATGATCTGCTCCATAACCCTGCCAGGCACTGAGGTCAGGCTGACAGGCCTGGAGTTTCCCGGGTCCTCCTTCCGGCCCTTTTTGTGGATTGGCGTGACATTCGCCAACTTCCAATCATCTGGGATGTCCCCAGTGAGCCAGGACTGTTGGTAGATGATAGAGAGGGGCTTGGCAAGCTCTTCTGCCAGCTCTCTCATCACCCTTAGGTGGATCCTATCTGGTCCCATAGACTTGTGGGGGTCCAAGCAGCTCAAGAGGTCACTGACTGTGTCCTTCAATATTACAGGGGGGCTGTTTAGATTCTTGTCACCTTCTACAAGTTCCATAAGCCAGCTGTCCTCAGATAATCTCTCTTACTGTTGAAAACTGTGGCAAAGAAGGTGTTAAATACCTCAGCCTTTTCTTCATCTTTGACAACTATATTCCCACTCATGTCCAGTAAAGAATGGATGTTTTCCTTGCACCTCCTTTTGCCATTAATGTATCTGTAGAAGGACTTTTTTTTATCCTTCATAGAGGTGGCGAGATTCACTTCAAGTTGCGCCTTTGTCTCTCTAATTTTCTTTCTACATAACCTGACTATATACCTGAATTCCTCCCGAGTAGTTAGCCCTCTTTTCCATAACCAGTAGGCCCTCTTCTTTACCCTAATTTCTTTCAAAGTCTCCCTGTTCAGCCAGACCAGTCATCTTCCCCTCCAGCTCACCTTTCAGCACACCAGGACAGCCTGCTCCTGCTCCTTGAAATATGCCCATCCCTCCTGGACCTCCTGGATCCCCCCAGGGATCAGTGTTGGGCCCAGTTCTGTTCAACATCTTCATTGATGATTTAGATGAGGGGATTGAGTCCATCATCAGCAAATTCGCAGACGACACTAAGCTGGGGGGGAGTGTTGATCAACTAGAAGGCAGGAGGGCTCTGCAGAGGGACCTGGACAGACTGGAGAGTTGGGCTGATTCCAACGGGATGAGGTTTAACACGGCTAAGTGCCGGGTCCTGCACTTTGGCCACAACAACCCCATGCAGCGCTACAGGCTGGGGACAGAGTGGCTGGAGAGCAGCCAGGCAGAAAAGGACCTGGGAGTCTGGATCGACAAGAAGCTGAACATGAGCCAGCAGTGTGCCCAGGTGGCCAAGAAAGCCAATGGCATCCTGGCCTGTATCCGGAACAGCATTGCCAGCAGGTCCAAGGAAGTGATTCTGCCCCTGTACTCAGCCCTCGTGAGGCCACACCTGGAGTACTGTGTCCAGTTCTGGGCCCCCCAGTTCAGGAAGGATATCGAGGTCCTGGAGCAGGTCCAAAGGAGGGCAACCAGGCTGGTGAAGGGACTCGAGCATAGACCCTACGAGGAGAGGCTGAGAGAACTGGGGTTGTTCAGCCTAAAGAAGAGGCGGCTCAGGGGAGACCTCATCGCTCTCTACAACTACCTGAAAGGAGGGTGTAGCCAGGTGGGGGTTGGGCTCTTTTACCAAACGACTTTCAACAAGACAAGAGGGCATGGACTTAAGTTGTGCCAGGGGAAGTTTAGGTTAGATATTAGAAAGAATTTCTTTACGGAAAGAGTGATCCGTCATTGGAATGGGCTGCCCAGGGAAGTAGTGGATTCTCCGTCCCTGGAGATATTTAAAAAAAGACTGGATGTGGCACTCAGTGCCATGGTCTAGCAACCGCAACGGTGGTTCAAGGGTTGGACTCGATGATCTCTGAGGTCCCTTCCAACCCAGCCAATTCTATGATTCTATGATTCTATGATTCTATTTTCAAGGGCTGTTTCCCAGGGTATACTCTGAACTGGTCTTCTAAATAGGCCAAAATCTGCCCTCCGGAAGTCATAGAATCATAGAATCATAGAATTAGCCGGGTTGGAAGGGACCTCAGAGATCATCTAGTCCAACCCTTGACCCACCGGAGCAGTTGCTAGACCATGGCACTGAGTGCCACATCCAGTCTTTTTTTAAATGTCTCCAGGGACGGAGAATCTACCACCTCACCGGGCAGTCCATTCCATAGCCTAATCACCCTCTCCGTGAAGAAATTCTTTCTAATATCTAACCTAAACCTCCCCTGGCACAACTTAAGACTGTGTCCTCTTGTCTTGTTGAAGGTCGTCTGTGAAAAGAGTCCAGTTCCCACCTGGCTACACCCTCCTTTCAGGTAGTTGTAGACAGCAATGAGGTCTCCCCTGAGCCTCCTCTTCTTCAGGCTGAACAGCACCAGCTCTCTCAGCCTCTCCTCATAGGGCCTGTGCTCGAGTCCCTTCACCAGCCTGGTTGCCCTCCTTTGGACCTGTTCCAGGACCTCTACATCCTTCTTAAACTGAGGGGCCCAGAACTGGACACAGTACTCGAGGTGTGGCCTCACCAGCGCTGAGTACAGGGGAAGAGTAGTACAGGAAGTCCAATGTAGACGTTTTATTGACAATCCTCCTTGTATCCCTGAGTATTGAAAACTCTATTATTTCATGATCACTGAGTCCCAGACAACCACCAACCACTACATCTCCCACCAGCCCCTCTCTGTTTGTGAAAAGAAGATCAAGAGGTGCTCTGTCCCTGGTAGGCTCAGTTACCAGCTGCAGCAGGAAATTATCTTCTATGCACTCCAGGAATCTCCTAGACTGCCTCCTCTCTGCTGTGTGGAGTTCCCAGCAGACAGCTGGCAGGTTAAAGTCACCCACAAGAACGAGGGACGACAATTTTGAAACATCCGCCAACTGTTTGTAGAATAATTCATCACCCTCATCCTCCTGATTGGGTGGTCTGTAACAGACTCCCACCAGGATATCAGCCTTGTTTGCCTTCTCCCCGATTATGACCCGCAGGCACTCCACCTTATTATTATCGACTTCAACTTCCACAGAGTCAAGAGACTCTCTAACATACAGGGCTACCCCTCCACCTCTCCTACCCTGCCTGTCCCTTCTGAAGAGCCTGTAGCCACCCATGGCAGCACTCCAGTCATGGGATTCATCCCACCACGTTTCTGTGATAGCAACTACATCATAGTTTTCCTGTTGCACGATGGCTTCCAGCTCCTCTTGTTTGTTGCCCATGCTGTGTACATTGGTGTACATGCACTTCAGCTGGGCTGCTGATTTGTCTCTTAACTTGGGCTGTCCACCCTTGGGCTCCTTTCTGGAGAGCCCGGTTTCAACCCCTACCCCCTTCAATCCTAGTTTAAAGCCCTCCTTATCAGCCCCGCCAACTTATGGGCTAGTGTCCTTTTTCCCCTGTTAGATAGATGCAGCCGACCTGGTATGCTGAAATGTGGCCCATAGTCAAAAAACCCAAAGTTCCTCCGGTGGCACCAATCCCTTAGCCGCCTATTGATGAGGTAGGTTTTCCTGCTCCTCTCCTCATTCATCCCTGCTACTGCAGGAAGTGAGGCGAACACCACTTGTGCTCCTGTCCCATCAACCAATCGACCCAGGGCCTTGAAGTCCTTTTTAATCACCCTAGTACTTCTTCCATTGATGTCATCACTGCCAGCCTGGACTATCAGCAGTGGACAATAATCAGAGGGCCGGATGAGCTGAGGGAGTCTCCTACTAATATCACTCATCCGGGCACCAGGAAGGCAGCAGACCTCTCTGTGAGATAGGTCTGGTCGACATATAGGGCCCTCAGTTCCCCTCAGAAGGGAATCACGAACTACAGTCACCCTTCTTTTCTTCTTTGTAGCTGATGTTGTAACTCTTCTGGTAGATGGGGGGCGAGCAGGAGACCTTTCAGATAGGTCTTCCTCTTGCCTGTCCTCTGCCTGATTTTCTGAGTCCAGGGCCTCATATCTGTTCTCTAAGGGCACCTGGGGGTGTGGTGGAGGTTGGGAGGGCATTCTTTTACCTCTCCAATGACAGACCTGTTTCCATTCCCCCCCATCCTCCTGGTTTGCATCAACTGCCTGATGGCTGGAGGGGCAGGGCTTCACTGTCTCCTTCTGGTACTCTTTTGGGGTCGAAAGGGTATGACTCCACCAGTCAATTTCCCTTTCACTGTCCCTAATACTTCTAAGTCTCTCCACCTCCTCCTTGAGCTCTGCCACCATGCTTAGCAAGTCATTCACCTGCTCGCATCGCAGGCAGACCCCATTCCCACTGTCCTCAGGTGCTAATACCAGGCTTAAATGCTCTGCGCAGCCAGAGGCCTGAACAGCTACGTCCATCTTCATATCCTTCTTAAGGGGTTCCATCTGTGTGGACACACACTTCATCCCAACAGTAACAACTTTGGCTTTTTTTGACACCATTCCTGGCTGTGCCCCTCCTGCTTGCTCTGCTTGCGCCAACTGCCTCGCTAACTGCCGCGTCACTTTCATCTCTGCCAGCTCCTGTTCGCTGCGCTCTGGGTCGCTGGCGCTCCCAGCAGCCACTTAAATCCCTCCTGCCAGGCTGGGTGCCTCCCTCTTACCAGCTGATTGGCCTCACTGGACACCTTTCAGCAGAAAGGTTGTGCAGCACGCTGCCGGTAGCCGGTTTTCTTGGGGTTTTTGGGGGGTTTTTTTTGGTTTGGTTTGGTTTGGTTTGGTTTGGTTTGGGTTTTTTGTGTTTTGTGTGTGTGTGTGTTTTTTTGGTTTGGTTTGGTTTTTTTGGTTTTGGTTTTGGTTTTTTTTTTTTTTTTTTTTTTTTTCCATAAGCAGCCTGGGTGAAACACATTCCATTATTTGAAAAAAAACACATTCCTAAAGTACTCACATCTGCATTTCTCTGTCCACATTACAACGCCAAAATGTGCAGAACCAGCCCTACCTGTTAAAAAGGGTTGTTCATGCCTTAGGAAAGCACATAATTTTCCAAAACCATAAACCAAAGGGCCAGTAGACCAAAGTCTGCAAGATGAGAACCTCTTTGGGGCACATGTACTAACTTATTCACAAATGACCATACTCTGCTTTATCCTGTTGTTCTTTAGTTTACACAGAATAAACATTCCAGTCTGCTCGACATAACACACAAAGGCTCATTTCTAGCTTACAGGACTAGGCATTGTATTGTGGTTTTTTTGGCCCCCGATCTGAAAACAGAAGACTTGCACTAGGCATATTACTCTTTTTCTAAGCAGAAAAAAAAAAATCAATCTGCTCTCAAAAAATGGCCTTTAAGTGTATTCTGCTTCTTCAGGAGAAGAGTAGGTACTCAGTTCGGTGCTACAGTGTACTCCTTCCTTGTTACTGCTGGTATTGGAATTTGCTTGGCTGCACTATCAGCCAGGGTAGAGAATTGACATGACTCAAATGTTTCTTGCTCCCTGTCAAAGCATACAGACTTAGGGATGAGCCTCTTCACTCTCTGGAGGGCTTTAATGAAAGAAATAGTCATTCACTGTCTTCTGGCCCTGAGCCCTGGGTTTGGTCATCCACTTGGGCCAAATTTTTCCTTTGGGCATGGCTTAGGGCGGTCACACAATGCCTTCAGTGGCAATCCTGCCCACTAAGCTGAGAGCACAGTTTAGCCATAAAAGCTGACACAAATCCTGCTGCAAAGGCTTCCTTTTGTTCTTTGTTACCTTAGGAAGAATTTCAGCCTCCCATGCAGCTGTTATTTTTATCCAACAGTAACACTTCAGAGCTATTTAAAAAAAAAGAACAAAAAAACACTCTGCTTAAAAAAAGCATTTCAAGTACCATTTCTCTTGCAATGCGGCTTTTAGGCACCATGCTTAACTATGTGGGTTTCCTTTTTATGTGTTGATTTAGGTAGCTGCATTTTCTGTAGCAGGGATGAAAATAAGACATGTATTTTAAAGAACAGTGCGTACCAAAGTGCATAGCACCAGGCTCTCATTCCTTTTCTGATATTAAAGAATATTTTATTGTGCAGGTTTTCCTATTGCATCTGTGAGACTATCTGTGGAATAGTGAAGCTATTGCCATTTAACTCTTCATTACAGCAGTGTCTCTGTAAACTGTAGCCATGCATCAAAACAGCACATTTCCTAGGATAATGCCAACAAAACCCTAAACAAACAATGAATCCCCCTTATGATTAGCTGCATGCTGTCACATTTAAATGGGCAACAAGCTATATATGCAGGCTTGGATCAGTATTTTTCAGATATAACATCTTTTATAGCATTTATTTTAGAGAATCATAGAATGGTTTCAGCTGGAAGAGACTATCTAGTTCCTGCATGGGCAGGAACATCTCCTACTAGACTAGGTTGCTCAGTACCCTGTCCAGCCTAGCCTTGAACACTTCCATGGAGGGGCCAGTCACAGCTTCCATGGGCAACCTGTTTCAGCATCTCACCACCCTCGTAGGAAATAATTTTTTCCTAATGTCTAGTTTAAATCTCCCCTCATCAGTTTTAAACCATTGCCCATTGTACTCTCACTACAAACCCATGTAAAAACCCCCACCCCAGCTTTCTTGTAGGACCTCTTCAGATATTGGAAAGCCACTGTAAGGTAACCTCAGAGCCTCCTTTTCTCTGGGCTGAACAACCCTAAACTCTTTAGCCTGTCTTCATGGGGGGGGGGGTACTCTAGCCCCCCGATCATTTATGTGGGTCTCCTCTGGATCCAGTCCAGGAGCTCTGTGTCCTTTGTATGGTGGGGACTCCGGAACTGGACACAGTAGTCCAGGTAGGGTCTCAAAAGAGCAGAATAGAGGGGGAGAATCACCTCTCTCATCATATGTCTATAGCATGATTTAATTAAATCATAATTATTATTTTTCATATTATGCAAATGACTGAAGTCTCTATATAAACGCTGTTCTTCCAAGATTCTTGAAATAGTATTGCTTGAAATGGACATTCTCTGATCGTCTGCTGTTGTCTTTTGCATTGGTGATCAGTGTGGAAAAAACCAGTGCAGATATTGAATGTAAGCCTGAATACAGACAGTGTCCCTAGAGTTTTTCCATTCATAATGGAGTGACTCAGACTTTGAAGGAGTTCAGATCATAAAATCAGCTAAAAAATTTTATGCATGTAAACTGATTCTGTTGGAAATGGATGATCCGTTCTTTGATTTCAAAGGACTTCAGGAATACTACAAAACACTTCTTCAAGTGCAAATCGGGATCTTTGCCCATCGAATTGAAGGGAACAGAACTGCTTTGTACATATACTTCAGCCAGTGGGCTTCTGCTTAAGATGAGCAGAAAGTGTGATGAACAATGAGGAGCATGGGAGTCCTTTGCTTTAGTAGTCACCCATTTGCCCTGACCTGAAGGTGTGCTTTTCATCTGAGGATGTTTCAGGAAATGAAAATATATGGAGATACTGACTTTATTTTGATGTTTATAATGACCATTTGGGTTTTTTTTTTCTCTCTGAAAAAAACCCCAAACAAATAAACAAAAAAACCCAAGCCAAAACAAACCTGGAACAAGATTAAACTCATGGCACGTAGGCCTATACTTGGAGACCATCACATTTTTCATTACAAAATGTGGACAAAACCAGAGACTCATTTGCAAAAAATACTTTCCTACGGACACCATAGAAAAACAAAGTTGTAATTGTCACAGGAGGTTGAAAGGGAATGATAGATTAAAATCTTGACATTTTAAAAAGACCACGTCATGGGTGCATTTTGAGTTCTGGGCTTCTAAATATGCCCTACTTCTTCCCTTTCTGTTGCCTGGACTGTAACCTATGCAAGAGGAGGAGAATTTGTATTGTTATTTGGGTTTAATTCTATTCATGGTAATTAACAATGGAACAGAAACGTACCAATGAAAGGAGAGATTTTCTCAGTAGAATGTGTATTTAGCAGGAACTGTATGCTTCTCTTCAGGAGAACCATTGTACAGAGAAAGATGAGACTAGAGTGCAAGTCTGGCATCTGGTACAAAATCCTAAATGCAGAAGATAGGCAGATTTGCTGGATTAAACTCCATGGCATACAGCCTGGCAAAGCAGCATTTACTACATGGACCAGTAAAGAAGGTGCAGCAATGAAGACTGTATACTAATAGCTCTAGTTCCAGTTAAATTTTCATTGCAATAAGGGTAGAAATCCCCACACTGCCTGTATAAAAACTAGGCAGCCCGTCCAAACTAGTCATCTTATCTCTCTCCCTGTTGCCAGTGGCGAAAGACAGACACTCCAGAGGGTGATTTAGCTTTTTTTCTATTGGTGTGTGCCCTGGGTTATCAGTTCTCATCTTCTGAAAAAAATATTTAACAGAGACAGGCTGCAGTAATACAAACTTGGTTTTTCCAAATCAAAAATGGCAGCACTGCATGTCTGAGAATGCTGAAGGAAACAATATTTTTGGCTAGTAGACATGTGAACCTGCTTCAGGATTTTGTAGGCAATGTAATAATGTGAATGCTAGTGGTTTCCAGAGCCTGAGCTGAAGCCATATTCCCACTGTGACAGCCGAAAGGGAGGTGTGCTGATATTAGGAACAGCAAGTTATTTCTCCCCCATAGCATGAAGGGGCAGGATAAAAACTCTCCAGATAATTCCAGAAATTAACATTCTCTATTAACGGAGTGGATAGCAATACAAGAGACACAGCAAATTTGCCAAAGAATTCTTTACAGTGAATTACTGTGGTGTGGATTGCAGTGCTGTATAATGATCCCTTTCTTGGCTGTAAGCTGCACATCCCTACATGAGAGGTTTGATCAAATTTTTCATCATATTAAACTTTAATCTAAAGATGAGATTGCAATACAGGTGTAAATACTGCATTTTGTTTCCAAAAAACCCCCAACATTTAACTCTTGACAAATTCCTGGTGAGGTTCTTTTTGCATACACCAGCCACACTTTCTTCTCAGGTGTATCTATTAATCTGGTGTTTCTTCACTGAAGTTAGGTGAAATAATTCCATCTTTTCAGTGATGCAGAGGAAATCAGAATCTTATGGCTGTGATGTTACCCTTCAGATTGCCTGTTCAATCAAGTCCCACATCATGACGTAGTTTTTTTTGTATAGAACAAACTATACTACAGAGAGACAGAAGGTAGCTTTGCACTTAAAGCTCCAGCACTGGTTCAAGGCCTCTTTGTGCTACTTTTAAGGACATTTAAGGGATAAACAGCTGAACTAATCCTGTAGCTCTGGATGACTCAGACTGGGAGACTCAGGAGCCCAAGAGCTGGCTTTCTCATTGATTTGTGTACACAGTGGAGGCATGGGGAGAGTGATTCCCTTGCAGAACAGTGATCCGTCCACACCATAACCACACATAAAATTTGGAGATGCTCTGTATGAAGACCACAGTTAGAGGACTATAAAATCCTCTCCAGAGAAAATAATTCTATTCCGCTGTGTACCCTAAATTCACGATATAAACACAAAACAAGGAGTTTGGTGTAACTACGTCTTTATATATTTATCTATTTCGGTATGATTCAGTTTTAAAATACCATTTACACAACCATCAATAAGACAAAAAACCTGGCATCTGGCAATCCCATAATTTCAGAGAAGTTATGATCAGAACAAGAGAGATTATTTGAGGAGTTTCAAAGAATCTTTCCCATTCTGTAATCAGACTGTTGGTGATATCATGGTTCTACCTCTGAATAATAATGCTGAAACTTTATTAGTTAATTGATAAGCCACGATACAAGGAATGGTTATCATAAGATAATCACACCCTGGGGCATATTGAGGCATGAGCTTTACACATCTGATCATATTGGGAAGATTATCTTCTGGTAACCACAGCCATGGGAACTGGCTCATTTCTATTATGAAAAATATTTTATGGTTGGGGAAAATGTGTGTTTCTACTGTAGAAAAATTATGTTGGTAGCCATTTCTCTCAAGCTGAAAAATCAGATTTCCTTTTGGAATGCTCCAGGGGAATTCCTCACTATCCATGCTATTTTAAGGCAAAAATAATTTCTAAACAGGTGATATGCTTGAAAGTAAGTTTTCACCTATCACATACATCAATATAAATACATACATATGTATATATACACACATACATACAGAAGAGGATTTCAGGAAAAAATAACCAATGAAAGGTTTACTGTAGACATGCAAAATAAAGAAAGAGATTGCCTTGTTTTCTTTAAAAAACAAACAGGCTAACAGGCTGACTCATCAGGGATTGTTTCTGATGTCATTTTTCCACACATCAGTTTTCTGCTTATACACATCAGCATCCTATATGCAGTTAGTTTTTGTCTACTATTTACTAATAGGAAATGGCAATGCTGATAGAAGTTTCAGTTAATGGGAAAAGAGAAAAAAAAGAAAGAAAACAGTACATTGCAGTGAACAAGGAAATAAACTTTTCACATTATACTGGTTAGAAGTAACAATCCCAGTTGGGTGTGTAGATTGAAAAGTACAAATGCATTCTGTTTTTATGAACAAACTCATTGCAGACAATTGCAGACATTTTGAAAGTGCTGTCTGTGAGTGTTCATAAGATGCACCAATGAAAAAAAAATCTCTAATTTGCAATTAAAGGTGATTTCAAACAGCAACTTTTATATGTTTGGAATAATTTATGTATGAAATGTTTGTGCACACAGTCCTTGATCAGTAGTGACAGAAGAGAACATTTTGTTGAGTAAGAGGAATGTTTTGTTGAGAATATGATCTCACGTATGTGTTTCCCCCCAACCCTGATCTCACAGACTGGGAAATGGAAGGCACAGGAAGATGAAATTAGTCCCAACCTACCCAAGACACCGATGACAGAGCCAAAGCAGGATCTCAATGTGGAACAATTTTCTCTGCTCTGAGTTATTGTGTATCTGAGAGAGCACAATCACTAGCCAGAGCGCATGATTATGCTCTTCTTTACACCTGATCAGGTGGAAAAGTTTAGCCACTGGGAAAACACAAACTGCCTTTCTGGGAAACCACTGCAGGTGATCCTTAGTGCAGAAAGTAGAAAACCAGGAGGTGAGCTGTGACATTTTAAAGAAGGCACAGCTGGTAAGAGGCCTCCAAATCGAAGGGAATCTGTGGCAAAGCAACAGCTGCATCACACCCCATCTTCTTACTTCCATGCTCACCTCCATCCTCTCTGCTGGTTATGATTTTTCTAAACTTCATCTGCATTTAGTAGGTACGTACGGTTCTTCTATAAAATAAAGGAAGATATTTTTATAGGAGGATTTTTCTTGGTGTTCCCTTTTTCACACACACCTTTTCCATCTCTATTTCCTGCCATTGTTCTTGGCCACAGCTGTCTGTACAGTCCAATCACATGAAGTTTTGTGATCACGTAGAAATTGGAACAACTACTAAGGCTGTTTCAGCTAACTCAGGACTTTTCCAGTGATCTACCAGGACAGTTCCTTTGTTCCTATTTCAGCATGGTGCTATTACAGTTTTTCTTGCAGTTGTGAGAAGAGAAGGACTTGTGGAAGATGTGACAGTAGGTGGCTGTTTTGACCACACTGACCACGGAATGGTTGAATTTGAAATTTTCCATCTAATGAGAAGGAAAACCCACCAGAGTTCCTACTCTGGACTTCAGGAGAGCAAACTTTAAAAACTATTCAGGGAGTTACTTAGCAGAGTACCCTAAGAATCTGCTTTTGACCACCACGAGTGCTGGTCAGACCTTAATAATCACCTTCTGGAAGCAAAGGAGCAAGCAGTTCTACTGTGTTGTAAGTCAGTCAAGCATGGCAGAAGATATCTTGGCTGAACAGGGAACTCTTCATGGAGCTGAAGAGGAAGAAGAAAGTTTATGATTTCTGGAAGCCAGGTCAGGCTTCACAGAAAGACAACAGAGCTGTGGTTTGCATATGCAGGGAGAAGACATGTAAATCCAGAGCTCAGTTGGAGTTAGAACTTGTTAGTGTTGTGTCAGACAAAAAAAAGGCTTTTTAAAGAATATAACAGCAAGAAGAGGTCTAAAGAAAACATTGTACCAGTACTTGTTGAAGATGGTCATCTCACAAAAAGGATGAAGAAAAGAGGAGGCATTTAATGCATTTTTTGCCTCAGTCTTTAATATTAGTGGCAGAGCCTGGGCTACCCGGTCCTCTGAGTCAGAGGACCATGACTGTGCAAACAATGAGGTTACATTTGCAGACACTGATATTGCAAAGGAACAGCTACATCAGCTGAATGTTCACAAGTCCACGGGGCCTCATAGAGTACTGAAAGTGCTGGTGGATGTTATAGCAGAACTTCTCTCAAGGTGATTTCCATAAATCCTTATTTCCTAAGTCCTTAGCCATTTATTCAGCACTTGGAAACGTCATTCTGTGGTAAAGCAGACTATATGCCACATTAGCTACTCTAAGCAAACTGCCATTCAAAAACTTATTTAATGCAGGAGAGAATGTCCATTTGTATTGTTTCGTTTTCCTTAAAGTGCTCACAAGATCAGGAAGACATTGTATCTATTAACATAACCAAGAATAAGCAGAGCAGGTCCCAGAATGGGAGGTCCACAGCACCAGTTCATCCAGTACTAAAATTAGTAAAAATCCTTCCACTGACTTTTAAGTACACTGGATCACGTGGTTAGTCACCACAGCATGATACATATAGATGGACAGTTTCTTATAAATATATATGCTCATATTTTAATACTAAAGTTCTCTTTACAAATCTTTACTTGTGTTCAGCAGCATATAGGGAAATAGAAAATAGGGATTAGGTTTTTAAAAGTAAATACTTTGCATGTCCCAAAATAGCTAAAATAGAAAAAATTCTGCACATATGAAGACATAAGTTTTGTCAGGTTCTCATATACTTAGCTCTTAACATTTTACTTCCATTTTAGGTAAGAGAACTGCAATAAAGTTTAAGGGATGTAACTCTGTGCTAACTTGAGTTTCATTTAGGACAAGAAAAAAGAAGTCAGTTTCTTCTTTCTTCTTAACAAGTAAATACATGTTACATTGCCACAAAAATTGATCACAGTTTACTGCCAAAGGTGAGAGCTATTCCATGCAATCCAAGTGTACTCATACTAAAGGGACATCCCTCAACATTTTATATATTTACCCATGCAAGTACCAAAGAGAGTGAAAATTATAACAGTTATTTGCAAAGCCTAACAGAAATAAGTTATTTTGTTGTATAAGAACTATATACACTGGGAACAATTTACAGCTATGGGTTGTTCAGCACTTTTGCAGTTTTCTTCCATGAGTCACAAGAGCACGTAGACCCCACAGTGTGCAAAGGCCTGTGAGGGGCCTGAATAGTGAAAGTGGGACTCAGGAAGTAGTTGTTTTACTAGAGAAATAAAGTTAGGGAAAGCAATTTAACAGGAAACCTGATGTTCCTTTAGCTAGTAAAGGTCTTTCCATGTGCTCTGCTTTTATAGATATACATAAGTGCACAAAATCCCACCTCCTTGTCATGACTCCAAGGAGATTACGTTGCCAGATGCTGCAGCATTATTCACCTTTTTTATTGTTTTGTGGGACAACACTGAATTGAGAGACCAGACTATTCTCCCTTATGCGATGTGCAGTAACTCATATTCATATAGACACTTAAACACACAATATTGTCATTAATAAAACTTTTTTTTATTAGAAGATAATAAGATGTCTATTTTTATATAACAAAATTTTATTACCTTATTGTTATTTTTTTCTGTAGACAAACAGGCTAACAAAGTATACATGTTAAAATTGCTTCCCTAGGTTCTGCCATATAATGTCAATACAAACACTTTTCATTTGCAGATGTAATAAAAAAATCCTTTTGTGTATTAGTAAAAGCTCTCTTGGATGTTACTTTCTGGTTTATGAATTGCTTTCAAAGCTGTTTAGGTGACACCAGGCTGTTCATGATACAATCCAATAAGTACAGTGTCATCCTGGAAAGTTGCAGGCAAAAGTATATAAAAATATCTAGTGAAACACAGAAGACAGAAACATAAAATTGTGTTTAGTACTGAAAGCAAAACTAGAATCTTTTTTAACCAAATATTTATGTAGTGTGAAAAGCAAGCCTAGTTTAGTCATGAACACTGCACAGTTCACGTGCATGTTACATTGAAGGAAACATGTCTTCAGAACACCATTCACTTTGTGGTAAGGATTGCTATACTAGATTTTTAAGGTGCCCAGTTTGAAGAGTATGCCTGAAGCATCCACATATGCTTCTGGCGTAATGGGGAGAGTCATGTAATTTTGGATGCTATGGCTGTTGTAGTACAACATAAGGATAAAAGAAGCAGCACCTGCATTTGCTTAATTCAGCTGTAACTAGGGGATTACCAATGATCTGTTCATATGAAACCCCTTTACTATTACTGCAGAAACAATTAGTCATTTCCAGGGTTACAGTTTATCTTATCCCAAATTGGATGTCTAAGCTTGGTCAGACAGCTTTCACCCTTAAACTGGCACTTCTTTCTAGTGCTGTAATGAGGTATTGGGTCTCAGTTGTAGCAGCCATGAATCCTACCAACAATACCTACTGGAGTCATAGCTGATTCAGAAGCAGAGAAGAAAAAAATCCAGTGTATGAAGAAGGAGAAGAGGTATGTGCAAAACCATGCAGGAATGTGATCTCATTCAGGATGGGGATGGGAGACCATTAGGGCCAGATCTGTTTTGTGTTTCTGGAGAGAAGCCCTTCCTTAGCTGGAGGGGTACAATGCCACAGGTTTGGCAGAGAAGTCCATGCAGACAAAATGCTTAACAGTGTGAGTGAGTGGAACTGATCCCTCAGGGCACATCTGCTTCCTGGAATAGCATCAAACTGCGACTGATTCTTCCTCAGCCTCTATGCTGAGCAGAAGGAGAAAACGATGTTGCAACTTTCTCCTTGAGCAGACTTCTCTGTCCTCCACAATATTGCTGACAGTACCATCCGTTTTCTTGGAAAAGCTGAAAATTCTGGTGGTAAATATTATGATGGCTAGGAAAGCCATTCAAATAGGAGCTTCCAGAAGCTTTTCACTCTGGATTAGATGAAAGGCTAGGCTGACAACACTACAACTAAGGTCTGTCCTAAGCACTAGCAACTGTTGGAATAAGATCTCATTGATGTACCCTCAAGTCCTACAGGCCACCATTTCAATATCTTGCTTTACAGTATGGTTGCTAGGTGTTACTCTTGCTATGTAAGAGAATCGTTTTTCATCTCATCCCAGATGAGGTCCAGGACCTGGATACAGAAGTCTTGATGGCTTACTGTCCTGGTTTGTGCCAGGATAAAGGTGATTTTCTGTCTTGTACTTTTGCTTTTAGCTAAGTCTCTTGTAAGTAGTTGCACTTGCCGAAATTAACAGCAAGTTTCTCAGACAGTGTCTGCTTCTAGGACTAATAATACTTAATGTTTATAGTTACTGCTAGAGACTGGTATGCCGAGTCAAGGACACTGCTCAGCTCTGAGGAAAACTTTTACCCTCCAGGAGGAAGAAAAAGATTACACCTGCAGCCCTCCTTTGGGGAGGAACGGACAAGATAGATGCCAGAATTGACCAAACAGATTATTCCATCCCATACACGTCATACTCAGTATAAATTTGAGGCATCACGAGGGCCAAACCATGATTTCCTGCTTCCCTTCCTTCCCCCGGCATCCTGGAAGGATTCCGTCCATTCACCTGCCTGTGGTCCTGATCTGTGCCAGCCCATATCTGTGTGTTCCTGCCTCCAGTTCCCGACTGCTGCCGACTCCAGGAGTCCAGCCTGGACTTTCCCAGGGCTGCCCTGCAGCCTTGGTTGTGACGTGAGAGTTACTGGGGGAAAAGAGGAGAAGGAACGTGGTATCCATTTTCCTGTATATTTATATATATTTGGTAATTTTTCCTATTTATCATTAGTGTTTCATTAAAGTTGTGTAGTTCAGTTTCCAACCCATTCAGCTTCTCTCCCTTATTCTCTTTCCTTTCTTTATCATGGAGGAGAGAGAGATTAATAGAGAGCATCTGTCACTCAGTTTAATTGCCGGGCCAGTGTTAAACCATGACAGAGGGAGATTTGCATATAGCTATTTATTACTTGTTTGGTTAAAAATTATAGCATGAATACAATGCATTAAATAACCTCACAGGCTGCTGAAACTAGTTGTAGCTCAGACCACCTCAGAGCATTTCAGTATTATTTTTTGAATGTTCATCAGTTATGATACGTGGTGTTTAAAAATGTTATTGACCAAAATTTTTTCAACCTTTGCATTTTAGTTTTTCTCATAAAAAAATAAAGGACAACATAGCGGGATGCTTTCTTTTTACAGTCTACATTTGTTTTTATTAATTGCTTTGATTTCTTCAGCACCAATTTGATTTCCTGGTGTATAGGGATATGTTAGTGCCTCTTTAAATCACTTATGAGTCTTTTAATAGCACCCGTGTTTATAGAAGCGGCCAGAAACTAGTCAGAGCAGCAGTGTGCCCCTAGCTATATCTTGCATGTTTGTGTATTATTTAGTAAGTGCAGTTATCTGGGACTCAATTGTACTGCATGGTTTCTTCCTACTGGTTTTGTTGTGAAACAAGGAAAAGACATATAATGACCCACAGCTCTAAATACCTTCCAGCATTTAGCATGCCAAAAGCCCTCAAGGTTTCACTACATGGTTCAATTCATCAGCATTTCCAGCTGTGAATGCTCCTACATATTCTCTCTCTCTCACACACACACACAAAAAAACATTAAAAAAAAAAAAAAAAGCCAACTTTATAAAGCCCCACTTACATTATTCTTCGTATTTCCAGCCCACCCAACTCTCAAGCCTCATACTCTTTGGATGGCTGAGAGATGAGAGACTATGTAACATGCCTGGAATGTTTCTAAATCCTGGAAACAGAAGACCAAAGAAGAATCAGAGTTTACAGAGTATAGAGTCTTACATGGAGACTATTCTTCTGTTCCTGAGCTCCCAAATAGCTCAGAAAGCATCAGAGTTGGGGGAGTGCTCTATTTTTGTCATAAAACTTTTACCAAACACACAATTAAATGGGTTCAGTGCAAATACACTTCGTATAAATCAGGAACTGTGAGGAACATGGTTTGGGACAGTTTTTGCTTAGGTCAATTTCAGAAAAAGTATAAGGAATTTAATTTTTCATATTTTTATTAGCTGTGAATTCTTCAGTATGAAGGACCATTACTACCATTGAGTCAAAGAATTCTTATTTGTAAAATCCTTGGATCTTTCCTAAATTAGACTGCCACCAGATTTTTACCGGTGAAACAGCTGGGTAGTTGGCACTTGTCTGTTTGTGACAGTGCAAAATAAAGTATCATAAACATTACAGCATGTCTGTTCATGGACAATCATATTGTGTAAACAGGTTTTTCTTTTAACATTATCTGCTTTTCAAGTGAATTAAAGGCAACAAAGCTCAATTTTGCCTTACATGGTAGGCAATCTGGAGCTGGTGCAGACAGTCAGTCCTTTGACTGTATTTGATTGTCATATATTTTGATTGTCATACGAACTGCTAATGCATTCCAGTGTTACCTCATCTAGGTGATTCTGCTCTGGCAGGGGATTGGACTCTATGTAATCTTTTGAGGTCTGTTCCAACCCATAACATTCTGTCATTCTGTGATTTTGTGATTTTTATGCTGGGTTAGCTCTCTAGCCCTTTTGTCTGCTTCACTGCTATGTATATAACTGCCCACCCAGGTGTACGGTTAGGACCCGTGTGCTACCATTCCCCCATGGACACACCACTGTTTCTCTTTACTTGAGTCAGAGAAGTCTCACAGCACTGCATGGGCAGAGAAGTCAAATGAACACCTTGCCACCTGCTGGGCATGAAGAAAAAGCAGTGAGGGTAAAGAAATGCCAGTGTTGGTAGCAGCTGTCTGCTGAATTTGTTTGGCTATAATGCCAAACTACATTATCAGTAAGTGTCACGGTTTAACACTGGCCCGGCAATTAAACCGAATAACAGATGCTCTTTATTAATCTCCCTCTCCTCCTTGATAAAGAAAGGAAAGAGAATAAGGGAGAGAGACTTATGGGTTGGAAACTAACCTACACAACTTTAATGAAACACTAATGATAAATAGGTAAAATTACCAAATATATACAAATATACAGGAAAATGGATACCACGTTCCTCCCTCCTTTTCCCCCAATAACTCTCACGTCACCACCGAGGCTGCAGGGCAGCCCTGGGAAAGTCCAGGCTGGACTCCTGGAGGCAGGAACACACACAGATATGGGCTGGCACAGATCAGGACCACAGGCAGGCGAATGGACGGAATCCTTCCAGGATGCCAGGTGAAGAAAGAGCAGCTGGAAGCTGGAAGCATGGCTTGGCCCTCATGATGCCTCAAATTTATACTGAGTATGACGTATATGGGATGGAATACTCTGTTTGGTCAATTCTGGCATCTATCTTGTCCGTTCCTCCCCAAAGAAGGGCTGCAAGTGGGACCTCTTTCTTCCTTCTGGAGGGTAAAATGTTTTCCTCAGAGCTGAGCAGTGTCCTTGGCTCTGCATACCAGTCTTTAGCAGTAACTATAAACACTGAGTGTTATCAGTCCCAGAAGCAGACACTGTCTGAGAAACTTGCTGTTAATTTCAGCAAGTGCAACTACTTACAAGGGACTTAGCTGAAAGCAAAAGTACAAGACAGAAAATCACCTTTATCCTGGCACAAACCAAGACACCCTCCAAACCAAAATCAAAACAACAAATTGCTTTTAACATAAGTGCAATAGTACTAACTACACAGATATACACGTTATGAGTAAATAGATGGCAGTGATAGACATCACTCAAGTGATGTTGTGTTCTGCTACATTGTTTTATTGTACAAAACACATCCTCAAAAATAGTATGATAAAGCATTGTTTATGTGTGCTTTTATTCATATATATATATATATATATATATATATATATATATATCATAGAATCACAGAATCATAGGATAGTTTGGGTTGGAAAGGGACCTTAAAGATCATCTAGTTCCGACTCCCCCTGCAAGGGTAGAGACACTTGCCACAAGATCAGGTTCCTAAAGGCCCCATCCAATCCGGCCTTGAACACTTGCAGGGAGGGGGCAGCCACAACCTCCCCTCGCCACCCTCACAGAAAAGTTTTTTCCTAATGTCTAGTCTAAATCTCCCCTTTTCAAGTTTTACAGCACCTTCCCATGCCCTTTTGCTACACACCCATGTTAAAAGCCCCATTAGATATTGGAAAGGTATAAGGTCACCTCAGAGCCTCTTCTTCTCCAGGCTGAACAACCGCAACTTCCTCATCCTATCTTCACAGAGGTGCTCCAGCCCTCTCATCATTTTTTGGCTCTCCTCTGGATACACTCAAGGAGCTCTATGTCCTTTGGATGGTGGGGACTCCAGATCTGGACAGAGTTCTGAGCAGAGTGGAGGGGAAGAATCACCTCCCTTGACCAGCTGTTTACACTTGTTTTGATGCAACCCAGGACATGGATGGTTTTCAGGGCTGCAAGCACACATTGATGGCTCTTGATAAGCTTCTGGTCCATCATCACCCCCATCCTTCCCCTCGGGGCTGTTCTCTATCTTTTCTCCTCCCAACCTGTATTTATGCATGGGATTGCCTTGACCTAGGTACAGAATCTTGTACTTGGCCTTGTTGAACTTCATCCAAGTTGCATGAATCCATTTGTCAACCTTGTCAAAGTCCTTCTGGCTAACATCCCTTCCCTCCATTGTGTAGGCTTCACAATAGTTTGGTGTCATCAGCAAACTTGCTGAGGGTGCGCTCAATTCCACTGTCCATACATGTATATATGTATTTATGTATCTGCAGTTTTGACTGCATTGTATTACATGTTGATATATGATGTTTTGGGATTACGCAATTCAATGCACTGTCAGGTTATAAAGGTGAAAACCAACAGAAGCCATATCACTGAAAATCAGTTTGAAATTTCTTAGCTTGTGCATTGTTAAAATGAGCACTTTAGCAGTACATCAACACATGTCATTAAATAACACTGTCACTACAGACTTGCCCAGAAGTAAAGCCATGGGAGAACTCCTAGCTAAGTTGAAGAAGCTTCTGTATTGAATGCCAAGCATATCAAAAAGGCAGATTGAAATGCAGCCTGCCTACACAAAAACATTCCAGAGGTGGTAAGCAAAGTGACACACTCTAATGCAGGAGGTTAGTGTCAGAATTCCATAATTACTGACCACATTAGTGAACTGACCAACATCTCAAAGAACAAAAGGCTAAAAAAAAATTATTTTTAAGTGAGCATTAAACTGATACCACTTCATGAAATAACTTCATTATTTCTTTTGCATTTACTGTATTGTGTTCAATACCTTTTTAATTCATCCTCAACTTAGGGTGAAAGATGCTTAAAACAGCATAAGAAACAAACATGCAGTGCGATGTGCCACATAGGGTTTATTATAATGCATATTTTTTGTTGGAAACATTTGCATAGCCTAGAATTGTCATTGTCTGGTGAATAGTTGTTAAAAGTTTCAAGGGAACCAAGTGGAATCAGGACTGAAAATTCCTAAGCGTACAGAACTGTTTGCATGTGGCTTATCAGTGCCTCTTGCAAAAGATGTATACAATGTAGTTGTACTTGGAAGATATCCAAACACCATATTACTGATTTCTCTCCGAAGGGCAAATAACCAGTGAGGCCCCAAATTTTATCACATGACAGTAAACCAGAGATATTTAACTTACACCTTTTTTTTTACAGCTGTGATTTATGGAAGTGTTTGTAAATTACTATCAGCATTTCCTACTAAAGAAGCAACAAGCCTATCATTGTGGCAGCCCAATTATAATATGCTAAAGCTGATTTATACTTCTTTGGCTCTATCAGGATGTTAAAGAGAACAGAAAATATCTGATAATATCTCCTCTGCAGTCAGCCACTGCCTGTATTTTATGATCTCTGACACTAGGGATTGGGATATAACTATTCAGTGCTTTTTGAGGCAAGTGCAGTGCAAGGAAGAAGTCCTTCTATATATTTTACCTGCCTTGGTTATGTGCATCTGTTTTAATTTATGAGCTTCCTGAGGCAGAACACTTGCTGAACATGCAAATTCAGCATTGGCTGTCATTTCTTAACAATTCAAATAGCCCTTCTCTGCCTTCAATATTTTCCCTGCAGATTCTGCAGCAGTGTAATATCAAGCAACAGCTTCCAAAAAGCCAAACAAATCAGTGCCTGCCTCTATTAGACTGATGGAAGCAATGGTTTTGTGAGTTTAGAGTTTCTATTGTGCTTCTGCCATTTCTGTGAGCGTAATTGTCCCTCCAGTCAAGTCAATGGGAAATTCAATATAAACATCAGCTAGGCAGAACTGATCCATACCTACCTCGTCATCCAAGCTAAATAAAAGATAGTGTAGTTGGGAAATAAAAACACCCTGTCCCTTAATTTGGGGGATAATTATGCAATGCAAAATACTATTGACTAAGGCTGTTTCAAATGCAATAGTGATGAACTTACATTTCCTAATTGGAAAGAAAATATAGGAAGCAAAATTTTCTCCAGGTGTTACCATCAAGTGGCATAATTATCACTGGAAGCACTAGCTTCAGTTCACCAGAATATTCACTGGATGTGTAATATGGGAAATCCCATGTGAGTGCTTACTCTGCCTTCCATTAGATTCTGGTTATGAGGTTTCTTTGAACCAGTTTCTTTATCAAATCATTCTTTCCACAGAACAGGGTCCTTTTGGTACATGTAAAGTTGATCTACCTTTTTATAAGTAACTACATGCATGCACATATTTGGTCATTAACAAGACTCTTCTCCAGATGTAGATTATAAATGTTTATTGAACGTTTCAACTGTTCCTGAACCAATTTTTTAATTAGAAGAGAATATAATTATTAGTTATCCTTAACACTGCTGGCTGTTAGATTTTCCCCGTGTACTTACTTCACCTATTGCCTTTCTAGAATTCTTACTTTCTGCTTTAGAAGTCAAATAAAAGTTTAGTTTTCTACTTCTCTATATCTATTTTTTTTCCTGAAATACATACTTTAAATTTCTCTTCTAATGGATTTTTTTAGACTGTGTCATCTACTTTTTGATTCTGGAACATCTAGTAAAATCTGTAAAAGCTTCCAATAATCACTCACAGTTTTCCCATTCTTTTTAATAAGTTACTTTGTTTTTAATTGTTTACAGAACTTTTTAATGAAAGAGGAAGATATGAAGCACATATTTAGGGAAGGTATATATTGTTCAACATGTTTTGATAAAAAAGGCTATACAAAAGAAATACTGTAAGCAAAAGAAATTGCTTACAAAAGAGGGTTTATTACAGGTAAAGAACTGGTAGATGACAACAGTTATTGTAGAAAAACAAAGTGAAAGGTTTCCAAATAGAACTCTGGCTGGTTTGTTTACTCTTTATTACTAAGCATGGCGTAAAAGGTAATATGTGGATGAAAAAGCTGGATATTTGGAGTATTGTGTTCAGTTCTAGGCTCCCCCATACAAGAGAAACAAGGAGACCAGAGCTAATTGGGGCATTTCTCATATAAAGAAAGGGTTCATCCTGGAGAAAGGTTCAGAGGGATCTAACCAATCTGCAAATGCCTGACTGGGGGGGGGGGGGGGAAGAAGGAGAGAGGCACAAAGAAGATGGAGCCACTCTTCCCATTTTTGCCCAAAGAAAGGACCAGAGGCAATAGGTGTGCACCAGGAAATTCCATTTCAAAGTCAGAAAATTTTGTTAACATGAGGGGAGCAAAACACTGGAATGGGTGGCCCAGATAGCTTGTGGAGTCTCTAGCATTCCAGATACTCAAAACTCTACTGGACATGGTCTTGAGCACCTTGCTTTAGGCTTGCTCTAATTGGACTAGATGAACTTGAGGTCCCTTCCAACTTCAACTGTTCCATGATTCTACAAAACACAGAGAACATTGCTGACATTTAAAAACATCAAACAAAAACCAAAAAATGTTTGTAAACTGGTCATCAATACATTTAGATCAGAAATTTAAATGAGGAAATTCTATGCAAACTGACCAACAGCGAAAAAAATAGCTTTGACACTGAATTTGATCGGTTTATGAGAAGGATTAGAAGATGGCTTCCCACAATAGCTTATACTAAGACTAACCCAATGAGCAGATACCTTCAGTCTTAATTTTCAAAACTAGGGATTTTAGAGCATGAAGTATGTAAGGAAGTTTCAGGCACTCTGATTAAAAACAGGTACACACCTGATTAAATACACACCTTAAATACAGGTTATCTTAAACATGTTTTTAGTAGATGTCTTTAAAAGAGATAAAACACAGGTCCAGATGGACGGTGGTCCATCACATAAAAGTTTTGGCAAGGAACATTGGGGACAACTTCTTAACTTGTATCTGCTATAGGGAGAATTCACCTTACCATGCTCAGAATTATAGGTGTGGATCTTAACTTTCTTCTAGGCACTAAAGCAAGTAAACTCATACTACATAAACATGCAGTTGTCCTATCAAATTTTGTTAGGGCCCAAGGGTGCCTCTCCTCCAGGGATGGTTGCCCTACCTCAAGTACCATGTGCAGTTTTTTCTGTGTCAGTGCAAGCAGGATATCAAACTACTTGAGTGTGTCCACAGGAGGCTGATGAAGAGGTGAGAAGTCTTGAGAGCACAACTTAGGAGGAGGGGCTGAGGTCACTCTGTTCAGCTTGGAGCTGAGGAAGCTGAACAGTGACGTCATGTCATGGCAGTCTACAATTTCCTCAAGGAGGGACAGTGGAGGGAGAGATGCTGATCTTCTCTCTCTGGTGACAAGCCATAGGACACGAGGAAATGGAATGAAGCTGAATCAGGAGCAGTTCAGATTGGGCATTAGGAAAAGATTCTTCAGTGGTCACTGACTGGAACAGGTTCCTCAGGTGCCCCTTGGTCATGGTGCCAAGCCTGTCAGAGCTAAAGGAGTGTCTGGACAGTTCTCATGTTCATACAGTTTAGTTTTAGGTATTTGGACCTAACAAACCTTGTGGGTTCCTTCCAACCTGAGACATTTTATGATTCCATGATTTAGCTGTCTACGGCTAAAGCTCAATACTGGCTTCATACTGTGGTGATGTAGGAAGAGTAGTGTGAGGAAAAGTTATTGGAAGTGGAGTCCTGCCCACCTTTGTTCCAGAGCTTCTTCATGCTCAGGCACTTCCTTTCAGCCTCTGCCTGAATTTTATTGCAGGAATTCCTGTGCTTGTTACTCCACCTTCCTGACTCTTGACTCTAATCCTGGCCTGGTCAATTTATTTTCTAGCTTGATTTTGGATCCATCTCATCACTACAGGTTTGCCTGGTGTCTGAACTGGTGGCTGAACCTTGATACCATCACCAAGCCTGCAAATAAACCAAGAATCCAGGTAACAACCACATCAGTCATGATCATATTAGAAAGCAGTAATGACAGAGAAGAAAAGGTGTCTATTTCTTGAGTAAATTCCATTTAAATCTTTGGTAATTCTTTTCCCTTTTGAACTGTAAGAAGACCTAAAATAAGAAGAAATGAAGGATGGAGAGTTAGGGCTCATAAACTTTGGTTCTTCATTTATACTACTCATTACAAGGGTAGTAAAAACAATACTACTATGCAAATGAGTCCCCCTAGAGCACAGAAACATTTGATCACTTTTTAACTGAATATTAGACATACATACTTCTATGTTTAATCATTTTCTTAAGATAAAAATTGTGCAGCACATTACTTCACTCTTAGGTCATTCACTGCCCCATCACATGTTCTAGTATAAAGTAGCAGAACAATTTATAAGGATGGTTTGAAGTGTATTAAGATCTGTAGCATTACTCATGATTTTGACTACTCTCTTGGATACTCAGACCTAGCTGCGTTGAATGGTAGCCAAAGGACAAATATATGAGGCTGTTAATGCAATTTACAGAATAAAGATATACAACAGATCCACTCAAACATAAAACACTGATGTTCTTAAACAAAGATTTGTGGCAGAAAAAGAATCCTTAATCCCTAGTAGTTAAAAGGAATTTTGTTGGATCAAGTAAGGCTATAAAAACCAGAATGTTTATTGCCTCACACATCCTGTGACTATATCATACACAGTCAAAAAACTGTGAATAATGCTTTCACAGCTTATAGTTTTACAGGCTGGAGAAAAAAAGCAACAGTCAAGTTACTCTTCAAAACTCTTAAAAAACCTACCATTATGCAACAGTATAAGAATTCCACCCAGTTTTTCTAGAAACAGGAATATTCAACAGGTATACATTAAATGTACATAAAGATTATTGGAGAATTCATGTACAAAGAAACTTAATGCAAGGAAATAGTTTATCCTCAGAACTTACAATTGATAAAAGGATAGAGATTATACTGTGTGAAATATTTAGTAGCTTCCTTATACAGAATTATTCTGGACCACTGATACATGTCAACAAATCTGAGTCAAATTAATATGCTTTTACATTGAAACACGTACAGATTCTTCATCACTCCTGGCATGAGAAAGGCTTGCTTTCATGCAAATAACTGTTCCTTTTTCCATACCTGTAATATATACTTAGAGGATTTCTCTGCCTTATTATTTCTCTACTTCATTATTGCTGGATTTTTATAGCGCTGTTTCTATTCCTCTGCCCATGCCCTCTTTGACAGTGTGACAATGAGCAATAATACTTGTCCCCTCCAGCATGCACTCATTAATTCCATTGGTTTTTTTTCTCCTATTGAATGGAACTTCTATTGTTTATATTTTTAAATTTATAAATAGCGATTTGATTTTCTCAAAGCTGATAGTTCATAAATTCATATTGTATTATAGCTTGATGCAACTTCTGTAGTTGCTGCCATTGAGGCTAGGTAGTTTCTGAAAAGCTTAACTTCAGCCTAAGTTTCTCTCTCTAACCCAGTGTAATGTGAATACACTGAAAATAGAAAAAAAAAAGCAGCCTCTTGATTCAGAAATACCCTGGCTCCGGAGCTGGGTTTACTTTGCTAAAATGTATCAAACTTGAATCCACAAAAGCCTGGCTTTTTACACTGTTTAAAATGTATCAAACTTATTTCCACCAGCAGATTCAAATCAACAGACTCTCTTTTGTCAGGACTAAAAAGATAAAATGCTAAAGCGCCAGACAACTAATGCAAATTGGTAGCAAATACAAGAATTTCAGGAAATCTGAATACAAAGGGAAGACCTGCAGCTACCAATTTGCAGCCTCTGGCAATAATTGAAGAAAAGAAGGAACTTTTTACTATATAAAAAGTCAGAGGAAAAACGGAAAAGATGACAGAGGAAGAAAGAAGCAAGAAGCGAGGAGCAGAACGGCAAAGCCTAAAGAGAAGCAAGCAGACAGAAGCAGTCAGCAACAGCCCCGCCATCGGCTTTCTTCCGAGGGTGAAAAAGACCTTTAATCGTTCTCTTTCTTTCTTAAAAGCCCTTTCCCTGGGGTGATTAATTTGTTCAAAAAACCTGTTTTCCCTGTTTCTCTCCCACTATTGACTCCTTCCTAAGACTCCTGTCAAAAGTGGTGTCATTTTTCCTCTGAAATAAACAGTTGTAATTCGTTCAAACCATTAACCTGGTTACCTTGCAATTTTTAGGACGTACATGCCCAGTGGATAATATTTCCTCACAAACAAATTATAAAATATTAATAATTATGGAGTGTGACGCCCAGATATCTGGACTGACATACAGGTAAGCCACTAAGATGTTTATTGTGAATCCCGAGTTTCACACTTCTAATGATAGTATCTTTCATTGGTGGATCCTGTTCCACTTCTTCCTAAGCCCTGCAACTCTCTCATCCATGCATTTGCAACTGACAGATGCAAAATTAAAGACTGTCTGTCTTAAAATACTCACAGGCACATGTGTAGCTAAAAATAACAGAACAGGGTTGTTAAACAGAATTCTAGATAAGTTTCAGAAGTGAAAATTTACAAAGTAGCAGTTAATTGTCAAAATTATAATTATAAACATATCCTTAAAGTCTTTTTGAAGTACTCTGATGGTGTGCTAATGGCTGTGCTGCTTTGTTCCAGTTGCAGTGAATTCTGGAATTTCTGTTGTCTCTTTTTGAGTTACTCAACTACAAAGCTGAGTAACTGCAAAGCAAGTACCCCGATCTCCTGTGATCCTGTGGTTGAACTGTTCTGAAATTGGTAGAGTGCAAGCCTCAAATGAAGGCCTCCCATCAGGTAACAATCCCATTTCTTAATTCCTAATACAGATACACAGTGGCTTTCAGCCAGGGTTGCAGTGGAGGCCTGTCTTCTCTACCTACTTGCCTATTTTCACAAATCCTAAAGGAGCATATTTATTATGTAGAAGGTCTCTACTATTTTGTCAATAAAACCATTCAACAACTTCCTAAACTATTAGGGGGAGAAGGACACCAGAAATGGTAATTACATAACATGATTTCCTAGAGAAGCAAAAAAATCCCTACATTTTTTACTTCCCTGCTACTATGAATCAGTCACTTTCCTCTTTATATCAATAAGGCAGAGAAGACATAGAAAGACAGACAGATGAGACTACTGCTGTTACATGAAAGTCTGGAACTTGGAATTAATTTTGCAGCAGTTCTAAAAGGTGGCAATATTAACCAGGTTGTGTATATATAGTTATTCAGTGAGTCATTTTTATTTTGGCATATGTACCTGAATTGAACCTAACATATTCCTCTCTACAGCTTCCTGAGGAGCGCAAGTGGAGAGGGAGATGCTTGTGCTGCTCTCCCTGGGATCCAGTGATAAGACTTGTGGGTTCAAATGGTTCAAAGCTGTTCCAAGTTAGGTTTAAACTGGACATTAAGCAGCATTTCTTTACCAAGAGGAGAGTCAAACCCTGGAACAGGCTTCCTAGAGGGGTGGCTGATTTGCCAAGCCTTTTGGTCAATCCTAAACTGGTCAGGCAGTTGAACTAGATGATAACTGTAGGTCCCTTCCATCTGAAGCTTTTCTATTTTATTCTATTCTATTCTATTCTATTCTATTCTATTCTATTCTATTCTCAAAGTATATCACAACAGGCTGAATACTACAGATGGGTTTTGAGTACAAATGCACAAATAATGAAAATTTACACATAGCACAAAGTTGCATTCAAGATACTCAATCTCAAGCATTTTAAACTAACCAGATCTAATCAGTGACTCTGTAACAAAATATATTTCTTACTTGACTCTCTGCTGTGTTCAATATTATAAATATTACCAGATAGACATGCAAATGCAGAATGCCCTTATGGCACATGCTCCACAGAAACAAATTCCTAAAATTATTAATACAATTTAAGAGGTTGCAAGACCATTACATGTACTAAGGTGGTACCCTCAAAAGTAATGAATTTCTTATTCACATCAGTGTCTGCATACATAGCTGTGTAAAAAGATGGAAGGACTGATGCTACACAAGTGATGCAAAATCTCAAATCCAGAATTTTCAGTATGAGAATATTGAAGGCTTTAGCAGCCATTCAGGTTATACTGAGATCAACTAAATATTTTTTTCTGAGGTCAGTTCAGTAGGGAGCAGAGAAAACACCACGGCTATGATAGCAGCAAGCAGCTAATAAAAGCACTTTTACCGCTAGGAACTGCACGGTGCTCTGCAGCTCACCACTGAATCACCAACAGAGCAGGTCAGGATTTCCTTCAAGGGACAGGAGATACATCCGGCATGTTGTCAAGCTAGGGGCAAGTTACTTGTAGTCTACCTCCAGATCATACCTCACACTTGAGCAGGCCTATAACGGGAGAGACAATGGACATATTGGACACTGCCATGTGTACACGGTACTGTCTCCCAACCCGTCCAGGCTCCCAGACCCAGCCTGGACGGGTCACAGACGGGTCACTGACGCATTCTGTCACCAGCCTCCACAGGGATCTACAACGTGTAATTTCCACTCAGAGACCTTAGGAATCTTTTTTTCGACCTGCAGCCTTGTTTAAACGAGCAACAAACACCTCCGTGCAGTAGCAAGGTAGAACGTCAACAGCGGAGAGTCACCGGAGGGCCACGGAGGGATGGAGTCAGCGGAGGAGAGCAAACCGCAGGACAGCACTGCCGCGTCACCGGTGGACCCCGCCCGCCGCGGGAGGCACCGCCCGAGGCTCCCCATTGGAGGGCCCGGGCGGGGCCGTGCTGTGTTCGCACCCATATCTGCTTGGGTCTGGGCGACGCTGACTCACCTCGCAGTGACGTCTGGAGGGCGGTGGCAGCACAGGTGGGTTGGGCGGCCCGCGGAGCCGTTCTGGGCAGCCGTGGCGGGTGCGCTCCCTTCCATCCCCGGCCGGCATGGGCGGCGCGGACACTTTCTTCCTGTTTCCGCTCGGCAGGCAGCCGCCCTTTAGGGGTGACGAGGGGGAGGGGGGCGGAACGTTAGCGAAGACGGGACGGTACAGTACGGCACGGCACGATCCACCCGGCCTAGGGTCTGGCAGTAGCTTCTCGCCGCCCCTACATCCCCATCCCTAGCAGCGCTCTCCGTGCCGAGCGGGGTCGGGCTGCGGGGGCGCCCTTCCCTCACAGCCAGTGTCTTGTCTCCGCAGGGACCTCGCTAAGGCGCTCGGCAGGCCCGGAGGGTGCCCGTGGCGGTGCAGGTGAGTGCGGCGGGGCGACCCCGGGGGCGGAGCAAGGCGCGCGTCCGGCCGTTAGTGCGGGCTGGGAGCCGTGGCGGCGGGCGCTGGGGCACTGCCGCCCGCTGGTCCCAGCCCGGGGAGTCGCAGGCGGCCGGCCCGGAACGGCCCGGTGGCTTCTGGTATGGCTGCCGACGTGGCAGGGACGTTGTCCCGCCTTGACGACTGCTGGTAGGTGCTGGGAGGAGGGACCCGGCTCCCCCTCTTCCGACAGAAACCTCCCGAGAGAGAGAGAGAGACAGCAGCCGGGCTCTGCTTCTCCTCTGCCGAAGAAGCAAGGGCCTCAGGGATTTTAATTTTTTTTCCATGGAGCAATTTCTTCTTGACAGTATCTGAAGCTCTCTTGGATGAAATGACTAATTTTTTTGTAAACAGTGTAAAGTATAGTCAGCTCTTAGTTTGTATTATGCTTACTTTTAATTCCTAGCAAAAATGACCTTGGTCATTGATAATGAAAGATGACATTAAAACGGTAGCTTCTGTATATGCTTTTATTTTTCTGAATAAACAGAAATTATTTTTTTATTGTTCCATAGGGTTTTCTCAGTAAAAAAACAGAAAAAATGTTTGATGTTAAGGCTTGGGCTGAATACATCGTGGAGTGGGCCGCAAAGGACCCGTATGGCTTTCTTACAACTGTCATCTTGGCCCTTACACCATTGTTTGTAATTAGCGCAGCACTTTCGTGGAAGCTTGCAAAAATGATTGAGGCCAGGGAGCGGGAACAAAAGAAGAGACAAAAACGCCAAGAGAATATTGCAAAAGCCAAACGAGCAAAGAAGGATTAAATGGGGAAAAGCCGTCTTACTTGAGCAAAAAATCCACTTCTTAAATGAAACACTTGTACATTTTGTAACTGTCCTTTGATACTTGAACCTGTTACTTCCTGAAGTATGAGATTTAATACCTTCAGTGTATCTTTTCTGTTAAGATTATTTGTGTTAAAGGTTGCCCAAATTACACTTGTTACAGTAATTTAATTTCCTGCTTCTGTTGTAGTGCAAGTTGCTTTTCTAAATTTGCATGTTAAAGTGAAAAATTAAGTATCTGGGTGGCTCTGGAAGTAGATGATTTTTCCTTACTGAGATGATTTTTCCTTACTCAATGGCTGTTGTGAAATTCTCAAATTGTGGAGCAAATGTGAATGGCAAACTGAATTACAAAAAAGCAAGTTTTGGTATTCCTTCAGCAGACCTGGAGAGATGTCAGCTTCAGAAAATGGGTAGTATGCCTTACTGACCTCCTTTAGGTACACTGCTGCACGTGGCCCCGCGGTTCATTCAGCTGTGTGTCCATAGGGTGTGCTGAAGTGTCTCTGGTGGGGCCTGTCTGCAAGAAAAGCCTATCTTAGCTTTTCCTGTGTCCTGAACTACCAGCCATCATCAGTCTTGAAGTTCTGGCCAAATGCTAGGAAACTGATTGCTTTTTTTACAGTCTTAATTTCTCTTAAGCTACTCGTGTTCTACAAAATACTACTGTTTTGTTTTGTTTTGTTTTTCCGTAGCAGCCACCTGAACACTCCATCTATTACTAGTTTGTTTCTGCCTTCAGAAACTTTTCATGCCTCAGAGATAGCCATAAATGGGGTGAGACCAGACGGCCCAGGGGCCTAGTGTGCCATGTCCTAATGACCTAAAGGAGGTGGTCAAAAGGAAGGGTGCTGTGCTGGTGATTCTTGCTAATTGCTAATCTTCAGGCTACCTTTGACTTAGGGTCTTCTGATCTTGGGGATATTTGTTCTGATTTGGGGGATCCTTGTTCTCATGGCCCTTGAAACTATGCTGCCTTCCAGGTTGCAAAATGTTGGCATACTGGAAAAAAAACTATGTGGGCTCTGTGTTGTAAATATGCCAAAATTATTTAACCTCAATTCCAATTAATGTTTTTCATACAGAAGTGATTAATTTTTCAAAGCCTCATTTCCATTAACAGAGTAGTCCTAAAGAGATTGTGGCAGATGTTAGGTGGTTACATGTAGCATAGATCTAAGCAGCAGCGCAAAAGTTGTGCTTTCCAGCAACTAGCCCTTCTTTATGTTTAAAAATAATAAAACCTTAAATTAATACCACTGTTCAAATGAGGAGTCATACACATCTGGCTGACACAAAAGGGGATTTGAAGTGGGGAGTATTGCTGATTCTCAGTTCTGTTGGTCAAAGCAAACATTATTATTAGAATATGACATTTCAGCATTTTATACATACATGGGATTTCACAGGCTCAGCTCATTCCTGAGCACGCCTGCAGAGGTCAGTTGTTTCTCTCAGCACTGCACTTCCTTCATTGCGCCACTAGCGCTCATCGCCCTTAGGGTGAGGCTCCGAGGAGTCTCGAACCGGCGACGCCGGCATTGCGGTACTGCGTGCTAGCCGGCTAAGCACGTAACGACACAACCCGAGCAATGCTGAGGGCCGCGGGTTCGAGACTCCTCAAAGCCTCACCCTGACGGGGATGAGCTCCAGTGGAGCAATAAAGGTAGTGCAGTGCTGAAAGCAGCACTTAAAGCCAAGCATGCCGAGATTGTGAGTTCCAGTGTGAGTTGAGCCCGTGTCTTAGGTCTTACCTTTTATTGGCCCCCTGGTCCTGCTCATGCGCAGTGGGGGCCTGCCCTAATCAGGCACAGGTGGGCTTAACACAAGCTCACGCCCACTACCTGGCAATTAGTGGCACCTGGTTGCCTCGTTTCACTACAGGATTTAGTCTCCACTTTTCTGTCTCAAGTGTTTTCAAATGTGTATGTGTTCCACCTTTTATACCTACATAGCTTAAAACATATGGAGGAGAGCTGATGAAAGATGCATTGAATAAATAAATTTGATACTTTTTTTTTTCAAAAAAAAGAGTGCATAGTCTTTATTTTCACTTGGAAGTTTTCAAACACTATCTCTTAAGTCAAAAATATGTGCATTTTATGTATCCTAATCTATGGCCAGGTAGATCAAATAACTTAGACAAGTCCCTGCATACACCAGAAATAAAAAATTTCTTTTCTTAATACTAATCCCTTGTGCCAAACGCTGTGTTATTTCCCAGCAGCTTTACCAAGTGCTTCTAACTGCTATTATAGAAGTTAACTTGTAGTTTAACTCCACCTGATTTTATCCTGCTTTTGGCTGCAAACCAAACATTATTCAATCATTGTTTTCTTACATTTAAGTTACAGTAATATCTCCAAAACTAACAGTGTAATCAGTGTTGTGTCACAGTGATTCATAGAATCACAGAATGGTTTGGGCTGGAAGGGGCCTTCAAGATCATTAGTTCCATACCTCGCACTACTTGATTTAGTCTGCCAGTTCCCTCGGGACCTGTTGGATGTATCATCAGGTCCTATGGATGTGTATACCTTCAGGTTCCTAAATGGTCTTGCACCTGATCTGCCCCTACTATGGGTGGCTCTTAATTCTTTCAGTCTCTACTTTTGGCTTCTGTGACCTGTGCAGTGTGCCTTGAGCCCTTGCCAGTGAAGACTGAGTCAAAAACCACAGTTAATACTTACCCTTGTCCATACCCTAGGTAACCACATCTCCCATTTCCTTTTAGAGAGGGCCCATGTTCTCCCTAGTCTACCTTTTGTCACTGCTACCTATGGAAGATCTTCTGGTTGTCCTTGACATCCTTGTCCAGATTTAATTCTATCATGGCTTTAGCTCTCCTAATCTGATCCCTGGCAGCTCAGACAATGCCTCTTGGTCTACCTGTTTTGTTTCCACTGCCTGAGGCTTCCTTTTTGTGTTTGAATTTATGCAGTATCTCTTTGCAGGCCTCCTGGCATTCTTGTTTGCCTTCCTCTTTTTTTGGGATGCATCCCTCCTGGGTTTGGAGGAGTTTATCCTTGAATATTGACCAGCTTTCTTGGGCTCCTCTCCCCTCCAGAGCTTTATCCCATAGTACTCTACTAAGCAGGTCACTGGAGAAGCCAAAATCTGCTTTTCTAAAGTCCAATGTAGCTTGCTGTGTGCTTTTCTCACTGCTCTAGAAGCCATGAAGTCCACCATTTCATGGTAACTGTGGCCAAGGCTTCCCTAAAGCTTCATGTCCTGTGAGGCCCTCCTTGTTAGTGAGAGCAAGGTCAAGCATAGCACCTTTTCTCATTGATTCCTATACTACTTGGAGAAGGAAACTGTCACCCATGCAATTGAAGAACCTCCTGGATTGCTGTTGCCTCGCTGTATTGTCCCTCCAGCAGACACTGGGGTAGTTGGACTCCCCCATGAAGACGGATTTGTGAATGCAAATATGCTCTGTCTATAGAGAGCCTTATCTCCTCAGTCCTTCTGGTCAGATGGCCTATAGCAGATTCCCACTGTACCATCTGCCCCTGTCTTCCCTTCAGTCCTGACCCATAAACTGTCATCTCCTCATCCATACCCTGGTGGAACTCCATGCCCCCTCCTCCCCTGCCTGTTCCTCCTAAAGAGGAAGGACATCCCCACCCATCCATTCCCACATTTCAGTCATAGGAGCAGTTCCTCATCTCAGTAATGCCAGCATCAGAGCCCTGCAGGAACACACATGTCTCCCAGCTCCTCTTGATTTCTCTCCAATCTATGCACAGAGGCACCTAAATTGGGCTCCTGATGAAGCTGACTTTGTGGCTGGTTGGAGCAACTGGAATTCGCTTGAGGAGTTTTTCCAGTGCTTCTCTGTCAGTTCCTATTATCTTGGGAGTCCCTGGGTCTTCCCCCATAAGAAATCAAGTGTGCTGTGTGCATACAACACACTTCAAAGCAACAGGCTGAGAACTCCCACTAGCACACTGTCCCCTCTAACCTTAGTGTGTCATTCCACAGCTTGTCACAGGCAAGCCTGGTATTAGCCTCCTGCCTCTTCAAATCTAGTATAAAGTTCTGCCAATGAGCTCCACAAGCTCCTGAAGAAAGATCCTCTTCTCACTTTGTGAAAGGTAAATCCCATTTGATGCCAGAAAACTAGTGCTGTGTAGGCCATCCTGTTAACAAAAAGCCTAACATTGTTTCCAGGACACCAGCCATAGAGCCATCTATTTATAGACTTTTTCCAGTGTTGCTGCCTGCAACAGGAAGGAGAGTAGGAAAAATAACCTGTGCCCCAGCTTCCCTCACCAACCACCAAGGCCCTGAAGTCTTTTTTGATCCTTCTTGGACTATGTGCTATGGCTTCATCACCGCCCATTTGTAAGATCAGCAATGGGTAATAGTCTGAGGGCTACAGCAGGCTAGGAATTTTCCTGGTAATGTCCTTAACCTGGTAATGTCCTTAACCTGGGCCCCAGGGGAAGTCTACCTGGTCAGGAGAGGAATCAGGTTTGATTCCATTTTTGGTTTTGTTCTGATGTCTGTTAGCTGTCCCAGGGAGACCAGAACATGATTCCACCAGTCTCTCTCATCAGTTACCTTTGAAAGGCTCTGGCAGTCTCTGCAGCCTGAGACCTGGCCAGCTGCATGTTTTCATTGGAGCTTTGATTGAGTTGCCACATCCATTCCAGCAAGCAGAGAGGATAGAGCTTTTCTGTGGGTGGATACCATAGCTGTATTCCTTCTGAGAGGGCAATGAGCACCAACTGAACTTGCCTCTTGAGCTGATAGGGTCACTACACCCTTCCTTGCATGCCCTTTTGCTCAAACAGCAGTGCTGACAGCCCCACACTCAGGCTGATGTGTCATGCTCTGGCCTCCGGCACTCCCCAGGCAGCTTTTCACACGTGTGGGGATGGCTGTTGATTGCTCTGTCAAGGCACAGACCCCATCAGCACTTCCTAAGAGAGCTGCTGGCTCCCAGTGGGTCTCTTTGCTGTGCTGGCAGATCCCTGCCTGAGGAAAAGCCCTGTGTATCAAGATCTTCTGCTCTGCTACATGTCAGGGTAGCTCCAGAGAAGCTTCCCTCAGTGATGGTTAATGAAATCAACTTTCCCATGCACTTGCCAGACGAAAGCACATTTTCATTGCAGAGGGAATTAATAAGCATTCTGAAGAACTATCTTGAACTGATGCCTAGGTTTGGGAAAATCTAATTGTGCTGGTTAACTAAAATTTATTACATCAAACCCAACTTTAAAACTAAATGAGTCTTTGAAGAAAGCACAATCTAGAATTATCTAAGAATATTAACTAAAAAACTTTCTACGTATGATGTCATGAGATGAACAGCAACTGTTGAAAACAAACTTACATAGTAACACATCCATTTTTTCATTAAACTCACTTTACAGTTGTTTGTCACAATTAAACCTATTTAAACAGTTCTGCAAAAATAAATGAACCTGATTTAACATTAGTTTATTGCACACTCACTTATATATAATTGCTGTTTATGTTGTCTGTTAAAATATCCATTAGCAGCATCTGTACATTGCATTTGTTTATTTACTACTACTACTATTACAACTGCTTGGTGGCATCCAGGAACCTGGCTGAAAGGTGCTTGCAGTGCTTGCTGGATCTTGCGAAGGCTCCTTCTTTCCATAGTAAGGGGCTGATGCATGGCCTTTAACACGAGTATGAACTGGTTCAGCAATGAGTCCCTCCTTGTATTCCTGGGCCTGAAGCAGCTTATCTTTTTCAGATACCTCTTTTATTTTCTGTTTCATTTCTTCTCTATAATTTTCATTCTTAAGAATTTCCTAAGAATACAATAGAAAGGTAATCAGATAAATTGGAAGTAAATACAATACACAATTTTGGAATAAGTCACTCTAAACTGTCATCGTTTTTCTTAATTTTACAATGCAAATTTTTAGGTATGTAGGTAAAATAAAACATGGCAAAATTTATTTTTTTTTCTCCAACTGCAATTTCAGCCCGAGTTTAAAATGGTCTTAATACTCTGATCACATGGCTGAGCAAAACTGCACTCTGCTGGATCAAAAAGTAAAAGAAAGGAAGGAGAGTTATCAACAATAAAACTATGTTAAAAATAAGGCTACCCCTTACATTGTTTTCTAAGTAGGACTTGCTACTATCTATTTATCCCTTGCATTCCTTCTTGTAACTCACTATGCCTATGACCTTAAGTATCTGTGCAGTTCTGGGAGAAACAGATGTGCAACCTTGACTCTAATAATGAACAAACCGAAGCCATGCAAGATTAATACATAAATAAGTAACTTTAAAAAACAAAACAAAACAGGTAAGACAGAAATAGGACTAGTAACTCATGAGAAGACAGAAATAGTACTAGTAACTCAGAAAAAAAAAAGGAAAAAAACCCATGGTGAGCAGAAGCTTCAAAATCACTGAGGGAAATCCTGCCCCTGAGACTTGGAAGACAGCTCAATAAGGCCAAAGACCAGCATGGGACAAGAAGCAAAGGATGCCAACACATCCTCAGCTGATGAGGCCTGCAAAATTGAACTGGATGTTTTGATGAGGACACGAAGCACAACAATGCTTATGTAAGTTGTGTGTTAATTCTAGGTATCTACCAGGTGTGCTAGTTAAAATAAATGTACTGCATTCATAAAATCATATACCTACTGCCTCCGCACAGGTGAAAAAATCAAATAAGAGTGGTCTAATTTTAAAGGTTTACCTCCACCCCAGAAAAAACAAAGCAACTACCTGATTCATGATCCTATGTCAAGGCTGAATAACCTATCCCAGACATGTATTGAGAGAAGGCTCATACAAGTTGTGACACAACTGATGAACCTCTGTACTAAAACATGGTTGTTTACATGTTAAAGCTGGAAATTCACTAATAAAGATGACTTGAAATGAGATTTGGCTGCTTCCACTGAGAAATGCTGAGAGTGTTAGTTGAAACAAGTACAATTACTGGCTTTTCCATAGCTATAACAGAAAACCATCTGCTAGCAGAACTTGCTGGGTTGTTCTGAGGAAAACACAAAAACTCCCAAAATAAATACAAATAAACCCCCATGAAAAATACTGAAGCTTGTTTATTATTTGTTAGCATATATTTCCTATTAGAAGGATGATTTGCAAATTCTGCTAACAATACTTCTCTGTGCTTTTGTTAGGGCTGATGGTGAAGAGTATTAGGAACAAAAGCTGATAGTACAAATTTTTATTGAACTTTGAAGCCCATTACAACTTAACGTCTAATACATCTTCCATCTAACAAGGAAGCTACTGATATTCACATTTAGACTGGGACACAGGAGGAAAAAGGCCAAACAGCTTTCTCTGGGTTACAAGTATATGTAAGAGATCAGTAAGAGCGAAGGAGAAACTAGATCAGTGCAATTCTCTCTTAGCAGAGACCATGACATTATTTTAGGAACAGCACTACAATACATGTGATATTGCCAAGAGTTAACATAGCAAATATGCAAACATTTGCCATGAAAACCGACACCAATACTTAAATTCCCAGATGCACAGAGCAGAGCCAAAACACATTATATACCTACACAGCATGACAACACACAAGCAGAACATAAAATGGTTTTGCAAACTGAGGGGATTGTCCCATACTCAAATAAAAATAAATCCAAGCATAACAAGGTCAATTTTTCAACAGTTTGACAAAAACTCATTATAACATCTCTCAATTCCATCCTTGTTCACTCCATGGTATAAATCTACCATGACCTTACTGATTTCAGTGGAATTACTTCTGTGGTGCTTTTATCACTGCACTATTAAGAAACAAGGTTATATACCTGTGTGACATCCAAAGACTGCATCATAGTCTCTGCTAAAACAGAATGAAACGATTTATTAAAGAAATATAAGTCATTTACTGAGAACAGCTGCTTACTAACTGCAAATCTTTTCCAGTGATTACTTTAACAGTTATTTAAATTTGGTAATAGCAGCTGTAAGTAAATTACAAATGCTCCAAGTCCACTTTAAATGTTGATATATAATTGTCATCTGGTTTTCAGACTCAGGTAAGGCTCTTGTAATTAGCTCTGACTGGCCAAAGAATAGCTGTGATTTAGTAAAATAATCATGTTGATCTTGAAAAAAGCATGAGGAGTGATCCTCCTTAGCAAATACACACACACAAAAATACTGTTTTCCTGGTATGAGCCAGGATAGAACTGATTTTCTTTCTTGCAATTTTACTTTCAGCTAAGTCTCTAAGTAGCCTCACTTGCTGAAATCAACAGCATGACAGCATGTTTGCCAGTCTGCTTCTAGTTACTGCTGGAGAATGGTATGCAGAGCCAAGACCACTGCTTGGTTCTGCTAAAGATCTTATGCTCTGCGAAGAAAAAGGGAATAACAGCTGTGACCCTCCTGTGGGGAGGACTGTGTGTGGCAGACAGGAGACCAAAACTGACCAAATGAAGTATTCCATTCCACATGCAACAGATTCAGTATAAATCTAAGTGGTCACAAGGGTCAACCTTTCTCTTTGTCTATGGCCAGCATCCTGGGAGGATTCTGTTCATTCGTCTGCCTTTGATCCATGCCCTCCTAAATATGTGTGTTCCTGCCTCCAGCTCTCATCTGCCACTGACTCCAGAAGCCCAGTCTGGGACTTTTCCAGGGCTGCCCTGCAGCTTTGGTAGTGATGTGGGAAGGGAGGGGAAGTGTGACAGTGTTTTTGTATATACTTGGTATGGTATGCAGAACCAAGGGTACTGCTTGGTTCTGAGGAACATATTGTGCTCCAGAAGGAAATAGGGAATAAAGTTGTCACAGCTACAACCCTCATTTGGGGATGAGTGGACAAGACAGAAAGGTAAGAGTTTAAAAAAGTGATCTCTAAGGCTTTCTTGAAGAACCTAACAATATTATTAACGAAATGCCAAAGTGGCTCATGTGGAGTTTAGGGCAGCTGCTTTCTATCCAGAAACTGATGACCTCTGCATATTCTGACACCTTAGAAGTGGTAACAACTGCATGAACAATGAATGAAAGACGGCCTGCTCATGGGGTCAACAGAGTTCAACACAGGTTGCTGTCTTCTAAGTGTGTTGTTGCAAAAGTGACCAGGTTGTCTTTCGTGCCACTGGCAAGAAATTTTCATTTTCCTTGCAAACTACATTTTTTTAGAACCTCTCACTTACCTCTAGCTGAGATATATCACCAAGCATCCTCTCCTGCTTGGAAACTGTATTCACCTCTACCTAACAGGAAGAAACTCCTCCACAAGGTTGTCTCTAGTCAAAGGACTTCCAGTACCTACCAGGCCTGCTTTGTGGGCTGAAGATACAGAATGGAGCATTCTTTCACTCTTAAAGAATCTCATATTGTCTCTGCATTCCCTTTTCTGACTAAACTAGTAGTCTTACAAAAGAAATAAATCTAATTCCTCCTAGTAGGAAAGTGTCACAAACACCAGATATTTCTTTAGACTTGTTTATTCCTTCTGCTGGGGTTCTGCTCTTGCCAGTCTTCTCCACTTCCTGAACCTCACAATCTGAGGAACTCTTCTTCCCCTTCCCCTTACCTCCTTACCATTTCCCTCTCAGTCCTCAAGCCAGTCATTGGTTACAGCACCACTCGCCTCTTACAGAGCATTTTCAATCTCTTGAAGGCAGAGGGCAAACCAAACCTGCACACATGCAGCTCTAGGGATGCACATAGCTAGACAGATGTATCAGTGTAACTGTCTCTAAGAGGCATTGTTTCAAGTTATTTCAATAGACTGGTAATTGTTTTGGTTTTGCTCTTCCAAGATGATTTTCTGAAGACTCTATACCCAAACCTATAAGGTTTTTATGTATTACTAATATTGAGCAAGATGTCACATTTGATTTCAGATGGGTTCATATTTTGCTGAAATGAAACATGAATAGCTTCTTTATGTTGTCTTCAAAACTATTTCAACTTTCTACGTTATCTTAGTTATGTATGTCAAAATAATCATAATTCCTCTTGATTTAATAAGGTTAGCTCATTGACATTTGATGCCAGAACCAAGAAATGTGGACAAATTAATGTTCTTTGTTTGAACTTTAAAGACACTCATGGCTTGGCTTTGTGAATGATTTCAGAAGGGCTCTCCCCAGGCTTGCTGCAAGTGCACTGATGGCTGATAAGGCTGATGTGGGACAGGCAGTGTGGTTGCAAAAGGCCAGCAGAAAGTGTCCTGTTAGGGGACAGGCACGATATGCTGCTTTCTGTGCTGTCTTTTCTTCCCAAGACTGATTCTCCGTGTGTTCTCAAAGAAGGCAGCAGCATTATGGATGGTATCTCCATGTCTCCCGACTGGAGGCCAGAATGGACCACTGATGGCAGTCAATATAGCCAAAGCTGAGGCATTGTTTCAGGGAGTCCTTGTGTCTCCTCTTTGGGGCTCCTCTGTTGTAGCAGCTGGTGGCAAGTTCACCATAGAGCACAATCTTAGGGAGGGGTGATCCTCCATCCTGGAGATGTGTTCTGCCCATAACAGCTGCGTCCTCAGTATCATGGCCTCAGTACTGGTGACCCCTGCCTGTTCAAGGATGGTAACATTGGTCACACAGTCAGTCCAGTGGATGTTTAGGATTGTACGGAGGCAACACTGATGGAAACATTCAAGGAGTCTCAGGTGATGGCAGCAGATGACCCATGATTCAGACCCATATAAAAGAGCAGACAGAACAACGGCTCTGTAGGCACTGATCTTTGTACTTTTCTTCAGGTGTTTATTGCTCCAGACTTTTATGAAGTCATCTGAATGCTCTGTATGTCTTTGCTAATCTGTTCTCTATCTCTTTGTCGATATCGGCGTTTGAGGAAATAATACATCCCACATAGCTGAACTGCTGGACTGACTTAAGCTCTGATTCACCTATGGTGATGTGGGGATGATGGAAGTCTTCATGTGGTGCAGGCTGGTAGACAACTTCTGTCTTCTTCAAGTTGACTGCCCAAAAGATCTGTAGCCTCTGCAAAGCAGGATGTTATGTGCTGCAGAGCTGCCTCTGTATGAGCAACGAGGGCAGCATCATCAGCAAAAAGCAGCTCTTGGACATGGTGATTTAGGGTCTTGGTTTGGGCCTTCAGTCGCCTTGGGTTGAATAGGCTCCCATTGGTACAATATCAGATGTAAATGCCATTTTCTTCATTGAGATCTGCCGTGGCCCTCTGGAGCATTGTGCTGAAGAAGATTGTGAATAGAGGGTGTGAGAATGCAGCCTTGTTTCACACCATTGATTATTGGGAAGGATTCAGAGTGCATCACCATATCTGACTTGGCCCTGCTTATCCTCATGTAGCAGGATGATCATTTTGAGGAACCTGGGGGGCATCCTAATCGTTCCAAGATTTGCCACAGGCCCTTTCTACTCAAAGTGTCAAAAGCTTTAGTGAGGTCAATCAATGTCACGTAAAGACCTTTGTTCTGTTTCCTACACTTCTCTTGCAGTTGTCTGAGAACAAATACCATGCCTGTGATACTCCTATTGGCTCTGAAACCACACTGGCTTTCAGCTAGAACTTCATCTGCTATAGCACTACTAATCTATTCAGAAGTATTCTTGCAAGCATTTTTCCAGGAATGGAGAGCAGAGTTACACCTTGGTAGTTGGAGCAGTTTGACTTTTCTCTTTTCTTCTTGTACAGGGTGATGGTGACTGCATCACAGAGACCTTGTTCCCAGCAGCTCACAAGGAGCTCGTGAAATTTAGCATGGAGTGTTTGGCTTCCATGCTTCCAGATTTCAAATGGGATTCCATCAGCCCCAGCTGCCTTGCCAGTTTTCAGCTGCTGCATGGCCTAAAGAGTCTCTCCCAAAGTAAGGGCTATGTCCAATTCAGTTTTTACCAGTTGTTGTGTAATGCGCTGAATTGCTGAGCCTTGGACTACTCAGCTGGCACTGAAGAGAGTCTGAGAATGTTCAGGATGGAGTTTTTATCTGTGAGAAGCATTTGAACATCTGTGCTGAGCAGGGGGCTTTGAACCTGGTATGTGGGTACATAGACGACTTTCAGCACTTCACAGAACCCTCTGTGGTCACTCGTAACAGTTCCTAGGCACATATTTTAGTCTTTTCTGCTAAGTTGATCCACCACTTGTTCTGGATGTCTTGAAGTTTCTGTTGGAGCTTACTGCATGCAAGATGAAAGGCTGCTTTTCTAACATGGCAAAATGGCAGAGCGAGGTGTGCTTGGTGAGAGGTTCTCTTCTGTGTCAACAATTCCTGTATCTCTTGGTTGTTTTCATCAAACCAATCTTTGTTTTTCTTTGAGGAGAACCCTAGGGATTCTTCAGAGGGCTGCAGGATGCTATTTTTCATGTGTTGCCAAAGCACATCAGGAGAGGGATCTATGGGATGATCTAAAAGTCTAGCTTGAAGGTTTACCTGGAAGCTGTTTCTCACTGTATCTTTTTGAAGATTGTGAACTTTAAGCCTTCTCCTTGGGATGCCACCCACTCTTAGGTCTGGGGTTAAAGTAGAGGGTACGTTTGCATGGCACAGGGCAGTGATCGGTATGACATTCTGCATTGGGCATCGCTCAGGTATGACAGACATCGCAAACATTTCTCTGGCGCACTAAGACATAGTCAATGAGGTACCAGTGCTTAGATCAAGGATGCATCCAGGCTGTCTTCAGACTGTCTTTCTGTTGGAAGATAGTGTTGGTGATGGTGAGCTGTTGCTCAGCAGAAAACTGTAGCAGGAGATGTCTATTGTCATCACAGTTACCAATACCATGCTTACCTGGTACTCCTTTCCAGACTTCGTAGTTCTTTCCTACTCTGGTGTTGAAGTCACCAAGGATTATTATCATCTGCAGGAACCTTTTGGGTGAGACTGTGCAGGTTGGTGTAGAATAACTTTACTTTTTCTGCATGGTCAGGTTGGAGGGTTGGGGCATATATACTGAAGAGAACAACATGTTGCTTGTTGTGTAGTGGGAGGTGTAAGGGGAAATAATGCAATCAGAATGACCCATCCACAAATTTTCAGGTTTGGAGGCAATGGAGTTTTTAATCATGCTCCTGAGGGAGGGTCAGGGTTTGCCTGACCAATAGAGTGTGTAGCTGGCACCATGTTCTTCAAGACTGCCTTCCTCATGAACTTCACTGAGAGCAGCAATGTCAATGTAAAGTTGTGGCAGTTAGTGGGCAATTAGAGCAGAATGACACTCAGGATGCCCACTGTCAGCTGTAACAAGCATGGTTCTGATGTACCAACATGCAAGTGTCAATCTGAGCACACCTTTAGAGGCAGGTGTATGCCCTTGTGAGGTTGTGAGCTATGCTGGTGGTGGCATATGCCTCCAGTAGGGTCTCCCATGCCAGATAGGTCACAACTGAAGGGTCAGACAAAGTGTGTCCATGGGCAGGATGGGCTCACTAGCCTTCAGGCAACCATCCTAGGAGAAGGACAACTCTAACTCCAAATCCAGGAAGATGGAGCTCATTTAGCCCTGTAAGGCCATCCATCTAAGAGAGGGATACTCTAACTAAACCTTTAAAGACACTACATTTTCATATTTACTACATATACATATTCACACCTGCATTTTGTTGTCTAGTTTGCACTTCAGTGTGTAGTTTGAATATTTTACATTTAATGAATGAACATGAATGTTGAACTCAGCCAGTTAAGGATTCATATATACAAGCTAGCAAAAAATTTTTGAAAATTTAAAACTTAAAAATGGAAATTAAAAAATTCAGTTTTGAAACAGTATTAAAAAAGTTGCTTGTTATAGGACAGTATGTAAGAATTTTTTTCTTTCCTGAAAAGTATACCAAAACTCCAGCAAAGTGCTTTAAGTTAAGCCAATTCACCTGCTTTTTATAATATCATAAAATCATAGAAAGTTGGGGGTTGTCACCAAACTAGTTAACTATATTTCATTTTTCAGTTTGACAAGTTAAGTAGGCAACATGAAATGCTTGGATATTACATCATTTCACAAGTAGAAGACAGAGAGAGGACCTCATGACTGGGAAGCATTGAGTATTAACCCAGCAACGGAGCACAAGTTCAGCAGGGCCAGGTTGGCATTAGAAAACAAAGTGGAGCTCATAGAATTAGAAAGGCATATCTGGCTTTGCTTGTTTAACTGCTTATTTAAACCAAACACAAAGCAAACTAAATGCTAAACTTGTAAATAGTAGGTGCTAAGTATACTTGGTAAACTAACATCTAACATTAATCAAATAAATGTACAATTTGCTTTATTCAGGTTCAGTTTTCAAGCAAATCTTTGAACATTTGCATTTTTAAAATGTGGACTGTGTTCTGTGCATTCAATGCCATATTTTAGAAGGATGCACCCTACATAATTCAAAAGTAAAATTATCTGAGTGACCTGTGTTGGATACAGCACAATTTACAGCTTTGCAGAACAGCTTTTTTGACCTTTGAACATAAATCAGACAGATTATCCAAACAAAATACTAAACCATCATAGCTGTCAATTTAGAACAGCTACTTTTGCTTGCAACCTGCAACAACCTTTTAAAGATAAGCAGATACAGGCATGGAGCTCCAATGGTCCACAGAGTTTTTTTTTTTTACTCCCATTCTATTTCAAAGGAAAGGCAACTGCTTAGGATCATCTCTTACTGTTCTCCCAAGGTGAAGATTGTTGGTGCATTTGGGGTTCCTAATCCTATAGGTAAAAGGTGCGCTAATTCTTTGAAATTAATCAGTAACAGCACAAAAATTGCAATTAAGGTTTAAAGCACTGCGGAAATGTTAAATATTAAATTAATTTTACTGTTTACAAATATGTGCCTTGATGACAGGCCAATATTTAGTTGTAACTGTAGTGCTAAACCATATTTACTACCATGCTAAATCACTTAAGATACTAATTTTAACAGAAATTTTTGTTTAAATCAAATATATGGGGAAGCAAATTAGTATATTACTACTTCTGAGCTACAGAACTTCTGGCATGAGCTGAGAGTCTCCAGGGCATCACTGTGTAGAACACATATATTTGGCAAGAACATGTAGTGAGAGGCAAAAGGAAAAGGCACAGCCACTGAAATGTAAAGCATGTCAGCAACACATGGAGGCAGTAGGGGTTTGTGCCTGAATTGCATTTATAATACTGCAAAGAATTTTGTACAGAACTACATATGCATTTGAGATCACAGAAGTGACAGAAACCATAAACTAGCCTGGCACCAGTGCACTCTGCCTTGAATAAAGGACAATGCATAGCCTTGATGCTTGCAGGGAACTGTAGCTGTGGCTCAGTCTCAGTCTGGTTCTTGTTTTCCTCTTACTCTACATATGATGTAATCTGTACCAGTCCTTTTCCTGGTAATTGTTATTTCTCCCTCCACACCCTCCAGCTGTGCTGACAGTGAATTGGAAGAGCCAGTGCTCCGGGTGCTACCTACCACATGAAAAGGAGCAGCAGAGCAGCAGCAGCTCTGACCTACATCCTTGGAATCTAAAGCACAAGCAAACTCTAAGTAATGGGACAGAATGGGAGAAAAAGAAGGCATAAACTTCTAAATACATTCAGATACCTCATGTAACAAACAGGAGGATTTTTTGAAAGCCGCCATAAATCTGATGCCCTCTGAATTTAGAAGTACTAAAGAAATCAAATAGAAGTTAGGCAAAGAAAGGTTTAAGAACTCACTTATATGGGTGATATTTTTAAAGAATTGATAAATCATTAGAAATATGCTTCTTAGTTCCTCCCAGGTTGAGAAGCTGAAGAATCAATGTGTTTGAGATCTGAAATGCCAAAACCAATTTTGATATGACTCCCACTACCTAAGCGGGGGAGAAACCTGTCTGTATGTTACATTCACATGAATTGGATAAAGATTAGAGACAGAGGTAGATACTCTAGAAAAAGCCACTGTAACCAAAGCTTAATAGATCTTACACATCTAGCCACAAGTTCACCAGGAGCTGAAGCAACAGAAAATAACCATTTCTTTCATTAACATTTTTACTACATTTATGTAATGCTATCTCAAATGTTAAAAAAAAAATAAAAAGAAAAAAAAAGTCTTTTTTTAAAGAGAATGTGACCCAGAATGAAAACAGGAGATGCAGAATGCTTCAAAGCTTGTGAATGCCATTCAAAGCTTCCCATCAACAAAGTGCTGAGCAGTCTTGAGAAGTTAGAAGCAGAACTCTGCTTGAAATTTGTGAAGGTACATAAAAAGAGTAAGACATACCCATAGTGGTCCTACTGCGGTGACAGTGTTTAACATTTTTTAAATCTGGAGAGTTCTGCTACAGTGAGAGAACAGCAGCATAAACCCCAAAAAAGGAGTCCTGAAGAGAACTATTTTCATCCTGCTTCCCAAGAGCATTTTTGCTTTCCTTTGCAACAAGATGTCAGAAAGATAAAAATACCATTTTTTACATCAGAAGTGAAGTATGCAGCCAGAAGGAAAACTGGGAGGTAGGAGTGTATAGGAGACAATGTAGTTGATGAGACATACTGAAAGGGAACTATGGTTTGAAGAATGCAAGGGAATACTCTAAGAAATAATTTACATGGATGGAAAATCATTCCTACAAAACTGCTATATCGCAAGTTTGTTAATAAACTTTAACAATGTTAATGCTTAGCAGGTAAATTAATTTGCATATGGAGTGATAAATTAATAAACCTGCTTCCACAAAATAGCATTTGATTAAAAACATTTTTATTTTTGTAATCTTAAAAACACTTTCATTAATTTAAAATTATATGCTCTCTACATGTGCACACATTTCCTACTTGCTCAAAAACATATTGTATACATCTCATTTACTATATATATAATGAAAAAATGTAACAGTCTAATTTTTCATCACTTATTATAATTGCTTAAGATATAATTTACAGAATAAATGTAGTGACAAATTGTCTGCAGGCAGCCACATACATCCATACACAATACATATAAAAGAACAATGACAGAATTCTATAGTAAGCAAAAATATACCCATATAACCTCGGATTCTCATGTGTTATTAAACACTATGTATATCCATTTGTGTACACACCCATGAATGCTTACAGTGGGTACAGACATAATCCAAAATTCTCTCTCAATATGGAATCCCTTATCACCGTAGGGACCAGAATATGTTTCTGTACAAGGTAAGAAGCAACCTAGTCTACAGGTATTTTCAGAGTTATTCCATACATCATAAGTGAGCTGAAAATTATATTTGGCATATTTCAAGCCGCAAAAAAGTAAAAGGTAAACAACTGCTTTCAGTATCTGGGAAGCAAGTTTTCAAGACCCATCACTGACATGTCTCATGTTATTTGTCAGATTAGAAATAACATCGGAAAAAGTTGTCTTCTGGAGTCACTGGAGTATTCTTTCTTAAAATCAAATAGCATCTAAAGAAAGAGAGATGCAAGGTAATTTCTTCTGTGAGAAAATGAAAAATTTATAACAGAAATAGAACAAAAAAATCAGTTAGGTGCCTTTGCAAGAAAGAATGGCCCAAACATAAAACATTATCAAGGCATAAGAATATTAAGTCTTAACAGACTTAGCTGGTGTTATGACCCAGCTACCTTGACCAGTGTAAGGAAGGATAAGTTATATTAATTTTCACTTAAGTGACATATCATGTTGATTACGTATGACATTGTGTTGGCCTACAGTATTTGCCAAACAACTGGTTTCCATAATGTGGTCATCATGCTGTCAGTAGGATCAGTAAGCTGACCAGATGATTTGTGAATATTTTCAATAATATTTTCAGTTAGGGTTTGATCACAGAGCTCCTCATACGACATGAAAGCCTGAGCAGTTTGGCAGCTTCTATCATCCATAGCTGAGAACTGAATAAAAGACAAGTGTGACAAATACAGTAACAAACCTGACATAGTAAGGGAAGTAAAGGAAGATTGTGGGCACAGAGCAGAGAAGACAAACAGAAATTTAAAGTTTAACATAGGTCATTTGATATTAGAAAGAAAAAAAAAAAGATGAGAGGCAAAGACAGGAATAAAAGGAAAATCATTAACAAAAAAAAAAAGGCAGTATTACATGCCATAAAGATAGTAGCATAGGCACAGCTTCAGAAGCTTTAGGAATTGTAATGCAGTTTCATGCTGTTACAATATTATATTGACAGTAAAACGTCAATAAAGCAAAACTAGAAAATCTGTGCGTTTTGCATCCTTTTTCAGAAAGTCTAGTCTCATGAGAATTATGTGAAAGAGCAAGGAGATTTGTTATTTGTTATACCAGGTTTCAACATGAAATATGCTCACAAATATTCCCTTGCTCCACAGCTGTCATTTCAGGGGATATAAGATAGAGTATCAGACAGTAAACTTTCTGTAGCTAAAACACCATGGCCATCTAGTCCTATAAATAGGGACCAAAGAGTTGGTCCATACAAAACCATGTATGTTGTTCCATACAAAACTTCACTAGTCATGCTTATGGGTTTCTGGTGTTAACAGTTTCAAATAAGGAGAGAGCATATATCATCCTATGCTAATAAGCACACAAAAAGATTAAGCTGCACATATTTAAAATATGACGGCTGCATTATTTTTAAAATACGCAATTCAAAATGTGCCATTACTCCTAATGATCTTTCATTCTCCACAATTTGCTTTTTTCAGAAGGTAAAATATTTAGCACACAACTAATCCTTCCTCCCTATTTTGAAACAACCAACACCTCCAGTTCCAGGAAGAGCTTTATTGTGCCAATATCAAACCCAAAGCTGTCTGTGTTCTCTGTAGCAGGTTTAGCTTAGCACAATAACCATGGCCGTTTGGCTCACATAAATGACAGAATAAAAGATATGCAAGACCCCCCATCACATTATCATAGGAGGTACTAATTTCAACAATAAAAATTGTATGCATACAGCTAGTATTGAGCCAGCTAGCTAAGGAGAGATCAATCAAAGCTTAGACCAACTTAGACCAGACGATTTGTATCACTTCTGCACAAGTAACTAGGACAAGGAGGGGAGGGGAGAATAATAAATTGAAACAATTACACTTCACATTTCCCCAAATGTTAATGCAAAGAAAACTGTGCTAATTTAAATAAAGTCCTAAAGAGCCTTGACAACAGATATACCTATCTCTAAAACCTGACTGGCACGTGCTAAACAAAGGAAGAATTAGTTGAAAAGCTGTAAATTGTGCAGGAGCTCATTTCATTGAGCTATGGCATGTAAACACCAATGGACAAGCTTCCCAAGGTCATCCAAACAGACAGGAAGGGAAGCAGGGCAACTTTTCACAAACCAGTATAATCCAGAAGATCAGTGACCAAATCTTCGGCTAGAGCACGTAAACATTTTCACCAACTTTGACGGTTATTCCTACTGACACCTGTGGGGGGCAGTTTGAATCTTCTGTAGTAAACCATGCTTCATCTACTCACTCCTTCCCAGCCGGTGCTTAGCAACTTGTCATATAACTCCAGGGCAAGTAGTGTATGTGTGTGCATCTGTACATACACATCAGTCACAGTCATTCCACTCTTTACTAACTCATCAGCATGAGACTGTCGCATATATACCTGCCTCATTCCATTAGTAACCATTTATGGAAAAGTCACGGCTGCAACTTCCCCGCCTCACAAGAACTGTAAAATGTTAGTGCAACTTGTACTCTGAAGCCACTGGCAACTAGTGAAACTCCTGAAAATTATAAACTTAAATAATCTATGTAGATCATCTTAAAGAATTCATGTAGATAAAAGTAACAACTAAAGAACACTGGCATTTATGATTGTGCTTGTTATTCTTTTGCCTGTTAGATATCTAGTCTGTGTATAATTTCATCAATTAAGCAAGCAACATACTAAATTCTCATCGAAAAGTTACAAGTACTAGACAGCTGAATCCACTATAATTATTGTAGTTTAACTACAACTGAAAATGTGGACACTTCTCTCTCTCACCTGAATTGTTGGTGGATCATTTCTTTTTTTCCTTATCCATGCTGCAAAAGAAATAAAGTACAAAGATCACAGGCAGTATTAAAACTTAAAATTATTATGAATTTGTAACAACAAAACTTTATATTTAAAATTACAATAAATTTTTTAAGAACCTGGCATATATAAAGTCAAACACCCAAGAAAATATTTTCTATGTCAATGCTCTCAGTTTTCCCAGGAGGAAGGGGAGTTTCCTAGCCCTGGGAGATTTCTGTCCACTCCTATTGCAGACACCAATGATTAGTAGGGCTGACAGGAGGTAGCAATCCAAAGGGACCCTGCTGCAGACTCTCTCATGTCTTGCTTCAGCCAGTCAAATGATTAGAAATAGGTCCAATGATTACAGGCATTATTTGGACAAATAAGCATACAGTGGACAAGGCAATACACATTGCTCTTAAACAGTATCATATCACATTTTCAACCCACACAATTGGATACTAGGTTGTATATTTTGTAGACATTTGTCTTTTCTGCTCTTATTTTCCAAATGAATGAGTAGCAGAATGCAAGTGGTAATTAACAAACAGAAGGACAAACATAAGGAAAGCCAGTTCCATGTGCTGAGATGTAGTAAAATATTCCTATGTAGGTTTTTTTGATAATTAAGATGTTTGTCTTAATTGTGATTGGAAATTGGAATGAAAATTACATTTTCAGTATGATCCAGTCAAATTCCTGGTCTGACCTGCTGCTGTCTATAAAAATTTCAGAAATGCTTTAAGAAGATATGATTCAAATTTTAGTTTTCTAACACTCTCTGTGCTGTACCTTCAGGGAGACTAGGGAATAAGTCAGACAGTAGAACCCAAACACTAAAAGCTGCACTGAGTCATAATGTCACCTCACCACTGAAAACAGTAATAACACCATGCTTCAAAAGTGCTTGCAACGTTATGAAACTGGTTTTAAAAGGAATAGCTTCCAACTAACACAAGAAGAGAATTAAGAAAGGCAGAATGATTTTCCTTAGCTTGAAATTTAGCCATCATGGTAAGGCTGATAGCCTTAGCTAAAGGTAATGGTAAAACACCTGTAATGATACCATGCAATGAACTACTTGGAGGTTTTGTCTACCAGATTACACTTTATGAAGATGTGTTCTTTTAAATACCGTTCTCAAACATCTTCTCCTAAAAGCAGTCCCTGACAGCTCTTCTCAAAGTTTTTTGGTCCTAACAGATTAAACCCAAATTTGCCATGGTGGAGAAACGACAGAGTCCTGAACAGTTAACATCGCCCTTTCTGCAAAGGTTTTACGTTAGTGGAAAGAAAAACAGCCAACTAATATAACCCAATATATGCCTAAATTGTTTTCTATTAAAACTATAGATCTATAAAACACATTATATGTATATGTAGTATCTGGAAATATTGAAATGTTATGAGGAGTTCCAAATGACTGAGACTGGCACTTCCTAGCTGCCAACCTTGTAGACACTCTTTGTAAAAGTACCAACAATGCTACTAGATAAAATCATAGCACACAAGTCTTCTCTCCTGACAGAAGTCCTCTTTGTACTAAGAAACAGCTTCAAAATCATCCATAAAAGCAAGTTAAGTGGTAGAAGTATCAGGTCTAGTGAAGTATGTATACTAGACAATAGCCAATAAAAGATACAGCTGCAGGAAGTCAAAACAAAATCAACAAAAAACCCAAACAAAAAGTAGTAGTTTAAAATGTGTTGTAAAAAATTAAGTTTTACCCATACAAAATTTAAGGTGTTACTTTTCAACAGTCATCCTCTGCTTTGCCATGCCTTGCCTCTGCCCTATGAAGATAACAACAACACTGGTTTCCATTCCACAGGCCTCTGAACCTAGAAGTTGCTTCACTTTTTTTATTTTGGAATTGCCAGCTGCATTTTAAATCTAACTGATTACAATTGATGACCCTTCAAGAAAACATCCTAAATTTTGAAATGCTACAAAATTTAAGCTGCAGTTAGAAAGTAGTTCTAAAATACAACTGTTGTAATAGATTTTCCTTCAGTCGCAGATGGGACTTTTAGGCAGTTACTTGATAAATGTTTTTCAGATGAATGAAATATCTCTATTAAAAGATTTTATCAGTTAATTTTTATGTGTCACAACTTAACAATCCACAGCCAGAAGAAGGAAGGTTAACACAACAAAATGTGAACTGTGAGCTGAAGTTGTGAAGCACAGGGTGTTACACAACACATTTTCATTCATTAATAGATCTCAGTTTGTTCCAATACTCAAAAGCAACAAAGGAATCCTTAATTTAGGAAAATTTATTGTGTCAAGCATTCTATGATCAGACTGCACATATTTATATACACAAATAATGCACATAGTTGGAACATTGCACTGTTTTTCTTTCCAGCTATAACAAGCATTTGAATACATGGTTTTACAGGAGCTGTCAACCTTTCTAATAAGTGTTAGAATTACAAATCTTTTTCAGTTTAACTGTAAATAAAACTTAATAACACAAATATGGGATACCACCATCCAAAAAACTCCAGGTAGATTAATTTTAACATCTCTAATCAGTTGTATTAGAAAATAATTATTTAATGAAAGATTCCTTCACTGCTGTGTAGCTGAGGGGGAAACACAGTAACAAAATCTACTAAAATCTCTTTATAGTTATAGTCTCTTCAAGTTACTCAGCTTTAGTATATAATATTCCTTCTGTGCAAATTCATTTCTCAAACACTGGATATAAAGCACAGGTCAAATACAAGAATAAAAGAAAACATCATCTGAATTGAGTGAATTTTATTAGTATATCATACTGTAGTGTCTAAACAGTTATATTATATTTAAATCTTGTGGAAACCTAGCATCTTCAGGAGGAAAATTCCAGGCATGTATCACAGAATCATAGAATGGTTTATGTTGGGAAGGACCATTAAGATCATCTAGTTCCAACTCCTCTGCGATAGTCAGGGACAACTCCCACTAGGCCAGGTTGCTCAAAGCCCCAACCAATCTGGCCTTGAACACTTCCAGGGATGGGGCAGCCACAACTTCCTTAGGCAACCAGTATCTCGCCACCCTCACAGGAAAAAATTTTTTCCTAATGTCTAACCTAAACCTCCCCTCTTCAAGTTTTAAACCATTTCCCCTTGTTCCTCTCACTACACACCTGTATGTACTTCATACTAAGTAAACACTCCATCCTGTACTCGGTAAACTCTCGGGGCTGATTCACAAACATCCTCTACACAGTCTAATAAGCAGCTTCGACAGATAATTTCTGTATTCTGAATATCTGGTTTACCTATTTTAAATAATTTTATAGTTTTGTACTTGGTCTCTGTGACTTTATTGCACATTTATGATATGATAAACACATTGCCAAAAATCAGTCCCTTAATTTTACCAGATGCTCAGGTTGACTATCATAGATACACAAACAGATTTAACTCAGACCCTCTTCAAATTTCACTACAGCCTGCTCCCACTCCTAAAACAAACCCTTGTCCAAGGTTTTGTGCAGGTTGCTCTCAGACAACTCACAGAATTGTTTTTGTTTGATAAGACCTTTAAGATCAAGCCCAACCATTAACTCACGCCCTTAAGTATTTCCAGGGACAAAATTTTCATTCATTTCAGTCACAAGAGGTTTCTTTTCTAGTAACACAATGTGGTGTATGGAAACAAGAAGGAAAGGGTGCTGAGATGACTGCTTCTAAATGAAATGCCCATTAAGGAATATTTGCAAGTGAAAAAACTGAGTCCTGGCAAAACAAAGACAGAACCTGTGAAAGCAGCTTGCTGAAGACCACAGAAAAAGGAGAGGAACTTTAGTGTAGTACTTAAAGTGAAAACCCGGAGAAGGCTAGACAAGGAGACTGTCATTGCTGAACCAGTGTTCTGGTTTGGGCCAGGATAAAGGTAATTTTCTGTCTTGTAATTTTGTTTTCAGCTAAGTCTCTTGTAAGTAGCTGCACTTGCTGAAATTAACAGCAAGTTTCTCAGAAAGTATCTGCTTCTGGGACTGATGTTTATAGTTATAGCTAGAGACTGGTGTGCAGAACCAAGGACACTGCTCAGTTCTGAGGAACATTTTGCCCTCCAGAAGGAGAAAAGGAGTAAAGAGGTCACACCTGAAGCCCTCCTTTGAGGTGGAGCGGACAAGATAAATGACCAAAATCGACCAAAGAGAGTATTCCATCCCACACACGTCATACTCAGTATAAATTCGAGGGATTGCGAGGGTCAAACCCCTTCCTGCTTTCCCTTCCTCCCCTTCTTTACCTGTCCCTGTTTGTTTTGGCATCTGTCTGTTTGTCTGCCTGTGGTTCTGATCTGTACCAGCCTGAGTCTGTGCATTTCTGAGTCCAGCTCCCAACTGTTGCTGACCCCAGGACTCCAGCCTGGACTTTCCCAGGACTACCTTGCAGCCTCAGTGGTGACGTGAGAGTTACTGAGGGAAAGGGGGGGAGGAACGTGGTATCAATTTTCCCATATATTTGTATATATTTAGTGATATTTCCTTTTTATCATTACTGTTTCATTAAAGCTGTGTAGTTTAGTTTCCAACCCATAAGTCTCTCCCTTATTCTCTCTCCTTTCTTTATCAGGGAGATAAAGAGCATCTATCTATAGAGAGCATCTATCATTTGGTTAATTGCTGGGCCAGTGTTAAACTGTGACAACCAGCCAAAACTGATGTGGAGAGCCTTCAGATGTCAAAGTGCATACACACGATTTGGGGCCAAGGTGCCTGGAGGCATAAGCATGTGCATAGCAAGGAAGATTTAAGTACAACAACAAGCCAAAAAAATTCCAAGTGTAAAGAGAAAGCAGAAGTCAGGAAATTTACATAGCCTTCTAACTTTATAGTCATCTTTTATTACATAGAAAACTGCAAGATTTTTTTAAATCTTCCTGCAAAGTCTCAGACTATGTACTGGAATGATTAGCATCCACAACAGCACAAATTATGAAGTGAATATACACTGAAATAATGTATTGAGAAATTTTCAACAGTCTGGGCAGAAGATACAGAACAGAAATTCAGCACAGGTCTTGTGGGCCTGGTAAGCTTGCAGACCAAAGAGGAAAAAACAGGGATAGAATTGTAATGAGCCTGTCACTCAGGCTTTTGTAGTATGGTTTGAACTCTCTACCCTTTCCATTCTCTCATTTCTTAATCACTGAGAATTTTTCGTTTTACACAAGGCAGAAAAGAAGCAGTGATGAACTAAACTTCAGAGTATCCTACATCCCTAATTCACACTCCAACACATAGCAAGGGTACAAAAGTTCTCTGAACAGCCTCCATACCCACAGGAGAAGTACCAGTTCTGGCTTTTAAAATTATGTTCTACTTCCACAAAACTTTTTCTTATGTTTAAATTGTCACTGGACAAAAAATTACTGGTTCGCCTTATTTTTGGAATTCCCATACTTTCCAGATACCTGTATCTTCCAGAAGCATGCACTACATATTAATTGTGCTTTTACAATGCCTGGGGAAAAGAAAGATATACAAATATTTTGTGTTTCTAGAGAAATTCAGTACTTAAGAGGAAAAGGCTGCTAGCTATCTAAGTACTGTAAATTTTCCATTTCCCTGTGAATTTTTTCTATTTCATGCTGACAAAAATCACAAAAAATTGTGAATTTTTCTCTTAGCTTTAGTACCATCTACTTCAGGGGCAGTGAGCACAAATTAAATACAATGAGGTAAAACAAATATATTGCCATATTACCTCAAAACACACTGTAGTCTCCATTAATCTGGAGCTCACTGACAAATTACACCGTAGTAATGCCTGTATATGGATTTTTCTTCCAAACATTCTTTTAATCACTCTTTGAACTCATGCAAATTTCCAACAAGCAGAAAATTCAATGACAAGGAATTCCACAGTTTAACTACATACTGTGCAAACATTAAATTTGGTTGCTTTAAAACTAACAACTTCTGGGAGATACCTATTTATTATTCTTCCCATAAAGCATGCTGAATAATGGGTAGACTCTACCTACTATTTAAGGGGTTCCTTACTTATGCTATGGAGTCCTGGATTTTAACCATGTTTAATCCCTCGGCTTGACCTCCTACAGCCTCGAGGACCAATACACTCTCCCTCTCTGTCTTTTCTTTTTACCCAAGGACTGCTCAGCTAATCCTAAAAAATTCTCTAACCTCTCTGAATTTCTTTCTCTGTTCCCAGAATTATTAACAGGTTCTCCAACTCCCTATAATACAACTATAGGAAATATAGGAAACTACACACCACCTGCAAAAAACCCTAAATCCATCACTGTGCCACCAGTAATTCAACTGACCTACAAATAATTAGGTCAACGCATAATTAGGAAGTTTAACACAGCTGGTTTTGGTTATCCTATCATATCTCCCTTAGGCACAAGTATTGTCACATTTAACAGACGGCATGATCATATAATATTTACTTATGTTTTTATTAAGTACTGATTTCCTAAACATAACTTATCCTATTTATAAAGCTTTAAGAATTCATAATAACAGTGCGGTTTAAAAAAAGCCTGCATTACTCATAGATAAAAAGATAACTTACAGTCAAGTTTTCCATCAAGAATACTGAGTCTATCATTCAATGGCAAAATTCAGGACTTACCTTCCCATTCTGTTGGAAAGTCACCCATTTCATACTGATATGCTTGACGATTTATTGCTTCTACATATCTTCTTTCTGGTATGATCCGCCCTATAGCCATAATAAAAAGAAAAAAAGGAAGTTAAATATATCTCTATGCAATATTTACACTGCTGGCTATGTTATTGTTTTGAAAAACTACACAAGTACAGTGTGTACAGGATAAAAATGAAGTACTGAAATAGTGAGAGAACTGTCACTATGTTGATGTCAATTTGAAATGTGTTCCAGTAACTTTAACAAAAGGATTTATGTTCTACAGCTGACTTGGATTATTAATGACAAATACATTTCAGCCCAAATTATCCAACTTAGTGTGTCTTTTTAGAAATGTTTCTCTGAAGAAGTGGTGATCAGTGTTCTGTCAACTATTCTTTCCTTCACCTGGATTTCTCCCACACAATTGCTGTTGGGGGATCAGACAGGTGATGATGTTCTCAAGTCAAAAACCAGCACTGATAGTTCACTGGTTTGCTTGGCAAAACAGCCAGGCTGTATCATCCCCAATCACTGGCAACTGCTCTGATATGTCAGCTTTTTCACTTATACTTGCAAACTAAGTATTTTCCATGTTAAAGCCAAAATCCAACAGTAGGTAGCTCTTTGATAAGGAACATTCAATAAATTTAAGGGGGAGCTAGTGCAGAGAATTTGCATATACATCTCACTCGAAGATTCTACTCCTGACAAAGAGCAAGAATTATGTTCAATCTGGTAATGTGACACACAGAAGACTGACTGCCAGGTTTCATGCTGCTGTACAGAAAAATCTTACTTTAATTAACTTTTGAAGTTAGGAGATACTGGAAAGATGTGCAAGTTCCCCATCCCTCACAGGGAAAATAACTCCGACATCTCACAGGCTTTCTCTATCAGCTTTTTACCTTCCTGGGAGTCTGATATGGAGAATTTTGACATTTTGAGGAAGCAGAAAAGAAATACCTGGATTAACTATGTTAGTTTCATAATGATTTGATTAATGGAATTCGTTCTTTCAGTAACACTTTCAACAAGTATCCAAATGAAGTTATTTTTAAACTGATGGCACAGTCAGGAGATACGATTCACCCATCTCTGGTTAATAGCTAAAATAAATACTATTATTCATTATTATGTATTTAATACCGAACAAAAAGAATTGCAATTCCATTTCTAAGTGGGTTCTTTAGCTTTGGAATATTTCTTTTTAAACAATGCAATATTTTTACTGTTTCAGATGTGCCATCAGACAAAGAAATCAGTATAACATAGTTTCATCTCTTAAGATCAGATATTTTTAATCAGGACTAATTCTTATTTCTTTCTTTAATTTTATTTCCTTCCCACACAGAAGATTTCCAGAAAAGCTGAAGACCTATCTTATAAAGTCCTATCCTAATTAGATTTCAGAATTAACACTCTACTGTTGGAAAGCTGCTATATTTTCCTGTTATTACAGCACCTTTCAAAAGCCATCCTTAATTTGAGTCCTACACAGGTAGCACAGTTTGAGTAAAATGGCATAAGCAAAAGTAACAATTGTATTTTCACACCTGCCACCACAATCTGTGATTGATGTTAATCTTTATGCATTCTCAAATAAAACATTTTCAACTAATCTACTTTTAAGCAAATACACCATTTTTTATTCTGCTTCAAGCTTTCATAAGACACACATGAAAACATTGTTCTCCAAATCCCACAGTCAAATGTTATGAAGCACACACAACACTAATTAAATTCAACTGTCTAATTTGCCTTGAGCCCTAGGTTTCTTTTGGCAGGCCATCAATGACAAGTAATTTACACAGACTTATCCATTGAAGATCAAACTGAGGCCTCTTCAGATGCAATTAAAATATTTTACAGTTTAGAGAAGGGTTTTTTCATACTAACAGTATTGACTGCTTTGCTTTATAGTAATTAATTCCCACATTTTCAAATAAATACTCTGGTCTTTGCTACTGGAACTCAAGAAACTTCACTTGCAAGTCTATACATACTGAACAATTACAAACTGCAATGGAAGACCACTATTTACAGTTTTAATTTCAAAATTAACTTCATTTTCCTGTGGCCTCAGAAACACAGAAGAATCATGAATACTTTAAACTCGGATTATATAAAACATGACATATCCCAAATAATAGCAGATAATAATTCAAAAACCAAGAAGTGGATTACCTCAAAATTTAACTGATGTACTTACATAGAATACACAGGTATAACATCATTTACACAAAACACTGAAGAAGAAAACTTGCAACTTTGCAGGAGTTAAAAGCAGGCAAAATGGCCAACAAGTCTAAGTAACGGACAGATCTTTCAGCAAGTGATACAGTATGTACACATTTTAGATTAATGTATATTCTTACTGTACATGTTTTTTCTAAGCCTTCCTGTCCCAGGAAGGGCATCCATGTGTAATGACTGAAGTGAACTTCTATAAAAGCCTGAAAATAAAAGTGTTTAACAGAAGCTAGGCAGCCTGGCTGCCTAAGAAACGGGTGAAATGTGAAGTCATAGTAAATGACTTAGTGTATTTTTTTCTAAATTTCTGCAGTCCCATCTATACAATATGAAATCTAGAAACTAAGCTGTATTTCCACACATGCACAAATGTTAAAAAATGAATATTTTAATTTTTCCTGTTTCTTCTAAGGAAAAGCCTCTCTTCCTTCGACAACATGGTGTTGGTTTCCACTGCACTCACTAAGTCTGATATATTCACATTTGCATCAAGAAAAACCCATCAAAGAATCTTCCAAAACAAACTTAAGCTAAAAAATAATCCCATGCTTGTGTTGCTCCACAAATTATTATTTTTTGCATATCGATTTCTTACAACTATATATATATATATATATATATATATATACACACACAGACTAAAGATCTCGAGCAGCCCTGGATAGATTTTCGTTGTTCACAAATTTGTTCCTTTAAAAAGATTTCTCCATTAACCTCCAAATAAATTTGTCTAATGTGTGCATCTAGAGCAAATTATGGCACACATGATCAGTGAGAGAAGAAATGGGACCATCAACAGGGAACTTTTTGGTACCTGACCTGTGCAAGAGACCCTGCCAGCTATAAAATGCCAACATATTCTGCAGCCAGCAGATGGAATTGTGATCACCCTCTCACACACTTACAAGTGTGGAGCTGCCACGTTAAAACAACAATTCACCATTTCCATCCCAGTTGAATGAATCTCAGATGTTCATGAAAATTCAGTCTTCTGGCTTGCTGATCTGCACTGTCTGCACAGTAAGAGTCCATGGAAAAAATATTTTATTAATTATTTAGAGAAATTATTATTTTTTTAAAATGAACAGAATATACAGAATATGCAGCCTTTGTTAATTTAAGACAAATGAACTAAACTTCAGTTGCACAGGACTGCCGTACAGTTATGACAAAAGAAACCTTTTTAAAGCATATCTGCACTATGTACTTTGAATAGATTATATTGTATTTCATTTATGAACTACATTATTTAATCATCAGTAACACAATAAAAACTTTACCTTCTGGAAACAAAAGGTTCTAAAATCTTTTTCAGCAGTATCTGACAAAGCTCCACAGAATGGATTCCCCTTTTTTCCCCTCTTATCTGGTAATATCTCAATTAAGCATTTATTTTCCTAAATATGAAGAAGTACTTAATTAGTAGAGCAACTGAACTATCAGCAGCTCTTCACACAAAGTAGAGAAAGAAATACTCTACAAGAAGTAGAGTATTTCTCTACAGACTGCGGGAGTGGCCCATCACCTTCAGAGCATGATATGAGGTTCTCATCTCTGTTTGGGGAGAAGGGAAAAACGTTTGTTGTGAAAACTGGTAAAAAGGTGAACATTAATTTGTCACTTGCACTAATTTTTAGCTGAACGATCCCGTTCATTGGTGGTCATCCTCTTTTTACTTCATGGACAGAATTCCAGTGTTTCTGCGATAATAAACTTCAGTTTAAGAGAGTAGTCAACATTTTCCTCCAAATAATCCTGATTTTATTTTTCCAAAATTTAGATTTCTATGAAGTTAATTAATTTTTGCTGAATGACAAGTCAATAATTATATTTATTCATAAAATAAATCTACACTGTAGCCTAAAATAAAATACAAAAATTTAATAACATGTACCAATAAAATTCATACACTTCAAGTTATCTAAAACTCTTCATGCTTTATAAAATCATATGAGAAACTCACTTCAACTTTTAAAAGAAGCAAATAAGGCCAAAAGCTGCTTTGTTCTACAGTTCTCATTTCCGTTAACCTCAAAAGAAACAGGATCAGTGATTTCCAGTTTTACAGTGATGAAGGATTAAGCAAGATTAGACTTGGTAAATGTTGAATTAGCAAGTCCAAAAAAGCTGTACCAGGCAGTTGGGTCAAAAATCATGCTTTGACAATGCTCATGTCATGCTCATACCATCTTAGTATTATTCATTATTTAGGATTAGTTGCTTTTTTTTCTACTATCCAATTCTGTGTTGCAAAGTAACTGTTCTCACCTTTATTTTATTTTCTACAGCATTTACAACTAAGATCCAAGAGGGTGTAAACAGTTTGCCATGTTTAATTCATTAACAGATTTTGCCAATACAATGCATTCAATATTATTTGTACCCTGCTAGCAATGGACTGGCATGGTATAAAAAAGATTAAAATTAGGCTGATGTTGCAGCAGAAGTTGAATATACCCAAGACAGTTGTGTGTGAGTTTATCCCAGAAAGACTGATCACAGCAAAATCATAGCTTTGGTAATTTATCCCACCTTATCTCTGAATTTGACAGCCTTCCAGACTTCAGCCCTTACAGCTATCACTAGCCCAAACAGTGCATACATTTAGTGCAGCCTATAGCTAATGTACCTTAAAAGCCCTTGTACAGTTTAGAGTAGCTTAAACACAGATGAGATCTGAGTTAAGGGTCCAGGTGTCTCATAGGAAAGTAAGCTTCTTGGTTTTAATTGTCATGACGTCAGAGAAGATGCCAAATTTTAACATGGAATTTAAGTTGAGAGTTCTAGTTTTAGTTCTAGACATGTCCCAACATCTTATCTTTTGTCAAAAAAAGGTATTAACAAAATAGCAGCACATCTGATGCTGTCCCAAAAGACTTTGCTTCTGTGGTTTTTCCATTGACAAGGAATTTTCTCATCTTGATAGAATCTGCCCTCAGATTCTCAGGGACAGAGATATCTATATAAATGATGTTCAGAAGCTTTTCTAGGATGGACTGTTGGTCTCTGGAGAAGGTCTCACTCCTGTAAATGTGACCAACGTCTCCTTATGGTATTGAGTAATGTCACTTTGTCCAACATTTTAATTTTAATTCAACCTTCACAAATCTGATTCTCCATGCCATCTAGATTCTTTTGTCTTACAAGTATATGCTAAACAATGAAGTTTCTGCAAACAATACTATCCAACTATGTACTAACAATTGATCCTGGGCTTCATCAAAATAAGCATGACCAGCAAGTCAAGAGAGGTGATTCTCCCTCTACTCTGCTCATAACAGATCCCACCTGTAGTACTGTGTACAGTTCTATAGTCCCCTACACAGGGAGGACATGGAGCTGTTGGAGTGAGTCAAGAGAAGGGACAGAAAGATGGTGAGAGGGCTGAAGTGCCTATGAGGAGAGGCTGAGAGAGCTGGGGTTGTTCAAGCCTGTAGAAGTCTCCAGAGAAATCCTGAGAGCAGCCTTCCAATATCAGAAAGGTGCCTACAGGAAAGTTCTTTAGAATGCTATGCTCAATTATGAGCTCCTGAGCAGTCAGCATGTATTCATCCACACCTGCATCACAAATACATGAAAAAAAAGGCATTCTGAGTTCTGTTATTTTCTTTTTAGGAGCAATAGTCTGAAAATGCTGAACCTGTAACTTCTTGAGGGATCAGAGCCCATGGCTTTTATATACAGTCACACCAACCTTAAGCTTTCTAAGCCTGCTGTATTGGAGACTGTGGTGGCTAACTCAAGTAAACACACCTTTTATTTGCAGTTTGTCCAAGCAACTTCCTTCAGTGGACACAGATTTCTACTAGATGCCCACTGTCATCCTAGTCCCTGAGCTCTCTTCATCAGGCAGGAGATTGCAACAGCACCAGCTCCCATCTCCTGCTTATTGGAAGGCCTTGTGCCAGCAGATAAGCTGGCACATCTCTACAAAGAACTACTGCTTCATATATGAATCTGCTTACTAGAAATATGCAACATTACATTTTTTTTTGCAACAAAAGTGTTAATGATACTAGTACAAATATCTCTTCTTTGGACAGCTGATAAGACGCTTGGTGTTCTGGCATGTGGTATCTTTCTCCCACAAATACTTATGATCTTGTTAATCCAAATGCATGTAAATAATGAGCTGGAATTACTTATGCTATTAAAATATGTTCCCTGTACCAGCTATTGACATACTTCAAGTCTCTTCTATATACTCAATCTGCTCTTTGTTTAGTTTGCCAGTACAATTTAAGATCCTAAAGCTTTATGCAAAGCAGGTGATTTGTTCTTTTATATATTAATGACCTATTTTTCCTCCTTCTGAACAATAACAAAAAAATACAATTAATTCACCTTGTATTTCAATATAATGAAACTACAAGCCATAGCATTTAGCCACAAAGTAGTCATGATGGTATGTTGATAATCCTGATTGATACACTGGCCATCTTTGCAAAACTTGTAGCCCTAGTGCTCATTTTCCAAGGATAAAACATGGAGTATGATGCTGACTGTTTCATAAGCTCTGTTTCTGGGACAGCTGTCCCACTCCTGCCACTGTGAACCCTCAACAGGCTCACCTGTGCTAACTTACAGTGGAATAATGCAGCAGTGGGTCACACCACTTTTTAATATACAGGTAGGAAAACAAAGAGCAAGCAACTTCATTACGACAATACAGGTACACTAAAGTAATTTTAACACTTAGAAAACACTCTTAGAAAACATGCCTAATGGAACATGTTTGTAACAACAACTGAAAGGGCTGTTACTCTGCACTGTGCAGCTAGCAACTGTTCAGGTCAGCAGGATTAACATCAAGTAAGATATATGTTTTTAATAGCTGGAAAGATCTTACTTGATGTTGCTAATCCTGCTGACCTGAACAACTGCCAGCTTTACTGTTTGTTTCGCTATATACAATAGAAAGAAAGCTACTAACATAAGGAAGTAAATAAAACCCATATATTTTAACTATCCAATTTATCCAACAAATCTCAGTAAATACCCAAAATCATTACATCCCACCCCACTCACTCTACTGAAAGAATGAAACAGATACTCAAACCAAACCCAATTCAAAGCCGCAAATGTACAGCATATAAAGCTTAATACTGGCAGGGAAAATCCAACACGATTAGCATCTCAGTTTAATATCAGTGCGCAAACTGATCAAACCTGGCCAAAGCAACAGATAACATGCAATCTACTGCCTATCCATGTGAGTACTTATTGCTATTCCTGGTTTTCAAGTCAGTGAGATTAACATACTGTCCCTGTTGTCAATTCACTTCTGGCAGCTGACAGAAAAACATCATCATACCCAAACACTGTGTTCCAAATGTTGATGCTCCTATACTGTAGTGATTGCTTCACAGTGTAATTGTCTTGCTGCGTAATGTATCACCCAGACTGAAAAGCTATTCTGTCATTCCAGAATTACTGCCCTAGGAGCTGACAGTCTGCAATGCAGGTTTTATTTCTCTACAGCACACATGCACACAACTATTTCAGAGCTGGTGTCTCTATTATTTAGTCTCACCCAAAGGAACATCCCACGAACTCCTGAAATGAAGTTGTCACCATCTGGACAGACCTCTAACAGGCAGCTGTTACTGGATGTGAGAGGACCCACCTGGATAAAAAAATCTCTATATGAAAACAACACTTTCTCAATATGCTTATTTCCATATCCAAAACAATTAAATATTTTAAAGTTTGGTTTCATATTCATTAAGAAAATATCCAATTCTCTGTTTCCTTAGTATCATAATATTAGCCACATACAGTTAAAATGAGTTGATTAGCTTGTGACCATCACTTAGAATCATAGAATCATAGAATAAGCCGGGTTGGAAGGGACCTCAGAGATCATCTAGTCCAACCCTTGACCCACCGGAGCAGTTGCTAGACCATGGCACTGAGTGCCACATCCAGTCTTTTTTTAAATGTCTCCAGGGACGGAGAATCTACCACCTCACCGGGCAGTCCATTCCATAGCCTAATCACCCTCTCCGTGAAGAAATTCTTTCTAATATCTAACCTAAACCTCCCCTGGCACAACTGAAGACTGTGTCCTCTTGTCTTGTTGAAGGTCGTCTGTGAAAAGAGTCCAGTTCCCACCTCGCTACAGCCTCCTTTCAGGTAGTTGTAGACAGCAATGAGGTCTCCCCTGAGCCTCCTCTTCTTCAGGCTGAACAGCCCCAGCTCTCTCAGCCTCTCCTCATAGGGCCTGTGCTCGAGTCCCTTCACCAGCCTGGCTGCCCTCCTTTGGACCTGTTCCAGGACCTCTACATCCTTCTTAAACTGAGGGGCCCAGAACTGGACACAGTAGTCGAGGTGTGGCCTAACCAGCGCTGAGTACAGGGGCAGAATCACCTCCCTGGACCTGCTGGTGACGCTGTTTCTGATACAGGCCAGGATGCCATTGGCCTTCTTGGCCACCTGGGCACACTGCTGGCTCATGTTCAGTTTCTTCTCAATGCAGACTCCCAGGTCCCTTTCTGCCTGGCTGCTCTCCAGCCACTCTGTCCCCAGCCTGTAGCGTTGCATGGGGTTGTTGTGGCCAAAGTGCAGGACCCGGCACTTGGCTGTGTTAAACCTCATCCCATTGGAATCAGCCCAACTCTCCAGTCTGTCCAGGTCCCTCTGCAGAGCCCTCCTGCCTTCCAGTTGATCGACACTTCCCCCCATCTTAGTGTCGTCTGCAAATTTGCTGATGATGGACTCAATCCCCTCATCTAAATCATCAATGAAGATATTGAACAGAACTGGGCCCAACACTGATCCCTGGGGGACACCACTAGTGACCGGCCGCCAACTGGATGCAGCCCCGTTCAGCACCACTCTCTGGGCCTGGCCCTCCAGCCAGTTCCTAACCCAGCACAGGGTGCTCCTGTCCAAGCTGTGGGCTGACAGCTTTTTCAGGAGAATGCTATGGGGGACGGTGTCAAAGGCTTTGCTGAAATCCAGGTAGACCACATCCACAGCCTTCCCCTCATCCACCAGACGGGTCACCTGATCATAAAAGGAGATCAGGTTGGTCAGGCAGGACCTGCCCTTCCTAAACCCGTGCTGGCTGGGTTTGATCCCTTGCCCATCCTGCAGGTGCTGTGTGATTGCACTGAGGATGATCTGCTCCATAACCCTGCCAGGCACTGAGGTCAGGCTGACGGGCCTGTAGTTTCCCAGGTCCTCCTTCCGGCCCTTTTTGTGGATTGGCGTGACATTCGCCAACTTCCAATCATCTGGGATGTCCCCAGTGAGCCAGGACTGTTGGTAGATGATAGAGAGGGGCTTGGCGAGCTCTTCTGCCAGCTCCCTCATCACTCTTGGGTGGATCCCATCCGGTCCCATAGACTTGTGGGGGTCCAAGCAGCTCAAGAGGTCACTGACTGTGTCCTTCAATATTACAGGGGGGCTGTTTAGATTTTTATCACCTTCTATAAGCTCCAGAAGCCTGCTGTCAACAGGATAACCTGTCTTTCTGTTGAAAACTGAGGTAAAGAAGGTGTTAAATACCTCAGCCTTTTCCTCATCTTTGATAACTATATTCCCACCCATGTCCAGTACAGAATGGATGTTTTCCTTGCCTCTTCTTTTGCTATTGATGTATCTGTAGAAGGATTTCTTATTGTCCTTCACAGAGGTAGCAAGATTCAGTTCATGTTGTGCTTTTGTCTCTCTGATTTTCTTTCTACATGACCTGACTATATTCCTAAATTCCTCTTGAGAAGTTAGCCCTTTTTTCCATAATTGATAGGCCCTCTTCTTAATCCTAATTTCTTTCAGAGTCTCCCAGTTCAGCCAGACTGGTTGCCTTCCCCGCCGGCTCGCCTTCCGGGACTCTGGGACAGCCTGTTCCTGTGCTTTCAGAATATGCTCTTTGAAGTACGTCCATCCCTCCTGGACCCCTCTGTTTTCAAGGGCTGTTTCCCAGGGTATACTCTGAACTAGTCTTTTGAATAGTCCAAAATCTGCTCTCCGGAAGTCCAACACAGAGGTTTTACTGACAACCCTCCTTGTATCCCTGAGTATTGAAAACTCTATTATTTCATGGTCACTAAGTCCCAGTCGTCCATCAACCACCACATCTCCCACCAGCCCCTCTCTGTTTGTGAAAAGAAGGTCAAGTGGGGCTCCGTCCCTGGTGGGCTCATTTACTAGTTGGAGCAGGAAATTATCTTCAATACACTCTAGGAATCTCCTAGACTGCCTCCTCTCTGCAGTGTGGAGTTCCCAGCAGATGTCTGGCAAGTTGAAGTCACCTACGAGAATAAGGGATGATGATTTTGAAACATCCTCCAGTTGCTTGTAGAATATTTCGTCGACCTCATCATCCTGATTGGGCGGTCTGTAACAGACTCCCATCACGATATCGGCCTTGATGACCTTCCCACTGATTCTAACCCACAGGCATTCTGCCCTATTATTGGTGGTCTCAACTTCTACAGTGTTGAGAGATTCTCTAACATATAGGGCTACCCCTCCACCTCTCCTACCCTGCCTGTCCCTTCTGAAGAGCCTGTATCCACCCATGGCAGCACTCCAGTCATGGGAGTCATCCCACCACGTTTCCATGATAGCGACTACTTGAAAAGCTAGCTTGCTAAACATTCTTTTTATGTTCATCAATATCCTGTAGAATTACCTGCAACATTTCATAAGCAGCTTAAAAACACTTCATACAATCAGAATCGGTTTCGTTCTCTTCCTCAGCCTTCATCCCTGGTAGTGAGAAATGCAGCATTCAGTCAAAAGAAAACAGTAGCTCTAACCTCAGAAGATATGCAGTGGAGGTAAGTTGTTGTTCCTTCCATTCTGTTCTACTCACTATACAGCATTACAGGAGTCCTTCAGTGTAGTCTTCCACATAAAACTGTATTCTATAGCAAATTTTGAAAAAAACACAGAATTTTACTGTGCTTCTGATGCACAGGAACACAAAATCCACAGAAAAGAAACAGCTACAATAACACAGAGGATTTAATTATCTTAACAAGATTGTAATCGTTTCTAACTTTCATTAAAAAGATGTATCTATTTCTACTTAAATCTGGATTCAGTAAGATTGAGGACACACATTTCATGCAATTGAGCAGTGAGTGTCTTTTCCTTATACAGATGCTTTCTTATTTTCATGTTTCTGGTTTGTGAAGAAAGTTCACTAGATACAGTCCTTTGTGTGAATCTGAATGGGCATTTCACATGAACAAAGGGTTTCTCGCACAACCCAATGCTTACACAAAATTGTTAGCAACAAAAATTTACAACGGAAACTTGGTAATGCCATGTTTGGGATGTTTTTTACAAGAATTCCAAGAAACATGTTTAACTTGCTAGTTTCCTTTCTAAACCTTGTATCATCATAGTCTCAGGCCACATATGCCCCCTAACACAAGACTTGTGCAACATACAAAAACCTGTGGTTACAGAATGCTCCAGGCTTTTTCCACCTGCTCATGGTAGGGTGTGGCTCCATGCCAGAGCTGCAGTTTCCCCAAAGGGAATCTGAAATCTTGAGCCATGACTTTAGCACTGATACAGTCTTTTAAAGAAAATACTGGCTTGTTATTGATCTACTGTTCTTATAAAAGCTTGTGTATTTCACAGAGCACTCATTTTGAAAAACTCATATTGAAAAACTTTAAATATAAGCTGTACATTAATCAATCCCTAGAAAAGATGAATAATGTACATATACTAGATCTTAAATATTTAGTGCCTCTTATAATCCTGAGGTTTTTTGTTTTTTTTTTAAGCACACTGGTTATTAAGAGTCTTTATAAATTATTTTAAATAGTAATGTAATCAGCTATTTCCTGTAAGATATATTTTGTTGTAATAAATACATAGGCTGTACAGGAAATTTGTTTTATAATTTAAAAAAACCGAACATTTTAAATTTCACTCCATGTTCTGTGAGAAGAACAATTCATCATGTAACAAAGCTATGGTAATGCCCCGACAGCATGTTACAGAGCACGGGGGGGAAAAAAAAGGTGCATTACATTGATAAATGTAGTCTGTTTAGTGAAATACTTGTCTGAGACATATTGACATATTGACTGAAATGAGTCATCAGTGACCACTACCCAACCGTTTATTACTATCTTCTATGACATCAAGTTCCACAACTAGCAACTGAAGAGTCATCTCAAAAGTTCATGAGTTATGCCAGACCTCTTGTGCCAAGCATGGTACACTTACACTATTTAATCACTGTCATGACTTAAAGGTAATCTTGTAAAAAATACCTCTGGCAGAATGTCATTAAATAGAGCATCATATTTTCTTCCAAATGAGCCAGTCTCACCATAGTGTAGAAGGTTTGACTTGACTTTGCAGATGATACTTCTTTCCAGTTGAAAAAAAGTAGCCCCTGATAAACATTACAATGTACCTTCTGTCCAACCACAACTGAAGTTCCATGTTTTCAGAAAAGTAGCTACCTAATTCTGAATTCTCTTGTGTTCTTGTGGGCACAAGTTTTTTCAAGGTCTTTCCCCTCTGTCTCAAAAGTTAAATTCTTCTCAGCTCTCTAATTCTAGCAATTAGTTCCTTCAGTGAATCTTCTAAATTCTTATTCCAACAGACTAGGGACTTGCAATGTTCACTTTCTCTCTCTTTCAAAAGAATTAATCAGATTCAAACAGCTCACTTCTATATTTTCCTTCCTTTCCTCTCTAAACTGCTAATCCCTTCTCTACTCACCCAACAGAACCTGCTGAATGATATCCTTACAAACTCGCATCTCTTTGCCATTACTCATAAGACCTGTTTCAAACAAGGCAAAATAAGTGCTAAAATCAGAACCTTTGCATGTCACTGACAGATAATACAGCTGTTTACATCTCCACAATGATTCCCTACATCATAATGAAATTCAAGTTGCTAGCTCTTCTTACAATTAATTGTTCAAAGATAAGAACAGGAATGCAAGATGATTTTCCTATGACTACAAATAGGTAATGGTGGGCTTGCAGTACAGTTGCTATACATTGAGTTTGGCCAGGACATCCCATATTGTACAGTGGTTATAAGACTGTCTACAGTAGTGATGTGACTCAAAGAGCAAATGTAGTCTCGGAGTGCTCCCTCTGTTTACCACGTGCTGATTTGGACGTCAAAGTAGTTCGTGTGCACAACTCACTTTTTTAAAGAAAATCGCACATTTCAAAAATTAATGGGATATTTGGTGCCAAGATGAAGGCCACACCTGCAGCATTTACCTGAGACTTTTAATTATTTTTTTAAATTCAAAGCACATGTATTGTAGATATTCCGTCATGGGAGACATTAAATTTAACCCAAAGTAAACACTCTGAATAACATGTGATGGAGGTGTGAGGAAACTCAGCATCAACTCAGATCTGTTGATCTGCTTCTACTGCTCCTTAGTAATGTAGACAAGGTTGCAAGGTCCAAGACTTCCCTGGACCTGGTAGGAGAGAGCAATTCACAACTGAAAGGAACCAGAGAATAATTCTCTGCACCACAGGCTTCATGAGCAGGAAAAAGAAAGCTTTTATTTGAAGCACAAGACACCGCAGACACAACTTACACAATTCATTCTCCCTTCTAGCTGAAGGTGAGATCTCTCTCGTGGTCTGAAACAAAGCCCAGCCCCAAGCCTGGGTCCTGACAGATCTACCATGGCTAGGACACAATAGAGAAAGCAGCATCTTCCTGTTCCGCACTCCTGCTGCAAGACCTTATTTGCACCAATACAGTATGAAGACGAGGCACATTAGGCCTGGCACTGTGCTAGAGCTCATCTCTAAATCCAGATCTCAGTAAAGCATGGTGGAGGCATACTGCAGAGACTTTACAGCAGAACAACACATGAATATCTTCACAATATTTCCTCTGTAATTAATTTTCTTTCCAGTACTACTCCCATCCTGCACTGGTCTCTATATTGGTAGGACACAAGGAAAAGATACAACTATATATGCTGAAGACTATCTAATGTACAACAAATAATGCTCTCTAACACTTAAAAACAGAGCATTGCTTCAATATGGCTATCCTCCATGTTTTTAAATTCCTAAATTCTTAAAAAACTAAAATATAGAAAACTTCTACAACAAGCATCATTTATTTTCTATAGACTAAAATAATTTTAATTCTCCATTCCATATCTTTAAACTTCTGCACAAGTTTTAAAAGCCACCAGGTGCTACTGTGACCCTGTTGCACACAAGCATGACCAGTATGGGAAGCTCTACTAATGTGTTAAAAGAGCAAATTTCCTATCAGCACTCAAAGCATCGGGTGTAACTGTGTGTAACGTTGGGTGTAACTCCCTAGCAAGGGGAGTGGTGGTGATAGAACAAATTGACTTACCCTCAGCCACAAGATAATTCAAATGTCAGGGAGGACTGGTATACTTTCCTACTCTGGAAAATACCAAACCTAGTACCTTCACTCTTCTGACACCACAAGAATCATCATCCACAAGAGTAAAAGCACAAATCACAGTGCAAATCAGTCCCCAGTGGAGAGGGAAATTGAGTGGATATAGCATCTCCTACATCCATATAACCTGAAGTCCCAATGGACTGATGCAATACACTGGCTAGGATCAGAGAAAAGTGTATTTTACAATAACAATAAACACTCTTGAGGAAATTTGTTTTGCAAGGTATGAGGGTAAAAGTCTGTAACGTGAAAATGGAGGGAGAAAATGAGTACCCAATCAAAGGAACACAGAAACAAAGTTTATACTATTGTGCCAGAGCTAACTTGGCCTGCGACAGCATTGTAAATAGGTCCAGTTCCCAGTGTTCATAATTAAGAAGCTCCCTCTATGTCTGCTGCTTCAAACAAACAAAGTGCAAAACCAGATCATTTTTGGAAATCCAGTGGAATCAAGGCATGACAGCAGTGGATCTTTGTTTCATGAGATCCATTATGCCACAGGACACAAATGATAAGGACTTCCTGTGAAGCACCAAGGCTGAAATGGCTGAAAGGGGTGGAAAGGATCACATTCTCAGACCATTCTGAACAGCTATCCTATTTGAGTCAGGATAAAGGTAATTTTCTGTCTTGTAATTTTACTTTCAGCTAAGTCTCTTGTAAGTAGCTGCACTTCCTGAAATTAACAGCAAGTTTCTCAGAGAGTGTATGCTTCTGGGACTGATAAATCTAGATGTTTATAGTTACAGATGGAAAACGTTATGCAGAACCAAGGCCACTACTTGGTTCTGAGGAATATTTTGCCCTCTGGAAGGAGAAAACGAATAAAGAAGTCACACCTGCAACCCTCCTTTAGGGAGGAGAAGGCAAGATAAATGACCAAATTTGACCATCCCATACACATCATACTCAGTATAAATTTCCTTCCTTCCCTTTCCTTCTTCCCCTTCTTCTCCTGTCCCTGTTTGCTTTGGCATCCTGGGAGGATTCCATCTGTCCGTCTGCTGGTGGCCCTGATCTGTATCAGCCTGAGTCTCTGTGTTCCTGCCTCCAGCTCCTGATTGCTGCTGCCTCCAGTCCAGCCTGACTGCCCTGCAGTCAGTCACCTTGCAGTCACCTTGGTGGTGATGTGAGAGGTGGAAATGTGTGAAGAACGTAGTATCATTTTCCTGTATATTTGTATATATTTAGTAATTTTTCCTTTTTATCATTATTGTTTCATTAAAGCTGTGTAGTTTAATTTCCAACCTGTGGGGTTTTTGTAAAATGAACGGCCATATAGGCCACATTGTGAACAAGCCATGAGAAATACGGGTAATGTTAAACAATGTGTCATGTGGGTTATGAATACACAATGTTGGTAGTGTCAGAAAATGTTATGAATGGGTTGTTCTTCCACAAGGAATGAAAAATTCACCTACTATATGTCAGCTGTATGTTGCTTGAGCACTTCAACCATTTAAAAAAAATTACAAAAATCTACTAGTGTATCATTTTATGGATGATATACTTATAGCAGGGCTTAATCTGGAATCAGATCATCTTTTGACTGAATTAAAGGACTATTTAGAAAGTCGAGGACTCTATATAGCACCTGAAAAGGTTCAGAAGACTGATCCTTGGAAACATCTTGGTTGGGAAGTGACCAAACACACAATTAGGCCTCAGAAAATAGATCTTAAATTAGACGTAAAAACCTTGGCAGATGCTCAAAGACTGTTAGGAGAACTGCAATGGGTATGAAGTGTATGTGGTATTACTAATGATGACATCGCTCCTTTAATGCCTAGCGGACATGATACTGATGCCTCTGCACCTCGTAAATTATCAGAAGAAAAAAAAGGGCAATAAAACAGATAGCCACTAAGGTGGTCAATGCATGGGTGTCACAAATTACTGAGGGAGCACCCTTTGAAATTTTAATTGTTAACACATCCTTAGAATCTGCTCATCTTAAAGCTATCATTGCCCAGGAAACCCCTACTGTTCAAGAATGGGGAAATGGGGAAAACAGCTGTTCCCTGGCTCACAGTCAGAGTCACTCCAGACCTTGGCATTAAAAGCTATCTGTGAAGCATTCATGCGATGGAGTCAGACTCCTATCAACATTGTATCCGACTCCTTTTATGCAGTGGGGGTAGTAGCAAGGCTAGAGCTGCTTTTATAAAACCTGTTAAAAATCAACATTTGTATTCTATTCTACTACAGGTGCATCGAGCTGTATCACTTCGTACTTCGTCCTTTTTCATTGCCCATATTCGTAGTCATTGATTTGATCAGGGTCTCAGTATTGGTAATAACCATGCCGATACTTTGGTTAGCTATACCCAAGTTGCTCCTATTAATTTTGAACAAGCTCGTCTCTCTCATGAATTTTTCTATCAATTGGCAAAAATGTTAGCTAAGTAATTTCATCTCACTTTGACAAAGACACGTGATATTGTCCGCATTTGTCCTGCCTGTCAGAGAATAGGTATAGGACCAGGGCTTGGTGTTAATCCTAGGGGTACTCAGGCTTTACAATTGTGGCAAATGGATGTTACTCACGTAGCAGAATTCGGAGGAATGAAGTATGTGCATGTTTGTATTGATACATTTTCTCAGGCAATCTAGGCGACAGCACAAACTGATGAAACTGGACCCCATGTCATTCAACACATGCATGCTGCTATTGCTGTACTAGGTATTCCTCAGGCTTTAAAAACAGATAATGGGCCTGCTTATTGTTCTCATTTGTTTCATCAGTTTTTTTCTCAATGGGGTATTGTACATACTATTGGTATCCCTCACCCTCCTACTGGTCAAGCAATTGTGGAGCGTGCTCATGGTACTTTAAAGCTGCTTTTGCAGAAACAAAAAGGGGGAGAGATCTTTGATGTTTCAAACGGATGTGCAAAAGTCTTATATGTCCTTAACCATTTATGATTAACAGGGGAAAGAGAGCAGCCTCCAATTGCAGTACATTGGGATTCTGTTAGTAAGAGTCTAGGTGCCACTTCAGAAAAGGGAAAAGTGTTATTTAAGGAGCCAGGAACAACAGAATGGAAAGGCCCGGGTACACTGTTATTAACAGGTCGAGGGTATGCTTCTGTTTCCACAGATTCCAGTATTCGCTGGTATCCGCTACACTATGTTAAACCTTATCTGGAGGTAGCAGAAAAGTCTCACAAGGAGCTGAGCTCAGACATCAAGCCAGGATGAGCACGGATGGACTTGGACTCATATGGTTAAACTTATTAATTAATTCAGTCTTACTGCTGCCTGAAGTCCTACATGTCAATCCCAGACAGAACATGTGGGTTACTTGGGCAAACCTAACAGGTGTTAAGGAATTTTGTCTTGCTATGACTTTTGCTACTGATCCTTCTAGAAAATGTTTGTTAGAACTGCCGTATTTAGATGAAACAGATTTTCGCAGTTATAGCACTGGCAAGTGTTGTAGTGCAGACCAAGTGGCAGAATGTGCAGCACAATTAATAAAAGGCTTAAATGTTACTCTGGTGCGGGATCCTCAAGAGCTCAACTTGTTAGGGTCACAAACTATAGGCAAAACCATGGGAAAATGAATGCAGACATGTTTTGTGTTTGGTAAGCTTTGGCAAGAAAATGGAAGGCAGTAGGTGGTTCTTGTTATCTGGGGAAACTTACTTTATTTGCTCCTACACACTGACAGTTGGACACAGTATTAAAAAGGGTTTAATCTCATACGAAGTGAGCCCTAGGGCTTTCATCTGATTGTAATGATAATGTTGAGCTCCTGAACACAACCTCTAGAGTTGCTTTATCACTTTTTGTACCTGGTATAGCCGCGGGAAATGCTTTAAGGGAGCTTGTTAAGCGAGCATGCTGATCTAAAAAGCAAGCAAATGTTACTACTGAAGTATTAGAACAACTGTTAGTAGATCAAAATAGTTTACACCATGTTTTGTTACAAAATAGAGCTGCAACTGATTTTTTGTTGTTGGCTCAAGGACATGGGTGTGATGATTTTGAAGGGATGTGCTGTATGAATTTTTCTGATCATAGCACAGCAATTCATAAGGCAATACAATACTTGAAGGCTCACACTAGCAAAATACAGCAGCAAGTCAGTCCTTGGGATGGGTGGTTAAAAGTCTCTTTTCGGGAATTCCTGAAGGGGGGCTTGGTTTGCTCAAAGAAGGTCTCAGATGGTTAGGCATTGCGCTTTTGTTAGTGCTAGGAGGATGTTTAATTTTTCATGTTTATGATGGGCATCAATTAAATTGGTCAATGAAGCCTGGCTCGTTCAAAAACAAAAAGGGGGACTAGTGGGGTTTTTGTGAAATGAACGGCCATATAGGCCACATTGTGAACAAGCCATGAGAAATACTGGTAATGTTAAACAATGTGTCATGAGGGATATTGAATAGACAATGTTGGTAGAGTCAGAAAATAAGTTTAGACAATGCTGTTTTATAAAAGACAAGGTAGTCTTGTAAATTATGCTGAGGTAAAGACCTTGAAGCAGCTGAAAAGTTACAAAAGAAGAAGAGCTATATGCAGAAGATAAGCAAGTGAAGTAAAAGCTGTTGCAGCTAAATTGTGGACTGAATTAGCATTACGTAACCTGTATGTGATGATTTAAGTTTAAGAAGGATGTAGAGGTCCTGGAACAGGTCCAAAGGAGGGCAACCAGGCTGGTGAAGGGACTCGAGCACAGGCCCTATGAGGAGAGGCTGAGAGAGCTGGGGCTGTTCAGCCTGAAGAAGAGGAGGCTCAGAGGAGACCTCATTGCTGTCTACAACTACCTGAAAGGAGGCTGTAGCGAGGTGGGAACTGGACTCTTTTCACAGACGACCTTCAACAAGACAAGAGGACACAGTCTTCAGTTGTGCCAGGGGAGGTTTAGGTTAGGTATTAGAAAGAATTTCTTCACGGAGAAGAATTTCTTCTTCATGGGCTGCCCAGTGAGGTGGTAGATTCTCCGTCCCTGGAGACATTTAAAAAAAGACTGGATGTGGCACTCAGTGCCATGGTCTAGCAACTGCTCCGGTGGGTCAAGGGTTGGACTAGATGATCTCTGAGGTCCCTTCCAACCCGGCTAATTCTATGATTCTATGATTGCTGTTAATTAACCAATTACCGCTAAAGTTAAGAGTGTGGTCATCACATAATAACCAATCACTAAGTGCCATGTATTTAGTAAAGACACACTTGTTTCGTGGAGGTAAACAAATGGGATTTGCTTTCAATCATATTGATTGTGTTGGCATCTCTCTGTACCCTCTCGCCAATAAAGGGATGCCTTCCTGTCAACACCAACCCATGTCTCTTTCCCTTATTCTCTCGCCTTTCTTTATCAGGGAGGAGAGGGACATTAATTAAGAGCTTCTGTCATTTGCTTTAATTGCCGGGCCAGTGTTAAACCATGACAATGACATCTGCTGTACTAAAGAAAATTCATCAGTTATGTAGATCCATGCTCTCAGAGATCTTTAAGCACAAAATGGTATGTCCTGTGTTTAGAAATAAGCCAGGTTTAATCTTAGCTGATCTCCCGGTTGAACCATACAACAGCTGACTTCCTGTAAGATGCACACGGCCACCTGTCACTTCTTCCCGCACAGTTTGAACTGTGAATTTAACAAAACTACTTTCTTGTGCTTCATCCAAATCATGAATAAAGATTTTGAAAAGTTCTAGTCTTGAACAGATAACAGGTCCCTCAGAATCCTTTCCAGCATTTCCCACTACTCCAAGAATGGTTTCTAACCTGCTATGCACCCACTAGGCAAAATCATAACCCACACTTTTAAGCTTTTCAGCATATTAAGCAAAAATGAAACAGAAATTTCAAAAATATTTATGTAATATTTAGAAGTAGCATTTTTATATGCACTCTAATGTTCTCTAGTTACACAAAAAAAGGACAAAAAAGGGGAACTGACTGCGAGTTAACACTTTTAGAAGACCCAGTATTACTTTTGAGTATTTCTAATTTCGGCCTGTAGAGCAAAATTAGAATATTCCTTCTCTTACTTTCATTCTGAAGACAGAAAAGGAGGACAAGAAGATGGAATAAAACATTAGCCCTTTGACAGATTTTTTTTTCTTATTCTGCCTTCTGTTTTTTTTTTAAATACACTTCTTTGCCCAAATAATGTGCACATAATTGGGTCAGATCAGAGGAACTGAAAATCTTAGTAGCAAACTACTAGAAGGCAGAGGAAAAACGAGGTGAATACAGTTAGTAAGTATTAAAACCTCCATAAAAGTTCTAGCTATTGATTCTATTTCAAGACATCTTGTATAACTTTATGCTACCTAACTACCCATTATTGTCATTGTAGGTCTAGATTACAATTTAATCCACCATGTAATTTTAACTCATTTTAAATAAAGCTTTCTGTACAACAGTCAAATAAATGAGTGAAAAGTCAGCAGCAGTGAGAAAAAAAAAAGAGGAAGAGATCCCTCCCTTTGGCAGCAGTTAAAACATGGCATCAGTGCAACATCATGGTGCAGCACTTTCAGGAAAAGACAGCCTCTCAAACACCCCTTGAAGTAACCATGAACCCTAACACTGAGCAGACCAGAAGCTCAAAGCAAGATGCTGAAAGCCTTGAAGCATTAGCACTATCATATTACTGCAGAGGAAAAATATGCTGCTGACAAAAGTGAGGATCATCACTTCATCTGCTTCCCAGAAATTTGCTTGAGCAGACCTCCCTTCAGTCACAGACAGTCATTCATGAAGGTGCACAGCAGAACAAGTGAAAGGAACTGCTTTGAAGGCAAGTAACTTCAGATGACATAACATATTTATGAAAGGAAAGTGTGTGTGCTGCAGCCCCTCCCTCACTTCTTTTTCAGAAGGTTACTTACTAAAGTGGACTGCATAGCCTCAGACGTTCTGCTTTTCCTTGTACTCTGAAGAATATAAAGTCTCCACAGACTAGGAGTACTCTAGCTGATGCGCTCATACAAAACATATGAAGCACAGCAAGCAGATAAACAAGCCTGTGCAGGGAGAGGAAACAGGAATTCAAAATATTATAGCATGTACACTTAGGAAACATGAGGGAATATGAATTCAATAAACAAGAGAGTTGTGAAACTTAAGCACAGCATCTGTAAGGATCTATGTGAGTAAACGCCGTACGAGCACACCGGCTCCAGAAACCTAGAAAACTGTTCTTCCTTAGGAACGCAGCGATCGGACACACCGGAATGCATTTAAAAATATATGCAGAAGTGTTCTAAAGTACCGAAAAGATCGAAGGTGCTTGCTGCCGCCCACCTACCTGCCAGCTGCAGTGTGCCTGCGCTCTAACACCTGTCGATGCCTGTGTTTATGCTTCAATTAGCCCTAAGGAGAAACTGATCAGGGTTTCGACGCGAGCCACACAGAGTGGGCCCATACCCGCTCCCTTCAGTCGTCGACTCTCTGACCGGGCTGCAGCGCGACAGCGGCCGCAGACAAACACCAACCCCCCGGTCCCGCCCCGCTCTCTGCTGACACAGGAGACGCAGGGACCCCGCGGGGCTCGCCGCACTCCACCGGCGCCTCGGAGGTGTCCCAGTCGACCTTAGCTCCCTGCGTGCGGCAGACCGCCGCCGGGAGCACCCCCCCCCCCCTTCCCCTCGGCGCCTACCTGCACGGGTCTCGTGCTTCGGCACGCGGTAGTACTTGTTTCCGAACTGGTCGGTGCCCACCAGCTCCTTGGCAGGTCCCAGGACCCACTCCCGCAACGCGCGCAGCGCCCGCCAGGCTCCGCTCATTTCGCCGGCCGACCGCCCCTCACCGCCGCCCCCTCAAGGTCGCCTCCACTTACCGGCCCCCGCCCTCCCCGCCTCTGCGTAACGGGCACGCTCGGCTCGGCTCGGCTCGGCTCGGCTCGGCTCGGCTCGGCTCGGCTCGGCTCGGCTCGGCTCGGCTCGGCTCGGCTCGGCTCGGCTCGGCTCGGCTCGGCTCGGCTCGGCTCGGCTCGGCTCGGCTCGGCTCGGCTCGGCGTGCCCCGCCTCTCCTCGCTCCTCCCCGCCTCCCACAGCCTCGTTCACGCCGGCCTGACTCCGACTGTCGGTGGCGAGCGTGCCAGCAACGCCGCTCTCCATTGGTGGAAGCCCGCCAGTCCCGAACTAATTCAGGCCACTCCTGGCCCAATATGGCGGAGTGGTGTCTAGTGTTATCGGGGGTCCGCCATGCTGGGCTTCATTTCAGCTCGCCAGGCCGGGCTCGACGATCCAGTGCGGCTGCGCCGGGCCGAGTCTACCCGCAGGTAGCGGAAACCGGTGGGGAGCTGGGACCGAACTGAGACGGGGCTCCACTACGAGGGGAGGCCTTAAAACCGCCGCCTTTGGCACGCGAGGCGGTAGCGGCAGCGGCAGCTTCTGGCTCCGCCCCGCCGGGGAGAGGTGCGGCCAGTGGCCGAGGGAGGCGATTGTTCACTGCTCTGTCGCTGCCTCGCTGTGCGTTCCGGGCTCGGGGAATCGGAGGTGAGGAGCCGAGGAGCCGAGAGCCCTTGGGGCCGGCCCCGGCTCTCGAACAGAGGCTCTCTCGTGTCTTCGAGTTTCCCTGGGGGCTTCTAGTTTGCGTGTGTGGATTAACTGCCCTGGGGCGTGCTGAGCAATGGCGTTTTGGTAGGCTGGGTAAGCACAGGACCATAAATTGTGCCTCCGTGTTACTGCCCCTCCTATCTCAGCGGTTTGCATGCGTCTACGTTCTGTTTATGTGAAGCAAAAGCATTCATGTGAAGCTTCTGTGACCGCACCAGTTCACTGTCCCTCTTCCCAAGATCTGGATTGTTGGCAGGTGCAGAAGAGATGCAGGGGCTTTATTAGGACCCCAATAGCTTTTGTGGAAAGAGGCATATTAATATTCCTTGTAAACGTTATAATGTGATAACATCTGAGAATCAGTTTTGCAGCTGTATTTCAAGATAAAGCCTATGTTAGTTCGGTGGCTCACACAGCTCTATCATCAGGAGGGATTTGTGTCAGTCATCTATGGTACAATGATGCAGCTTTGGAGACTATTGTAAAAATAATCTTAAAGGTTAAAATTAATTTTGGTCGTTCGGGAAGCTCCTTTCTATGTTCGTTTTGGTAAGTTTTTGATAAGTTTCTTCTGTGCCCTAAGCAATTATGTAGCAATCAGTGTTAAAATGGAAACAGAGTGGGCAGAATTCATGTCACTCCAATGACTGTTTACCCAACATTTCCCTTATGAAAGATTTTAGTTTTGCTTTTAAAATAAACAATTTGTGGTCGTAGGACTGTATTTATAATTACATCTTGAAGTCATAACAAAGACGAAGCAATAAAGCTTCACCAAAACTCCATCTTGAACTCAGAAGTTTTAAATTAGCTATCTTGTATAGGTTAGGATTCCTGTTGTTGAGTTCTTGCATAATTATATATCAACATCACTTTGAAAAGCTTAAGTGATTTGCTGCTTTTGAAGCATGCTTACAGACATGCTGTTGAAGATCTGCCTGTAACCATCAAAGCATATCACATTATGACTTTTGCCACTCAAGCTGAAGCTGCATAGGGGCACTAGCCTTACAACTTTTCGGTTATCTAATTGGTTATATTTTTGTCGATAGTGGATTTTTTTTACACATCAGTGGTGTAGGAAGCCCTGATCGTCTAATAAGGCTAGTTTTGCATTGGGTTGTAGGGCTTAAAGAAGCAGAATCTTATCTTTTTTAGACTATACAGTATTAGTGTATTTAAAGATGCAGTCTTTAAAGATGCAGTAAGGAGGACAAGATACTGACCGCGGTTCGGAAGAGTTTCTTTTGAAAGCTTCGTCTTGTGTGCAGTGTAGTTATCTCGTGTTGCAAAAAACATACAAACGTTTCCTTAAAGGAAATACCGTAATTTGCTTAAACAAATGAATCTGTCCACTAGGTGTCCGCAGTTCCTAGTAGGATGAAGCTTTTAGGGCTGGTATGTGCTGAAGCTTCAAAGTAGCTAATATTCGTTGCAACTACAACTACTTCTGGTTTCTTTGCTAATTGTTTAAAAATTATGTTCCGTTTTTTGTTTCGTCTGCTGACTTCAAATCAAATTTTGCAATCTCTTTGAGCCTACTTTACCGCTTCTACCTTCCAGTTATTTCTCTTGTACCTTCCAAACAACATAAAGAGTAAAATATTTTTTTTCTGTCAACTTCAGGAATTTTTTCCACTCTTGTGTCATACTGCAAGTCTAGTTTTGCAAAAAACAGGAATGGGTTAAGTAAATTGAGGAAGCACTAAACTATCTTTGAGCTTTTTATTGCTACACAGTAACATTCCACCATTCTGTTGTTGCTCATGTCTGTGTTTTTTTCCCTCCCTCGTTGTTGTTTTAAGGGTTCTAAGTTTGGAATTAAATAAAGACAGAGATGTGGAAAGAATACATGGGAGTGGTGTCAACACCCTTGATATTGAGCCGGTTGAGGGAAGATAGTAAGTATATACTTAAGTTGGTAGAATTGTGTATAACAACTTCATTGTGTTATGGTATTATGGATTTATTGCTGAACATTTAATTCTATCTGCATTACCTGTGTTGTAACTTGTGTGCTTTATGCTTTCAGCATGTTATCTGGTGGATCAGATGGTGTTATTGTACTCTATGACCTTGAAAACTTGAGCAGAAAAACAAGTTACACATGTAAAGCACTTTGTTCTGTGGGAAGGTAGGTACTCAAAAATTCTATTGAAAGCTCATGTTGATATTGCTTGGGTGACTATCACTAAACTCACAAATTAATGCGTTCTTTTTTCTAAGATAAAAATACTGTAGCAAATAGTGCCAGAAATCTTTGAAGGCTAGCACGATGCATTATGGTTTTAGCATGAAAAAAAAGCAACAACCAACCCAAAACAAACAAAAAACCAACTAAACACTTTGTGAGGATTTATGAAGTTTACTAAGCACCAGAACCTAATTGTTTTTTACAATATATATACAATGACTGATATTGTTTGAGTAAATCTTTGGCAGTTTGAAAGTTAAAATTGAGGGTGTTAATTGTACTCATGTGGAAACTGTACTGTACTGTAAACGTGGACACACATATGGTGACTGAAGTAGACAGGCTTTGGGTTGCTGTAGACCCCACAAAAAAGTCAGAATTAGTAGCCCATTCTTATGTTTTAGCACTATAAAAAAGATAATCTTTCCCTCCCTGACATCCATGTCGTGGTTCTTCACTTCTGAGTTTTGTGATTGTTTCAGGTGGAAATTTGCTGACTCTGTGCCAGTAACTATGAAGAGGTAATTTTGGAAAACTTGTAGAAATATTCCTCATATCCCCCAGATACATGTATTATATCTTTGAGTTTGTTTAATGTGTTTGGATTTGTTTGAATGTGTTTGTGCAAACGGAATATAATCTTTGCCTAACTGTTCATCTGATTGGAAAAAATGTAACACAGATTTGTGGTTCTTGAGTTTATTTTCCTACTTGCTGCTCCTAGGTTTACTAATAGGGATTTTAAGTTCACCAAGCATTGAGCAGGTGCAGAAATAATTAATACAGAACTAGTGAAGAAAATCTCTGAATGAAGGCAGATGTTACTGACAAAACGAGTAACATTTTTCTGGAGAGCAGGGAACTGTCATACTGTGTGTAATCTATATAAAGTCTCAAATCCTTTAATGATTTGGCAGGCTTTCTCAGCAGGCAGTATAAATTTGTCCATTATGGGCATCAGTTCTAGCAAAAGCTGGTTTTTCCTTGTACATGCATGTTAAGATTTTCTATTAGGTTAAGACTTACCAGATAATCATAGTAACATGCATCATATTGTGTAAAATATTAGTAGCTACATTTCCCCCTTAACTTCCCCCTGTCGTCAGATTATTCAAGGTCTAAGAACATTATGAGTAGGATCAACAAGAACAGACCATATTTGTAACAATAAAAGTCCTAAGTGGTATCTTAGACCATAAGAAAGAAGCAGGGTAATAGAACATGCATCAAAATAAGTGGGTAGGAAGTGCAACGCTTGGTAAGTATTGATGGCTGAGACTTCTTGAACAAAATCAATTAAAATTGTAATTAATAAGTAATGATTATACATTCCCAAATCTCAAAATTGAAATGATACAGCAAACTGAAGAAATACATGTTGAGAAGACACAGCATAAAAACCGGCAAATCTGTGCTCAAGTCATGACATCATTGACTTCAGTTAGGCCAGTAGAATATTCTGCGCTTGAAAATTCTGTTTAGGAGCATAGTGAGATGGTAGTTTGTTTCTTAAGTAGCTGTTAGCTTGCATAGATACATCTTTTATCTCCTATCAGCTGAGTAGAGGCATAAAACATACTAGTAAAATCTGATTTTGTGTGACACAATGTTCTAAATTACAGGCTTGTTATTATTAGTGCTCAAAGTAACCATAGTAGATTTTTTTCCCCTGGATTATTTATTCCCAGTATTCATGTAACTTCCTAGTATGTTGTAGCTAGTTAGCTACAAATGTAGTTTCAGATATCGGAATATTTTTCATGCAGAATTCCTAATGTGATAAATGAATTTTTAATTACCATTAAGAAACTCTTCCCATCTGACTGTCTCACTCCATTTTTGAAGAATATGATAATGATATGTTTCAAAAGTTGGCCTGTGTTCCAAGTGTGTTCTGCAGAACACAACTGCGGTCTTAGCAGTTGCTTAAAGAATAGGCTCTTCATATAGGCCCTTTGAAGCTGTTTTTGCATGGCACCTGCTGACAGCCCAGTAGTTTATAATATCAGAGGAGATGATTTATGATCGTAGGCTGTGTTTTTTCCGGTGTTTCTTATCTAAAATGTAGGTCCACTGTTGGGAAATACAAGAACTTTTGCTTGTTCCTCTGTAAGAGCTTTCTATGCTTTCATATGATCCCAACTCTCCCTGTGGCAAAGACTGGCATTTGAGGGTAGCCAAACTATACCAGCTTCTAAATGATGTATTGCTGATGCTTGTGTGTAAGGTATTCCCCTTTATTCAAAACTTGTCCAGGAAGAATTAATAGCAGTGACCTTACTATCCATCAAATTAATTCTGTATTTTTTTTTTTGGCAGAAAAGGTTGGCATCTTCTGAGTAATGGGGGAAAATACTGTATATGGAATGAACTGGGAATAACATACTGCCCTGAGACATGAAGCCAGGCTGCGTGGCATGTGGCCACTACTAAGCCTAGGCCACTACTAAGATAGTTCCTGCAGAGCAACCTAAGTTTTTCAGTTCATCCTCTGCCCTCTAGATTGTGGAAGAACTGATTGCTCTGGTACAGTACTGAACACTGTCCTGTGTGCTGAACACTGCATTTACATTTATTACACCAGGATAACTAGTTCCATGAGCTTAGATTTTTCTGCACAGTGTATGCAGATGCCTCTTGCAGGAATAAGCTCATGCTGAGTCAGGCTTGATTTACTGCCACCGGAGGTACTGAAGATTTTTACCTTGACCCTCTGTAGAATAAGTGCACAAAATATGTTGATTTTTAGCATGGTGGCAAATTAACAGGCTGTTCTAGGGTATTCCTCAGAGATAAGCATAGCAGGAGTTATTAAACTAAGCTCAACAGTTGCTCAATAGCTCTTTCTTAGTATTGTCATTGCTGGCTTTTGTGCTTTCTAGCAATTTAAGTAAGCCAGAGGTGTAGTGTGTTGTGCTGGTTTAATACCAGAAAGCTGCATCTGCGTTTACACAATGGTACCCCTGCAGTAGTATTGCTTTAGAGGCCAGGAAACTTGAAAGAGCATTACAAGAGCTTGTGATCCCTTCACAAGCTGCAGATGGAACCAGATGGATCATTTTTGCACGTGCTACCTATGCCTGGATGAAGTTAGTTTTCTTCATAGTTTTGTTTTTAGTGCATTGTTTTGGATTCATGACCAGTCTTGATGAAAAACTGATGTTTTCACTACTGCTGAACAGTGCTTGTATAGTGTTGAGACATTCTCCGTTCCTCACTTCGCCTCCTCAGCAAGTAGGCTGGGGATGGACAAAAGTCTGGAAGGTAACACAGCTGGGACCCCTGACAGAAATTGACTGAAGGGATATTGATATTCCATACTGTACAATATCATGTGCAGCAATAAAACAAGGGGAGTTTTCCAGGGGCTGCCATTGCTCAGGTTCTGGCTGTGCATCAGTTAGCCTGTGGTGAGGGATTGCCTTCATGTTGGGTTGTTTTGTTTCCTTTTACTTATTAAAAATCTTAATCTCAGCCTGCAAGTTTTCTCAGCTTTGGAGGATTCTTTCCTTCTACCCACTGCAGGGAGAATTGAGCAAGTGGCTCTGTGGTGTGCTTGGGGCCTTAGTGTTAGCCCACAACAGCTTGGTACTTCTGAGTCTGGGAGCATGGCTTTGGGCCCTGAAGCTCAGTTCTGAGTAACGTAGTAGTAATGTGAAAGAATCTACATTGTTTAAAGCCTGGTCAGTTGAATCATAACCTGGAAATGTCAAGACTAGTTCTAGTGTCCCCCCTTCCCACCATTAACGTATTATAAATTATATAATATTCTGTTACTATATGTAGTTTAGTTGAAGTTTCATATTCTTTAGCTTTCATTTCTGATGCAAATATAATTAGGTCAGTCCAGTTCTATCTGGTGACTTCAGTATACATGATTTTCTAAAAACCGTGTAGCTGCAATAATTAAGTTGATAATGACTTTTAAACTTCTATATGTGATTGTATTTTTTCAGTGGATTCACTTCTAAGACAGTGGGATTCCACAAGCATAAATGATTTGTAGTGTTAAGCCCTTGCTTTCAACATTATATCTGCAATCATTGGAGTTTAAAAATGTCAAGAAACATTAGTGTCATTTATGTCTCAGATTGTCTAGAGATATGCTACCAATGCTTATTTTAAAAAGGTGTATGAACTCTAGTTTCTCGAGCTTGTCAAAGTAATTAACATAGATTGATTGAATACTAAGGCACCAAAACAACTAGTTCATCTTGAAAATTTCTGTACAAATTAGAAAGAAAAAAAGTAGTTAAGACTATGTTTTCATCTTGAAATCAAATAACAAGACAATTATAAGACCAGCACAAGGCTCTAACCTGCTGGAATCTTTCCCTTGATTTTAGGAGCCATCCTGATGTTCATAGATTCAGTGTGGAGACAGTCCAGTGGTATCCTCATGACACCGGCATGTTTACATCCAGCTCATTTGACAAAACCTTGAAAATATGGGATACAAATACTTTACAAGTAAGACCAAATTTCTACATCTTTCTGGCTTCTTTTGTGTACATGTATACATTTGCAGTTCACCCAGAGCTCAACAGGACCATGCATCCAGAGGGATGAAAACCAGCTTGTGGATGCAGCAGAGTGGCGTGGTTCTGATGTTCACCCAAACCTTGATGTGTACCTCTCTGTTTCTGATGACCAGAATGTCTAAAGTGTACGAGAGCCTGGAATCTTTGGGGCAATTCTTTTATGCTTTTGTTGTGAATAGGACTACAGATAGTTGAATTTCTGTTATGTAAACTTTTTCACCAAGAATTGGTCTGAAGTTCATTCCTGGGGATAATTGAGTGTAATGGTAGTGTACACCAGCCTAATTATTTTTAGTACCTAACACCTAATATTGTTTTTGAAGTACTTGTGGTCTTGGCATTGAAGGTCATTGGGTCCAAAATTTTGCTGTCATAAGCACTATAGACACCGTTTCTGAAAATAGTTGGAGAATGAGGGAAATCATAAAGAAAATGCTAACCAATGTAACTGACTTTATCAAAGCAAACATTCTGTAAGATTTTAGGTTGCTTTGACTCAAAAATTCTCACATCTAATTGCTGAACTATGAATTCTAGACTGAAGTTTATCCTATTTCCAGTATGTATGTATTGATGGATATGCAGTCATGCTATTTTAATGTTGTTTCATGCATAGTGAAAGATTTAAAAAAAAAAAAAAAAAAAAAAAAAAAAGAGAGAGACAGAGTTCTGTCATCCTAGGGACACAATAGAAAATAATTTTTTACCTCTTTTTTGTGAAATGTGAAAATGTGTTTCAAGTTATTAAAGCTTCTTATAAATCAAAAGTTCAATTAGCCAGTTAATTCTGTTACTTAAAGACAGTGTTAATGTGAAGGCTGATGACTGACCTGTTCTGCTGCCAGCTGGTGTGTTTGAAAATATAACTTAGTTCCATGTTTATTTTAAACACAGTATTTTAGAATGAGACAACAAAAGCAATTGTGAATGAAAGTTATTGTACTGATAATTAAAGAGAATATCCTATTTCATTTTTAACACTTAAGGGAGCTAATACTTTTTTATGCTTTGGGGTTTTGATTAGAAATTTAAGACAGTATGTAATGCTTGTGAATGACAAGGGACTTCTAAATTTAGTCTAAGTGGCTCTTCCCTGCTGATTTATATGTCCACATAATTTTTTCCTTTGCTGTTTTTTCTCCCTAGCATTTTAGATTTTTCATAGTTTTGAAATAATTTCTATTCATGCTTCTTGCTACCCAGGTTTTTTTGTCTTTTCTTTGTGTCATCTCTGAGGTCTGTGTAGTTGTTCTTGTGTTGGAAATAGACTTCCTGTGATCTGTTTTTTAACCAGGAGAGTTGTTATAAGCATGTAAATAGTAAAATTTGTATTAATCTCATTTGTAGCTACTACTTGAAAATTAATAATCAGCTTTTATGTTCTGATAAGGAACTTTGTGCTGTGATAAAATTAATCTTTTTATTATCAGCCTGCAGATGTATTTCACTTCGAGGGAACAGTTTATAGCCATCATATGTCTCCAGTTGCTACAAAGCATTGTTTAATAGCAGGTAGGTATGTGTTCTTAAGAGATGCTCTGTGTAACTTGGGGTTATAGTAAAAATCAAGTAATATCCAGTAGGGGTTTTTTCCTACCTCAGTTTTACTTTTAAATAATTTGAGTCATAAGGTCACTACTGAAATAAAATATTTGTTAGTCAGAGTATGTCAACTGGAATATTTACTTTGTTGTTTTGGTTTGTGTTTTTAATAAGGCATCAATCAGTTATATTAGATTTCCTTTCATGACAGAAGTTAGCATTTGAATGTTATATCCAAACATAGCAAATGATGTTAATAAGGGTGTATGTATTGGTTACATGTACACAATTTAACTATGTTTAGTGAAAGAAAACCAAACCAAAATGAGATCCTTAAAAGACAAGCTATTTCTATCTTTTAAGTCTCTTTTTAAAGTTTCCTAAGTACTGTCCTGTTTGCTCCCATTTTCAAATGTTGTTTATTAATTGGAAAATGCACTTGGTCTAAAAATGTAAAGTTGTTAATAGAATGTGTTGCTCTGGCTAAATGAACTGTTAGGGAGCTGACATTTTTCTTCTGTTTCTTTGTCATTGCTAAGATTTTTTTTCTTGTTCAAATACTGGGGTTTTTTAAGCTATTTTTGTTTCTCTTGTTACAGTTGGTACCAGAAGCCCCAAAGTACAGCTCTGTGACTTGAAGTCTGGATCCTGTTCTCACATTCTGCAGGGTACTTTTAAGTCTGAAACATAAATGTTAAGCAATAACTATTTTGAGTAAAACAAATCCTGAAAAGAAACACTATATACAATGTAGTATTTGTAAGTGACAGGACTTAATTTACTGCTGTTTTGAAACTTACACAGTGGCTTAAGGTTCTTCTGGGTGTTAGCCCAGTGCTAATGAATTGGAGAATACATTTATTAATTAATGAATAATGAATATTATTTCAGATAACAGTTATTGCAGATATTGCAGATGTTTAGGCGTTTTCATGCTGTAATAGGTAGTGATTACTATTGCTTATGTGGTTAAGTGTAGGCATTAATCTCATTAATCTCACACACAAACAAACAAACCACCAAAAAAGCCAAAAACCAAGAAACAAACAAACAAAGCAACACCAAAAGGAGCACACAACACTAAAACAAAAAAAGCCTTGCAGTATTTTCAGCAAAATATCTTGTGAAAGTGCTTGTGTGGATTTATTTAGAAGTTCCTGCATAAAAAGTAAGATACTAGTTGGTATGGAAGAGTGGTATCTAATATTTTGCACTTACCTCATTCAGTACACTTTGGAGTGTATTGTTACATAATCCCTTAGTTTTTGCACTTAATGAGAATTTGCCCATAGTGCCTCTTTCCTAATATTTTCTTTTTGGTCTATGAGCATATATAAACATGCTCATGTGAAGGTACTTACAAGGTAAATCTTCATGCCTCAAGCCAGCAGGGCAATAGTAAGATCTGATCTAGAAATGGTAGGGAAATGTTACCTCGGGCATGACAATGTGCAAATGTGTGTCTGTTTCTTCACTGGACAGCTCTAAAAGCATCCTTGGTGCTGTTGTGGGATGCCAAGCTTCTGCTGTAAGTCTTTCTGAGCTGAGTCAGCCAAAATGGGCATGTCGGTGTTCTGTTTCTAGAACCGAGACTACTAGAGTTCACACAGAAAAATAGTTCTCCAGAAAATCAGTTTGATTTTGTCAGGGCTTCTTACTTTTGGCATAAGAATTAGAGTTTTTCAGGCACAAGTTAGTTGTGTCTTTGTATACGGCCTGCTTCAGTTAGGTCAAGTATAATACCAGAGGAACAAGTGGAAACAAAGCATGTCCTCCTTTTGTCTCTTCCAAATAGATACCAGTATTTTTTTCACAAAGATTAATTCTAGCAGGTGAAATGGAGATAAATGCTTCTCTGTAGTTTACTTAATGGATCCAAATCAATGCATTCAGAGTGTACTCTGTAGTACCTGTATTCTAGAGATTTATTTCTTTTAATTATTGTGACAGTCATGGCAGTTTGAGTACTTCAGGTGATGGAAAACCAAGAAGGTGTACCAGAAATAAGGTGATTCACATAGCTCTAAACTCCATAAGCAAAAATGTAGGTGTATAACCTCTTATTTTTCAACAATTGTGTTTTTATTATTACATGAAGTGTGATTGCAATCTTTCCAATTAGGACCTCTTATGCTTCTTGTTGTCTCTATTTGTCTAAACTTTTTAAAATTGTCCAAGTTTTGAAGTGTGTGTATTCATATGTATATATGTATAAAAATATGTATATATGCTGCACTGGATATAACATGTCTAAGAAGACATGTGTCTGAGTATCCTAATACATTGGATCTAATTAGGGGAAAATATCCCAAATTCAGGACAAGAGTATGTGAGGATGAGCTTAATAAATCTTTTAATGTATATAAGGTAAAACTAATTTTTATAAAACATTCTGAAAGGATTTGAGAAAAAACAAATGTGAAATTCATTTTGCATGCGAGAACAGCAGTGCTAACACAAAATCTAGTAACAAACTCAGCAGTTGTGACTTCTAGAACTTGTTAAACCTATCTATATAATCAATTGTTATACACAAAATCAAAAATAATATCCCATATGTCAGTTTCAGCTCAGTGCAATCCCTCCAGAGGAAGAGGAAGGCAGACAAGTAACCTTGAGCCCCAAATAATAGATTTTCACAAAATTCAAATTAATTTTTATTAATTTTAATTCATAATTTATATTATTGTTCTGTATTGGTGGATCCTGTAGAACTAAGTATATGCTTTTACTCTTAGTTGTGTAAGTAAAACTTGTGTGTAAAATACCTTGCTAGAAAATCATATAATATCTTTAGTGTAATTTTTAGGTCACAGGCAAGAAGTACTAGCCGTGTCATGGTCCCCACGTCATGAATATGTTTTGGCAACAGCAAGGTAGGGATACACTATTATAGTCACTAAAAATGTCAGATGGTAAAATTTAATCTATTCATTATGCATGTTTTTTACAACTCAGGTACACTTTCAAAGTTAAACTTCATAATTTACTTTAACCTCTTCACATTTTTATAGGTCTTGCCTAGAAAAACTAAGCCTAAAATGGTATCCAAGTAATGCATGTTGTATAGGAAGATTATACTGAATTTTGAAATAGTAATTGCAGGTAAAGGTATAGGAAAATGATAGAGCATTATAGTAATACCTACTTCTTACTGTTTACTAGTATGCACATTGCTAATCCATTTTATAATAAAGTAAAAACATGTTTAGCTCAAACTAACTTCCTGGTTGGTCACGCTCAATTTTGTCAAAGAGCATAATGAACTCAGGTAACTCAGCTGACAGGTAATAACTTTCCAAGTAGTAGTAATTCACTGAATGTGGATTATGTGTTAATATTCTTGGGTTTTTTGTTTTGTTTTGTTTTTACTTTTTATTTTAATCTTCTTTTCTCTTTTCTCTCTTTTTTTTTTTTTTTTTCCCCCCAACCATTTTCAGTCTAAAACATCTGCTTGGCTTTCCTGTAACTTTTGCATATGTTAGCTTTTTATTACAACGTGACATTTCTCAGTTTCATGGTTGGCATGGTATTTTTGCTTTGAATTGCAAAGAATAACCATGTTGTAAGTTGAGACTGAAATTTGAATAAGCTGGTATCTGAATTGTGTACCCCTGGCTTCTTACGCCAAGATTCTGAAAGGCTCAGCATTGTTGGGAAATTTTCTAACATTGTGATTTGTTTGTTTTGGTAAATTAAAAATGGTTTCTTTTTTTTTTTTCCATTACATGTCCCCTGAAACATATTGCTTCAAAGTCTATGAACTATAAACTGCATTTAACTATGCTGTCATGTTGCCTTATGGTAATTGCATATCAGATGTGTTCCTTGTGACTCTTGATGATCTACTAATTCCTAATAGCGTAACTCAGTTTTGCAATCTGCTACAACAGAGCAAGAGTTGGCAGCACTGAGATAATGAAGAGGTGGTGAAGAGAATCTGATTACTACTGCTAAAAAGATGATTTGGATTAATCTTGTATATAAAAAAATGTGACCATTTTCCAAGACAAATGCTTGCGTGTGATCACTTAAGGGAAGGGACAATATGGTTTTATTCTATGTGGCTTACATGTGAAACCTGATTTCACCTTTCTCTGTAAGATGCTATTCTATTCTATAACTCTGACAGGAGTTTGGAACAGTCAGAGAGAAGCCATGCTTTCTATCTCTCACACACTAGAGAAAATCATCACAGATTGGTTTGGGTTGGAAAGCACCTCAAAGATCATCTAGTTTCACAGCCCCTGAATGGGCAGGGACATACCCTCACTGTACCATGGCCCCACCCAAGCTGGCTTTGAACACTATGGAAGGGGGCATCCACAACTTCTCTGGGCAACTTATTCCAGTATCTCACCACCCTCATAGTGAAGAATTTCTTCCTAACTTCTGTCTTCTATCTAAATTTCTGAATTTCTTTCATCTAAATCTACCCTCGTACTGCAGCTTTGCTACCCTCTCCAGCTTTGCTGTTGGCCTCCTTCAAGTACTAGAAGGTCGATGTAAGGTGTCCCTGAAGCCCTCTCCAGGCTGAACAAGGAAAACTCTCAGCATTTCTTCTTAAGTGAGGTGCTCTAGCCCTCTGAGCATCTTTGTGGCCCTCCTTTGGACTTACTCCAAGAGCTTCTCCTTCTGCAAGGCAAGATCTCACAAAAGCAGAGGGAGAATCACCTCTATGTTGTCCTTATTAAACTTCATGCAGTTTCCACAGGCCCACCTTTCAAGCCTGACAAGGTGTCACGGTTTAACACTGGCCCGGCAATTAAACTGAATAACAGACGCTCTCTATTAATCTCTCTCTCCTCCATGATAAAGAAAGGAGAGGGAACAAAGGAGAAAGACTTATGGGTTGGAAACTAAACTACGCAGCTTTAGTGAAACAGTAATGATAAATAGGAAAAATGACTAGTATATACAAATATACAGGAAAATGGAAACCACATTCCTCCCCCCTCCCCCCCCAGTAACTCTCACGTTAGCACCGAGGCTGCAGGGCAGCCCTGGGAAAGTCCAGGCTGGACTCCTGGAGTCAGCAGCAGTCGGGAACTGGAGGCAGGAACACACAGATATGGGCTGGCACGGATCAAGACCACAGGCAGACGAATGGACAGAATCCTTCCAGGATGCCAGGTGAAGGAAGGGAAGCAGGAAAGGCAGGCAGCCGGAAGCTGGAAGCAGGAAATCATGAAATCTGGCTTGGCTCTCGTGATGCCTCAAATTTATACTGTGTATGATGTATATGGGATGGAATACTCTGTTTGGTCAATTCTGGCATCTATCTTGTCCGCTCCTCCCCAAAGGAGGGCTCAGGTGGGACCTCTTTATCCTCCTGGACAGTAAAATGTTCTCATCAGAGCTGAGTACTGTCCTTGGCTCTGCATACCAGTCTCTAGCAGTAACTATAAACATAGAGTGTTATCAGTCCTAGAAGCAGACACTGTCTGAGAAACTTGCTGTTAATTTCAGCAAGTGCAGCTACTTATAAGAGACTTAGCTAAAAGCAAAAGTACAAGACAGAAAATCACCTTTATCCTGGCCCAAACCAGGACACAAGGTTTCTCTAAATGACCTCCCTTCTCTCCAGTATATCAATCACACCACACAGTCTGGTGTTATTAGGTGACTTGCTGAGGGTGGACTTAGTTCCATAGTCCATGTCACCAGTAAAGCTGTTAAACAGCACCGCTTCCAGTACCAACCCCTGAGGAACACCATTCAACACTGGCCTTTATTTGGACACTGAGTCATTGACCACTCTTCATTGATCACTACTCAGAAAAGATAAGCCAATAGATAATACATCATTAGAAGGGGACAACTGACAATTGCAGAGTTTTATTCTGGACAAAGGTATAGAGCTTCTTTATTATATTTCAATGAATTTCTTGCAGCTTGTTGCTCATTTTACAGCCTGCTCAGACCTCAGTAGTATCTCTGTTCATGGTCTTAGAATATTTTTCTGCAGCAAAATAATGTGTTGTCAATATATTCATGTGGAATGCCACTTGGAAATTGACAGAATCAATCCCTAGTGGATAGTGGCACAAAAGAACAAGTTAGACATTAGCTTAATCAGATACAGACCAGATAAGGAATAGCAGTTGGTTTTGCTTTGCTCACTTGATATAATTATGCCATATGCATTTCCAGTACTAACATACTGATCTCATTTGAGAAAACATGGGGAAAAAAGCATGTAGTACTTCAGCTAGAAGACTGCTTATCTACTATCTTATCTACAAAGATAGACTGCTTATCTTCCTAGTGCATGGAAGTGGTCTTCTCTGTGAATTTACTCCTAGATATACATGGGAGCCTTATGGTGCACACAGAAGTGCACTACTGGAATGCTCAAATCAAGCTGCACAGCAGGGTGCCATGTGAACTGCATGCCTGCAGTATTGCTGTCTACACGTTGTACCTTAGTACCAGCAGTTATTGTAGCTTTTGTTACTGTCAAAGGCACAGTGTGACCAAAGCTTGAGCATTCAGCCTGTGAAGCAGAATGAATCACAGCAGCCTGAACCTTTGGATCCTTGTGCCACTCTGATAATGTAGACAAAGCCAGTGAGTTCCTAAAGAAGCAATTTCTGAGTGTTTCTCTGCTATAGCATCATATCACAGCAGAGCATATAGACCTAAACATCCTATGTCTATGTATCCAACTGTGATAACAGGAGCCTGAGTCCCCACTCAGCCATTACAGACAATGATGGAGTCTGTAGCTACAGTTTATTCAGCTCATCTGTGCATGCAAGATTGTTATGTTGTAAACAAAGAAGCAAGTGTATTGTATTGTAGACAAAGATTCAGTATTATGTGTCTGTAGTATACAACTACATTTGTTAATTCATGTAAATGAATGTCTGAAATCTGTCTTATTCTAATAAAATTCTGTTTGCTTGAATGGGATTGCATGGTGTGTGGTTCAGAACAGTTGCTGGACCAGGTTGTGTCAGGTAGATTGGCCAAAACCAGTTAATGACCCAGGGTGCACACAATTTCCCTAATGTACGCAAATCTGTTTTTCTTAGTGCTGACAGTAGAGTAAATCTATGGGATGTGAGGAGAGCATCTGGATGTCTGACCACACTTGATCAGCACAATGGAGAAAAGTCCAAAGCATCTTCTGAGGCAGGTAATGCAAAACAAAATTGGTGATAACCCATATGTAATTAGAAGCATTCTTATATTTTATAAATGTGTGGAGTGCGAGACCAACATGGGGAGTAGTGATAATCTGGTTGTTACCTACCACATAACACAGGCCACTGAATTTTATTGAGTTGCCACTGTTAAGGAGACAGAGCTTGTGGCTGGGAATCCTGTTTAGAGAGAGCTCTTTGGGAGCAGTATCGTGTCTGTTCTAGATGTTTTTCCCCCTGAACCAAGAAATTTTATCATCCATTTTGTAGGCAGAAATCATTCCTGCTGTAGATTGTTTCAAATAAGTAGCAATCACTTTGTACTTCATAAGCTGTTCCAGTAGTTAATTATCTTCCTCTAGAAATAAAGGCAACACCAACAAAACCCTCAAAAGGACATCCCTTTTCCTGTTTAAATTAACCTTGATTCCAGCTCTGAGAACATTCTCTCTCTTGTGTACTGCATAAATGTGTAGGAGTCTAAATTTATGATTATATTTAATTTTATAGGAAGCTAAATTACTCTTAGTTTGGTCAATTCTGTTAATGGTGCCTTGTTCAATATTAACATTTTTTTCTATCTTCAGGTAACATTTCCATGCCTAAAAAGAAACACCAGAACAGCTAAATTAAAGGGAAGCTTCTGAACTTTAAATTATAGTTCTTGAGTTTTGGTCAATTCTAGACAAAGAAATTTAATTTTGGCAGGCCAAAAATGCACTTTAACGGTCATTATTAGGTAAAAATGCATAGTATTTGGAATGGCCTTAGTAGAAAATGTGTATCTTGGCTCCGGTTTGTGTAGCATAAAAATCATAGTGATGAAAGCTACAAATCAGTCTGACTTAAGTGAAACTTAAATTGCAAGGAGAAAAATACATGCAAATCTCTGTAAAGTCAAACTGGTTTTCTAAAATGCACAGAAGGATATGAAATAGCAGTAATTTGTTTTAATAACCAAGTTTTCTGCTTTAGAAGTTGTAGTGTGGTAATAGAGATGTTTTCTAAAATTCTACATTTAAATGTAATTGAAGAAATTACTGGGATGAAAACACTGAAGAAATCTAAGACTTATGAAAAAGTAAAATTTGGACAAATTTTCTTTTATGAAAAATTTGTTACTCCCAAGATAATTAGTGCCATTTTGCACATTCCTTTGAATGACATGTTGCCTTTTTCAAAAACACTATCTTTCTTCTCAACTTTATTTCTCTGTCTGACAGGTTCAAGATGATGGTTTTTTACGTTTTAGTGGCAATCAGACTGGTATATTAAGTGTTTTGAAATATAGCTGAAATATAGCAAATGCAGCTAAGCCTTTTTATAAAAAATCATTGAAAAACCTGAGAGGTATGTCTAAATTGTGTACTGCAGTGTAACTTGCAGAGACACCTAATCCATTTTTTAGTGAATTAATTAATGGGCACCATAGTCAGGTTTGCTGTGGTAGCACTTTAGCTGCTTTAACATTCCTAAGTTGAATTGCACCCCATTCATCATCTCCTGATGCTGCAGTCTGTCTATACCCATCTGCAAGGCCTAAAGTGTCAACAGGTCCCATTTTGGTAACATCAGCAAACTTCTTAATGGTACTTTCGATTCCTGCATCCAGATAATTGATATATATATTGAACAGAACTAGCCATAAATTTGAGCTCTGAGGAACACCACTAGTAACCAATTCCCACCCAGTTGGTTTTATAAACCAATAATTAAATTATTAATTTATTAAATGATACGTTAACCTCTAAACAGCACTTTCAGTACTGTCAATTGAAACAAAAATATCTATACAAAGTAGTAATCCTTCTGTAGGTATCTGAACCAGCTCTTTTTCATGACAGCAAACACTGCTCACAATGGGAGAGTTAATGGTTTATGCTATACGAATGATGGACTTCATCTGTTGACTGTTGGCACAGATGATCGGATGCGACTCTGGAATAGCTCCACTGGAGAAAACACATTAGTAAGTTTTCAGGAATCTTTGGCTATGTTTTTACTTGCACTTATTCTTAGTACCTTTGTAATTTGTGCAATTGTCATTACAACTTTGGGTATTTATTTGTTTTCAAAAAGGATATAGCTGCTTAATCTCATCATTAAAAGATTTTGTGAGTCATTTTTTCCAGGTTTCTTTTCTTATTTCTGCTTACTATTAAAAGAGTATGAAGAAGCTTGGATCTACTTAAAGATTGAATATGGTAACTTTAAGGTAATTTTTTTGTAGCATAACTGAAAGCACTTCAGGCAGTATTAAATATCCAGCCAAAGGTCACCGTATATTAAGGTTTTTATATTTTTTAGGTTTTTTTTAGTATTAGCTGTAAGTATACCTACTCACAGGGCTGCTGTCCATACCTAAGGGTTTCACTTGCAACCAACTTGCTTTCTTGCAACCAAACTGGGGTGGAGGGGCAATTAAATCACTACTGCTGCTGCTCTTTTAATTTTCTTTTCAGTTAAAAAATCTGTTTCCTTTTTTTATTCTGAAAGATATAAACCAGATAAGTTGGTTTCCATGGGATTTTAGTCAGTTGTGGCTATGGTCTGCCATTACTATCATGAAATGAAGATACTTCACCTTTTGCTTCTGCTGCTTAGTTTCAGAGCACAGCAAAAATAATTCCTTACAGACACTTAAATGAAAGCAGCTGTTTTCATGTTACTCGTATTTGCCAGCTTCTGAGCACTTTGAGACATCTTTCTGTCTTCAAATCAATATCACCAAAGCAGATAATTCATTTTGGTTTACTCTTGTGTAACCAGCTAGATCACTGTTTTTTTCTTTTTATGTGCCCATTAGTTCATTGACTTGTTTTGTAGACTATTTTAGTGTTCTTATTTGATATGGAATAGCTAGATCCTGTGTTGCTTTTTCAAGTTGGGGATTATATTGTCCAGAGTACTACATTTTCGCTCCCTGTCCAGAGGTATTGCTTAAAAAAAAAATTTAGGGCACCAGCAGACAAGTAAGTGCATGCACAGATAGTACAAGTTCTCTTCATAGTCACTTTATTTCCCCTACTAGTCACTCCTCTTGATGTCTGTATGGTTTTTTTATACGTTTCAAAGGGGATAAAAATGAAGCTGTGCTTTTTTTTTTTTTTGTGCTATGCCAGATTTGGGGCCTAGTGGATTGTTAGAGGAATAGTTAGTAAGTTAGGTAGCAAGAGGAATGTATATTGAAGTCATAGACAACTTGCTTACATGCTTTATCACAAATAGAAATAGCCCTGTTCACTAAGTATAGGAAAAGTCAAACAGAAGATATGATTATATCCATGTTCAAAGGAGAAAGGTAGTTTTTAAGATCTTTTTTAGATCTTGTTTTGGCAGCATGCTATCTGTGGTTCTTCTATCAAGCAGATACATTTACACTGAGTATATCTGTATAATTTACTTTTATCAGCCTCCGTTCCTTCCTTTCATTGTACATGCTGTTATTATAAGCAGTGTTGTATCTTGGGAATTATTACTATTACAGATGACATGCTGTATAAAGGAGTTTAATTGCTCTTTATTAGCAGAGTAATATGCCTCTTAAAATGACTAGCATTAACAAGACTTAACACAGTCAGTATTTACAAACACAGTCTTTACAAAATGGGCAGTATTATCCACAAAGGATGTGACATAAGCTCTACATCCTATTAAAATATTGTCTCAGTATTAAAAAAAATGCCAACCTACTTGTGTGCTAATCAAACTCTATTTCAACACAATTTAATGATGATTGAGAGATTTTCTCATGATTCCTTTTTGTTAAACTTTTCTTACCTAAATGCTCTTTGATATGAAATAGCATCCTTTAAAAATGGAGCAACAAGTAATCTTCCTTGCATGGCTCATGCTGACTGATTCTTGTATTTGTCTCAAACTTTGGACTTAGGAATTGAAAGTAGCAGTAGATCAAGAAGCTGCACAAAGCGAGGCATTTTTATTAGAATATTTTTAACTTTAAAAATCTGTTAGCATATAGTCAGACAATCTCACATTTAAGATATATCTGTGTATATATATATATGTATGTATACATATATCTGTCTTTTTTAACTATAGGCCATGAAGTTTAGGTAGGGAGCTTTAAAATTAACCCAGGAAGCTTTACTGACATTGTACTTGTAAGTGAATCTCTGTTTTTCAGTAGAAATTAAGAGTATAATTTTAAAGACAATACTACTTGAAAACAAAATACTTCATATGCAATGCATGTAGTACCAACGACTTTTAAAACACTGATATTTGTATTAGAAAATATTCTTTAAAATTATAAAGTAATGTGTGAGTTTCAGGTGTTTGTAGTGGACTTCTCCCTCTTCATTAAAAGAACCTAATAACTATCTTTTGTTTGTCAAAATTCTAGTGCTTTGTTTTAATAAAGTTTGCTTATAAGCAAGCTATACTGTTCTCATAAATATATTTCTGAATTTTATCAGTAATACAGTTTTGATGTCTGATAGGACCTACTGAGACTGATATATGCCACTGGAATATTTCCTAGCAAGTTTGGAAAATTTACGCTTTCAGTTCTTTGTGAGATTTTTATCTATATAGGACTTGTCAATAACTTGAAATGTACAGGTGCTAGTAAGCTATATTGCTTTGTTTGTAAGGCTTCCCACACACCTCTCTAGTCAGGTCTTAGACCTATCCCAACTTCCCTTACAGAAACAGTATTGAATTTCTCAGTGGTGGCTTAGTTTTAGTTAGAAGGTAGGCTTTTTTATCACTTTTACATAGTTCATAATAATTTAGCAAGCTACTGTTTATTTGCTTCTCTTTCATGAGTCTCTTTTAATCCCTTACTTTGCCCTTTATTTATGCCATCATTTTACTTGCCGTTCAGTTGTTTCTGTACTGCCTATTAAACTGCTGTTTCTTGGTAACTCATAAGGGAGAGATTCAGAATTTTTCCCTTTGTTCCTGTGTTCCTCCTTCTTCCCCAAGCAAAGGGTAATGTGCTAAGAAATTCCTAGGGTGTTGTCTAGGTTGATGATTCTGTTCTGTGTCATCCTGCTGCCATCCAGAGGGACCTTGACAAGCTCTAGAAATGGACCCATCTGAACCTTGGAGGTTCAGAAAGGCCAAGTACAAGATCCTGCACAAGGGTTTGGGCAACCTCAGTATCAGTAAAAGATGGGGGTCAAAGGATGGACAGCAGCTGTGCAGAGAAGGTTTTGGAGGTGTTGGTGTATGAAAAGCTGGCTAAAAACGCCATCAATGTGCTCTCACAGTCCAGAAAGACAACCATATCCTGGGCTGTATCAAAAGAAGTGTGGGCAGCAGGAGGTGATTCTGGTCTGCTCTGGTGAGACCTCACCTTCAGTACTGCATTAGCTCAGTGTCCTTAACACTGGAAAGACATCAACCTGTAGAAGATGGTCCAGAGGATGGACACAAAAATTATCAGAGGGCTGGAACACCAATCATATGAGGAAAAGCTGAGAGAGTTGGTGTTGTTTAGCCTGGAGAAGGCTTTAGGGAGGCGTTATTGTGGCCTTTCAAACTTTTTTGTAGGGCCTGTTAAAATGGGATGAAGGTTAATGATTTTAAATTAAAAGAGGATAGTTTTAGACTAGATGTAAGGAAGAAATTTTTTTTGGATGAAGGTAGTGAAAGTCTGGCACATGGAAGCACAGTCTGGCACATGCAGGTGTTAGATGCTCCATCCCTGAAACATTCAAGGTTGAGCTGGTTGGGGCTCTGACCAACTTGATCTAGTCAAAAATGTCTGTACACGTGGCAGGGGCGGTTGGACTAGGTGATCTTTAAAGATCCGTTTCTACCTGAACTGTTCCATGATTTATAACTGTATACTCTTAGGCATAAGGAATTCTTCTAATAGGTTCAATATCTGAGAGAAGATCATTGTTGGATTATCTAGGAAAATGTTTTAAGGCAATAATTCCTGAACCAGCTTTAATTTAAGTGATTATTGAGGTGCTCAGTGCAGGTCTGGCATGCAACAGAAATATGTGTTTCTAAGCTGCTGATTTTTAGTTACATCTTTTTTTCCCTTTCCTAAAGTTGATATGGAGACTAAAATCTAATGAACAGAAAAATTATTCCCTTGATAGACAGCTGTAATTGGAAATCTCAAGTTGTACTGACATTGGGAAGGTTAACATTAATTTTATTGGGTATTAAGAAATTAAATTTACCTTTTAATGTAATTTCCTGTAGTTTTAGTTAATAGCTAACTCTTTAATCCTTCATTTTACAGGTGAATTATGGAAAAGTCTGTAATGAAAGTAGAAAAGGACTCAAATTTGCTGTCTCTTGTGGCTGTAATCCAGAGTTTGCCTTTGTACCATATGGTAGTACCATTGCTATTTATACAATTTTTACAGGAGAACTGATAACTATGCTCAGAGGACATTATAGTAATATTGACTGCTGCGTATTTCAACCTAATTTTCAGGTAAGTAAAGTACAAACAATATTCCAGGCAACCTGGCCTATTTATGCAAATTGACAAACTGTATGCACAAAAGGCATCAACTTTTCAGGGATGTGCTTTAATCAAAGATTTTGACATAGGAGGCAGTTCTGAAATGAACAGGCAGTGAGATACTAGAACACTGGGAGGTGGAATATTTGCATTATAGCTAAGGGACACAGGTTTTGGACTGATCCTGACTATCTTAAGAAGACTTTATTTTTAAGAATAGTTTCCCAAAAGAAGTGTTAGTGTGTTTATAGTAAGTCATCTTTGGTGATCTTTTTCATAAGCTGAAGACATGAGAATCCTTAAATTTCACTGTAAATCATATTTTTCATCCCTGAAAATGCATATTTATAGTGTCCATATCTTGGCTTTTAAGATCCTTAGAAAAGGAGCACTTCTGTGAGCATGCACACAAGAACTGTAACAACCACTATAGCTATAGGTTTATGTTGGCACCAGCTTCATTTGATTATCTGTTATGATTCCTGATTCTCTTTCAGAACCCTTTTCAAGAGTTCAGTTCTATATTTTAGAACTATGACTGTTTGGTTTTTTTCTTTAAATGCACTTCTCTTTAGTTGTATTAAGTTGTTACTCTCCTGTAGTAACATTACTGTAGTCATTATGTCAACTGTGATAATGTTATTTTGACTGTCAGTGATGCAGATATGTATTTGTATATACACCTATACTTCCAAATAGCTTCTCTGCCCTGAGACAATTAGATAGTCAACTGTCTTCATACAATTCCAATAGAAATTATGATTTCCCAGTTAAAGCTTGTTTTACAAGAATATTGAATCAAGATGCCACTAGTAGTAAATAAAATGTTTTGTTTGGCAAAACCTGCTTTGTTGCAAACGATGTTGACCAGCTTTTACATTCCTGTATCTTAACTCTGCAGTAACAATCATTTAATCACTTCTTCCGTTGTCTTTTTTAGGATTAAAGAGGTGTTTGTTCATTTGTATCTCTATCATTTTGCTTCTTTCTGCCTTGTTTCCTGAGTGGCATATTAACTCACTTTCAGCGTTATAGTATTTCAATATCTATTAAAACATAAATTAACTTTAGCCATCCAGAAGATTTTGTAGATAACTCTTCTAAGTATGTGATAAAAGTTATGCCTCTACTGGTGAAATGTTTAGCAGATGGCTTTCTAACATTTTTCTTATTTGCACATTTGAAATTAGCACACTATCTTCAAGTGAAGCAAGGTCTTAATCTTTTTTGAATAGTTTCTACCATTTCAATCTGGTAGTGAGTCTCAGTCATTATTAAGTTGGGTTTTTTTTTTCATATTAATAGACTTTTAAGATTTTTCTTCTGTCCCCAGACATCCCTGAATATCATCCTTGTATTTTCTCAGTATTTTTATCTGTTTGAAACTTCTGATTGGAGTTGACTGGTGCCAGCCTGTCACGTTCTTTCTGTTAATCAACTGTATTTTAATCACTATCTTTGTTTCACCTCATAACTGGAATAGGCTTTAAAAGGAACTTCAGCTTTGTCATTATGAATTTGAGGTGAGAACTGTCTTCCGTTTGCTCGGAACCATATAATCAGATAAGATCACTGACACCCAAGCAGCTAGCTATTTGCAGTCCAATGATATTAATCTATTTATAATCTTAAGAAGTCCAAACTAATTACCAGGTTTGTGTGAAATGCCTTTTGTGTTTGAGATACTGTGTGGAGCTGTCTTCACAGAGTGGTGAGAGATTTAGTTAATGTGTGTATGTATGCCTTTTGAGATTCTGGGAACAGAGCCATAAAATCCACTATATTATTGTTGGCCTAAATTGTTCTTACGTAAATATCTCTGTAAAGTTAATAAGATGTTAGTCTGCTTGAGTAATAAGAAGGGTAGAATTTAGCCCTTTGATAAGAGACATTAATTTCATAGGAGGCTGGTAATTTCAGGGGTGGTGTGGAAGAGGAAATTTTCATTGTGCAATCTCAGAGATGATGTTTACTATTGGGTGTGATATTCTAGATAACATTGTGCCACATGAGGTGCTTAAGTAATTTAAGTAAACAAATTAGGCCTACATTTTCTCTTCAGAAAAGAGATGGAGGGAAGCACCATGCACTAGAAACAGATCATAAAATATTAGATAGATAGGCATCAAGAAACAATTTTGCTTTAAATTATAGCTGCTTTTGTTGTTCAGGAAATGCCAGTGACATCTGCAAAGATATTTAGCAAGTCCTGTGATAGGCTATTACGGAAAGATAACTGAAAATTAAATTAGATTTTATTTGTAATCTTTCATCAGAGTCTTAAAGCTTAGTATTTCCATATATTGTACCGTAAGTGTGCATGGAGCATGTTCATACTACAATATAGGTGTGTTCTAAACTGTACCATATACATGCATGGGGCTCAATGGATTCCTCTTTTGACTGACTTGAAAGTGTGAGTTTCTGGTTGTAATAATTAATTTTAAGTATTACTCAATGTGGTGAATATTAACTGAAGATGTTAGCCAGGCCAGCATCAGAAGGTAAGACAAGTGGCAATAAATATTAAATGGATACCAATGCTACTATGACATTGTTTACAGGGAGATTTTGGCATGAGAAAAAGCTTTAAAGTTCTAGTGACATTCTGCATCCTGTCAAAGACAGAGGAGCTGAGTACTGATGGCAGGATAGAGTGGGATCTGATAATACTTTGGTATAAATTTGATCTGTGCTCGTCTAAGCAAGACACATAGTATGTTTCTCATAAAATAATAATCTTGTATGTGTTTTATGCATGAATAATTCCATGCATGGGACCAGTTTTACAAAAATGAGTATGTCAGATCTGCTGAATACAATTAGCCACATAAGTAATTTATAGAAATTAGGCATTAACTTCCTGCACAAACTCAGCATAATTTGTGCAGTTGTAGAATTAAATATGCATAGTATAGGAGATTGTTTTTTTAACTGATGTTGAATCAATATATAAATAATATGCACATAGGCAGAGAGTTGCTAATTTAAGTGTAAAAGTCAATATGCTTAAAGCAAGATTTCCATACAGTTGGCCTGAATACAGAAAATACGTTTTGCCCAGGCAGCTCAAATGCGTGGAAATACTCACTCAAATGTTGTTAGGTATTGAATACACTTTGCAGGAATATGATTCAAGATTGAACGCATGAGAATATCTTCATGTGAGTTTATTTAAGTAACATTTTGGAAAATAGAGGCATTATTGTCACAAAATTGACTGCAAAGACAGTGCAGTATTTTTCATTATCAAAATTTCCTTAGTTTAATGTGACAAAGAAGTCTATATTCCTTTATTAAAGGAACTAAGAAAATGGAGCTATATTTGGCTGTTAGCTGTTTGGTGAAGAGATTTTCTTCTATGTGTTTGCAGAATGCCTTGCATAATGGGATCTCAGTCTTTAGTCATTACCCTAATAAATAGAGTTATTTATATTAAAAATAATAAATCTTTTTGATGTTTCCCTTCACAACAGGATATAGGCTTCAAATTGTTCTTTATTTGATCTCTTCCTTCCCCAGGCATGCTGAAACTACATTTACTTAATACTTTTTTTCATATTACACATGTATTACTAGATTTTTTTAATTGATTCAGAATTTTTAATTCTAATAAAAAACTTTTTTTTCCTTAATCCCCCACTGAACATAACTTACTTCGCGTTCCTAACTGTTAAAGTAGATGTATATTCAAGAGCAGTGAGGGGGAGAAGAGCAGTGCAGTTAAGCAGGGAAGCTCATTGAAATGTGGGCAATGCTGTTTTCTTGAGCAATCTGGGAAAAGTGATATTACAAATTAGAAATTGTATATTTGTCTTTATTTTAAAATAAATATTTCATACACTTCTTTTACCCAGCATTATATCTATGTCACTCTTCAGTACATTTGTATCAAAGTTATTTTTGCTTACTTTCTTGAAGGAACTTTATAGTGGTAGCAAAGACTGCAATATCCTTGCCTGGATACCATCTCTTCGAGATCCAGTTCCTGATGACATTTCTGAAAAGGTAAAGAATTTGTGAGATGAACAATATTTATTATGGCGTTTGTACTTGTAGGGATGGTGTAGAAATCAAATAGCAAGTATGTGTTTCACCGTCAAAATCTGTAAAAACTTGTAACAAAGGAGAATCACCTACTTTTTCTGTGCAATCTTTTTGATTGATTTGGGGTTTCAAGAGTGTTTTCTTTCATTGTGTAATAGAATCTTTCACAGACTTTCAGTTTCTCTATTAAAAGTAGTACTTGTCATATAAGTCTTTCAACTTCTGCTTTAGCTTTCTTAATTTCCTTAATGTTTTCTATAGTTTATGCTATTTTAGATTTGGAAAGGTGCCAATGATTGTATTTTGAACTGTTTTAAAATACGCAGTGTGTTACATAGTAAAATCAGGGATGCTACTCTTCATCTCTAAATATTTTGATGCAGAAATATAACAGATTTTTTTAAAAGGTTCATGTTCTCAGAGGGAAGATTGTATATAACAGTGTTTTTCAAGAGTACTTTCTCTTAGAGTTAGATCTGGGTAATAATTTCAGTAAACATTTGGCATAGGAAATTCTAGATTACAAGGAACTGAAACCGTTCACATAATCAGTCTGGAAAACTACTGTTGTTTAAAAATCATGATGCGCTAATGTTTTGGCGTATGCAAAAACATGCAAAAATTCAATTTCTTAGAATGGCTGAAAGGCTCCACTTTGGAAGAGGAAACTATAAGCAGCATAAAATTTGTTACATTTTATTTGTTTTATAAGACAACTTATTTCAAAACTATTCCATACTTAAGGTAATAAGAAAAGGCAGTCTCAACTATTAGAAACCCTAAACCAAAAGTCTTCAGTTAATCTAAAATTAACATTTTTGTTGTATCTGAGAATTTAGATGTGTATGAATATTTTTTTTTAATTCTGAAAAACAAAAGCAAACCCACAGCAACAAGATAATTTACCCATCTCTGCTTAGAATTACCTTTTGAAATTTGGAATGACAGCTGCTGTTTGCAAATGTTGTAGATGCCTCTGAAACAAACAATTCTGCAGTCCACGGGTCATTAGTTCTTGTTTCCCCTCATGTGCTAGAACAGCCATTTTAAGTGCTTCTGTGACCAGAATCTGAACCCAGGATGGGGTAAAATTTATTTATTGTTTAATTCTGAGTAAACACTGATAGAGTGCACTGTGTAGCTGCACTTAGACTTTAGATTGACCCTAAGGGAGGACTGAGGTGAGAATAGTTGTTGAATATGGATTAGGCCAGGACTACTTGAGACAGTAGTGCTCAGTTAAGCCTGGCCAGGAAAGTAATGACACAAAACCAGTGACTGAAAACAAACACAGTAATATCTGTCTGCTCTATTTTATACCAGACATTTATAAAACTTCCATTCAGTGCCCCAAGTATATTTTTTGTTGAAATTGGAGAGTACTGAGGTTTTTTTTCCATAATTTATCCTGTTTCAAATCAGCAGAATGGCCAAAGAAGTGGTTAAAAAAAAACCTGCAGTACTCATGAGAAACACAATAATTTGTCTATGTACAGTAATTTAAGAATTGCCTTTAGTAGCAACCTAATTTGATTTTAGTTATATTTAATTAAGCAAGTCACTGAGAGAAATTTTATTTTCTTCAGTCTCCATCTCAACAGCCTTTAAATCCAGCATATGAAGATGCATGGAGCAGCAGTGATGAGGAAGGTTGAATTTCAATTGTGTTGATGTAAAATTGACATTCAGACACTGCGTTAATGGACTTCATCTACAAAATTGGATACTCTCAACTTTATTCTGACTGGATTTTTGGTATAGTTCTGTTCATGCAAAATCTTTCAGATAAAAGTTTTCACTGTTCTCTGTGTTCTTTCTTCTATGTTATACTTAGAAGTAAAGGATTACTTCTTCACCCTTACTGACTTTTATCCTTACCCTTATGCATAGGTGTACTTTATTCAGTTTCAGACAGTTGATAAAGGAAAAATAAAAGCCTTTGGGACCAGTTAATGTTTCATTGTTTCTAGTGTCACTAAGACATAAGGAGAATAACCCCTGTTTCCGAGAGATGTGATGCAGAATTTTCTTTCAAATACTTGCATCTTAATTTCATCTATGCAGGCTGCACCATTTCCAAGTGCTTATGTGCTGTGGAAAGCAGCAGGATTTTAAGCTTGTTCTTTTGTATTTTTAGTTTTGCTTAAGTTTCTCCATAAATACAGTGCTCAGCTCAGAAAAGAGGTATAGCTGGGATCATCTATTTGAGTATTTATATAATGATACCATATACTAGTGCCTGAATCTGTCTCAGAAACTTAAGAGTAGAAACTAGTTTTATTTTTGTTGCTTCAGTTAGCAAGTTTGTAAGATCATTTTTTCATGTATGAATCCCTTTCACTTCCCTAGCCAGTGTGAAGAGTTACTAGACAGAAACAGGCTTTTAGGTACAGTACAGTACTTGAGAGGGGTGCATGTTTCAAGTTAGAAATACTGAATGCAGTCCTTCAAAACTGTTTTCATCTGAAGTTGTCATCCTAACGCTTGCCCTGTTTTGAAGGGGAGAAACTTTGTGGGGTTATTATCTCAGTCACTATTTTCATATTCAGACATAATGTAGTCACCATTCTCAGAGTTAGAAGTTCCAGTCAGATGTAGATGCATCTCTGTAGAGGAGAAATTCCTTCCAAAACAAAGTGGATATTAGGCCGACAAATTCAAATGAAAGGAAAAAATATTTTACAAGTAAATGAAAGATAGTTTAATCTCTATATAGTGTATATTCTTTCTATGATTAATATGCATTTTAGATTTGATTCACTGTGCTTCTTTATTTTAATATCTGTACAAGATACAGGCTGTCAGTTTCTGTGCCAGTCTAGAGTCTAGCGTTGTAAAATGATAGCAAATGGCCATGTCAAGAGGATGATGTAAGTAAACAAGTTTTATATGTAGTGCTTATTTAATGAGAGAAACCCAAAACTGAAGATGCCCTGTGAAATCATTAGCTGCAGGATGCTAGACTTCAGAAGTTTTATCTGAATTTGAGGACCAACCCAACAGTGTCATTTTACACGAATAAAGCAGAGAATTTTCAATCTTTTTCCAAATGATGTTTTTAATTACCAGTAGTGGCTGTTCCTGCTGAAACTAGAAAAACTCCTGGGCAAATTTGAAGAAAGATTACACATTACGATTTTTGTCTTGAAGATGACATGTTTGCATGCACAATTGTGCAATTCATTTGTATATGCCAACTGCATTACACACAAAATGTGCTCAGTAAATAATATAAATAGTTATGAAAGAATAAGTGTGGTTTGGTTTTTTTCAATCAGTTTTCAATAATCTGTAATGTGCTGCAAATTTTGTTGATTTTAAGACAAAAAATTCACAAAAAGACCCACCCACCAGCTGTGTGATGGACAGGGAATGATATAGAAAATGGGAGAGGTAAAAGAATTACATTTTTTATATTATTTAGTTAGTTATTATTAAATATTTATTTTTAAAAGGTGAGAAATCATAAAAACTAAACTCAAAATTAAGAACGTTTCATTAATTCTGCTTTTTTGGAAGAGCCTTTCTGAAAAAGATAGTAAAAGGAAGAGAGCCTTTTCCTGTACCTTGTGTACACAATTACTGAGATGGGAAGGAACCACTGAAGACAATCTAGTGCAACCTTCCTGCTTATAACGTGGTTGCCTAAAGCCCATTGCTTTGGCTTGTGTCCAGTTGGGCTTTGAGTATCTACGACCTACAAACCTCTTCCAATGTTTGAGCATTCTTGGAGTGAAAACCTCTTTGTTTGTAAAGCTTTTTCTGGTTTTCAGTTTGTACCCATTGCATCTTGCCTCATCATTGGATACAACTAAGAATAATGACATGTCTTGTTTGCTTTTCTTTTCCCTGGCTGTGTCAGATAGTTCTACACATTGGTGAGATCCAAATGATCCCTCTCTTCTTCAGGCAAAACAGTCCCAGCCCTTACAGCCTGTCCTCATAGGAAAAACCCACCCCCCTTACCCTGCTAACTGTTCTCTTTTTCATGCAACCCAGAGTGCTGTTGGCTGCCTTTGCTGTGAAGACACATTGCAGGCATATAGTCACTAGTGTCTACCAGGACTGCTAGGTCTGTCATGGTTTAGACCCGGCACAAGGGACCTTGCAGCGGCTCCCTCTGCCCCCTTCCCCCACTTAGGGATGGCGAGGAGGAAATACATATAAAACCTCCTGGATCAAGACAAGGACTAGGAGGGTTTGACTCACAAATTATGGTCCGGGACAAAACAGATTTGGAGAAAAATAACAACTTACTTTATCATTAATCAAATCAAAACAGGGTAAAAGGAAAACAAAAATCAGTTTAAATACCTTACTTCATCCCTCCCCTTCTTATGGAGCCCAAGTTACTTTATTTCCAATGTCTCTATCTCCCTCCCGGTGGCACAGAGGGACAAGGAGTGGGGGTTTACCACAAGTTCAACACCTTGTTTTATGCTGCTCTTTCCTCCTCCGGGGGATGACTCCTCACACCACACATCATGACATACAGAGTCCTACTTATGGGAGAGAGTCCTAGAGTCTTTTACAAACCCCTCTGACATTAGTCCCTCCCATGAGATGCAGTCCCTTAGGAACTGACTGCTCCAGCATGTGTAGTGTAAGGAGGCAACCAGGTGCCCCTAATTGCCAGGGAGTGAGCATGAGCTTGTGTCAAGCCCACCTGTGCCCAATTAGGGTGGGCCCCCACTGCACATGAGCAGGACCAGGGGGCCAATAAAAGGTGAGGCCTGAGACACAGGCGGGGCTCACTCCTGAGCTAGCCAGCAGAGAGTTTGGTTGCAACAGCACTGATTCAGGCTAGTCAACCCTGTGGGCTATAGGCTCGAAGCACTGTTCGTGAGTCTCTGCTGGAACACCTGGTTGGACCTTGAAGCGCTGTACCCTAAAAGAGGTTCATCTTGCTACAAGCATCTGCTGCCCAAGTCACAGCCTGCTTTGCGAACAGTCACTTCCCCTGTCACTAAGTCCTTTGTGACTGCAGGTCCACTTCTGCTCCATCATTTGCAGGTTCTCATCTGCTTCACCATGATCCACCATGGTCTGCAATGGGACAGCTGTTATCTCAGAATCACAGAATCAGCCAGGTTGGAAAGGACCTCTGAGATTATCAAGTCCGACCCTTAATCCACCACCACTGTTACCAGACTGGTTACCAGACCATGGCACTGAGTGCCACATTCAGTCTCTTCTTAAAAACATCCAGGGATGGAGAATCCAACACCTCCCTGGGCAGCCCATTCCAATGCCAGATCACCCTCTCCGTAAATAATTTTTCCTAATATCTAAACTAAACTTCCCCTGTCATAGCTTAAGACTATACCCTCTTGTCTTACTGGTAGCTACTTGGGAGAAGAGACCAACACCCCCCGGCTACACCCTCTTTTCAGGGGCTTGTAGAGAGTGATGAGATTTCCCCTGAGCCTCCTCCAGCCTAAACAACCCCAGCTCCCTCAGCCCTTCCTCACAGGACTTGTGCTGGATCTCTTCACAGCCTCCTTGCTCTTCTCTGGAAGTGCTCCAGCACCTCAATCTCCTTCCTGAACTGAGGGACCCAGAACTGGACACAGTATTCAAGGTGTGGCCTCACCAGCACTGAGTACAGGGAAAGAATCACTTCCCTGGACCTTTTGGCCACACTGTTCCTGATACAGGCCAGGATGCCATTGTCCTTGGCCACCTGAGCACACTGCTGGCTCATGTTCAGCTTCCTGTCAATCCAAACTTCCAGATCCCTTTCTGCCTGGCTGCTCTCTAGCCACTCTGTGCCCATCCTGTCTTGCCACAGAATGCAGGAGAACTTCTGATCAGGCACCCTTGTCTCCTTTCTTCCTCATCAACACTGGTGACTGCTCGCATATTGCTTTCACCTCCCTCCCTCTCTCTTCTGCCCTGAGGTTTTGTTTCCTCTTCTTGAACGCTTTAATTGCAGAGGTACATCCACTCTCATTGATGTGCTCAGTATTTGCCAGAGGTGGGGATCAATTTTTGGAGCTGGAGGAGCTTTCAGCAGCTTCTCACAGAATCCTCTCCTGGGAACCTTCCCCTGCTACTAAAATGGCACTACATCAACACAACAAATAGGTCCACAAAAATGCTTTGCGGCAGATTGGTCCCTGGCCTCCTCTGGTCTCATGGACTTTTACTTCTTTGGGTGCAGGATTTGGTACCAAATATCATGATATCCATGTTTGCCTATTTCTCCAGTGTAGTGAGATCCCTCTGAATGGTAGCTGTACAACCTTCTGGTGTATCAAGCACTCTTCACAGTCTTGTATCATCTGCAAGCTTGTTGAAGGCACATGCTATTATATCACCAAAGTCGTTAGTGAAGTTGTTAAAAAGTACTGGTCCTACTGTCAATTCCACATGACTCGTTCCAAATGGACTTTGTGCCACTGATCACAACTCTTTGGTCCTGGCCATTTTTCAATCTATCTGTCCACTTATCTAGTCTGTACTTTATCAGCTTATCTATAAGGATATTTGAGGAGACTGTCCAAAGGTTGACATACACTGTTCTCCACTCATCCACCAGGCTAGATACCAGGTTGGTCAGGCATGATCTTCCCTTCATAAACTTATGCTAAGTGCCACCTTCTTGTCCTTTATGTGTCTGGAAGTGGTGTCAAGGATTATTTGCTCCATCACCTTCCCAGAGATGAAGGTGAGGTTGACTGACATTTTATGCATCTTGAAGACATGTCTTCCAATCATCAGAAACCTCTCCTGCTTGCTGTGACTTTTTCAAGGTAACAGAGTGGTCTTGCAATGACATTAGCCAGTTGCACGTGTATCCAGTCCAGCACTATGAACTTGTTGTCCATTCAGGTTGTGTAAGTGATCCCTAATTGAATCTACTCCACCAAGGGTATACCTTCTTTACTCCAGATTTTACTGGGATCTGAGGCTGCTAAAGCTGAGTATAAAGGCTGTGGTGAAAGGCTACTGATTACCTTGGCCTTTTCCCTGTCCTTTGTCTCCAGTTTCCCCGTCCCATTTAGCAGTGGGCCCACATTTTCTCCAGTCTTCCTTTTGCTTCTGGTATAGGGGTATGTCCTGGTTTGGGCCAGGATAGATTTAATTTTCTGTCTTCTAAGTTTGCTTTCAGATGAGTCTCTTCTAGGTAGCTGCACTTACAGAAATTAACATCAAGTTTCTTAGTCAGTGTCTGCTTCTAAGATTGATAACACTCAATGATTATAGTTAGGGCTAGAGAATAGTATGCAGGGCCAAGGCTTTGCTTTAGCTTTACTCCTTTATATTCCTTAGCAGATTTACCTCCAGATGGGTTTTGGCTTTCCTAGTGCTTTTGTGCATGCTGAGACAGCTTCTGTATATCCTTCTCTGCTTCCACTCATCATATACTTCCTTTCTGCAGCTTGAGTTTTCTCCAGAGCTCCATTTTGATGTATGCAGATATCCATCCACTTTGCTTTATTCCCTGCATATGAAGATGAACAGTCCTTGAAAATCAACCAGCTTTCCTGGATCTGCCTTCTCACCACATCTGTATCCCATGGAATACTTACAGAGAGAACCCTGAATAGCAGGGATTTTTCTGGAAATATAGAAAGTTTCCTCTATAGTTTTATGGGGCTTGTTTTCATACAGTTGCTAAATAACATCTTGCTTATCAGTTTTGTGTGATTTGTACCAAACATGCAGTGTGGGACGCAGCTCAAGAAGAGATGGGCTGGGGGTTAATTGCCTAAGTATCTATCCACCCGTACACCGGTCAGTTTAGTGCCTGAAACTGTCTCAGACAGATGAAAGTAGAAATTAATTATCTTGGGAGACTTGCTGCTCATTCTAACAGCTAGTATCTTCTATACAAGAATGGTTCCAAATTCTCTAGTTGTATTAGTTGATTATATCATTCTTACTATTGACTAATGCCTTCTGCTGGAAGGAGCAGAATTTCCAGTGATGGGAAGTTAAAAACATCCATGTCTCATCTGGGCAAGAATCCAGGCACATTTGTACAATCCAGCACCTGTAATGTCTGTAGCTGATAGGTGTTACTTAGTTTGCATGGTTTGAAATCTCTTGGTATTAGTCAGCATCTCAAAGACTGGTTTCTGTGAAAATTCTACTTTAAATAATGGCATGTGTGTTATGTGATTTCCTTCAGTACATGTAGTTTTATGTAGATATGGTAAACATTATTAAGTATTTTCTAGAGTTTTTTTAATATATTTTGTTGCTGCTGCATACTCGCCATGCATACATACAGTGCATACAATTGAGAATCGTGAACTTTTCAGTACTTTTCATATTGGCCTAGGGTCTGCCATGATGAGTAGGGTAAGCCTGCTGTTAGCTTAGTATAAGTAAAGTTTGAGATACATAGTATATACCAGTTAAACTATGGGAACTGTCTAGATGCACAGTTTTAGCACGTAAGACATAGAAGCTAAAATATTTAAAGTAGTCCATAAGGAAATACAGGTTGAATACTAGCCATGTGCTTAACCACTAAGATACGTGCTGACATTTTAACACGAGAGGTGTTCCTGAAAGCATTATATGGGTTTCAGGGGACAACAGTTAATGCTTATAATGCCTATCAAAACAAAAACATGTAAAGCATATCAATAAAATTCTTTTAGGTGGCTTAATCTGGGTTATGAAATGGACATGCCTTCTCCCATCCTGCCTTGTTTTTGTTTTCTTTTAGTCTATTTTATAAAAACAGTGGGAACAGAAGATAAAATGGGATGACTGATTGGCCAAGAATTCAGGCAGGTGCATAACTGCTCCCCGCAGCTTCATCCCTTCTAATCATATCTGTGTGTCCTGTGTAGTCAGCCTTATCCACCAGCCCACATATTCTGCCCAGATAACACCTAACCAGTGTATCTGCCATGCTGGCAATCCTAACCACTCCCAGTCCTGTCAAATTTCATCAAAACCAAGAGAATGGAAAAAAATATTAGGGGCCACTAAGGCAGCTTTATATTTAAATACAAAATAATTTTGTAATTGCATAGTCATACCACCTTGGTCATAATTTTACTTTTATCACCACTTGCTTTAAAATTAAGACAGAAAGCAGTATATTTTTAATTATGTATTTTAGCTTTGTGCTAAGGAAGAGACTTTCAGTCAGTCACAAAGGTCTGTACACTTGAAAGATTGCAAATCCACCCTTTTCTTGCAGCTGTTGGACAGAAATGCATCTGCTGTCCTACAAGAGTTTCATAGCAGATTTTCTCATGCCAAATAGGAGATTAAAATCAGCAGTTTACATCAGTCCAACCAGTTATTTTTACAGCTGTATGTTTGTAATGTAGAGTAACATGTTTAAGCAAGGATAATTTATTCAGCAACAAAAATAACATGACTTGCTTTAATACAAAATAAACATAAGGGGCAGACAAAGAAGGATTATGAAATCTTTTTCTTTTTTTTTTCAGCAGCTACCTTTTTTACTGACTGCAAAGCATTTGTTTAATGAGGCACTTGCTTTATATTAGAAACAGGTCTTAGACTCCAACAGAATTATCAAAACTTTTTGAGAAAATTTTGAATCAGATTTTTAGAAGAGTTAGCTCAAAAAGACTTATTCATAATAAATGAGGAAATACATTATGCTCTTGCTGGAGATCGCTGGCAAGAATAATCTTATATTTAGTAGCCAGTGAGTTCAACTTGTATTTAGAATATCAAATTAACTCTTAATCCTCTCTGTTAGTAGTTCAGGATGGCCTCTGAAGGAAGTGTAGCTATTATTCCTCTTTGCAATGTTCTACTTTTATCCATACAAATGTATCATCATCTGTGTGGTGGATCTTTAATATGTTAGTGCCATTACATGAAAGGGTAGGTAACATGGGAAAAGGAAAGAGAAAAAAGAGGTAAACCTTTCCTCTAACTTAGAATATGACTGTTCTGCAGACAGCAGCATAATACAGAGATGTTAGCTGTAGTTTACATGATCCACCACACCACAGGCTAATATACCTTGCTGCACTGTTAGATCTGTTCACCTACATGGAGCCTCATGCTGCCAGGGCTAGGCTGTTTCTTTCTTGTGCTAATATGCTTCTTTACATCTTTCTGTAGACACACTGATTTGACAGGGCACAATGAATGCTGCAGTGTGGGTAACCCCTATTTGCTGGAATAAAAGATATACAGTAGGTGTATAGTAAGAATCTAAAGTTCTCATGTTTTGTGCCAGTCAGAAGGGAGTGTCTGGTGTTGCTCAACTGTTAATTACTGTTTCTATTGCCTCCTACACTGTTCTGTAACACCTCAGGAAATCAGCTGATTATGATTCTCATGCTAGCAAACAGGAAAAAATGCTGGAGGACTTTTAAAAATAGTTGATTTTCTTCTTTTTCCCATTGCTAGATCTTCCAGGTGGAGTATATGGCCCAGATAATATATTTTTGTACTTATGTGAGGTAAAGCTAAGCATCTTAAGTGTCTGAATGGTCTGATGCTGTTCTGTGGTTTTGGACTGCCACCAATGCAGGAGGGACCTTATACTGAGCAGTTCTTCTGCACGTCGTCTGTGGGAAATGGTCACATTTGGCACTTAGTTCAAATGTATTGCACATTCTCAGGGTAGTGTGTTAATTGTTTCCCAAGGAAAACAAAACTGAATCTCTGGAGTTGCATGGAACTTCGCCATCTGAGTGCTGTTCATCATTGTTTATAAAGAAAGCTTCCAGAACATTTAATTGTTTTGCAGACACCTAATATGCCTGAGGGCCTAAATGAATGTTTGAAACAGTTGCTTAATCCTGTTCTGCCACTGTGGGTAACTATGAGGTTTAAGTTAACTAATGAAGTAAATGAAAGTAATTTAAATAATACACAGTGGTGGGCTACTATATTAAGTATGTGTAAGACATGCAGAACTCTGGGCTTTAAGAATTATGTTGCTGCATAACAGAATTGCCCTGTGTTGGGTTATAGGTCTCAGTACTTCAGCAGGTTTGCTTTGTGCCCTACATGTGTATATGTTCTCACTGGCACATCTTATATCAGTAGGAAGGCTTATTATATATTTAATTGGCCTTGAAAACTGAGGCAAAAAAGTCTTTTTTCCTGCCAGAGAGAGGAAAGTGATGCAAGTCAAAGAGAAAAAAGTGGTCCAGTAGTTCACAGGACTGTTCAAGCTTGACAGGCACAGGAAAAATTAAGATAGAGGGAGGAAACAAAGGAGCTGTTGTAGTTTATAGAAGGGAAGTTAGAGCCTTGCTTATACCCCAGAATGCACAGGGTGTGCATGTTCCAACAGTCGCATGGTGCAGTGACATCACCAAGCCCATGCACACTTTAATGGTGCCCTGATCTCCCAAACAGTCAGATGGGGATCCTGCTGCACAATGGGCCATTGCTTTCACAGCTCACTCTTCCCTCAATATCCTCTATTTGCTGCCTCCTCTCACTCTCTCTTCAGCAGGCCATTTATAATCATGGCTGTTAATTTGCATCCCCTTTCTCTGCTGCACACAGCCATGCCCACATACAGCTCTCTATGCTGGCACTGTCATGGTCTGTCTCTACAGAGGACCTTAGTGTCTGCAAAGGTTGAGGTTACTAGTCCAGTAGAATTTGGGAAGATTTTCTGCTTAAAATTGCTAGTTCTAGAGTATTCCGTCCTGTACACGTCATACTATAAATCTGAGGGATCACGAGGATCAAACCCTTCCCTTCTTCTCTTCTCGCCTGTCCCTGTTTGCTTTGGCATCCTGGGAGGGCTCTGTCTGTTTATCTGCCTGTGGTCCTGATCCGTACCAGCCTGAATCTGTGTGTTCCTGCCTCCATCTCCTGACTGCTGCTGACCCCAGGAGTCCAGCCTGGACTTTTCCAGGGCTGGCCTGCAGCCTTGGTGGTGACGTGAGAGTTATTGAGGGAAAGGGGGGAGGATCATAGTATCAATTTTCCTGTATATTTGTATATATTTAATAATTTTCCTTTTATCATTACTGTTTCATTAAAGCTGTGTAGTTTAGTTTCCAACCCATAAGTCTCTCTCCCTTATTCTCTCTCCTTTCTTTATCTGGGAGGTGAGAGGGATTAATAGAGAACATCTGTCATTCAGTTTAATTTCTGGGCCAGTATTAAACATGAGAGATTTATTGGTGCCCAGCATGGGGCCCAAGCTAATTAGCTCAAGCCCTGTTCAAATTTCAACTAATTTGCCTGAATAGTTTGAATTCCAACTCCAGTGGGAGGATACCGAGATGGCTTTGCTGAGCGGGAATTTCTTTGGAAATTTCACAGGTTTGGAGATTAAACCAATTGTGCCATACCTTTCGTATTCAGGGTATGTTATATGTATTTTGTGGCTGGGATTAGTGTTAATATGTGGTTTATTTTTGGTAAGAGCTGCTTAAGAACCATTGTTGCAATGTTGTCCTCAATATTGATGTATATTGTGGTGCATGGTGCAGTGGTGTTTCATACAGAGATAAAAATCTTGGTTGGTAATTACACTTTCAGTTTTAATGTGGGAAATTGTATCACTCCATCTTATTTTGGGCTGACTCCACCAGATTTTAGTAGCAATAGCATTTAATTTCTGAATCTCCTGGTGGGTGTTAATTTTTCTCATATATTGGTGAGGAATAAGACAAAAACCACAGTCATGAGAATGAGTATGCCTTTTCAGAGGTCGAGAGTTGCTGTTCAGAGTGAGAGCTGCCCCTGCTACAGAGAGCACCCCCACTCCTGCCTCCGCAGCCTCTTCTTGCCCCCCCTCACGCAAGGGCACAACTCAGATATGGCCGGTGAGCATTGCCAGTGTATCTGCTACACCTGCAGCTGATGCCTCTGCCCCCACAGACACTGCCGCTGCTCAGAAAGTGAGAGGAGGACTAAAACTCAGTACTGATGATAACATTGTAAATCCTCATCATATGCCATGCTCTAATCCTATGAGGCAAAGGTTTGTGCATGCTGCACCACCACCTTTTAACCATACACTATCAGTAATGTTATGGGTTCCTGAAGAATTGGAAGGATTTGTGGGTGATGTGGTTGGAACAGCACGAGAATATGAAGATGATGTCATGGACCCTCATTGAGCCTGGGTCTCATCTGTAAAGGGAACATGTGAGAAACTGTGTTTACCCCTTTTTCTCAAATAGCAGAAGGACACCACGTTGCAGCCATTCAGAGGAAATGCCCTCTTATAGAATCATAGAATCATAGAATTGGCTGGGTTGGAAGGGACCTCAGAGATCATCAAGTCTAACCCTTGATCCACTACCACCTCAGTTACTAGAACATGGCACTGAGTGCCACATCCAGTCTCTTTTTTAAATATCTCCAGGGATGGAGAATCCACTGTTTATCAGACTGAATCAAGAGAAACAGAATTTAATAAGAGGAATCCTACAGACACTACTGAGAGAATGTGGAGAGGACATGAAAAAGTGGGATCAGAAACCTACTGCTGTCCTACAGGACTGAGTATGTAAGTTGCTGAGTAAGGTGAATATGAAAGAAGATCCTTCTAAAAAGATGGCTGCTCAAGTGTGGAGTTACCCAATCTGAATATGTTGGTGACTCAAGATTCCTGTACATCAGGTGTGAGTAATGGGGATGCAAGTCCCAGAAATGCACGTACTGACGATGCTGTATGTGCTCAAGCTTAGAGGTGCCCTGCCTCCAGCCAGGTTGAGGAGAGGGACAACTGAACTTATTGAACTGTGTGGATTCGATGGCCTGGCACACTAGAGCCACATAAGCATTGTGGACACTGGTGCACAGTGCACCCTAATGCTATTGAATCAGAAGGGGACAGAATCCATCACTATTTCTGGAGTCATGGGGGGATCTAAAGAACTTAGTATTGTGAAGGCTGATGTGAGCCTCACTGGAATAAAGTGGCATAAACACCCAATAGTGACTGGTCCAGATGCTCCATGCATCCTTGGCATAGACTACCTCAAGGGAAGTGATTTCGAGGATCCGAATGGGTACCGGTGGTCCTTTGGTACTGCAGCTATTAAGACTGAGAATGCAGAATGGCTGCATGCTTTGCTTGGCCTTTCAGATAAATCCTTTGTAGTGGGGTTGGTGAAAACTAAAAAACAGCTGGTGCCAATTGATAATTCAATAGCGCATTGAAGACAATATCGTGTCACCAGAGATGCTGTGATCCCTGTTCACAAGCTGATCTGGCAACTAGAGAGCCAAGGAGTGATCAGCAAAACTCACTCACCCTTCAGTAGTCCTATATGGCCAGTGTGAAAGCCTAAAGGAGAGTGGAGGCTGACAGTGGACTATCGTGCCCTGAATGAGGTTACACCACCACTAAGCGCTGCTGTGCCAGACATGCTAGAACTTCAGTATGAGCTGGAGTCAAAGGCAGCCAGGTGGTATGCTACTATTGACATTGCTAATGCATTTTTTGCTCCTATAGCACCAGAATGCAGGCCACAGTTTGCTTTCAGCTGGAGAAGTGTCCAGTACACCCGAAATCAACTGCCCCGAGGATGGAAATGCAGCCCTACCATCTGCCATGGACTGATCCACAAAACCCTGGAAAAAGGTGGAGCCCCAGAACATCTACAGTAAATGAAGGACATCACTGTGTGGGGTGACACAGGAAAAGAAGTCTTTGAGAAAGGTAAGAAGGTAATCAAAATTCTTCTAGAGGCTGGTTTTGCTATCAAAAGAAGCAAGGGACCTGTGCAAGAGATAGTTTCTGGGGATTAAGTGGCAAGATGGACATTGCCACATCCCAACGGTCTTGATTAACAAAATAACAGCTATGGCCCCACCAACTACCAAAAAGGAAACTCAGTCCTTCTTAGGAACTGTTGGTTTCTGGAGGATGCATATTCCTGCTTAGAATCAGATTGTGACACCTCTCTATGAGGTTACCTGAAAGAAGAAAGACTTGAAATGTGGCTCAGAACAACAAGCTGCTTTTGAAAGTATTAAAGAGGAGAATGTGCAGGCAATTGCCCTCGGACCAGTTCAATCAGGGCCGGACATTAAAAATGTGCTATACACTGGAGCCGGGAATGACTGTCCTACGTGGAGCCTCTGACAGAAATTTCAAGGTCAGCCTCTAGGATTTTGGGGTCAAAACTACAAGGGCTCCAAGGCCATATAAGATATTGGCCACCTACGAAGGAGTTAGAGCTGCTTCAGAAGTTATTGGTACTGAAGCACAGCTCCTCCTAGTGCCCCAGTTACCTGTACTGGGTTCTATGTACACAGGTAGAGAATCTCCCCTTCATCCTAGTACCAATGCTACATGGAGTAAATGGATTGCCTTATTCTCACAGAGAGCTAGAACAGAAAGACTCAATTGTCCAGGAATTGTAGAAGTGATAACAGGCTGCTCAGAAGGCACACATTTTGGAATGCCACCAGAAATAATGCTAAAATGGTCTGAAGAAGCCTCACCATACAACCAACTGCCAGAGAATGAGAAACAAGATGCTTCTTTCACGGATGGATCCTGTTGTTTGGTAGGAAGCCATCAAAGGTGGAAAGCTGTCATATGGAATCCTACACGACTAGTTGCAAAAATAGATGAAAGAGATGGTGAATGGAGTAAAGGTAGGCAGAGGTAAAAGCCATCCAATTGGCTTTGGACATTGCTGAACAAGAAAAGTGGCTGAGACTTTATCTCTATACTGACTCACTATGGTATAGCAAATGCTTTATGGGGCTGGTTAAAACCATGGAAGCAAAACAACTGGCAACATAGAGGTAAGCCTATATGGGTTGCTGAACTGTGGAAAGACATTGCTGCTCGATAAGAGAAACTTCATGTAAAAGTGCATCATGTAGATGCCCACATACCTTCATATCGAGCTTCTGAGGAACATCAAAACAACCAACAAGCAGATGAGGCTGCTAAAGTGTTCCAAGTAGATTTGGACCAGGACCATAAAGGTGAACTGTTTTTAGTTAGATGGGCCCATGACACTTCAGGTCATCAAGGAAGGGATGGAACATATTGATGGGCTCATGACCAAGGGGCAGATTTAACTTTGGACACTATTGTGCAGGTTATCCACAATTGTGACATATGCACCTTGATTAAGCAAGCTAAAAGGTTGAAAGCTCTGTTGTATGAAGGGAGATGGTCAAAATATAGGTATGGGCAGGCCTGACAAATTGCCTATATCACACTGCCTCAAACTCACCAGGGTAAGCACTGTGTGCTTACAATGGTGGAAGCAAGTATAGGATGGCTGGAAACATATCCTGTGCCTCATGCCACAGCCTGGGACACCATCCTGGGCCTAGAGAAACAAGTCTTGTGGAGACATGGTACACCAGAAAGTATTGGGTCAGACAATGGAACTCATTTCAAAGAAAGTCTTTTAAGTAACTTGACCAAAGAACATGGTATTGAATGGATATATATATATCATGCACCAACCTCAGCTAAAATTGAAAGGTACAATGGACTGTTAAAAACTTCCTTAAAGGCAATGGGTGGTGGAACCTTTAAAAACTGAGACAAGCACTTGGCAAAAGCTACCTGGTTAGTTAAGATGATGGGTTCCATCAATCGAGCTGGTTCTGCTCAGTCAGATCTTCTACGCACAGTAGATGGGTACAAAGTGCCTGCAGTGCATGAAAAGAATCTGCTAGATAGAACAGTTTGGGTTTTCCCTGCCTCTGGCGAAGGAAACACCATTCATGGGGTTTCTTTTGCTCAAGGGCCTGGACACACTTGGTGAGTGATGATGGAAGATAGAGAAGTACAATGTGTACTTCAAGGGAATCTAACACTGGGTGAGAATACTTAATTCTTACTTGGCTAGCTTAATCACTAAAGCATAGAATTTTGGGGGGTCATGAATTTGTATCCCACATTAACTGCTGTTATGTGAATTGTTGCATAAACTAACCGTGTTCTTATAAACATAAACAAACTATTGCATAACCTAACTCCACCCTTTTTACTTTTTCCTTCCTGCCCTGGTTTCAGTGAGACAGACCCACAGGCCCTGAGTCAGGCAGCAGCTCCAGCCAGGGCATCTGTCCCCCGCTGACCCCATCATGGGGTGTCCCATACCACTCACCTCGTGCTCAGTATAAAGGGAGAGCTGGGCTAAGGGGGAAAGCTCTGTTTCCAGGGCCTTCCACTCCTCTTCCTTTCTGCTGTCCTGGAGATTTAAGTCCTTAATTGTATCAGGACTCACATCACTGGATGCCCTAAACCAGGTGTATTAAACACATGAATACAGGAAGTATATCTTAATCTAACATTAGCAGAAAAACAGTATTTTATCACATCCATGGATGTATTCTAAATTATTACAGGATAATTAAGCCAGAAATACAGGTGATATTTAAGGTACATTCCATTACAGTGCCTTGACAGAGATGCTTAACTTTGTTAAAAGCTGTTGTCTAAAAACTGCTCTGAGGAAAGCAATCGTTCTGCCAAATTTTGTAAAATCTGAGCTCATGTGGCACAAAGCAGGGAAGATTTCCTTGGCTGGACTGCAAAAATCTGCAAGTATATAGATATTCTGCATTATTCTATGTCCACACAGTATTATCCTGTTTAGAGCTATCACTTATTCAGGAAGACAAAGGCATTACTGCAGATGACAAAGGGGCAGAGCCCTGTTTGTGTCTCCAACATGTATTCCTGTCTGGCTGCATTAGAGCAGCAAACATTATCTTCAGCTCTTGAGCCCCTCGTGGCTCTTATGCTAAAGACAGGCTGAACAAGCACAGGGATGTCCTTGGGAATTAGGTGGAGAGTTCAAAGTGGTTATAATTGTCTTTGCCTCACTTCTCCTCAAGTCACAAGAACCAAAGCTCTGCTGCAGAACTGGATTGCTTATTTACTTTCCATGCATGAAAATCCTACTGTGCCTTGGCAAAGTCTTAAAAAAAATCCAGCATAATGGAAGGAGTTCATAGAGAAAATTCCCTGCTCAGCCTACTCAGGTTATTTCTCTCCTGTTTTTCTGTCACATCCATCTCCATTTTATATTATAGAAACCATCTCCACTCTCCTCACCTTTCTTTGTGTCCTGGAAATAGAAGATGTTTCCTTAGGAACTCAAATCTAAAGGCCTGTTAAAGATTAGCCATTAAAGCATCGGTGGAAAAGCATGCATTTTACTCACACTTGACTCCTGCCTGAAACTCAGCTATTAATATTGCTTAAATAGCTTGTTCATGCTTAACTGGCTGATAGGAAGACAAGCTCAGATACTAATGGAAAATATACAAAAGCGGACTAACATTGTAGGTCTGAGTGGGGAGGCCAAAAACCCCTCTAACAATGAGCAAACAAGTGTGAGAACCTGTCTTTCACTGTCACAATTTACTGGAGATTTTGATTAAGCTACCGAGTGAATTCTCATTGGCTAGGCAAGTTTAAGAGAGGAAGGGAGAGTTGCACACGTGCCTGTGCACATAGGAAAAAGTGTGAAGGCCCAGGTGGGGGGCACATTAAAAAAAGAAGGGGGCTTTTAAAGACGATGTGGCCATGCAGTTGGAAAAGCAAAGCTATGAGTCTACTATTATATGTGGTGTGTTTCAGGTAAGAAAACTCAGTAATATGGCATCGGTATGAATTTTCCAAAAATTCACATTGAATTCAGTAGCTAAACATGGGCTAAATGCTTGAAACAAAAACTTTACCATTTTACCTGGATTTCCCTAAAAGCTTAACAAGTATTTCAACCTTTCCTTTACAGAGTGTGATCAAAAGAAGTTTCCAGTGCCAGTGAGAGGTTTCATACATTTTACTTGGTTACTGAAATACTTGTTTTTACCTCATAATAAAATCATAGCAGAAGCCATTCCAGCATTTGGGCTAAACTTCTTACAGAAAGAGTAAAAAGCAGACTTGACTGTAAAATTTCTTTGGTTTTAGGAATTTCAGTAAATTTCAAATACATGTCTATTTCTGCCTTTAAAAATAGAGGTATCTAGTTTTATTGTAAAATCCTTTGTCATTTGGAAGCATCTAGATCTTCTTGCAGAATCAAAGACTGTATATCCCAGGACAAGAACAGAATCAACTGACCACCAAAAAGAGAGCAGGAGAAAGGGAATTATGTTGACTTTTCACAATTATTTATTTTTAATTTTGTTGTTGTTGTTGTTATATTAGCTCATAATATGTAAGATGATTTACTTCCATATTCTCTGTGATTTGCACAATCTTAGACCAGCATAGTATGCAATAGTAATGCAGTCCTTTCTTTATGTCACATTATCTACTGAGATCTGCATTCATAAGCCTTTGAGATTTTTTTGTGTTTAGAACTTTTTATAAGCAATAAAGACAAAGATTAAGCCAAGAGTAGGCCTGCAATGTCTCTGAAAACCTTGACAAAGGTTTAAAACTTCCATTCTGTCCTCTTACCATACCTCTCAGTAGAAAAGGTGAGCATGATAAATACAGTAAAACAACCAAAGTGTCTGGGTAAGATAACAGTTATCAGGAAGAAAGAGTGGGGAGAAACATTCAGAGTAAGCTTTCAGCCTCATTTAGTATTTTTCTACTACCCAGTGGTTAAAATTTGAAGATAAGCTATTTTCTTCTAAGAATACAGAATTCATCATGTACATTGTCTAAAGACCATTCTTTTATGTGTTTGCTGGAGTCAAATGCACAAAGAATACAGTACTGAGATGTAAAACTGGTTCATGAATATATGTCTTGCAAATTTCACTGAAAATTTAGCCCCCAAAATTTCTCTGAGAAACATCAGTTTGTGTATTATTCCCTGGTTACATGCTATAGACCAATGCAGAAGACTGTCCAATTCTTTGAACAGTAACAGCCAGGAATTGGTGTTTTTTTGGTGATTTGGTTTTTTTGTTTCATTTTTTTTCCCAATACTGGGGTTTTTAAATAAGATTGAACATGCTGTAAAGAATTGCGTTAATCTCAGCCAATCTGTGTGAGCTGTCCTTATAACTCGTTACTTTGCCTGTGGCTACTCCAGAGCGAATGCAAAGACATGTCAAAATGGGTGGAGGTAAAAAAACAAGTACATTAAAAAGGATTTTTTTTCAGCTTCCACCTACACCTAAGAGTCAAATAGTACTCTGCCATCTGCTATGAAACCGTATTCCCACTTACACCTTTTACTCTTGACCTACTTGCATTCTCAGCCCCAACAGTAAAGAAACAAGAGGAAAAAAGAAATAACAGCACCTACTGTGAAGCACAACTTAAAATATAATTCCATTTCATGCAGTTCCCTAATATGTCCCCAGGTGCAGCTATTAAAAATGACATGAGTCTGCCTGGGAGAGTGTTCTCAGTGGGAATGTAGGCCAGGAGTATACCCTCTAGAAGTAACATACCCCGTTGCATTTAAAGTCTCTGAGAAGTCTAATTTCTCACCTGTCATATGTACATGGAAAGGATTTTGGAAGGGACTAAAACTTTCACTCATTTGTTCTGTAGGTTTCCCCCCACCTTTCTTCCATAATAGCTTTAGAGTCTTTCACAGAACATTTAAGATTTCACGACAGATACTCCACACAGATTGTGTTTTTTTCAGTCATATTACCATTGGTATCTTTACCAACAGTCGCACTGTTTGATAGCTCTTCTGCCCTCCTTAAAACACATAAAGAAGGCTTTTTATCTGCAAAAAATCATCGTTCTGAACTGTTGTGTCACTTACGCTGAGTAGCAATACAGGAATTTCAAGCACTTTGTGAAAAAAATCTTACTTCTTAGCCCATCTCTCTGTAAGCATGTCACATTTTTATCAGCTGTAGGTACTGTTTGTTAGTAGTGTCTGCTTAAGGCATACTCTCGTGGTTGCCTGGAAGATTAATGATAGTACAGCAACAAAAGTGCACCTGTGTTGGCCTGCAGAGGGATGCACAGTGTTTTTTACATGAGGCACTAATAAAGCCAGGCCTGTAAAAACCTCTAAAGGAGGTGATGCTAAGCCCAAAATCAGCCCAAGCAAGTGTTCAGTAATCTCCCAGGGTAAGCTCCTCTCCTCTACTTCTGCCATGTTGCCATTTAATAAAAGCTCAGCTTTGTTTGGCTTTGCAGTCTGAAGACTGTTTAGTTAAGCCCTAAAAGAAGCTTTAATTACTTGTTCTTTGGTTTTGTTGTGGTTATGTTACTACAGATGCTTGAACTAGTCAGAATAGAAGGAGATCAGATATGTTTGCAGGAACTGTTGTGGTGGTAAGTGTGTGTCCTTCTTTAAAAGGAGATCTTTAATCACAATGAGAAGGCAAGTGTTGTCTTGTTCAGGTGCTTCCTGTAGAAGTGTCAGATTTGGTTGTAAAGGCTAAAGATAAGTGGGATACAACAAACAATCTTTTGAATAAAAGTTTTCATTACACTCTCACATGGTATGCCTTCTTCCTCATAGAAGAAAAAATGTTTATATAGATGCATGTGTGTGCTAGCTCATCAGGATCAGAACTTTTTGTTTGGAGAGGGCTAACGATAGACTTACATAAGTCAATAAGAACTGCTGAGCACAGCTTAGCTATTTGCTCATGTTGTTTTAATTTCACTTTGCTTTGTTGTAGTCAGATTGTGGACCCTGCTGCCACTTGAATGTGCAAAAAGCAACAAAGAAAGCTGTAAGAAAGGAGTATATTCTTTATGCCTATTTCCATTGCATACACTTATCAGCAGTGAGCAAGGGTAGAAAAATGGGCAGAACAGAGCAGGAAAGGTCTTGGAGGATAAAGTTGTTTGGGTCACAGTACTGTGAGCTAGAATTTGCATCATTGCCTCCAGGAAGAATGCTGAAAGGATGGGCCTAATGTAATGTGGTCTTGTCAGGATTCTGCACTGAGCAGATGGATAACTGAATGGAGAAATTCAGTGCATTGACTGATGTACTTCTTACTGGAAAAGTGTAATTTGCTGAAGCTTCTGGGTTAGATGTCTACATTAAGAAATACCAGAATTAGTTGTTCATTTCTCGCTGCTTTTTCTTATACTCCTGCAGGATGAAAGCATAGCACTTAGTATAATTTTCAGCCATTTTCCTGGATCAATATACACAGTAATGCTGAGTCTTGGCAAATTTTTGCTACTAATTACTACAGAGTTAATGAAAATGGTTTGAAACAATGAACTTGCTCCATATTATCAGGGACATAACTATGATAGGCATATACTAAGCAGGAAATGCAGTCAGTAGCCAAAAACTAAGGTTTGTTCAGCTTCTTTATGCTCTCCAAGCATTCCTCTTCTTCATGGTTAAGCATACAGACAACATTTAGAGCATTCATTGTTTTAGTTTTCTTTAAAGAGAAACTATTGAGACAGTTGTGTATATTATCCAGTATAAACCTGTTTCCTTAAAAACAATGTTTCCCCAAAATAACAGGGGAGAAAGATCAAGCTGAGAACCTCCTTCTTCAGAAATTCAGGTGCTAATTTAAAATACCTGATCTGTGGTAGTACTGTAGCTATGAGAGATCACAGAGGTGTAATTATCTATAAAATGTAACACAGATTTCTGTTCAATTGATTGGTAATTAGCTTATGGAATTTCTTCTTCAGGAATCACTGTCTTACAGGTCTTATCTTGCCAGTGAAAAGGCTTGGTTTCAAAACCAACCTGTTTATGCGTGTAACCTAGCTATGACAACACAGTACGAACTACAAAGACTCCTCTGTCATGCCACAAGATTAAAAATTTTGAAATTCGCAGCCTGTTCTTAGCATTTAATCTAAAAATTGATTTTAATTAGCAACTGTTTACACATAATCAGTTTGTTTCTTTAGAATTTATTGGAGCCCTTAATATGAAAGTGACAGTATTTATTTTAAGGCATTTGAAACATATCTTGCCTAACACTCCTTGTCTGAGTGAACTGAAAAACTTGTCTGCCACAAAGCTGTATTTCTGTGGTTTACTTTTCACTGAGTATGTGTGGGTATCTTCAGTTTTAAAGTAACTTATTAATCTGTGACCTGTGTACCAAGCACAGGTGACATTAATGTCACAGGGAGAACAGAAACAAAGACAGCCTCTTTGTCTGAAATCAGAAGGGAACACAAACCAAGAAAAGCTGCAATGTGTTCACAGAAGTATTGCTGAATACCTCTTTACCTTTTGCTTATCTCTTTCTATTATTTTCCTGATTTTCTTCCCAAGCTTGCCTGCAGAAAATTTTCATAAAAAGAAAAAAAAGAGAAAGAATCCATAAAAGATTTCCACAGTTGCTAAGTACACAGTTCCAGAGTTGCTAAGTACATGCAGTGTGACCAACAACCAATTTTGGCAACGTAATTTCTTTGTATGGCTGAACTGCAGTTTTGTACCCTGTGTGTACTGGCATATCTGAATGAGCTGTAGATTATTTGTAATTAATGGTAAAGCTCACTTTTCTGATCTTTAAAATGGCTGAGTTGTTTTTATTCATACCTAAGAGACTGTCAGAGAAAGGAATGAGAGGCTACTTTGCTGTTAGCAAGGTTCTGCAATTTAGTAGAATCATAGGAATTCTTGTCAATGTTGGCATAAAAACCCTAAGACAGAAAAAAAAAGTTAAAAAAAAAGCTGGGTTTTGAAGATGAGGAAAGAGGCTTCCAGTGGTTTCCTCAAAAGTTTCAATAGATGTCATTTTCTCACTGTTATACTCAACTACCTGATAAGTCATCTTCTCAGCCTTGGCTCTCTCAGCATGAAACAAATGGAACAACTCAAGGGTTCTGGTTTGAAGGTCTCTTCTCACTCCTTAACCCACATGTACCATCTTTGTAATGCATTCTCATCTCAGCAGGGTGTCAGGGAACTGGCAAAATTACTTGGAGCTTTTGTATGGACAATGGACATAGTGAAGAGAGCACTCTTTGACAGGCATTTCTGACTCTCCTGTTCAGGGAACATGGCAGGTAACAAACTAGCAGAACTTGGCCTTTTCACTAGTGAGGGAGTAGGAAAATGATCCAAGAGGTACCACTGTTGACATATCCCTGTGCCATCACATGCTGCTTTGTTAAAGAAGCTGTCTTTTTGTGTTCAGACAAAATGAAAACTAGCAGCTACTCAAGTCCACATCTGAGAAAAGATCTTACTCTTATCCTTGCAGATGTTGTGTAAGACGTGGCATGCTGCATGCAGTGATATGCACAGGTCAGTCTTCAGTAGCACCAAAGAGTTTCCCTAGGCTGTACTGCTTTGTCTTCAGCTTGCCTAATTAACTCACTTGTTCTAAGAGCACAAAACAAACTTTAAATCAGGTGAAAATACTTGTTGATTACCCTGATTTTTAAGTGCTATCATTTCTACCAGCAGCTTATTGGTACTGTTCTTAGAGGTCTGCACCCTTCTGGCCTATCAAGCACGGTGCAGGTATGCTGCAGAGTTAGCATTCACTTTGTAGATGCTTTTTATTGATGCTTTTTTATTGTGTTTTTGTTTGTTTGTTTTTGTTTTCAAAATAATTCACGTTGGGATGCTTTTGCAGTCTTAGATTACTGCTTTCTACAAGCGACTTATTTTTCCAGGCATATTTATGGATCAAGTTAATGGATAAGTCAAGTCTGTGATAATAGCATAATGTTGTGGCCCAGGTACAATAAACAGACCTCACAACACTCCAGTATCCAAAAAAGATTAGTCATTCATTTGGCTTCCTCTATGTGAGGTTCTACAGAATAAAACATTTGCTACTGCCGCTGTAAATAACACATACATCTACAATTTGACTTATGAAAGATTTAGCTGTAAATCTTGTATATCAAAACAGTTGGTAGGTAGCATCTGAATTAGAGTTTACAGCTGTGAAAAGCTGTAAGATACTGTGGGCTCCAGAACAGCCACTGTCTGCAATATCATGGAACATACTTGGAGTATTCATTCAATGCTTATCCACTGCAGAAGTATTTAAATGTTGACATTTATACATTTTTAAATTGGTGATTATATTCACCACATCACTGCAACTGGCTCTTTTTTACATACAGTTTTCAGAGATAGGGCATATTAAAATGAAAAAATGTTTTTTGGAAATAGGCTGGCCAAGTGTCTTGGCTTTAGTTCTATCATTCCACTCAGTAGAGTTCATTTGGCTGACCGCAATGCACTTTTTGCATGTGATTTACTTCTCCTTCCTGGTATTGATTGGGTTGCAATCAGCCTGCGTTTAAGGACTACACTCTGAAGAACTGTGTTACTACCAATTCTCATGTGACAAGCACAGTATGTAAATAATAAACTGTATTATATAATGTGTGTCTATATGCATTATATGTATATTTATATATATGGTATATGTGATTATGTCTCTATAATGTCTATACACTATACACATTATATATAAATATTTTAAATATATACATATATAATAGAATGCATATGTATCACATATGTAATCATACATCTATGATATAAATGACTCCATGACACTATCTCTTAAACATCCCCTTTAAACTGCTAAAGACATTTTTCATAGAGTTAATATTTTTGCTTCTACTTTGGTAATAACCATTTTGCACCCTACTTTTGGAGCACCTGCCTAGCACCAGTCTCAGCTGAATAATAGTAAAACATTTTTTCATGGTAAAGATGTAATGATTTTAATAGTGTTTCCTACATAGGTTGGTTTATATGGGAAATCCCTGTCTGAATATCTTTGTCAGCAACAGCTGCTCACTTCTGTGTGGTTTGTTACCTGCAGTATACGTCAACAGAGAAAGAAAGAAACTTCCTTGCATAAGTCAATTCATCCACAGACAGATGAGCAGTAAGGTGTCATCATCTTACCTTGTACCATAGCACAAGTGATGATGCACATCTGAGGAGGAATTGCTCCTCAGTTTGGAAACTGGTCCTGGAAATCTGGAAGGTCACTGCCAGCATTACACAAGAAACCATGAATGGCTCTCTGCAACAGTCCTATGCAGAGAAATGTTCAGAAATTCCCCAGCTACACAAAGGGTGGCTCAGAGGATCAGGTAGAAAAAGAATTTTTTTTTTTCCCTGCAATAAGCAGTAAGCAAACACTAAAAGTAGCTCCAGCTGGAAAATGAGAAGGGCCATGGAGGACTCCTTTGACTCCAGTCCAGCTGCAAAACACATCAACTATCTGTGTTGTTATAGCAGTGGGATACAGACCATTTCAACAGAGCCTGCCTGGGACAGGTTTGGCATTTGTGAGTCAAGAACATGAGTACAGGTGTACAGGAAAACAAGGTCTTGTCTAGAAAGGCTTGTATACAAGATTTGGGTAGTGTTTGCATCTCTTCAAGACTTGTGTGCAGATATTTGTTGGTGTCTTTGGGATGAGTACTTTGCTGGCTTACACGTGCTACTATTTCAGCAAAAACTCCCACTGTTGTTAGTATACTCCACAGTGGCTCCTGCAATTCTCCTGATCATCCCTTCAGGCTTCAAAAACAGTCCTAGAGAACACTTTTCTTTAAAAGACTCTTGAACCATGATCTCAATCACAGAGTGACCGTCTAGACATCCTTTAGTCAGTAGAAAATAGTATCTGATGTATTTGGATTCTAGCAAGGCAACAAAATAAGGAAAAACAGTGTTTAGCAGTAGTCATGGCAATCACTGTTCTTCATTAAATATAGACCAGAAGTTAAGTCTTTAGTGTCTTGTAAAGAATAGAGAGCTGTCTACATTTGTTTTGTTCTTGCCCTGTTCTTGGGTGGTGAATGAAGGGAACTTTTAAGGTTACTTAAATTCTCAGTTAAATCTCATGTGCAGCTTTCACGTGCTGCTCACTGAGAAAACGTAGTTTTTGCTAGCTGCCTCCTTTACAACATAAATGCCTCTGACTACTTGAGTATTTCTGCTCTTTTTGTGCATGCAGGGCACAGCTGTTTCGTTCGAGCTTCCTTTCCCAGATGCATATTAATCGTTTACCTGACATAAGCAGGTCAACCATTATTTGTCCTTTCCCAGCCCGCACAGGCTTGCTTGATGATTCAAATTACCTTTGCTCCTGAAGTTCATGGAAGACAAGGACACTTACTCTGCTTATGGGGTTCCGAACTGGGAAGTAGCAACTGTTGCTGCTAACACTGTTGCCATCAAATGTTTTAGGTTGCATCTAGTAATCGTCATTTTTTTTCCATCAAGGACAATAGCCTTACATTTTAAGTCTACAGGTGACCTACTTTTATTTTTATGCACCACAATGTCCCATTTTGTTTCAGCCAAGACAGCCCTATCAAGCATGTCAAAATGGATATTACAACACATCAGGAATATTAGTTGTTTGGTGAACCACATAGTCATATCACTCTGGACAAGTCAAGACATTAGTCTCAAGGCTCCTAAGGTCTCTCTCTGAAGAGGGGTTTGCTGTTTCCTAAGGTCTGTTCATTTTTATTTTTTTTTTTTTTGGCTGGTGTCTTAGAAAAAATGGATTCAAATGAAGAAATTGTACTAAAGGTTTCAACTTCTGACACTTAAAGGGGTGGAAGAATGGGGTGTTTTAATTTTGCTTTGTGATTTTTCCCCTCCTAGGTGAGACATGCAGTATTGCTCAAAGGATTAACATATTTCTACATATCCATTCTAGCTAACAGTGTTCTCATTAAGATCACTTTCAACAACCCCAGGATTTCTTCACCTCTCATTTTCCTAATGATTCCAACAGGAGCATGAAGGAAATCCAAAAGCTCAAGGTCCTCCTCCTTCTAAACTTCATCCTAGTGATGCAGAGTTTCTGCAGGATCTGTTACAAGCTATGTTTCTCCACCCCCACTAACTCTTTTTAGTCCTCTTAAAATATTTCTACATTTGTAACAAGGCTCTGATTCCTCCTCTTGTGATGAGGGAAGGGCTACCTTTGAGGGACTTGCTGCTACCGTTTTTTTCAGAAGACTCTTCTTCCTGATCCTTTTGGAAAGCATTTGATCTTTCATCTTCATCAGAGCTCTCCCCCAGGTGCTGTCTTTACTAAGTCTTCCTAACACAGGGCTCAGCTTGCTTTCTTTGCTTCTTGACCACAGGGGCAACCTGTGTCGGCATGGCTAGAGGGATGACAAAAGTGCCTCTTGCAGGATCTGAGTCAAGAGTGACCAGTGCCAGTATGGGCAGAGGGACATCAGTAAAGGCAGCTAAGTCTGAGTGGTGGCCCTCTTGTGCAGTAACAAGGTTTCTATGCCGGTTCAGCCGCTTGTGGTTCCAAACTTGTGACGTGAGCTACTTAGTGCATGAATCTTTCTGCTTCTACACATCGAAGAAGTGTTTGTTTCACAACGTCAGCTCACAGTCCATTTATTTTGTGTGTTCCAGCACATCATAAAAAGGAGTTTGTGTCCTTGATTTGCCTTCATACCCTCTCCCTGCTCCTTGTTTGTTCCTGTCTTAGGAACAAAGACAGGGTAGCCTGAGTAGCCTGAGATGATAGCAGGCTATCATCTGCATGCTTTTTGAAAAAACTGTAATTTATAGCTTTCAATGGACTACATGACAGTCAAACTAAATGGGAGTGCCTGTTTACATGCTACGAATCCTCATCGCCTTTCTTTGTGCCCCATGCCTCTCTAGATGGGAGTCACTGGGGACTGTCATCTTTATCCTTAATAGCTTCTGGAACAGGAGTATTGCAGTCTTTTCGGAGTGAGATTGTGCCCTAAGGCTGGCCAGTTGTGCTTTGTATTTTAAAACAAGGAATTATACATTTTCCTCGTGTTTCGCCGGGTGATTGTTCGTCGCCTCCGATCCCGGATCTTCGTCCCGGCAGCAAGCGCGAAGTGTGAGGGCGGTGGAGCGGCTCCCGGGGAGTCTGGCAGCGCCACAGCAGGTGGAACAACAGCGGGATGCCTCTGTGCTCAGGCCCAGCACTCCTCGGGAGCCCGAACTTCTGCACCGACTCTTCGGAGGGATAGAAGCGGCAGCGCAGCGACTGGTGACACAGGACCCTTGCAGCGGGCCCGCGATGGGGCGCTGGTGTGATCACGGCGGGGGGCGGCGCCGCGGCAGAGGAGCCAGGGCGGGCTAGGCCAGGGGCGGGCCGAGCCGGACAGGGCGGGGCGGGTCGGGTCGCCGCAACCTCCTCTTCGCTCCCGCCGGCATAGCAGTCGGTGCCCGTCGGCCGTGGGGACAGGTGAGGTCGCGCTGCTGCGTGAGTGGTCTCGGCGGGAAACTGCGGGGAGGGAGAGAGAGAAGGGACCGGGGTGTCCCGGCGCTCTCTGTCTGCAGCCCGGTGACCCCTGCTGCCTGCGGCGGAGGCGGACGGGCTGTTCGGAAGGGGCGCCCTTTCGCGGGGTCCCTCCCACGTCATTGCGGGGCGGGATAGGCAGCGGGATGCTGCCTTCCAAGTTTTCCCCCCAGACTTCCTTGTTTCTTCTCCCGCAACCCCCTGTCTGTGCCCGCCTGTGCCTCTTCCTTCCTCACTCCGTCCTCTGGCTGCACCCCAAAACTGCGGGCAGTATCTGCATCCCCGGTCGATGTCTGCACCCCACTGTGACTTACCATAAGCCCTCAGGCTGTGTGCCTGGGCTTCCAAAATCCCTGTCTCTACCTCGCATCTTGCACTGTTTGGCTCCCGAGTTTTCTGGATGTGCCTCATGCCCCATTGTACCTGTTCCTCCGAACTCTCTGGCTGTGCCCTGCACCCCGCGATGCCTGTCCTTTCAAGCCCTCTGGCTATGCCCCACGTTCCCTGAGCTCATCTTCCCGTCTTGAAGAACAGGTCACTCCAAGGATGCAGCGTGGTGATCGCTTCCACCTTGCACAGAAGGCTGCATCAGGGTTTTTATTCTTCTGAAATGCCTTTTTCCTCCCTCACCTCCCCTGGAGAGAGCAGTGGTCTCAGGCGTCAAGTAATGGAGAAATCTTTCTCTGCAGGGGCAAGGTTTCGAGACAGCCTGGGGAGAGGTGGGGGCCATGTGCTTAAGATGATAATATTAAAATGTAGAGCTGGAGGAATGATGTCTAGTCAGGGATTGTCTAGCAAGTTGAAAATGAGGCTGTCTGGCTTGCTGCCTCCCTCCATCTTGGGGACAGGTCTCCACCGGAGACCTACATGGCAGGTCTGTCCTTGAGTACTGGCAGTAGCAGTGAGCCCATGAGCACAGGAACTGGTGTCTTTTGGACTTTCCCTTTGCAACCATGGATGTCGTGCGTGTTTTTTAAACATTGTAGGTACATTGACACTTAATTTGTAAAAATATTTTAAGTACATTAATGCTTAGGATGGGTTTTGAGTATCACAGCCACTAAGGTAAGAATGGTGTGATACTTAAAAAGGCTAGTGTGACTGTAGATCAAATCTTGCTGATTTCTTTGCTATTCAGACAAACCAGAAACCCTACTGCTTCTTATGGACACCCTCATACTTACTCCATTAAACTCAGTCCTTTCCAGGCCTGTATGTAGGTCTGTACTAAGTGCTGCCATGCGGGAAAAGTTTGAACGAGTTTTTCTGGTTGTTGGGAGCAGCCTGGGAATGGAGTGCTGCCTAGCTTATCTGCTGCTCAGCATCTGGGGTGCTGCCCAGGAAGCATTCAGGCTGCCTTGGGTAGAAATATCAGCATTGCTTATTGTCACAGTGTTAGGCAGTGCAGATGTACCCTGGAAATTCTTCACAGAGGAATGAATGCACCTTTACTTAAACCTCTTGAAGGAAAAGTACAAAGACCTGGAATAGAAAAACCTAGTCAAACATAGGCTTAAAGCCTTCCTAGGCAGCAACTCTGTTGCAAGTGTGGGGAATAATGCAGCTTTATGTTTTTTCATTATAATGTGTTAAAATAGTATTTATTTACTGGTAGAATGAGGAAGCTTATGGTAGAGGAAGCAATATTCATGGAATGTGTTGGGAAAGATGCCATGGCATTAGTCAAGTATTACATGTGGAATAGGATTTATCTAGTTGTGAAGCTCACTGAATACCATGAAATACCTATCAGCTAATTCCATACCAGTAGAAGAACTAATCAGGTTTGTTTCTGTATCTTGATGTGACTTGACAGTCTTTGCCAAGTGTGCTCCCCCTGCTGTGCTCTTCCTGGATTTGTTTCACTCCGCTGCAATAAAGCAGGAAACTTTTTTTTTTTTTTTTTTTCTTTTTTCTTCTTTCCTTTTTTTTTTCTCCTTTTTTTTTTCTTTTTTTTTTTTCTTTTTTTTTTTTTTCTTTTTCCCTTCTAACTTGTACTCCTCCTCTTCCTCATGAATCCACTTCTGCCTGCTGCTTCTGATTTAATACTTATCTTAGGTCTTCATCTGGCCCGCTCCTCGAGCTGGGTTGCTCAACTCAGAGATTTTTGTAGGTGTGGGCAGACAGCAGTGCCTGGGATGGGCACAGGGCTTGTGTGTAGTGAGGGATGTCTACCCAATCCCATACTCATGTGCAGAAGGCAGAAGGAGCTGGTATCTCTTCCTACATTTTTATTAGCTGCTTGTGAAATTATGCTTGTCATACTCTGGATCTAACTCGCCAGACTTCAGGTAGCATCCCTCCCTCGCTACCTGCCGTAGCAGGTACATTTCCAGCAGAGACTGCTGTGCTGCATTTCTTCTGGTGAAGGCTGATCTTAGCTCCTTGGACTGCCCCAACTGAAATGAGACAGTTTAGCTCCAAGTGTGTATTAAACTAATCTGACTTGCTTTCTCTGAAGTGGATTAAGGACCATTTGTAAAATGTGTATAGTAGAGCTATGGCACATAGGCAGGGATGAATAAACTAGGTAGTACCATTTTCAGTGGCAGTGTGACTTAATAAAAAAAAAAGAAAAAATTATAGCCCAGTATTCATTTTGACTTCAGGCTAGCAGAGATCTGAAGCTTTAAGCTGCTTCCCAAATACTTGGTGACTGAAAATAATGAAATACTTCATTCATCTCCATATGTCTCTGTCCCTCACAACAGGTTTTCACACACACACACACACACACACACACACACACACACACACACACACACACGTGCAGTGGTGCAGTGTTTTATCTGTTTCTCCATTGCCCAAGTAAGTTTGAGAATTGACAGATTTGACTGTTTTTCTTTCTTGCAATTTATAGATGCTTCAAACAGCAGTTCTGGTAGACCTTTCTGAATATTTAGGAGGAAGCTGATCTGTGTTTGGAAGCTGCCCTCAAGGAAAGGGACAGGAGCTAAGCACTGGGAAACTCCAACAGATGCTATTCAAACACAAGGAATGATTGTTGCCCGTAAAACATGCCACAAAAGTATTACAGTTGTTTTAGATTTAACTTTATGAGCTTTCTGCTCACTTAACATTACTTTAAATGATATTTAAAAGTTGTACAGTCACCCTGAATAGCTGTAATGTGCTAGGGAGCAGATCTCACGTGCTTGCCCAGCCATCTCTCTCCAGTACCTAGGCTACAGAGGGCACATGCGGTCTAAATTAGAATAAAAGCATAGCATTAACAAAATAAATAATTCATTTCATAAGCCTGAGTAGTTTCTTTAAAAGGCAAGGAAATGCAAGTCAGGTCATGCAAGAATTTTATTTTCTGTAGCCAGTTGTCACGTGCTCAATTTGCAAGAGGCATTGAAATGTTGCAAGCAGTGTGGCAGCTAACAAATGTTCTATCCTTCTGATACTTAGTTTTAATCTAAACCATAAAAAAATCATTTCATCTGAAGTATAGAATTTCTGTAACATTATATTAATGTTTTTACCATTTTATATCAACATTATAGCATATTTTATATATTAATATATAATATTAAAAATACAGTATTTGAAACACCAGAGCAATGCAAGCGTCTCATTTTACTTGTCTTTGGTTTCAGTGTTTAATGCTGATCACTGAACTATAAATGTTCAATATTTTTGTTTTAATTTTTGTCTCTTTTTACTGAATCTATGTAGTAAAATGCTTTCCATTTTCTTGTTGATGTATGTCTTGATTTTTACGTATTTTTTTTCTGTGTGCATTTTGCTATTTAAGTTCTTCCTGTGATGTTTACACAAAACATTTATCACTGGAGATGTTGGCTAGAGAAGACCTACAGATAGTTCATAAATTGAATAATGTGAGAAGAATACAAAATTCATAGCAGCATAGGTGGAAAAGTATCTTGGTTGTTTTGATTCTGGATGAGAATTCCAGGAACTGAATTCCAGTAGCATTTTTAACTTTGAAATCCTGAGCTAACCCATAAAATGTGTGTCTTAAAAACTACTTGTAAAGCCTCTGCAGCCCAAAGCAAGCTCTGGGCTTCATGTGCAGAGTGGCACAGATGTAACGAGGAGAGGAAATATTGATGTTAAAAAACTTCGACTCATTTTATTTGACAGGAACTATGGTATTCAAATTGCCCCTCTTAACTGTGTCAGGGCTGTCTTACTCATCAGGATGAAAGCTGACTTTTATCTGCACTTCAGTCCTGGTACCAACTTAAGGTAATGTTGTAGCTTCACCAGCTTTTCTTTTTATCCTGAGTGCTTTTGACCTTGTGTCACCTTTCTGCTGTGCTGCTGTAACCCTTGGTAAGGGCAGGTGCTGAAGCACAATGTGAAAGTGGCCTGGGTTAAAAATACCCTTTTCTTTTCTGCAAGGCTGGATCCCCTGCTCTGGATCTGTTTTCCAGTCTATGTAATTTTGCAGCCAGAAGAGTAGTTGTTGCAGCACAAGCCAAGGGTGACGTGGGAGCAGGTATGAGTAATGGGAGGAGAGGTTCATTGAAGTTACATTGGTAACATTAAAAGTGCTCTTATAATTGCAAAATTGGCCCGTAAAGACTCAGACTTCCTCTTCCCTTTCCCTTTTCCCTTTTCCCTTTTCCCTTTTCCCTTTTCCCTTTTCCCTTTTCCCTTTTCCCTTTCCCTTTTCCCTTTCCCTTTTCCCTTTTCCCTTTTCCCTTTCCCCTTTTCTCTTTTCCCTTTTCCCTTTCCCCTTTTCCCCTCCCTCTTCCCTTTTTCCCTTTTCCCCTTTTTTTAAAGCAGAACCTTGCCAAATATGTGTGAATGTGAGTGTAACTTCATATGGTGCACTGCAAAACTCTGCGTGAAGGAATAGTATGTACTGTGTAAAAAATTGTTAGGTTTCTTCAGGCAGCTCCTGGTCTGGAATTCAAGAGAATGCTCCTATCCCAGTGACTGCATTCTGGTTATGGGTATGTTTGAGAAAAAAAAATAGGTTACTAAGAATAAATATTCCTTTTATTCTTTGTTTTGTAACAAAAGAAGGAGACAACTCTTGCTGGAGTCTGAAACACAAAGACCGGTTTGTTTATTTGGATATAATTTGAATTGTATCATCAGTCCTGGAATGGCTTAAAATAAAGTCACAAAACCTTATTCAGTGATTCTCTGTATGCTTTCAGATGATTCATCTTGATGCTGTGCCCTTTCTTTCATAAATGTTACTTGAGGTGACAAGTAGATTTGGTTTTCTTTAGTTGAGTTCTGCCTGTTTTATTAAAAAACTAAAGTGCATGGGTATTAGTGACAGGGTGGACAAATGTCTTTGTTTAGAATTGCTGTTGTTGTTGGAGGAGAAAAGATTTATTTTTTTTCCTAGGTGATGAGAAGGGTGTTTCTGTTTAACTGAATTTTGAAATACAGTATTTGTCAAATGTACTTGATTTTTTTTTTGTAAGGACTCTACAGCCAGCAGTTTCTCTTGTTTTCTCTTGGTAAAACATCGGGGTGTTTTCTGTTGTTACTAATGAAAAAGTATCAGCTGAAGAATCTTGAATAGCAGGGTTATTGGTCAGATGTTCTCATTTATTCTGTTAAGTAAATACTGCGGTATTTGTTTACCATGTAGCATTACAAGTAGATGGGGATGGGCAGCACTGAAATTTCTATAGTCTGTTCAGAGAAGTAGGAGCTGGCAGCATTGCCTGTATATCTGAAAATCACCTAGATGTAGTTTAGATGTACAGTTGGAAATATCTGTACTAAATACATTTTTAAAATCACTTTTGTAGTCATAGTTCCATGGCTTGTCTTTTCAGTACTGAAATAAAAGATTCACTTTTATGACTTTAAATGTACAGAATGGGTCTGATAAGCTTAATGAAATGATTGTAATACACTTCGGAAGCGCCTCACTGTCCATCCTTGTTTTATGTGACAAGAAGACAGATGGTGCAAAAGCCAAGAGCCTAATGGAGTACTGTCAACGTTGAAAACAAACATTTTACAAAACTACTTGCAAGATGTATTCTTCAGAGTTTTTGTTACATATTCTAATTCCTTTGGTCAGTTGCATTATTACAACTGTGCCAACAATGTTTTTTCTGTAGCACCTGTCCTGTAACAAGTTAGGTTGTTACAGAGGAGTCTGCTTGAGTATGTTTTTACATGAAGAAGTGATGAAACTGTAGGGCAAAGTTTTAAGTAGCTTTTTTTGCATAGCTCTAGTATTCAGGAAGTCCATTCATTTTAACTTCTAACTATGAACATGACTATTACATTTTGGAGAAGGGAAAAGGTTGGGAGGAGGGAGTGCAAAACACGCGAGCTGTCAGAGCACCCTGTGCTTCCTTTCAACAACTCCTTAGGTGTGCACAGCTGAATTTCAGATTATCCTGAGACTGTTTCTCATAAACAGAAGTGGTCCACTTGATCAATTAGGAGAGCTTATCTGAAGTTGCAGAAATAAGGTTCCTGAACATGGGCTAGACCATGCAGAGTTCTCATTTGGTCAGTTGAAAAGAGGCTGCTGCTGTATTTCAAAACTCAACAGCCTGGATACCGCATTTGAACTATGTTTAAATATATAGGAAGGAAAACTACCTATTTAGCTGTGGATATGGTGCAATTTTGTGTTTTTGTTTTTATCATGTAGAGACTTTACACGTATTCTTGTTAAGTGTGATTGCATGCCATTGGTTGCTTTCATCCAAGGTACCAGAACACTCGACAAAACTTAATTGAATCTAGATAGACTTCTGATAAGCAAAGAAGCTGCTTTTACATATGGTGAGTATTGTATAGCCTTTGACTCATCTGTTGAGCCAACAGCAGTGGCAAGAGGTCAGTTAGTAGGAAGCATCACACTTTCTGGATATAGTCAGCTGGCTGAACCTGCAGCTGTATAACGTATATTGAAGACAGTGCATGTGAGTGAAAGCAAATCCCTTCGTTTGAGTGTAAGCAATAAAATCATCTTGAGTTGTGGTAGTAAAGAAAGAGTGGAAACAAAGCACTGCACTTAGAAACCCACTTGCGTGATGAGCAAGTTGCTTTAGGGTCAGACAGTGGTATGTGGCCTGGTAGTTTTGTACGGTAACTGGAGTATTGAACTGGCAACCAGCACTTCAGTTTTGTTCACAACTTTGCTGTACTATCTGATGGAAAAGGTGCCCCCTTTTCTCTGTGACTGGGTGCTCCAAAGAGTGAACCACACACTGACCTCTTCTGCAAAACACTGAAACTTTTACATGAAAAATGCTTTCTGAGACTTTTTTTGATATGCAGAGCTATATAAGCCTAATCTTTTTGTGTACTGGAAACAGTCCAGTTTTCTACTCTTTTACTGCTGTAGCATGCTGACTAGGCTATTAGACACTTGTCTGTATCTTGTATGCTGTTGTTTTACAGGAATGTTATATAGGGCTAAGTACTCTGCTGCTTGCCAGTCTTCTGCATGGATGTATTATTGTCTCCTGTGTTGTTTTGATGTGGCATACCTATTGCCTAATGCACTTTGGTTGATGGGATAAATTTTCTTGAGCTGTTTGGATCTGGCAGCCTTTCAGGATTGAAGAGAAAAAAAGTAAGTGCATTGCTACATGCTGTCTGGCTGAGCTGATCTATTTTAAACTGCAGCGGTGTCCTGTGGGCCTGGGTGGTCTCTGAATGCTTGGAAAGGTGGTAAAAACTACCTGATACTGAAGTAGTAGAAAATATTGATGGAAGATGGAAAATCCTTACAATATATTTGTGATTAAGCCAGCGCATTAATGTAATGTTTAATTCTCCTCTTTGGTGAAGCTGGTGTTTTAAGCTGATTTAAAAAAACTCTACTGTTGCAAACTCATAGCCTGTGTAATGCTACTTCATATGCTGTTCTTGAGCTTCCTGAAAGTGTACAGTCATAAAAATTTTTGAAAATTCCTCTTAGCAAAGGAACTAAGGTCTAGCTAATTAAACCTGGAAGAAGTAAACCATAGCTGTATCATGTAATTTGTGTTTTGTGCTGTGCAAACTCCTGCATGTTGATTGCTTGGAAATGGAATGCAGAACTGATGAATTTTTAAAGTTGGATTTTTTTGCAATGAAATCTGGCTTAGAAATATGTTATGAAACACTTTTGCTCATCTGTCCAGTTAATGGTTTTCGGTAATGGAGGGCTTTGTTTTCATGTCAACTTTTGAGGTAGGTTGTCATCTGAATACTGTTTCACACATTTCTTTGGTGTTGGAGCAACCTTTTTCTTTTGTTTCCATAGACCTTTGACTACCCTGAGTCACCTTGATTGGATATTTCTTCTCTCTAACACTGGAAGGCATCTATATATGTTCCTATTACATACTGCTGATATTGAGTTCTGACCCCTAGGGCTTTCACAGAAACCCCTTTGAAGTCAAATACTTCCATAGTCCTTAGAAAGCTGCTTGCAGATCAAGCAGAAAAGAACATGTCTGGAACTGCTGTTAGTCAAAGCAAAGGTGCCCCTATTCTTCTCTTCACACCACATGTCCAACCTCTGTCAAACTGGATCACCTTCCACTGCAGTCACCTCAACAGGGAAAATTGCTGTGGAAAGTTATTGACTGTGAAGGAGTGTGAACAGCATCCAAGACATCTTGAGTGGTACACCAAAACAAAACTTCTGGTCAAGTAAAAACTAATTATTTCTCTCTCTCTCTCTCTCTCTCTCTCTCTCTCTCTTGTGTGGCTCTTATTTGGGATGCAGGAGATAAAACAGGAGGGTCAGGAGATGTAAGAAATCTATTCATGTTGTTACTGCTCTTAAGTTTTTCTAGCTGAGAGGCCTGAGTCTTTAAACAGCAGTATAATGTGCCTGCACGGGTTGCCTGGATCTAATACTTGTGAGTATGTTTTCTAGTTATCACCTTTCATCACACCAAAGAATGTTGATTTAAAAACCAACAAAAAGTTCAAAAACCTAAGGCCTTTATATCTTGTTGCATACTCTTAGTGATTTTGAACCTCCAGCTGCAGCTGTACAAATTACCAAATCTGAACTGGAAAGATTTAGGATGTGGCAATGGAATGCCTTCCTGGAGCACTTAAAAAAGCACATTCACAGCAGCAGCTGATGTGCCAAGACTTAACATTAAAAGCATTAGCTTTTTTAATGATGCTGTCAGCATACTCTCTTGGGTTGGGGGAATGTTCTGAGACTTCACTTTAAGAACACATTTAGTGCAGATTTTAAAAAAAAAGTCTTTGTCACTCCGGATGTTCACATGGATGTGCTCTCTGGGTCACAACTGATTCCAGCTTTCTTTTGAAAGAGCCTCCCAGGGACGGTGCAGTTGCTGCTGTTACAGTTACAGTTCTCAGAAGAGAACTGTTACAGTTCTCAACACCATGTCTGTGGTGCTGCATGGTAACTTAAAAAAAAAAGAAGACAGAGGGAGAGAAGGGTGTCCGTTCCAGGTCATCTGCCTTTAAAATTTTTGCCTGCCTAATGCAATGCAAGCAAAATTGGGGCAGAAGCAATGCATTATTTTGTTGCCTATGATATCAGCCTGGGATCCAGAGGGTAGGTAGGCTGAGCAAGCCTGAGGTGGTAGGAAACAGTGGTAAAGGAAAATAGCCCATGTCGACATGATTGAGCGATGTAGGAGCAGCTCAGCTTTTGCAAATTGCTGTATTAAAGTGAGCAAAATAACATGTTGCAACTCTGCACTGGTGTTATCAGTGTTACTGCTTACTAATATTTTGAACCCAGCAAGCTTACAGCTGGTGCAATAAAAGTTCCATAAAATGACAATGACTTTGCACTATGGTAAGTAGTGGACAATAGCTTAGTTGAGTACATGCTGTAGATGTGACTGCAGAAAAATGCTTCTTCCTGTGGTAATGGTGATTTTTCAGTTTATTTACACACCTCTTCTACCTTAAGATGCATATTGTGTTCTTAAGGTAATTTGATTTTTTTTTTTGCCTTCCATTCCTTTCTAATTTTTTTTTCATGTTACTCCATCTACCACAGATGGAAATGTATAGTTTTTCTGTATTTTTCTGGAATAGCTACTGCTACATTGTTCTTGATTACTTGTTTACAAGATGTCTTTGGAAATTAGGAGGTTTATCTGTTTCATTGCCATTGCTAGATTAGCAAGACATAACCTGTGTTACAGTTCTTGTTCCTATTTGTTTTCAGGAGTCTTCTCTGGAAGCTGAAGCCTAGCTTTGCATTCTCTTTTTGTTAAGCTTCCATGGAGTGACCCCCACAATAACTCCTAACATTTTACATTGTTCTATTCTAATTGTTCTAGTGAGTAATGAGTTAACACAAAGTGCTAACTGCTTCTGCGATGATTAATTGGAAGTATGAGATTCTCATATAAGTCATATAAGTTGATTCTTAACTATTAATGAGGATAGATGATATGATAGAGCCATCAGTGACTCAGGTTGCCACTGAAGGAATGTGATAGTCTCACTCATGTCCCTTTCCATATTTTCACATGAGTAACTTTAATCAGGCAGGTAGGTACAAGCAATAGTACTTGTAACTGAAGTAACTGCCAAGCCATTTTACCCATTGGTTGAAGATTGATACAGACTTTAGGTCATAGTATCACAGAGGAAAAGGTGGGAGAGCTTTACGTTCATCAAATCTACACAAATCTTGGCAATATTAGCTGAGACTGTGCTTGCGATCTGCCCTTTGTCAGGTATATTTGGAGAATATTAATAACTGATATGAGGGTGCTTTTATTTGCATTCCATGTGCTTCACCTTAAGAGGGGTATCCAGTAGAAAGCTGAACTGTCTTACCAAGGAATTCAAATAACTACAGTGTGTACTCAAAACGAGCAGTCTTCATCACCACAATGAGAAGAAATTTAATCTCATTAGTCCTGTTTTGTGAATATGTCCACAAGATTTATTACTTTTTAATCTTATAATATACAAGCTATAGATGTCATCAGCCATCTTGGATCAATTTCATACAAAGTACTTAACACTTATACTCTCTCTGCCTTTTTAGACCTTACCTATAACTGGTGTCTTTAAAGTCATATACGTTATGCAGGTTAAAAATCTCAGATTGTGTTGCCTTCACAGTGTGTGTAAATGCCCCTCTAATTCAATACAGAGTTTTGTATCCTGATTACTAACAATGTGCATGCACTTCAGAAACACAATAGCTGTAAATAATTCTTAGGTATTTATCAGAACTGCTATAGAAAAAAAATCCCAGAATAGGTGAAAGGTCAGTATGTTACAAAGATGTTGACTGCTGAAGGAATGAGTTGGTAGTACTGAATGAGTGAGTTGGCATGATTGTGTAGCACTGCTGGAAATATGAGATTGTGTTACTGTTGTCTAGTCCTGGTTCTGATTTGTGAAAGCCTGTTCCAAGTCACCAAAAATTTATTCGATCTAGATCCTGAAAGAAAAGTTCAAGTGCTGCAGAAAGTTTTTTAGTTACATATTAAACAAGAAGGAAAAATGAAAATCTGTTAATGTCCTTTGGGTAAGGAGATTAACCTGAACTGCTTATGGCCCAATTACTAAATCAATACTTTGCCAAAGATGATTGATAAGAGTAATGATATGTCATTATCTAAAGGAAATGAGTTGCATTAATAAAAATAACTACATCATGGGAGACTCTTATTTTGACATACAGGTGAAAGTTGTCTTCCAGTTTGCACCACTTCCAATATGTGTCACTGTGTAGGCAGGGCTAGGTGTCTTTGTGAGCTGGTGTCGTGGAGCTGGAATGAAACTTAAAAGAATCCATTGCAAATCATGCACCAGTGTAGTCGAGTAGAGATTCTTTCTGAAGCTGGGTTCAGGGATTGCTCACTGCAGCAGAGGAATAGACAGTAGAGACTTTGGATGTAGGATGGCTGACTGGCAAACGCTCAAGAGCTTTTGGCCAAGGCAGGGGAGCACTCATAACATGTTAAAATTGTAGGAGCTTTCTCCCTTCATTATGTTTTTACTTTTCTCTGAAGCACTGGAAATATGGGTAGAAAAAACTGAGGAAGGTACACTTATGCTCACTTCCAAAGTAAGATGGGGAATCTCTTCAGGGGCTGCCCAGAATCTCATACTTGAATTAAATTGATAATGGGGTTCAGACTTTAAAAGAAAATTCTTTCCAGGCTACAACTGCAGGGATTATTTGTATTTCATCTGTCTTTCTACGTGATGTGGAATACTGGAATCTAGGATCACTTTCACACGCATCACTGGAACCTCAGGTAATGCATTCATATAATATTTAAGATACTGGCAATAATAGGACTTTTCTGCATTGCTGTAGCACAGTGTAATTTTTGTAGCTTCGTTTCTTGTGTTGTGGCTTGTCCATTGTGAACAGATTGTTGACTTGCTGAGGTGGAGTTGAACTCAATGATCTTTCAAAGTGCCTTCCAAGGTGCCTTCCATGATTCTGAGTATGTGAACTTATTGACTACAGATCTAGAACATCATTGTATATGGTCATGCAAACCTGAACATAAAAATCTTGTGCCCTCCCTACACCATCTCAGTGCTAGCCTAAGGGGATCTATGACAAAGCTGCTACTCCCACCTGTCTCTCTGCTTGGAGCATCCCAGTTCATGCGTTTCCTTTGCATGAGTCTGCTCAGCCTTTCAGGTCCAAGTTGACTGAAAAAGAAATGTTTTTCTCAAAAGATTATCTTTTAGTTGGGTCAGTGAGCTGCTGTAATCTATCCTGCAGCTGCCTGAGGACTAGACCTGTCAGCAGTGATGCTGTGAAGCTGCCTTCTAGGTCTTCTCTGTTCAGCTGTCACTGGTGGCTAGATGAGTGTATGTGGAGCGGGAGAGTGTCCATATAATTGTGGCTGGGAGTTGGGCACAAAATGGGGGTGTACTGGTATCTTATGAAGAACCTGAAACAGTTCCCATAGGAAAAGGCTTTTCTGTACCTGTTGCCACTGGTCAGTCTTGCTGTGAATTCTACAGTGTCAGTTCTTGTAGCAATTTATAGGCCAGTGTGGAAGAAAATACAAATTAGTCTATATTATGCAGCAGTACAGTGGGTAATCCATTAGTTTGTCAGAAAGCCAATCTAAAATGTGGTTGGAATTGTGTGTTTTCAATACTTCTCCTGCGAAGAGGCTACTTTATTTATGTATCTAAATATTTGATGTTGGCTAAAAAAGCAAAACATTAAATAAAGAAGTTCAGTAAGAATAATTTGGTAAGAATAACTGTGCAGCGAGAGTATTAGATCTCTTATTGAATACTGCCAGTGGGGAATTTTACAAGTAGGTGTTTCAATACAGTTTCCAATACTGCTGGCACACTGTAAGGACTAAGGATTTGTGTCTTAAAATGCACTGGCTTCAAAGACAAAGCTGGAAATTTAATTAAGGTAACAACTACCTAATAGATTTCTGAAAACTTGGTAATTTCTACAGTTATGTCTGTTGCATGCCTTCTGTTAAGCACTTGTCTGTACAGTCATCTGACAGGAACAGTGTTTACATGGAATACTATCAAAAAAGGAAAGGCCACCTAATGCTAAGCAGGATGTTGCTGCCTTCTCTGCTTGGTGAATCTTTTAAAAAATGGGTTGAGTGGCTGAAAGAAGGCATAAAGGATGGAGAAAGTGATGGGATACTCCTCTCAGGGAAATCCATAACAACAGGCAACACCCAGCTGAAGTTTAAAACTTCGTTGCAGAATGTAGGTGAGTAATTCATCTAAGTTAATAGGCAGTTTGTATTTGTTTTCTGTGTGGCATGAGGGAGTAATGTAGTTAGAATAACTGCACTTATGTAAGCACCCAGCCTTGGGAAATAGGAAGGGCAGAACTGGTATTTCCAAGCTTAAGCTAAAGATACTATCTGTGAAACATTCTGATTTAATTACCTTCTCAACTTCAACAGTATTCCAAGTGATTCTGAAACATGGAAGTTTCATAATTGTCCCTGAATATCTAAGGCAGTAGTGCTGGAATTTCCTAAGTTTTCATTTTGAAATCAGGTCTGTCTGGGTCTTTCACCACACTTTACCTATTTTTCTGCGGGCTCTGCTGGGTGAAGCATCCACCTGCTGATACCTGCTTGCCAGGCCAGGGACTGGTGGTCTATAACCTTTGGTTCTGGAATATGCCTAGGGTGGAAATCATCCTGTTGAAGTTTGTACTATATTGTCATATTGTCTTTTACTAAGACAATACTAAGAGGTCTTAATGACCACTAAGAGGTCGCTGTGAAAGTAGCTTGTCTGACTTTCTAAAAATGAGCTTTGCTCTCTAATGCAAATTCCTAACTTCTGGTGTTTTGAGTTCCTCTGAGGTTTAGAATTTGCTTTCTGGAGTGACTGTTTCTATTTGATTGTTTCATTTTGGCCAAATTTTTTTGTTTGCTTGTTTTGTTCAGTAGCCATCAACATGAAACACTTGCTGTAAAATTACTGTTTAAAAGCAAATCTTGATGTTTGTTTTAATATTTAAAAACTACGTAGGGGGAATAAATGAGCATCAGGAATGGCAAATATCTTTCATGTGGGTTAAGCAAAGGAATGTGAGAAACTTCTTGTTCTCATTTAAAAATAAGGAATGTTTGAAGCATACCAGTAATTCCCATTACTAGTAATAGTAATTCCCATTATTAGTAATAGTTTTGTGTGCTAACCTAACTTGAGCACTTCCAGCTACTTATTACCTACTGCTTGTCATTGTGAAGCATTCTTATATGGTTTGCTGTGGTATTTGTGTCATTTTTTGGCTGGTTATCACCTACCCTTTTCCTTTCCAGTAAAGGTAATGGTCCAACTTGAAATTGATTCTGCCATGATTGTTCAACTCAGCTGCAGCCAGTTAGTGGGTTCTTTCAGTTGTTGCTGAGTCACAGGAGACCAGAAGCCAGCAAATTATTTTGCTCTTTTAACACAGCCCTTTTCCCCCCCCCATCATTTACCTCATTTACACCCCGTTTTTATAATGGTGAAGATACATTTCTTCGAACATGTCTTCAGAAGTTATATTCGTACAACTGGCTTGAAAGTAGGTGCATGGTGTTACTTCCCTAGCCATTTTAAATAACATAAAAAAAAGAAAAAAAAAAGAAAAAAGAAGAAAGAAAGAAAAAAAAGAAAAATAGTGCTTCATTCTTTATGATAGTTGAGTGCAATACATGGTTTTGAGGTGATTTCAGTGATTGTTTTCTGAATGTGATGTGCTTCAGGGAACTACTTATATGTTCTTTAGAACTTTTCAAGCTGGGCAGACTGAGCTTCTATGACTGCTGTTTTTATATTTATGGAAATTGCCTAATATATGTCATTTCAAATAACCTAATTTTGAACATATGTTTGGTAACATGACTTTCCTAATTTTAATTTTAAAAGTTTACGACAATCTAGACACTTCATTTTAATAAGAAAATTTTTTACTGTGGGTGCATTTTAGTTGTATTTTTGTAAGTGAAAAGTGGAACATTGGGAGCAAAAGTAGCAATGTACTGATTCTGTAAGTACATTAGAAGGTATGTAGACTAAACATATATTTATGTGGCTGTACAAATGCTTAATGTGCAGATGAGTTCACAGCATGAAGAAATAGAGCTTCATATTAAACAAATGGCCACCTCGTCCACCGACTCTTTGTCAACTCAATTGACTCATATTGTCGATTTAATATGAGTCAACAGTGGAATAGGGAGGTATATGAGTTAACAGGAGTAGGGAGGTGATAATCCGTCTGTACTCAGCTCTGATGAGGCCGCATCTTGAGTCCTGTGTTCAGTTCTGGGCACCTCACTGTAAGAGGGACACAGAAGTGCTGAAGCATGTCCAGAGAAGGGCAACAAAGCTCAATAAGGGCCTGGAGCACAAGTCCTGTGAGCAGTGGCTGAGTGGTTTAGTCTGGAGAAGAGGAGGCTGAGAGGAGACATCACTCTCTACAACTATCTCAAGGGAGGTTGTTGCGAGGAGGGAAACAGCCTCTGCTCCTTAGTGACCTGTGATAGGACCAGAGGAATTGGACATAAGCTACACCAGGGGAGGTTTAGGCTGGATCTTAGGAAATATCTTTTCACTGAGAGGGTTATCAGGCATTGGAATGGCCCAGGACAGTGGTAGAGTCACCATTCCTGGAGGCATTCAAATGGTGTTTGGACCTGGTCCTTAAGAACATGGCTTAGTAGTTAGATTATGGTGTTGGTCAAAGGTTGGACTGGCTGATCTTGGAGGTCTCTTCCAACCGGTAACATACTGTGCTTTCAGGCCAGGTATTGCCAGTCTCACATTCAGAGGATAAGTTCCGTAGACTTCAAAACTGCCAAACATTATAAAAGATTGTGTTATGGTTATTATCAGATTATTTCTTAACAACACAGTTGTATTGTAAAAAAGCATTCTTTTACAAATGGTGTATTTTTTGCTGTAGCATGAGCTAGTTGTTTATCTTGTGTGTGGGTATGTGGGTTTTTTTCACTCTTCGGTTAAAAAAAATACAAGCAAATGTTGATTATATTACATTCCAGTACTTACGAATTTGTGTGTGAAGCTACCATAACAGGATAAGAAAATATGCCTTTCATGCTGCCATTAGCCCTACTTGTAGGTATTTAACAAAGAAAAAGTCCTGAAAACCTAACGTTAATGCAAACAGTTGTTCACAGACATGGACTTCCAAAGCAAACTAGGTAGCTACTTACATTAAGAAAATAACTGCTCTTAGACTACTTAGTTTTAGCTTGTTTTACTTAGTTTACCTTCAGATTCAGAATATTTTCTCAATCAGCATATTTGTGTGGGATGGCTGTGGCTGCCTTCTGGCTGGTACAGCTTTCTTTCAAGGATCGTTATGAAACTGCAAAACCTCTCAGAATAAGTTTAGGATCTTCTGAGGAGTTTAATCTTGCTTGCTTTGTTATGAATAGAAGATGAGCCTTGAAGGCTAAGAGCCTCTGCTGCCTAAGCTCTTATGAGAAGTTGTAATGTGAGAAAAGCTGCCAGCGCTGGCATCAGAAGAGGTGGAACAAATGCCTCCCTATCTGTATGGCAGGAGTTGGGAAACAAAGGATTTGCTGTTTTCATCCACTGACTCTGCTATGAGCAGAAGTGTTCTATTGGAGACAGTCTGATTCCAGACAAAGAGAGGGCTTTTGGTCGCAATGGCTAGCAGTAGTAAGAGTTACAGTTTAAACACAGTGCATTTGTTGGAATCCTAAAACAAAATGAATGCAGTGTTGGCTAGTCCACAAATGGATAAATGTAAAGAACTATGTATTCGTGAGCACAGAGTTTTCAGGATGACAGCTTTACACCATAAGAGGGAGGAACAGTCAATCAGCATTCCCAAACATGTAATTAATGGCAATTAATTTTGAGCCAGCATCCATACCGGAGTTTTCTAGATTTTCAAGAGCATATATGATGCTCATTTACCATAGATTATGGTTGGGATGTTGAGCTAGCTAGTCTGAGATGCAGTAACAATTTATTAGGATGAGAGCAGGGACATACACAGTCAGTGAATCAGCTGATTTTCCTACTGAAGTACTGATTAAATATAATGTGATTATTTGTATTTAGTGAATATATATTTTATTGGAATATTGTACCATACTGTGCACAAGATGTCTGTAGGCTTTGGTAGAATCTTGGTATAACCAGTAAACAAGGTACCATAGTTTACCATGCATTGCCTCTTGATAAACTGTTCTCCTGAGACTGAAATGGGAAAAATGTAGGATTTTAAGGTTTCCTAAATGTAATCAGTCTTAAGTATTGTAATAAAATAGTTGTTTATAAAATACAGATTTTCAATATCTCCCCCCAGTACCAGCTGCATATAGCTGAGCTGCCTGGTTGATACAGTTGTACAATTTGAGGTACTTGGAGTTAAAGACAGGGCTGCGTCTACATATGTTTGGTATCATCCATAGTTAGATGGCAGGGGTATTTGATCTGTCTTTTACCTTAAAATAATTTTCTCTGGTGTGATTGATAGTGCCAAAAGGAAGGGGGCAACTCAGGTTTCCATTTGAAACGGAAGAGGATGTCCCCTGCTTCTTCAGATTTTGCCAGGACCTATATATACATATAAACATTATAATATGAACACAGATCATGCAAAATAGTCATTGTAAAGGTAGTGAGATTGCATTGGTGAATGCTGCTGCTGAAGGATGGCAGTTTTGGAAAACAAGGTACTCTGTAGAGAGTATCTTCTGAAGAAGAAATTGATGATAATTTCATATGTACAGACACATGGACAGAAGTGCAAGCAAGAAAATGAGTGAGTAGCAGAATGTTGAGAAGAGGGACGTAAAATGAACTTGAATGGAGGCAGACTTGTCTTTTGTACCTCATGAGGAAGGGTGGGTGTAGTATACTTTGCGGTGCCCAAAAACACCTGTGAAATGTGTACAGGAGGTACACTTTAAAAAGTGGAGATAAGGGTGAAGTTATTTTGCAGAGGTGTTAAAGTGAGCACAAATGAGAAGATGATAGTGGGAAGATCTGACGAGAAAGATGCATTATCATCATTGTTGTAGAACTGGATCTCCAAAGCTGCAGCTTGCTTAGCCTGAAGGAGATGCAGAAGGGCAGCCAGAGGAAGGGAACTAGTTATCAATGTGTGTTACTGCCTAGACTAATAAAGGTGAAGAGTGTAAAGATTGCACAGGGGTGTGGAGAGAAATCAATATGGTGTGTCACTCAGTATCTCAGTGAGACACTAAGTAGGAACAGAAGAGGCACCCATCAAATTCATTAGGACTTTTTTATAAAGCATTTTCTATGGGGAATGAGGCAAGGGAAGAGCTGATTTTTAAGCAAAAATGTAAGCATGCTTCTTTGAAAAGTTTTACATATATGGGTGGTGCTGTGTGCAAACTGGATGTGCTGGATATTTTTTGTGAGTTAATGGTATTACTGGTGGTACATTGACACTTCATGATCTCAGTGTTGAAACAGTTGATTCATCAGTCTGATTTGCATACTAATTATAACATAGCTAATTACTGTATTTAAAAGGAGAATGCAGACATATTGGCACCTTTCCTCCTTCCCACCTACCTTAGAAATACTTCTTAATTAGGAAATGAATGTTTTCAGTAGTAAAAGTTGCAAAGCTAAATTTCTTTATATCAGTGACTTGGGCTTTAAGTGAAGATGACAATAAAAATTAATTTAAGCAGCTACTCTTTGTGTATGTTTTTGCTTTAACTGTAATGGTTAGCCACAGAATAGTCTCGAGATAATACTTTATGGCATGGAAGCATCTGGTTTGGTATGTAGAGATTACAAAATCATGTTGTTGTGCATAACAGCTCAGCTATAAATTAGCATCAGGCATAGTGTGTGTGATCAGCTAATGCATCCTGATCTCTGTGTCTCATGTGGCACTCAGTTAGCCCTCTCCCTATTTTTCCCTTTCTATTTCATTAAAATCTTTTCCAAAACACTTTGGTGACATTTGTTTTATTAATTACAAAAATATATATTTCTGTTTCATTTTGTTTTCCTGCAGACAGCATCATAAAATCTTACCCAAGTGAAAATGGCCTTCAGCAATCTGACATCAAAGGCTGTACTACTGTATGATGAATGGATTAAAGATGCCGGTGAGTCACTTAAATCTAAAATTTATTAGCTGTCAATAATTTGGAATACTGATGTGCAGCTATTCTAGGTTTACTGTTTATCAGCTTGAAGTATCTTTGTCTTCCTGTAAATGTTTTTGACACTGGCAATGTTACCTATTGACATCTTTAACTATAATAAACAGACTAGTTTCTGCATTTTAAAAAAGAAAAAAATCCACAAAACTAAGCTAATTTATCATTACAGACTCAGACTGAATAAAGTTCAGAGAGTGATTCTCCTGTAAGGCTTTCTCTCTTGTGGGAATATATATATATATATAGTTTATGTTTTTTCCAGTGCTGCTGAATGTAAACTTCTAATTCTTTTCAAATTTTTCTCAGTATTGAATGAAAGTATTTTGTCACTCAGCTGAGTTAGGCAGATGGTGCTACTGTATTTTTCTTTTGCAAAGTAAAAGAAATAACATCGTGATAATATCTTGAAATTAGTACTCAGAGTAATTAACCCTATGACAGTTCTGTTTTGAAAAGTAATGTTACCATTTTGTTGCAGGTGGTATGAGGATATTAAACAATTTTGCTTTAATGTTCTTGTACTGTGGTGGTTCTTGCTTACCAAGGGGAAAAAAAAAAATAAATACAGCGATTACTTAAATTTTGGGTTTAAAAGCTATCTGTTGTAGTGTCTTATCCAAATGTTCCTCGGGTACTGTCAGCACATAGTGACAGGGATTTTACAGAAAGAACTGAGAAGCAGTTACAATTCAATTAACAGAATTTCTAGTTTATCTCTTCTATTATAGCTGGGAGCCATTTCCCTTGCTCTGTATAACTACAGCATGCCAGTGAAAAGAGAGTTCTATCAGTATAATTTGTGAAGTGGATTGGGATGGAGCTGGATGTTGGAGAATTTCTACTGCAGTTCGCTAAGTTCCAATTTTGAGTTCCTCATCTCCCTGCCTAGCAGTGCTTATATTTGGCATCATGTAGTGTACTGTTAGTGACTTGACATGTTTTTGCTCAGGATCAAGCTGTGAACACCAGTGGGAAGGTTTTTATACTATCAGTGCAAGGAATGGGTGCAGAAAAAGCAGTCAGTTGTGCAGAGATGGTGTTTCTCTCAGCATGCAACATATATATGGATGCCTGGTGTTTTGGCTCACAATTCTTGTTCATCTGTGGGCAGCAGCACTGGGCACATTACAGGCTGCCAACAGTGTTATAGTGTGCTTTCCTCCTCAGTTTGTTTCGAAGCTGCTAGGGGCTGTAAACAAGATCAGATGGTCTCATGGGTGATAAATTGCTTGAATGTCTCAATACACCAAACAAAAATTGCAGTGGTGTAATTACTGCAGAACAGCAGCAAACCATTAAAGCAGCCATTTACTCAGTCAGCAGTTAAGTTTGGGATCATTCAGAAAAGAATCTTTCACAAGTCAGTTAATAAATTTTAGGAAAATGTGCATAAAAAGAAAATACATGAAAGTCATACTGTTTCTTCTACTTATGGAGAAATGTTGAAGTCTTTGGTGAGCTAGGACCTGGTGGTGAACCACAGAAGGGTGCAGTGAAACCATGGTGAAAGAGAGGGAGTGAAGCACCTGCCAGCCTCAGCTGGGGGGAGAGGGAGGAAGTGGGGCATGTGTAGGAGATCTCTGCCATATTTCTTTCTGGGATAACTGGAGAAAAACAACACTTTTGCTGTTTGTCAGCTTGAAATATGAAGGGCCTGTGAAAGTGGTGATTTGCCTGGACTGAATAGGTACGAGCCTTCTGTACTAAGCTGTGCATACCAACTGATGGGAAAGGTGATCTCACTTTTAGATCCTGATACTTACAACATCTAATGCAGTGCTGCTTATAAAGCACACGGAGTTTGAAAACTGGGGCTACTCCCCATCTATGACTTGAACTTGTGAAAGAGAGTTCATGCTTTTCCACAAGAATGAAGTCTTACATAGAAATGCAGCCTCCATGATCTGCTTGTGTGTTGCCTTCCTGAGCTGGCCTCCATGCCCAGTTCATGTGTGAAACTGCTGACTTTTACCAGGGGAGAGCCCTAGACCAAATATCATGTTGCTTTTGTGTCTTCTTTTCATTATAAGAATCATAGATATATAGAAAGACTTGGGTTGGAAGGGAAGATCTAGTTCCAACCCCCATGCCAGGGGCAGATCCCATTAGACCAGGTTGTTACAGACTCTATCCAACGTAGTCTTGAACTCTTTCAGGGATGAGGCATCCACAACTTCTCTGGGAAGTCTGTGCCACTGTCTCACCACTCACAGTCAAGAATTTCCTCTTAATGTCTAATCTAAACCTGCCCTCTTTCAGTTTGAAACCATTTCCCAATGTAAAAAGCATAAAATGCTACAGTTGGCTAAATCTTGTTATCCAGATTGTGGATTAGAGGTGAATGACAGCAAAAGCTAAACCACTAAGAATGAGGTGCTTTTCTGGAGTTACTTCAGGATTTGGAAAGATCTGATTTCTATTTTTCTTCCCATTTAGATCCAAGACTGGAAGGCTGGCCCCTCATGTCTTCACCTTTTCCAACAACCTTTATCATTGGAACCTACATTTATTTTGTTACTTCCTTGGGACCCAAACTCATGGAAAATAAAAAACCTTTTGAACTCAGGCAGATAATGGCATTTTATAATTTTAGTGTGGTAGCCCTCTCTTTATATATGACTTATGAAGTAAGTACTACTTTTATTTTTAAGAAATGTATATTTCATATATCTTAAATACCCTGTTAATAATGTTTAATAATTAAAAAAATATAATTACCACTGAAATTCTAGAAAACCCTGTCACTTTGTTTTAACTATGCTCTTCCAAGCATAATATGCTCTTCTAAAATCAAGCTGATACTTGAAAGAAGGGAGTAAGTCATACCTAGAAACAGACAATATGAAAATGTCTATATGCCATTATATATAACTTAAAAAATTAAAAATCCTCATAACTTCTTTAGTTTTCCCAGGCTGTAGGAGGTAAGCAGGTTATATGTTTTTCTTAGTCTGTTCTAATTGTTCTGTCTTATTATGTGATAGTCAACACTATACTTCACATGCTTCATAGAGTATATTTTACTACGGAATAATCCTCAGTTAAATCTGCCTTTTAAATGACAGAAGTTAAGAATATCTAGTCTAGGAATGTTCACCCTTAAAGAAACCAAAAAGCAACCAAACCCCCCTTCCAAAAAAAAAACAACCCAAAACACAAAACCTCAGACCAAAACACACCCCTCCTCTCCCAAAATATGAAATGCACATTTTTATTTTTTTTTCCCCAATAGAATTATTGAGATTTTGCTATGTTTCAAAGCCCAAACAAACATTACATTTTCAAAACTGGAAAGTCTGAAGATTTGTACAGGGTTATGGCTTGAATGACTTTGAAATCTGTGACCATGAATGGGATAGAATTAAGTAGAAGCTCTTATTTAGAACTAGCTTTTAAACCTTGAAGTATCTCATGTCCCTTGTTCTGGGGTTTTGTTTAGTTTTGTTTTGTAGGGTAGCTATTTAACAATAGCACTGTGTGAATGATAACCTTATACATTGGCTTGGTGGAATGTCACTATGTTAGTACTGGCCCTTTTTGTCTAAAATCGGGCTATGTGGCTATTTCATGTGTGAGAAACTGGTAAGGAAAACTTGTCAGATTACTGTGTCAAATTGGCATGATACCTTCCTTTCAGTTCAATTTGCATAAATTTCATCATAATTTACAGTGAACTGTCTGACATTTCTTTTAATAACACTCTGCAGGAAGTGCAGCAGTAGCTATTTTATGTCATTACTGTTGTGTAAAAAGCTGTAAGTGGTTGGCAAGGTGCACACATTTATTTTTTACTCTTTGACTGAAAAATAACCAAACTTCCTTTTGTCAGCTGGTGGTAAGTGTGGTTTTGGTTTTAACTCTCAGAAACAAACAAAAACATTGAATTTCTGTTAATGTTTGACAATAACACATTATTCAGTTGATTTGCTGTCAAGTCTTCCGTGTTACGACTTCATGAAAGAATGCATGGACAGAGTGTAACAGATTGAATCTCTGCTATTGTCTGGCTTCCACCACAAAGCGGATTCTTTCAGTCTTCTTTCCCACTTTGGATGCAAGCCATTGGGTGGGTGCTTTCTTATTGTGCTGTCTTGGTGGTGTTTCAAATCTTGTTTTATTTAAGCAACTGATTCTTTTAGGAAGTTAAATATCTATTGCGATCATAGACTAAACCCCCTGGTCTTTTAAGAGCTGAACCTTTTGCATGTGTGGGTGATCATCAATGGATGAGAAGCACTTGTTGAACAGAAATAAGATGAAGTAGTCCCAGTGGCTGGCAGGCAAATGAACCAAATGTAATATTAACAATGTTGCTCTTGTCTAAGCTCTAATAAATTACAAGAGAAGAGATTATATTATATTTGTTATGTACAGTCCTTTGGTCACACTTATGCTCTGGATTATAAACCTTCTTCATTCTTCTCATTCCTTGTATCAGTGAAAGATGCAGTTTTAACTAAACAAAATTTTAGAAACAGAAAGCATATTGATCTGTTTTTTTTGTCTCTAATGATGTTAAGCCATATATTTCTGTTGTGGTAATAGCAATTTGGAAAAAAATTCAAAATGCTTGATTTGGTTTTGTGGTTGCCAATTTACACAGTTGTTTTTCTAACATTGCTTTGGAGATGCAGCTGTTTCTTCTCTTTGATTACTACTGCTGAAGAAGTGGGTGTAGAAAGAAAGTTCTTGTCTGTAGGGGTGGTCCATGCAGAGGGTGATGATTTAAAAGGTTGCTGATTCAATAAGTTTTAAATACTCTTTTCTCCTCTTGATTAGTGACTTTGAAAAGTAATCCAAAGTAATGAATTTTTTAAAAGACAAAAGTAAACCTTTGCCCTTTCCCATTCTTTGCTCCAGTTTCTTATGTCAGGTTGGGCTACAGGGTATTCATTCCGGTGCGACATTGTTGACTACTCGAGGTCACCTACAGCTCTAAGAGTAAGTTGTTAAAAGTCATGCTGAATTGTTCTTGGACTGGTACAGTGACTTTATTTTTGGAAATGCTACTTGAACAATCAAATGCACTGCTGTAGAATGGAATGCACTAAATGGAAATTCCCTCTTGCATAATGTAAAGCATGTGAATTAACTGGATGAAGGGGTTGACTGTCTGGGGAAAAAAAAAAAAGTGGAATGTATTTGTAAACTCATTCTTCTTGGCTCTAGAATTCTTTCAGGATTAAATCCATTTTGTTTTAAAGAAAAATAAAGCACACATTTCAGTATTTCTGTCAACCTCCTGACGTGAATTTTCCCAATACTACTTCTTACATAATTACTGAATTTTCCTGCAGCTTATTTTTATTTATGACATATGATTTGACAGTTTCTGTTTTTTACTCTTGCAGATGGTACGAACTTGTTGGCTTTACTACTTTTCCAAGTTCATTGAATTATTAGACACTGTAAGTATTTGTAGTATAATGAAAAAAATTGGTATTTCTTTTTCACAGTAGAACTGGTGCTCTTGGGGAATAGGAGCATAAATTGCTCTTCATTTAGCCCTTCCATCTTCAGCCACTGGAATACTATGAAGTTTTTTATCCGTATTATAATTTCTTATCTTATTGTCCCATTGTCAATGAAGGAACACATCTCAAAAAATTTAGGAAGCCCTGACAGCTTGTCTGTTTAACACCTGAGCACGTTGTGTTGTTTACCTGTTGTGTTATGGCAACTCTTGCCGCCACACTGCAGATAAAAACTGGTGTTGATCATGTTGAATTATTTTCCATGTCATCTTAAGATTTTTGTCTTCCAGTCAGAATGGTTGCATCAGCACATTTGAATACAGCCTGATTTGCCATACCTACTTGCTCTGAATTCTTTTGTGTTCATGAGTACAGATGTGCTATTATGCTGGCTCTCTAGCCTGTTTCAAAGGAAGTTTGAGCAGCAATGCATTGAAGCAGAATGCAGATTTCGGTCACCACCAGCAGCTATCCACCTTCCCCTTTCCTCGTAGACACCTTGTAGAAGTGGTTTAGCTATTTTCAAACTCAGCTTCTGAGTACTAGAGTCAGCTGTGATTTCATTTGCCTTAATTGTGTTGGGCACAACAGTGGTGATTCAGGAGCTGACTCAGGAGCGGTTAGGATAGTCTATACCCTGTGAGCTGAATTAGCCATCTAACTTTCATCTGCAAATACTTGTGATTCAACACTGGACAGTCTTACTGACTGAGCCAAAGGCAATGGTAATGCAAGGCTAGGAAAAGCCTGACAAGTTTAGGCCTCTATTTGCCTTTACTACCCCCTTGTTAGACTGCTCCTTTTTAATTAGTCTTGGGCCTGAAAAAAAGTTAAAAAAAAAAATCTGTTTTGTTTGAATCCACCCAATTGAGTACCTGTTTCTCAGCAGTTTTTTTCTTTTACTAAAAAGTAACTTCTTAGCTGTATTTAAGTCAGATGTTTCCAATTGTTTTCCCTGGCATGTCAGACTTCTTTCCTTCTGTGTTTCTTTACTTGCCATCTGACACTATCCTTTGCATGGTCTGACTTCTTACCTGGTTCTCTTGCTCTGCTTTCCCATAAATTTTCTCGATGTCTATCCTTTAAAATGTGGCCCATCAATATTGACAAAGAATAACTACATTTTCTGTCCATTTTTGCTTTTTTTTCAAATGTAGCTATGTCAGTGTTTGTAATAAAGTGCATTTCTCTAGCTCAGTGCTTTCTACTGTCTCTATCTGATGCTAGTTCTTAATTTAATTTTATCAAATGGCTTTGCAGTGGTACTTCAGGAATATTAAAATCTGATACTTTTAAATCTGATACTTCTTAGTCCAAGCAAGCTCACGTTACACTGTCTGTTACACACAAAGTTGATGGCTCAAGCCTGGCTATTTGCTTTCACAGCTTGCCCTGGCTCTTGAGACTCTACAAGTGGATTTTACATACTGGCTATTTATTTATTTATTTATTTTTAAACAAAATCCACATAATCAATGAGAGCTTCAGTTTCCCTTCTTCTCCCAAGAGAGCAACTGTGAAGATTTTTTATATGTATAGTAGTAGCCAACCAGCACTGATGCATATAGTTTTCTGTAAGTATGTTTGGCTTGATTATCTTCTGTAACATTATATTAATTAAAAATCTGTTTCAGATATTTTTTGTCCTGCGTAAGAAAAACAACCAAGTTACATTCCTGCACGTCTTTCATCATTCCATCATGCCATGGACCTGGTGGTTTGGAGTCAAATTTGCTGCAGGTAGTGGAGAATCTAAATTTTGCTTAACTTGTGGTAGTAAAAGTTAATTGTGGTAGACAATAATATTGAAAGAACAGAATTAAAAATCTTCCATTTAAAACATCAGTGTTTTAAAATTTAGATATCTGCAATATTTCTTGGAACATCTGAGATGATCCTAGTTATTTAAATGTGTGGGAAGTACTCTTGTCTTCCTATCTGACAGAATATTGTAGTACTGATTTCTCACAGGTAGGGAAAAGGTGCAGAGAAGAGAGTTGTATATAAGCAATGAGCATTGTTACATGAAAAAGAGATGTGACTGCAATTAGGAAATGCTAGGGGAGCCATATGAGGTGGGTTAATGCTGTAATTAATTTAGAGCTATTTGTTCCCTGAAATTTAAGAACTAATTTGGAAGGAAGGACTGTGTTCTCATATTTTTTGTTTGTTTAAGAAATTATTCAGACTTTGTTGTGGTTATTTTTACTGGCTGTAGGTAGTGTAATTGGGGTCTATTTCAATATTTTGAATATTTTTATATTCAATATTTTGGCTTTCATGAAACAATAGAAATATTTTCTGGACCAGACTTATTACAAAAACTTATTTGAATTATATTGAATTGAAAGTCTTTGTCCACTTCTAGCTTACTTTCACTTTCTTTTTTTCTTGTTCTATATGTGTATGTGTATTATTGCATGTGTATACTATATTATTTATTAGTGGTGCACACCAATACAACTTGACATGAGAACTGCCTGTTAAGCACAGAGTGGAGAAGTGCACAGTCATTTAGTAGTAGGCCATATCTAGGAGGGAATGGGGTTTCTAAGAGTTTTTACCAAGAAGGTCACTTTGGCTTGTCCATGTTTCTTAACTCATGTTCTCTGACACTTTTGTTCTCCCAGAAAACTGGTGAGAACTAGTGGTTATTAAATCTGATCTGTTAGTATTAATTTTGTGAGGACAAAAATAAAGACCTGGAAAGCAGCCCAGAATGTCTATAGATAGGATCTTTTGAACATGTCCAGTGTGCAGATTTTCCTAGTGTATAAAAGGATACCCTTCTGCTGTAGTTGTTGAGTTTCCATTGTTAGGAAGCTGGTATTTTGACTATGTCTTTCTCAAATGTTGCTGAGTAACTGGTATTTTAAGTTAATGATAAAACTGTGAATACTTCAGTCAGCGTACAGTGTGTTTACAGATATACCATAAGCAAAAAAAACCCCAACCCAACAACCAACCAAGAAAACCAAAATAAAAGCACAACAAAAACCAACCCAGCAACCAAGAGTCCCTCCTCTTCAACCTTGAAAAGTTTCCATTTATAGGTGATTAACTTTCTACTTTTTATCTGGACATCAGATCAGTATACCAGCTACAAGCTTCTGATTTTTTAATCAGATTTGAATTTCCCATGTGATAGTTTAAAAAACACTTTCAGGAAAGTATGCAAAGAACCCTTCTGTCCTCTGCTAATAATAGTTCCTCATATTTATGCAGAGATGTGTTTATTCCTACAGCTTTATTGCTTATCTTTATACTAATCTTTCCAAATATTGTTCTGTTCGATAACTTAATTTTTTTCCAAGAATTTAAGTGCCTTCTGATGATTATATATATTTCATTTCATCACTGTTTGTCCTTTTGAACTGTGGCATTGATCAAGTTTTCAACCTGTTTGTAAAAAAAAACCAATGGGTTTGAATGGAGACGCTGATTTTTTGCACTCATCTGCTATCAAAAGGAAATTATGAAATGGTCCATATGGATGGTGTTGCTTTTTGAAGAATATTTTTATACTGTTGGTTAGGAGGTTTTTTTGTTTTGTTTTGTTTTCCTTTTCTGCTTTAGCTGTTTATTTTTTCTTTTGAATAATCACTGTGCAAGCCAAAAAAAGTATGTGCATTTGAACTGTAAGAACACTCAAATTATTTTTAAAAAAACAAATAGTTAAATTTCAAAGAAAGTTTGCATTTACAGCTGAAGAAGTTATGAGCTATCAAGCTGGAAGATAAGTGTGAGCTACTAAAATCACAAACGAAGATTTATTTTTAACTTGACTGATTTTTAACTGAAAATTAGCTTTTTTCCCCCTCATTTTTGTAGTCTTGTTTTCTTCCTGATGTTCACTATTTTCATGTTAATTTTTCTCTTAAAAATACTTTGCAGTATTCCACTTCTTGAATAATGTTAAATTATAACCTTTTATGCTCATTAAAATAACATTACTTCAAACAGAATCATCTAACTCCACACTTGATCCATGGAAAAGGAAATATTTCTTTCTTTGTTTTGTGAAATGTTTGTATCTGACTAGTTTCAGTCAAGAGTTTGCCCCAAATGGGGCTACTTGGCTATTAATTTCCTTTTCTCTGGAAGTATGGGTTTGAGATGGACTACAGATTTGTGAGATCCTCCCTTAGGTCTTGATTGCAAAACCTTACTATCTGAAACTGTGAGACTTTCCCTGGGAATCTGAAAATCTATACTGGGAAAAGATTCTTGAAACATTTTTACACATTATTAGATTAAGTAGGTTTTATTACTATTTTGCTGGAATGTGATCACTCAGAATTGGTGTCAGTTCAGGTTAAAAACCTTGAGGGTTAATCGAAGTCTATAGGTTTTTGTGGTACATGTTTTTCCCAACTCAAAACTACTAGAACCAGAGCTGGCTTTTTAAATATCTGACACAGTAAATCTACTATGTTTTGGTGTTTTACAGGTGGTTTAGGAACATTTCATGCTTTGCTGAACTGTATTGTGCATGTTGTCATGTACACTTATTATGGAATCTGTTCTTTGGGACCAGCCTATCATAAATATTTGTGGTGGAAAAAATACATGACAACTATCCAGCTTGTGAGTAATTATTTATTTGATGTAAACACACCTTAGAAAGCTGACAGTGGCCAGCAGACTTAATGCAATACATTTGTACTTCTACTTTTATATTCATGTGTGTTAGCTTACAGCTGGTATAATGTTTACTGATGCTTTAATAGGGTAAAATGAAAAGCTGTGAGCTCCCCTCTGTTCTGTGCTTAAATCTTCTGACTGCAGTGCTCACAGTTATCACAGATATCTGAAATTTTGAGTTATGTAGTACTTGGTAAATATATTTACAAAACCTCATTGCCTGTGTGAAAATTGATAGAATGTAATTATACACCAAGAAAAAATAATTAATGTAAGGAATACACCTGTGGTTAGTAGTGAGGAAAGGGAAGAAGTATTTCCTTTAGCATTTCATGTCCATTCTTTCATAGCAAATTCTTTAGAGAATTTACCTCTAACTCAGAGCATTAAAAACTACTCTTGCAGTAATTACATGAAGTTATTTTATCAGCATTAGATCACTTTCAAAAGGTTATTGCTCTGGGTGCTTTTTCATGCCCAGCTTTTTTAGTAGCTGAATTTTCAAAATCCATCATCTACTAAGCCAGGTTGCTACTAGAGGATAGAAAGGAGCAGAGGAAAGCAGCCACAGCTGTTGTTACGTTCATGTTGTTGTTGGGCTGCTCACGTAACTATGTGTAATGTGAACAATTTAGCTTGAATATTGTAACTTAAAGTGGTTCTGTCTCGGCTGCACTACCAGTGTATTATTAACTTGGAGTTCATGTGGCAATGTGTGTTTTTTTTAAATCCTGTTTAAGCTGTTTTTTTGGGACCTGCAGACCTTTGTGTCACATGTTATATGCGAGGAAGGTGGGAATTCATGTTCACCAATGCTATAATGATCATCTTTTTGGTTTTCTGGCAATGTTTTCTAAGGTAGCCTTCCCTTTATCACAGGTCAAACACTTTTTCTTCTCTGAAGTGTCCGGGGCTGGATTCCACTCTCCTGGTACAAATTTCTCAGTGCTGCTTGTAATTCACTTTGTCCACAGGCTTCTCTTTCTTCACTCTGCTAAGGTGTTTATCAGTGGAGTACTAATTGATGGGAAGGGCTCTAAATATGTAACTCTGTCATTTTAAAATGCCTCCCCCACAACATGATTTCTGGTTTTCTGTATGCAAATTATGTGGAATCTTTTAAAAATTCTGTAGTGTCATTTATTTAAAATGTTTCTTCTCTTTTTTCCTCCAGGTCCAGTTCATTATGATTACAGTCCACATAGGACAAATCTATATCATGGATGATTGTCCGTACCAGTATCCAATTTTCATGTTTATTATTTGGCTGTATGGCTCTATGTTTTTAGTCTTGTTTCTCCATTTCTGGTACCATGCTTACACGAAGGGACAAAGACTACCAAAGGTTTCAAGAAACGGGATCAGCAAAGATCAGTGAAATAAACTCGTCTCTGAAATAGGGGTATATGTCAAAGTGGAAATGTGCACTACTTGACAATCAAGATACTTAGGTGCACACACCATGTGGTGTATATTTTGTATGTTTTCTTCAAAACAGAATTTGTATTTTTACCGTAAGTTATTTGGGATTCAGAATTAGGGGGTTGGGGAATCAGCATTCATCTATGGTTTAAAAAAAAAAGGAAAAAAGTGTGCTAGGTGATCTCAATCTAGAAGATGAAAGTAAAGATACTGGGAAAGTTAAAATGTGTATGACAAGTACTGAGTACTTTGAACACTGAGGGGAAAAAATAACTTAACCTTAAATGTTAAAATTTGTTGAGCCTGTCAGCTGCATTTTATTAAAAGAATTAAGCTTCAGTAAGTACTGTTTATACAATCTAAACCTTATTATTAACATAGTTAATACATAAACATCATTACATGTGTTTACAAGCTATATTACTTTAAAGAAAGGAATGCATGGTAATCTGTCAAGGTGTGGCGTTTCATTTGAAGATCACAGATTTTTTGATATGCTGTCTTTTACTAAGATAATTAATTTCATGTTCTACTCACTTGAACATCATTCTACGTTGGAAACCTACTAATTTGAGGTTATCTGAACTGCTTTGTAGTGTAATGATAAAAACATCTTACTGATTTGTTCACCAAAGTAGTGTAATGTACTTAGTATTCAAAGGATCAATGGATATATTTTGATATTGGTAGCCTAGTCTGTTTAGGGGAGAAAAAAATCTTGTAATTCATAAGCCAAAATCCTAGTTCTCAAATATTTTAAAAAATATTTTTTGATTTAGGCCTAAATATCACCTAGCATGACTGCACTGTGCTTTCTTCCATTATCTATTGAAATACACACCTAGAAAGATTTTCTTAATTTTTTCACAATTACTATTGTTTATTTTTATCAACTGAATGTTGAAAGTTTCTTCATTAATAGTACCACTTACTTTGTCCAGAAATAGGCAAGAAGATGCGTGCATTCTCTGAGCTGCTGGGAGTGGGGCAGACAATGGTGACAGGGCATGACTCCAATTCATGTAGAATTAACCACTATGTTGTTTCCTGTGATGAGGCTGATTGTGATGGTAACGTGTCTAGAAATCAAAGGCCCTATAGCTTTTTTTTTATGCAAGTCACATTTGTACTGTCCAAGTTTATTAAGGAATTTGTGCATGCAGTAGATCTGTAAATGAGGACTCCAAGTTGTTTTCAATTAATGTTACCTTTAAAAGTACGGTTTTTCATAATCACCAACAGAAGAGAAGCATGTGGTATTTGCTTTGTGTTTGATCTGTATGTGGGATTTTTCAAATACCCAAAAACTTCATGGCAAGTTTGCCTCCTGTTGCACAATTCCAAGAAAGTGTATTTTGTTACCTGAGTGCTCTTATGGGGATACTGATATTTATGCTGCCTTGTTAATAATAAAAGTATTTAAACTTTATCTTGAGTTGCAAGTGATTTCTTATTAAATATGTCTTCTTTACAAAACAGATCTTTGAAAAAAACTTGTATTTTGTCTATCCACTGTTCAATTCCTGTAGATGTCAGCTGTCATGGAACATTGAAATGAGATCCCAGAAATGATTTGCATGGCTTGACATGCGTATTGGAGCCCTCAAATTTTAGGTGCTCAGTGCTGAGTTTCGACTCTGTCATTGCATGAAGAGAGGTGCTTTGGCACAGAATCCAGGACAACCAGGGTGGTGATCAAGGGCTACACACGTTTTTGGTGAGAAATAAAATCACAGACTCTTTAAGTCTCATATCCTACCATCCTCCTGTCTGTATTTATGCACCTGGCCTACAAAGTAGGGAATCATCTTCTAAGGACAGAGACCTATTGCCATTTTTTTCAGAGAGCTGGAAACAATCTCTGATTTATTTTTTTAAGTTTTAATGGTGCCTATTTTTTTTCTATCATAATTTATTAAGTTAAGTTTTGAAGCAAGTGGACCAATATCGTTCATTTAGGCCTTCGTGAGCCTGAGGGTTTAAACATGCCTGGGAAATGCTGCTCTTTCATGAAGAGGATGTATCAGCAGCGTGTAGAATAAACTGGATAATGCTACCCTCAGCTTCTGGGAGGAACTAGGCATTACACTGGTCTTGCAGATGACTCCTCTGCTGATTGGGGAAGTCCTGGTTCTCATCTTGGATTCTGCAATTATCCCTCCATCACCTCTTAAATTGTGTGGAGAAATGCATCCTGCAGCTGAGAGCGAGAGGCCATATACTTGTTTGTTGGTTTGGGACCCAGATCTGCAACTGATTCCTCAAGCTCACATGGGCTTAAGAAGCTGAGGGTAAACATGGTCAAAACTAAGCAGCTCAGCACATGGACAGATACTGAACAGAAAGGAGCAGGGAAAAACCTGAAAGTCCAGCAGGTTCAGAGGCCAGCTGTCTCCAGAGTCAGTTGAGATTAATAACCAGGAGCAGGAACTGGAGTTGCTAATCACTCAGTGGGCATTCAGTAAATGCCATTTTAGTTTCTTGATGAATAATTTCCTGCACAACTGGTTTAGTTTTCTGTAAATGATGGCACAGTCAGACAAAAAGAATGCATTGTTTCAGCGAGTTTTATGGCTGTATCCTAAAAACTTGCATGTAGCCTAACAGTATAAAATGTTATTAAACTTTGTTCTGCTACACACAGTGCTGCTGCCTGTGAGAATCACACTATCCTGCCCTGGACAGTGTATATTTTCCCTGTGTAAAAATTGTGCCTCTTGCATGCTGATGTGTACAATACATTAGACTTATATGGGACAGAACAATGCACTGGTCAGCAAAATCAGTAATTTTACAGTGAATGCTGGCTTTTTATATTCCTTAGCTTCTGTGAGGGAGAAAGTTTTATTCCTAGCTACTCTTCTAATAAAAAATTGGAGTCCTCAAAATTGCGAGGGTGGATTTGTTGTTGTTACTGTTGTGTTGTAATGTAAGGTAATGGCTGTATTCCTTTAGCGAAACGGCAATTCACCAGGCCGCATTGAGAGGGTTTGACCGATTTCCAGACCTCAGCCTGGGCCCCAGTCTCGAGCCACTTGAGGCTGAGGAAGTACAAGCAACAACACGCAATTAATGTTCGCTTCAGAAATTAACAACACGTTATTAATGTTCATTTTAAAATTGAGTGTATCTATCTTTTAGGAAGCCGAAACGTACCTCTGCCCTGTCAGCTGAGAATGGGCGTTGGGCTGGGGCTGCAGCCTCCCAGCTGCCCTTTCCCGTTCGACCAGTGCTGATCACCCCAGGTGCTGCCGGCGCTGGAGGGGGGGAGGGGGGCAGGGACTTAATTGTTTCCTCTTCAGACTTTCCCAAAGGAGACATTCCTGCTTTTCTCGCTCTGGACTAGTTAACCTTCTCTTCCGGTGCGCCTCCCGAGCCCAGGCAGCCTAGTATTGTACACCCACCCACGCACCCCACCCTCCAGCGGCGCCATTTACAACTCTACCCATCGGGCAAGGGCGCTCCGGCCTGGTAAGGGGGAGGGCGAGGGCGGGGGCGGGGGCGGGACGAGGGTGGGGGCGAGGCGGGACAGTCAGTAGCAACGCCAATCAAGGGCCGTGCTGGACCATCACGTGCCTCCGCCGCCACCCAATAGGTGAAGCCAACGTCTCTCGGGTTCCGATTCAAACGGTCGGCGGGCACGGACTGTGTGGCTGCCTGTTTCCGTGGAGACGGAGAGTATGGAGCCCAGGCTAGTCGGCCCCGGGCCCTACCGTGCCACCCGGCTGGTGAGTGGCCCTATGGGCTGGGGTTCCCCGTCTCCGCCTTTGTCTCTTTTCTAGTCTTACCCTTTCCGCACGGGGCCTCCTTACCCTACGGCGGTTTTCTAGGGTCTGCCGGCTACCGGCCGGCTGCCTTGAGGTTGACCCTCTACCCCCTTGGGCCTTCCCTGCTGGCTGAGCCTCTGCGGCCTGACGATCGAGCGCCGGCATCCCGGGAGTACCCTGGGCCGGTCCCAGTTAGTCCCCAGTCGTCACCCGGCCGGGTTTGGCACCCGGATGGACCTGTGTAGCTCACGGGCCTAGGGGTATGGCAGTACCCGACAGGGCGGAGTTTAGGCCAGCCTTCTGTAAAGCTAAAAAGCAAGAGCAGAACAGAGCTCTATCTGTAGAGCCATAGATAGTACTGGACTCTAGATATTTCAGCGTCCTAAATCTCGTGGTTATTCTCAGATTTCAACTGTATAAAAATAAATTTAACTTTCAATGTGCTGAGAAACGCAGATGATTAAAAAAAAAAAGTGTATATCTGCGTGCTCATCTTCCTTTGTACAGCTAAAAGGCTTCTAGGAGAAGAGCTGCCATAACGGTTTGCTTTGTTCTTCCTCCCTAGTGGAACGAGATAATAGAACTTTTTCGTGCTGGGATGCCTTTACGGAAGCATCGGTCGCGCTTCAAAAGCTATGAGCGTTGCTTCAAAGCCTCGGAGGCAGTGGACTGTTTACATGCACTTCTGGGCACTAATCAAAACTTTGGCCCAGAAGTGACTCGCAGTCAAACAGTTAAGCTGCTTAGAAAGTTCCTGAAAAATCATATTATTGAAGATATTAAAGGAAGATGGGGCAAAGAGGATTTTCAGGACAATGGCCGCCTATATAGGTAAAACTCTATGTGGTGACTGAAAAATACTGTGGGTTTTTTTTATTATTCAGGGAGAGATAACTCCTGTGCACTGGTCTTACCAATGTTTTTGTAAAATGCCTTTGAAAAGTTGTTAATTTGTCTTTCCCTCTTTCCTTTTCAAGACTTTACTTTCTAAATTGTTAAGCAACTAATGATTCAATGTTTAGCTTCGCGTTTTCTTTTTTTTTTTTTTTTTTTTTTTTTTTTTCTTATTTGTTTTAAACATTTTTGAAGGACATAGGACATTAGGTTTGTCAGTGTCAGAAGAGTGTGTATCAAGAAGAGACTGATGGAACGAAGATGCCATTGAGCACTGAAGTAGAGGTGTCCTTTTTCCCAAGCTCCCTGGATACCTTGGATGCTGTTTCCACTCCTGAGAGAAAGGCCTTCTGATTGTAAAAGTTACTCATGTAATTTTTTTTTCCTATATTCCTTTGGTTATAGATTGGGATTGTCTTGAAAGAGACAAGGTTTTACCTGCTTATCCTCAAGGATGCTTTCTTTTTAATCCTTGTTTAGCATCTCAAGTTATGGCTTATACGGAGAGAGTGATCTGGCATTGGAATGGGCTGCCCTGGGAAGTAGTGGATTCTCCATCCCTGGAGCTATTTAAAAAGAGACTGGATGTGGCACTCAGTGCCGTGGTCTAGCAACCACAACGGTGGTTCAAGGGTTGGACTCGATGATCTCTGAGGTCCCTTCCAACCCAGCCAATTCTATGATTCTATGATTCTATATACAGAGGGAAAGAATTTTCTTTGTAATGAAATCTTAGTATTACTGAACTGAGTTCTTTGAGGTACTGTGCCTCAGTTAAGGTTTGTGTGGGTGTTCAGAAGCTGAAGATTCTCACATTTTGCCATCACAAAGCATGACTGCTCAGTGAAAAAAATAGTGTAAAAATTACCATTGTCTTAAGTATTGATTTTTTAACAAAAAAGGGAGTCTTCTTTTGTGGAAATGAGAGCTATCTTTACATAGAGGGATCAGGAAAAAGGTCAACAACAATGTGATATTTCTACTTATTATGTCTATTATTATATAACTAAAGTAATAATTTTAAAAATTATTTCTTTAAAATGTCTTTGGGAAAATGCATGTGACACTGAAATTCCACTTGATATTGATGAAGTAAATTTTTCGTTTTGTTTTATGATATTAATTACTTTGCATATAGACAGCTTTTTTGCTGTCTAATCTAACATCTATGCTGTTAAGTGCACTGGTTCATTAATCTCTTAATTTTACTTATTAATTTTGAATACTTTAGAAGTAAGAGGTATGTATGATGTAATTCTTTCACTTTGTCATAAGCAAACTTGGGTAAAGATACTTCCTTATAAAAGAGCCATGGTTTATGTTAAACTTGTTCTACTGAAGTTCAGTTGATACCCAGTTAGATTGGATTAGATTTGTATTTGATTCTGGTAACAAATTACCACAGTTCAACTTGGGTTTTGATATTGTATTCTATTCTATGTATTCCCATGACTGGAGTGCTGCCATGGGTGGCTACAGGCTCTTCAGAAGGGACAGACAGGGCAGGAGAGGTGGAGGGGTAGCCCTATATGTTAGAGAAACTCTTGACTCTGTAGAAGTTGAAGTTGGTAATAATAAGGTGGAGTGCCTGTGGGCCAGAATCAGGGGAAAGGCAAACAAGGCCGATATCCTGGTGGGCTTCTGTTACAGATCACCCAATCAGGAGGATGAGGGTGATGAATTATTCTACAAGCAGTTGGCAGATCACAGAATCATAGAATTGGCTGGGTTGGAAGGGACCTCAGAGATCATCAAGTCCAACCCTTGAACCACCGTTGTGGTTGCTAGAGTATGACACTAAGTGCCACATCCAGTCTCTTTTTAAATATCTCCCGGGACAGAGAACCCACTACTTCCCTGGGCAGCCCATTCCAATGCCTGATCACTCTCTCCGTAAAGAAATTCTTTCTAATATCCAACCTAAACTTCCCCTGGCACAACTTAAGACCATGCCCTCTTGTCTTGCTGAGAGTTGCCTGGGAAAAGAGACCAACCCCCACCTGGCTCCAACCTACTTTCAGGTAGTTGTAGAGAGTCATGAGGTCTCCCCTGAGCCGCCTCTTCTTTAGGCTGAACAACTCCAGCTCCCTCAGCCTCTCCTCATAGGGTCTGTGCTTGAGTCCCTTCACCAGCCTGGTTGTCCCCCTTTGGACCCGGTCCAGGACCTCAATATCCTTCCTGAACTGGGGGGCCCAGAACTGGACACAGTAGTCGAGGTGTGGCCTCACCAGCGCTGAGTACAGGGGCAGAAGCACTTCCTTGGACCTGCTGGCCATGCTGTACCTGATACAGGCCAGGATGCCATTGGCCTTCTTGGCTACCTGGGCACACTGTTGGCTCCTGTTCAGCTTCCTGTCAATCCAGACTCCCAGGTCCCTTTCTGCCTGGCTGCTCTCCAGCCACTCTGTCCCCAGCCTGTAGCGCTGCATGGGGTTGTTGTGGCCAAAGTGCAGGACCTGGCCCTTGGCCTTGTTGAACCTCATCCCATTGGAGTCAGCCCAACTCTCCAGTCTGTCCAGGTCCCTCTGCAGAGCCCTCCTGCCTTCCAGCTGATCGACACTCCCCCCCAGCTTAGTGTCATCTGCGAATTTGCTGATGATGGACTCAATCCCCTCATCTAAATCATCAATAAAGATATTGAACAGAACTGGGCCCAACACTGATCCTTGGGGGACACCACTAGTGACCGGCTGCCAACTGGATGCAGCACCATTCAGCACCACTCTCTGGGCCCGGCCCTCCAGCCAGTTCCTAACCCAGCACAGGGTGCTCCTGTCCAAGCTATGGGCTGACAGCTTTTTCAGGAGTGTGCTGTGGGAAACAGTGTCAAACGCTTTGCTGAAGTCCAGGTAGACCACATCCACAGCCTTCCCCTCATCCACCAGTCGGGTCACCTGATCATAAAAGGAAATCAGGTTGGTCAGACAGGACCTGCCCTTCCTAAACCCGTGCTGGCTGGGTTTGATCCCTTGCCCATCCTGCAGGTGTTGTGTGATTACACTGAGGATGATCTGTTCCATGACCCTGCCAGGCACTGAGGTCAGGCTGACGGGCCTGTAGTTTTCTGGGTTCTCCTTCCAGCCCTTTTTGTGGATTGCTGTGACATTCGCCAACTTCCAATCATCTGGGATGTCCCCAGTGAGCCAGGACTGTTGGTAGATGATAGAGAGGGGCTTGGCAAGCTCTTCTGCCAGCTCTCTCATCACCCTTGGGTGGATCCCATCTGGTCCCATAGACTTGTGGGGATCCAAGCAGTTCAATAGGTCATTGACTGTTTCCTTCTGGATTACAGGGGGGCTGTTTAGATTCTTGTCACCTTCTATAAGCTCCAGAAGCCAGCTGTCCTCAGGATAACCTGTCTTACTGTTGAAACTGAGGCAAAGAAGGTGTTAAATACCTCAGCCTTTTCTTTGTCTTTGACAACTATATTCCCACCCATGTCCAGTAAAGAATGGATGTTTTCCTTGCCCCTCCTTTTGCCACTGATGTATCTGTAGAGGGACTTTTTTTTATCCTTCACAGAGGTGGCGAGATTCAGTTCAAGTTGTGCCTTTCTCTCTAATTTTCTTTCTACACGACTTAACTATATTCCTGAATTCCTCCTGAGTAGTTAGCCCTTTTTTCCATAATCAGTAGGTCCTCTTCTTAACCCTAATTTCTTTCAAAGTTTCCCTGTTCAGCCAGACCAGTCGTCTTCCCCACCGGCTCGCCTTTCAGCACACTAGGACAGCCTGCTCCTGTGCTTTTAAAACTTGTTCCTTGAGGTACGTCCATCCCTCCTGGACCCCTTTGTTTTCAAGGGCTGTTTCCCAGGGTTTACTCTGGACTAGTCTTCTGAATAGGCCAAAATCTGCCCTCCAGAAGTCCAACGTAGGAGTTTTATTAACAACCCTCCTTGTATCCCTGAGTATTGAAAACTATTATTTCATGATTGCTGAGTCCCAGACGTCCACCAACCACTACATCTCTCACCAGCCCCTCTCTGTTTGTGAAAAGAAGGTCAAGTGGAGCTCCATCCCTGGTAGGCTCATTTACCAGCTGCAGCAGGAAATTATCTTCTATGTACTCTAGGAATCTCCTAGACTGCCTCCTCTCTGCTATGTGGAGTTCCCAGCAGATGTCCGGCAGGTTAAAGTCACCCACGAGAACAAGGGACGATGATTTTTGAAACATCTGGAGGCCAGGCACTAGTGGTGTCCCCCAGGGATCAGTATTGCCAAGCCCCTCTCTATCATCTACCAACAGTCCTGGCTCACTGGGGACATCCCAGATGATTGGAAGTTGGCGAATGTCACAGCAATCCACAAAAAGGGCTGGAAGGAGAACCCAGAAAACTACAGGCCCGTCAGCCTGACCTCAGTGCCTGGCAGGGTTATGGAACAGATCATCCTCAGTGTAATCACACAACACCTGCAGGATGGGCAAGGGATCAAACCCAGCCAGCACGGGTTTAGGAAGGGCAGGTCCTGTCTGACCAACCTGATTTCCTTTTATGATCAGGTGACCCGACTGGTGGATGAGGGGAAGGCTGTGGATGTGGTCTACCTGGACTTCAGCAAAGCGTTTGACACTGTTTCCCACAGCACACTCCTGAAAAAGCTGTCAGCCCATAGCTTGGACAGGAGCACCCTGTGCTGGGTTAGGAACTGGCTGGAGGGCCGGGCCCAGAGAGTGGTGCTGAATGGTGCTGCATCCAGTTGGCGGCCGGTCACTAGTGGTGTCCCCCAAGGATCAGTGTTGGGCCCAGTTCTGTTCAATATCTTTATTGATGATTTAGATGAGGGGATTGAGTCCATCATCAGCAAATTCGCAGATGACACTAAGCTGGGGGGGAGTGTCGATCAGCTGGAAGGCAGGAGGGCTCTGCAGAGGGACCTGGACAGACTGGAGAGTTGGGCTGACTCCAATGGGATGAGGTTCAACAAGGCCAAGGGCCAGGTCCTGCACTTTGGCCACAACAACCCCATGCAGCGCTACAGGCTGGGGACAGAGTGGTTGGAGAGCAGCCAGGCAGAAAGAGACCTGGGAGTCTGGATTGACAGGAAGCTGAACAGGAGCCAACAGTGTGCCCAGGTAGCCAAGAAGGCCAATGGCATCCTGGCCTGTATCAGGTACAGCATGGCCAGCAGGTCCAAGGAAGTGCTTCTGCCCCTGTACTCAGCGCTGGTGAGGCCACACCTCGACTACTGTGTCCAGTTCTGGGCCCCTCAGTTCAGAAAGGAGATTGAGGTGCTGGAGCGGGTCCAAAGGAGGGCAACTAGGCCGGTGAAGGGACTTGAGCACAGACCCTATGAGGAGAGGCTGAGAGAGCTGGGGTTGTTCAGCCTGGAGAAGAGAAGGCTCCGAGGAGACCTCATCACTCTAACAACTACCTGAAAGGAGGTTGTAGCCAGGTGGGGGTTGGCCTCTTTTCCCAGGCAACTCTCGGCAAGAGAAGAGGGCACGGTCTTAAGTTGTGCCAGGGGAGGTTTAGGTTGGACATTAGAAAGAATTTCTTTACAGAGAGGATGATCAGACATTGGAATGGGCTGCCCTGGGAAGTAGTGGATTCTCCATCCCTGGAGATCTTTAAAAAGAGACTGGATGTGGCACTCAGTGCCATGATCTAGTAACTGCAGCGGTAGTGGATCAAGAGTTGGACTTGATGATCTCTGAGGTCCCTTCCAACCCGTCCAATTCTATGATTCTATGATTCTGTCTTTCATTAAAAGCAGTAGCTGGTTTTTAGTCTGGCTTCTGAAGGAGACTACACTGATTGTTGCAGTTTAGCTGTCAAATAAGTGAAAATGGAAACCACTTTCCACCCATTTTAATGGAATAAAACTAATTAGTTGTAGAGTAATAAAAACCATGAATGTTCTCTACAAACTTAGCTCCAGAAAGGGAAATTCAATGTAACAATTAATCAAGGAAAATGTTAAATTTTATAATTTGGCAATGCCAAATTTGAAACAACCAGTGTATCAAAAACTTGAATTGAAAGATATTTTTAGAATCTCACCCAAGAAAGTCTGTTTCTAAGCGTCTCAGGACAATATATGTTGCTGCAGTCCGTGAGCAAATGAGGTGGAAGACTGGGAAATGAAGCTGACAATTCAATCCATGCTTTTGCTGTCCTTAAATTCTTCTCTCTCCATCTGCTTATCGAATCTGTAGAAATGCTGTGATAGTTAGGTGCCAACTCGTTCAGGTTGGAAAAGAGGCATGAAAAACAAGAGCTTACATGTTGAATTCTGCCTGGGGAAGTTTAAATATAAAGGACTGTTTGGTGCTGGTACAACACATGGTGTAGGTATGTTAATGGACCGGTATGCTCCTAGCCCAGTCCTGCTCTGCCTATTATAAGTTTTTTTTCATTGGTGCAGTAATTGTTATGTACTTTGTCTCCTTTCCTTCTGGTCATTGACTCTTTGTATGAAGTTCAAATACAGATTCTTGTAACTGCTTATATTATGCTATATCTCTTTGGTTTGTGTTTATTTTGCATCAGCATGGTGAAACATTCAAATTGTCATGTTCTTTTTTCCTTTGTATTTTCAGACATGACTTCCCTATCTGCAGGCTGCGGAATATGATTGAGTGAAACAGCTCATTTTCAACAGTTTCCATTTTCTAAGCACCCTTCCTAATGATCTTCTCTTGGATAAAGGATCACTTCTGCTTTTTTTTTTTTTTTTCCCTCGCCTTCCCCCTTGCCTTCCCCCTCCTTTCCCTCCTCGCTTCTTCCTCTCACCTTCCCCCTCGCTTCTTCCCCTTCTTCTTCCCCTTCTTCTTCCCCTTCTTCTTCCCCTTCTTCTTCCCCTTCTTCTTCCCCTTCTTCTTCCCCTTCTTCTTCCCCTTCTCTCCCCTTCTTCTCCCCCTTTTTCTCCCTCCTCTTCTTCCCCCTCCTCTCTCCCCTCCTCTCCCCCTTCGTCTTCCCCCTCCTTTCTGATGTTTGGCTTTAAGTATTAAAACAATCTTTTGTGGTATTTATGGACCTAAATATCATTTTTCCAGGCCACTTTTATTCATACCTTTAATGTCCTGGCAGCTCCCTCTGGTGGACTTTTGTAAGGCTACTTTGTGAATGCTCTTAAGAAAATACAGCTGTACAAGTCACTTTTAATTCCACTGACAGTGCTTAGACTGAAAATCTTAATACGCTTCATACCTTTTCTATAAATTCCCATCTTAATTTGCTGTAACTATAAATGGTGGTGCACGGTTGTTTAGTTCGTTACCTTTGCATGTAAGTGTAGTTGTCTTCTCTTGCTCCAGTAAGTATGCAGGAGAGATTTTGCCAAATACTGTTTGGCCTGAGAGTAGCAGACAAGCATTAAATCTGAAGGTGAGAACTAGTGTGGTTTCTAAGAACAGCAAATAGGTTACGCTCCTCTTTTTTCTGCTTGTAACATCTCATTCATTTACTGGGTGGTTGAAAATCAGGTCAGCAAATGACACGAAGCTAAAAATTGTGAAGAACCAGAGGGTAAATGGAACAGCTGAGAATACTGGAAGGCAAGGGGAAAAAAAAAAAGGTTGTGGATGTTCTAACATTAAACTCTAATAACAAATAGAGGAAAAATAGTTGAGAGCACTCAATAGCTGAACATCTGCAATGTAATGTGGGTTACTTTTAAAACACAGAGTACATTGTGTAGTATTTGTGCAAGGTTTCTCAAATGGAAGCAGTCTCTTGGAGTTGCACAAATTCTTTTGTAGATCATTGTGGGATATACCAAATGAGCTCAGTGTGCATGGTCAAAAGCATAATGTGTTTAACCCATGCATTATAACACTACTGGACTAATAGATCTGCAATGCAAAAGTAATTTAATAACTAAGCTTTGGAACTGCCTTGAGAGGATGGGGTAAAATTTTAGGGAAAATGCAAGTATTTCTTGAGCATGAGAATCTTGCCAGCAGGATGTAAATGCAGGGTGCCCATCTGTGCAAAAGTTCATGGGGCACAGTCCCAGACATAACTGTCTTTTACATTCTGGTAAAAAGAGTGGGTAAGGCTAAATCAATTTTTTGAATCACCAGGCATCTTGGCATCTGAAATCTAGAAGTACTAGTAAACAAGATCTGACCCGTGCCAGTCTAATGGTATGTTGCTGTCAAACTGATTAGTTTTTCTGATGTGCTGCCATTAACTTCTTTGTACATGCTCTGACTTTGATTTGGCAGGACTTTAATTCCAGTCCAGGGGAGATGTGGCTGAGCTCAGTGTGATCTGGAATAGTGTTTTCCTTGCTTTCTGCAAGGCCCAGTTTAGCATTTGTTCATAGTAAATTCTTTAAGGCACTTCTTGAAATATCTTAAAAAGTGAATGAGCTTCCTACATGACCAGCTGAAAAAAGACCCCAGAAAATTAACTCTAAATACAAGCATTAGTCATGTGACTTAGTTACATAATTTTGATGTATGCTAACATTGCACTTGACATGGAGAAGATCTGCCTGCAGCTTTTTCAGCAGACTTGATATCTTCCAGTAAAGATCTGAATCAGTTGTCTATGCATAGGCAGGTGGTGCTATTTGAGATGCACTGTGCTACTGGATTTCACCAAAGGCTGAGCTGTTAAAGAGTTGAACTGTTCTGGATTGACATATGCTGCCACACCTTAGGATGTTTTGCATGTCACTCAACACCAGTCATCAACTAACTTACACTGTGAATGTCTAAGGCATATGTTGTATTTTTGCATGTGAAAGGCTATTGCGGTTTTTGCATTGGTAAATATGGAATAGGGTGGAGTTCAGAATTTAAAAAAATATTCTCTAATTGTAGATTTCCTCCTTCCTCACCACTGAAGCCATATCCAAAGAAACCTTCATGTGGAAAGGAAGTAATCAAATTTCCAGACTGGAATGAACCAAAGGCTGGCACTTCCCAGGATCACATCCCAGTGAAATTGGTTGCAATGGTAAGATACCCAGTTTTCATTTCTCCAGAGGTTACCATATTTGGAAAGCAAAACTGAACTCATGATTTCTTTGTTGTGGCACAAAATACTTGATTATAAATTAAATAAAAAATATTTTTATTTTAACCATATGTGAATTAACAGTTATTCTAAATGTTTTGCTGAAGATTTTACCTTTGAATATTCTTTCTGCTACAGATTATAATGTCTTGAGTTCAGCATGGCTGTATTTGCCAGTTAGCTTGCATCCCAATTTACTCAGGTGCCAGTAGACCATTCAATATACCACAAGACAAAATAGTTAGTTTACTGTCACATATCCTGTAACTTATATTCAGACACTTGGTTCAGCAGAATATGTACAGTAGTACTCTACCCATTTCCTAGCCTATGAGATTGTTAGTGATTCCATGTCTTTAGATAAGGAACATGTTGTGGCTAAGTAGAAGTGATCCTGGCTCTGTTGTTACCTTTGTGAGCTTGAACAATCATCTTTCCTCAGACTTGAGTTGAACCAGCCTTGTAAAGTCAAAAAAACCTGTTGCTTTTGTTAGTAACCCAAAATTGTATCAACTCTAGTATATCTTGTTTATGTGAGTGATCTCATATTCCTGAAGTCTTGGTACTTTAATTTTGGCATTTTTATTAATGCTCATCAGTGCCAAACAGAAGCCTCGGATTTCTCAGTGATTAGTAGTCTCTTTGGAAAAGTAGCTCCTATGATTTTGCTTGACAGCTAGAGGCCCTGAATAAATAGTTATTCTGTATTTGTAATTCAATTATTTATGGACAGACTGAGTGCACCTTTTGTATACAACAGGTTTCTGAGGAGGCAAAATCATGGTCCCTAGAGTTTTAATAGCAGGTAGGAGATAAAGAGGGAGGAAATAAAAAAAAGATTGTGCCAAAGTTAAGTAAAGAGAAGAGAGTATTTTAGTTACTAAGCAAGTATCTGCTGCAGTTTTAATATGTCACAGCCTCCAACTCTTGGCTCTAAATTTCCATCCAAGCATCCTATCCTGATAAAGGCTAACAAAAAACTGCCTTTATACATCTCACTCAGATGTAAAGTGTGCTGTCTGGCATAGCTCAAAATTTCTCATTGTCAGTTTTTAATACAGGCAACTGTATGTTGAAGTAACTGAGGCACTTGAGAAAGATTATTTCTGCTGGCTCTTTTGTAGAAAGGTGTAGCTTCCTCTGGAAGAGTGAAGTAGGTATGTGGCTGAAAGTGGTGTCATCTTAAATTGCTCCAGCATCAGTTAGAGCACTTAGTGACTATGTGTGGATTGATGGGTATGTGTAGTGAAATACTGATGCTGAAGACCGGATACTCATTTCATAGGGCACTATTTGTTTCAGACTAGCTCTAATGTCATGGAATGATGGATTAGCAGTGCTTAAGTGCATTCCTGAAGTGCATCTGTGGTTTGGTTGTCATCACAAGGAATACTGTTAATGTGCTTTTGCACTGCTTTGTGATGTAAATCAAAGAACTGGGAAAGATTACTTGTTTGGTAAGAGGTGAAGGTTGAGTAGAAGATAGTAGGCTTTCGCTATCTCTGTTTTACTTTATTTAAAAGGTGGAATAGATAAGATAGATGTCTTTAGCTGTAGCTATTTGCTTTTAGTTTTTTAATGTTTAGTTGTGATCACTATACGATGATTTTGGTACCTCACCTAATAATTATGTAATAGTTTTTCCATAAGCAGTGTTTCATCTTAGAGTAATGGTTGAAAGAAGTTGGGTTCAGCTGATTTTAGTCATGGAGAAGATTGAACTCGGGAGCAGAGGCAATTGACTCCTGAGTTTTAATGACTGTTCTGACATAATTGTTCACCTTTGGGCAAGTTATGTAACTGAGAAAAGATGATGCACATCTGTGAAACCTAAAGATTCACTTGCATCCTGGACACTCCATTGGAGTTTAGGAATGGTTAAAATACTTGTTAGAGGAAGTATTCTGTACTATAAATGCATTATACTGTATTTCTTGAAAAGACACTTGTTAATGAGAATTTTTTTCTGCTTTCAGAACTATGAGTCATGGTTTAAGCGTCACAGTATAGCTATAGGGGAAGTACCAGCATGCAAACTTGTGTTCTGCAAAGAACTAACACAAACAAGTATAGAAGAGATATGGAAATCCATGAGTTTGTCACGGTGAGTATATTTGAGTCATTTGCTGTTTAGTATGTAATATTCTTCTCTGGTAATGCTTGTAATTTCACCCACTCACCTTTCATCACTGCCAACAAAGCCATCATAATGGCTAGAATAGCTATACAGCTTGTTACTTCACCAGCAAGTTCAGCAAATAAAGTATGCAAAGAAACTTTATGTGCTTAATGCCTTTTGACTTTTCTTTTTCCTGATGTATTATGCAAGTCCTTTAGTTGTGTGAACTTCGCCTTATTTAATCACTTCTCTCCTCAGTCTTTCTTTTTTTTTTTCCTTGTTGCTACAAAATAGAAGCAGTTCTGTAGAAGTACAGTATCATGAAAACTTTCAGTGGCAAGTACAGTCCTCATATGAGATGGGGAAAAGAAAAGCTGATTGAGTACAGAAGGCTTTGAGATTCAGATATTTACAGTTTCTGGAGGAACTGTCCTGTGCCAAGTTAGTCATTGCTTTAGACTATTTATGAAGGAGGAAAAAAACCCAAGTGTAAAACATCAGCTATTTTTACTGCCCAGTTGAGGCCTTACTATTGTTCACTTTTATCTAAAACTGGCACGTTGCCTGTATGTAATACACTTGATGCTGACGTGGGCAGCTCATGTACTGGCATGATTTGTAGTATGGGAAACCTCTGGGGAGCAGAGGTCTTGGTGGAGGAACTTTTCTGCTTAGTGACAGATCTCTGGGAGGAACTGAGTAGCTTGGAAAGTGTCAGGGAGTCAGAGGGAGAGAGAGAGGGAGAGGGAGAGAGAGAGAGAGAGAGAGAGCGTGCTGCAATCACAACCCTGTCTTCCATGGGACAGGCCTGTCAGGCAGGCAGATCACATGCAGGATTCCCCTGTCCTCTCCCCACATGGCTGACTGTGGTGACTTGAGGGCTAGTGGTGAATGGCAAGAAGTTCCTGCATGGCACAAGAAAAGCATCTCATCCATGGCTACTGCAGCTTCCCAGGTGGTCTTGCATAACAGATACAAGGCTTTGCAAAGGGAACCAAGCAATGACAAGAACAATTCTCTGTTCAGTTTGGAGGTGTCATCAAGGCTAAGTTGACCTACATTCTCAATCAAAACCACTTCCATAAAGAAAGAGGTGCTTTGTTGTCATAGGAAACTTTCCTGAGGGAAGCTGAAGGCCCTATATGCAGATAGGACCCATTTAGAGAAGTCTCTTGCCTCCATGGGGCCTGGATTAAAGATATCAATAGAAACCTTCCTGCCTTGATATGACTCTTGGATTATCATCCATTATGGATTTCTTTTCGTGTAGGCAGCAATAAAATTGCAGTAAGTCCAAGAGCAATAAGGCAAGATTTTAGAGCCTTGGGATGACTGTTTAAGAGATCAGGAGCACAAGTAGTGTTCTCTTGTACCTGTCCAATTGCAGGAAATGATGAAAGAAGAAACAGGAAGACTCAGAAGATCAACACCTAGCTGTGAGGCTGGTGTCATCAGAATTTTGGGGTTTTTGATGGTGGGTCCATCTTTACAACACTAGACCTGGTGATGACTGATGAGGTACAACCATCTCAGAGGGAAAAGGATCTTTGTGCAGGAGTCAGCAGGGCTTCTTGAAAGAGGTTTAAAGAGTTGAAGGGAGAAAGGCATAAAACTAGGCTTGCTGCAGAAGGGAGAAAGGCATAAAACTAGACTTGCTGCAGAAAAGCCTGGGGGTAACATGCCAATATTTGAAGAATACAGTGCTTGTGGGGTCCTTCAGTCTGCTCCACAATGTGCTGAGTACACTGAAGCACATTTGAAATGCCTTTTTAGTAATGTGTACAGTCTGAGGAATAAGCAAGATGAGTTGGGAACTTTGGCCCAGTCCCAGAGCTAGAACATCACTGATGTAAGAGAAGCCTCCTGGGATCAATTCTGTGACTCGGGTACCATTATGAATTGTTAAGAACTCTTCCAGAGGTATAGGCAGAGCAGGCAAGGTGAGGTGGTGGTGCTGTATACAAGGGAGGAGTGGGATTGTTTAGTGCTTGCAGTTGATGACAGCACAGTTAAAAGTGTCTTGGTAAGAATGAAGGGGATAGCAAATAAAGCAGATATTGTGAGAGTTGGCTACTGACCACCCAGCCAGGACAAAACCCCCCACCATCCCACTAGAGCATTTTCTGAAGTGCTTTATCTACACGTTTTTTTAATCTCTCCAGGGATGGTGACTCCACCACCACCCTGGGCAGCCCATTCCAGAGCCTAACTACTCTTTCATTAAAGAAATTCCCCCTCAAATCTGGTCTAAACCTTCCCTGGTGAAACTTTAGGCTCTTTCCTCTAGTTCTAACATCACTTACTTGGGGGACAGCACCCACCTCTTTACAACCTGCTTTCAGGTAGCTATAAGTGAGCAATAAGGTCTCCTCTCAGCCTTCTCTTTTCCAAACTAAACATTCCAAATTCCCTCAGCCTCTCCTCACAGGGCTTCTTTTCCAGACCCTTCACCAGCTTGGTTGCCCTTCTCTGAACTCACCCCAGCAGCAAAATGTCTTTTAGTGAGCGGCCCAGTACTGAGCACAGTACTTGAATTTTCAGCTTTATGGAGTACAGGGACACAATCACTTCCTTATCCCTGCTGGCCATGCTGTTCCTAATACAAGCTAGGATGCTGCTGGTCTTCTTGGCCATCTGGGCATATAGCTGCCTCATATTCAGATGGGTGTAGACCAACACTCTCAGTTCCTTTTCTGCCAAGCAGTTTTCCAGCCATTCTTCCTTCCATGCCAGTAGCATTGTCTGATGCTGTTGCCAATGAAATGTAGGATCCAGCACTTGGCCATGTTAAACCTCATCTAATTGACTTTGGCTCACTGGTCTAGCCTGTCCAGATGTCTTTGCAGAGCCTTCCTACCCTTGGGCAGATCAACACTCTCACCCAGTTTGGTGTAGTCTGCAAAGTGTTTGAGGAAGCATTCAATCCCCCCTCACCTATATCAGTGATGAAGATATTGAACAAGACTGGCCTCAAAACTGAGCCCTGGGAGACTGACTGTCAATTGGATTTAACTCCATTGACTCCATCTCTGGGCCCAGTCATAAATCATTTTTTCACCCAGTGAAGACTATACCTGTCTATGCCATGAGCTGCCAGCATTCTCGAGGAGAATGCTATGAGAGATGGCATTGAAGGCTTTACTAAACTCCAGGCAGAGAACAACCACAGCCTTTCCATCATTCGCTGGTGGGCAAGATCAGGTTGGTGAATCAGAACCTGCCTTCCCTGAACCCATGATAACTGTGCCTGATGGCTGTCATGCACTTGCTGTGTGAGTGCAGTCTAGATGAACCTCCTGGCACTGAGATCAGCCTGACAGGGCAGTAGTTCCTTGGATCCTCTTTCCAGCTATTCTTGTAGATGGGCATAACACTGGTAAGCCTCCAATAATCTAGGGCCTCTCTTGTGAACCAAGACTGTTGATAAGTGATTGAGAGAGGGTTGGTGAGGTCCTCTGCCAGCTCCCTAATTACTCTTGGGTGGATCCTGTCTGGCCCCATAGACTTGTGTCATCCAGGCACTGTAGTAGATTGTTAACTGCTTCCTCCTGGGCTATGGGGGGTTGTACTGCTCTCAGTCCTTATTCTGCAGCTCAAGGGGCTGAATAAGGGTAGGGGGTCTGACCAATAGCTGTGAAGGCAAAGAAGACAGTAAGTATCTCAGCCTTTTCCTCATCCTTGGCTGTAATGTAACCCTCTGCATCCAATCAAGGATGGCAATTCTCCCTGGCATTCTTTTTGTACTTTATGTATTTGTAAAAACCTTTTTCATTGTCCCTTATGACAGTAGCCAGATTGATCTCCAGCTAGGCTTTTGCCTACCTGATTTTTTCTCCATATGATCTAATGAAATTCTTGTACTGATCCTGAGATGCCTGCCCCTTCTTCCAAAAGAGGTAGACTCTCCTTTTTTTTTCCCTGGGCTCCAGCAAAAGCTTCTGTTCAGCCAGGCCACTTCTCTTCCCTGTCATTTTGTCTTAGAGCACATAGGGATAGCATGTTCCTGCTCTTTTAAGATTTCCTTCTTAAAGAGGGTCCAGCCTTCCTGGGCGCCTTTGTCCTTCAGGACTGTGTCCCAAGAAGCTTTATTAACCAGTGTCCTTAACAGGGCAAAGTCTGTCCTCTGGAAGTCAGTCCACGGTGGAGGTTTTTCTAACTCCAGTCCTAACTTCACTAAGGATTGAGATCCTAACCATTCTGTGGTTGCTAAGCCTAAGACGGCCTCTGACCACCACATGTCCCACCAATGCTACCCTGTTTGTGAACAGCAGATCTAGTGAGGCATCTTCTCTGGTAGGCACACCAGTGGTATCAGGAAATTCTGTTCCATACACTCTAGGAACCTCCTAGTCCGTCTCCTCTCCGCTATGTTATATTTCCAGCAGCTGTCTGGTATGTGGAAATTCCCCCAGCAGAACAAGGGCTAGCAATTGTGGGACCTCTGCCAGCTGCTTGTAGAATGCTTCATCTGCCTCTTCATTGTGGTTGTGTGATCTGTAACAGACAACCAACAGGATATCCTCCTTATTTGTCTTCTCACTCACCCTTACCCATAAACACGCAACCTCATCATCACCATCATCAAGCTCTATATAACTGAAACACTCCCTAACATGGAGCCATCTAACTGCCTCTCCTTCCCTGTCTATCCTTTCTGAAGAGCTTATAGCCATCCGTTTCACTGTACCAGTCATGACAGTCATCCCACCATGTTTCTGTGGTAGTGACTATGCGACAGCTGTCCTGCCACACAATGGCTTCCAGATTCTCCTGTTTGTTGCCTACACTGTATGTGTTCATGTAGATGCACTTGAGCTGGGAGTAATTCTAAAAGGGATTCAGGAATGTCTCTAGATTCCCTTGCCCTTAATGGGTAATTTGAACTTCCTAGGCATCATATGGGAATGTCATACAGCAGACACAAATAGGAAATTTTTGAAGCATATTGAAGATAATTTGTGCAGGCACTAAAGTTGCTGACAAGAAGAGGTGGTCCTCCTAGATTATTTTTGTTTGTAAACAGAGAGGAACGCGTGAGTTAGGTGCTGATTGGTGGCTGTCTTAGTCACTTTGAAGTTGTGGAGTTTCAAATGGTTGGTAATAGGAAAAACTGCAAGGTTTTTCCTGGGAAATCTCCTTTTTAAGGTATTTGGTTCCATGAATGCTCGTCCTTTTTAAAAGCCATCTCTTAAGAGCCTGGGAGTAGGCAATTCTGAAGTGCTGTAAGTCAAGCTAGCTGAGTAGAAAGCTGGCTTCGCTGAGTAGGGTTCCTCTTCTAGGACTTAGGCAGAAAATTAGTGTATGGACATCGAAAAAAAACCCAGGAGGCATAGGAGGACTACAGAGATGCTGTTTGCCACTGTAGAGAGAAGTCTTGGAGGCAAAGCTTAAGTAGTGTTCAACGTTGCTAAGATTGTGAAGGACATCAGAAAATGCTTTTTAAAATATGCTAATGCCAAAAGGAGAATCAGAGACAACATTGGTCCACTGCTTGATGAAGTCTGTCACTTCGTAAATAGGGATGTAGACAAAGCAGGGGTGTTTAATATCTTCTTTGCTTTTATCTTTAATACTGATAATGGGCCCTAGGAACTGTTGAGCTCTGTGTGTGAAGACTGGCTGGTGGGAAAATGATCTCTCATCTGACCATGAACTTGCTTGAGACTAGCAGCTCCGGCTAGATGTGCATAAGTCTATGAGGCCTGCTGGGATTCATCCCAAGACACTGGAAGAGTGGGGTGATGTAATGGGTAGGACCACTCTCCCATTATATTTCAATTATTTTCAGAGTCTTGAGAGATCTCATTTGACTGGAAGCTGGCAAACATTGTCCCAGTTTTCAAGAAGTTTAGGAAGGAAGACTCTGGGAATTACAAGCCTGTCAGTCACAGGTCAGTACCTGGTAAAATGATGGAAAAGGTTATTTGAACCATCTGGTCTAGTGGAGATGTCCTTGCCCATGGCAGAGTGGGTGGAACAAGATAATCTTTAATGTATGTTCCAATCCAAACCATTCTATGATTCTGTGAGTTGCTAAAAAGCACTTGGGAAATGATGATGTAACTGGTCATAGCCAGCACAGGTTCACAGGGGGAAAGTCCTGCTTAATCAACATAATATTCTTTTATGACAGGGTCACTCATCTAGTTGACCAAGAGAAGCCAGTAGATGTGGTGGGTCTGGATTTTAGCAAAGCTTTCGATACTTTACATTACAGTATCTTTCAGGACAGTGTCCAGTGCACAGCTAAACAAGTCCATATTATGTTGAGTGGGCAATTGACTGACAGGTCTAGCTCAAAGGGGAGGCAGTGAAGGGAGAGGTACTAATCTCTCTCTGGTGACCAGTGATCGGACATGAAGAAATGGACTAAAGCTGTATCAGGGGCAGTTCAGATTTGGCATTAGGGGAAGGTTCTTCAGTGGTTGCTCATTGAAACAGGATCCCCAGCGAAGTGGTCATGGCACCAAAACCTGTCAGAGTTCAAGGAGTGTCTGGACAATGCTCATGGGTCTTACAGTTTAATTTTAGGTAGTCCAGCAAGGAGCAGTGAGTTGGACTTGATGATCTTCATGGCTCCTTTCCAACTTGAGATATTCTATAAAATGGGGAGGTCTCTTTTTCAGAGTCTTATCTATTCTAATAAAACATGTTTGCCTTTTTTCAGATTACATGATATATGAATTTAATGTATTTTTACAGATTGCAAAAGGTTTTGGGTTTGGATTCTCTAGATGAAGTGTTAGACACAAAGCTTGTGATTTCCAAGCATATAGTCCAAAATGCATACAATGTCAATAAACAAGGCATCGTCACTTTAGAAGACAAATCAAGTGAGTATTTTAGAAACTTTCACTCAAGTCTAACATATAGTTTACTAGTATATATAAAAAAGTCATAAATGTAGTCTATACTAACATGTACAATCTTTATACTTTCATGACCACATCTATACTAGAGTTTTATAAAAGTATGCTAGTCCTCTGACATCCCAATAGTGAGTAACGTTTACTCCATACTTGTGCTCTTAAACATGTTTCTGCTTTAACAGGGTTGAAAGATGAAGGTGAAAGAGCAGTAGCTTTTCATTTATTAAAATAAGAATATTATTCAATCCAAGCAGGCTTTGTCAGCCCAGCTCTTAACTGCCTGAACTGAACTGTATACGTGAGAGAACTGTGTATTAAAAACAAGAAAGGATCAAAATGTCCACAGAGAACTCCAGAATTTTTCCTTTTTAAGTTTTAAGCCAATGTGTTTTGAAATTATGTTATCTTTCCTACTGTGAAATGATCACTTGCAATATTACTGCCACCATGTTTTTCAGAAGATTTGTAGAGAAGTGAAAAATGAGATAGAAACCTGATTTGGTTTGTAAATCCAACTTCTTCCAGAGCATACACGTACTCATTTTGAAGACAATTAGAGCACCTCGAGACATTAATTTCTGCCTTTCAGAAAGGACAGAACTGAATATGTGAATGGTTTTCATCATCTTCAGTGCAATGTAAACACTTCACTACAATGTACTAGTGAACATGTAGCTTGAACTAGTTTAGCTTATTTTTGCAGGGCAGATTAAGGAATTTCAATGTGATCCATTTTGCTTATTGTGTTGTAAGAGCAATAGGCATAACTGGTTGATATTGAGTACTCGAATTAATAAAGTACAGATGAAATTCAAGTCAGATCCTACATAAAGGTTTACCCTGCCTTTGCAATTAGCAGAAACAACTTGAAGATTTTTCAGCTTCACTTTTATTTTACAGTTTGATATTTTACTCTTTTTTTTTTTTTCCTTTTAATTTTTGTTTGTTTCTCCCATATGCAGAGGATCTTCCTTACTGGGTGTTATCAGCAATGAAATGTCTAGCAAATTGTAAGTAAAATCAGGAGGGGGTAACCACAAAAACCAGTCCTGTGAAAATCAGGCTGAACTGATTATGCCTTTACTGCTTCATCAAATCTTTTTTCATTCACAGTAATTTTTCTGCTCATTGCTTTAAACAAAGCTGGGAATCAGATAGCATATGTTCTTGTGCCAGTGTAGCTTGTTTCAATGAAAACACATAAAGGTTTAACTATTTGATGTATTTTTATGTGGGGTTTTTTGATGTATTTTTATGTGTTTTCAGTAGACCTATTGGAAATAGGAGAATTCAGTGGATCAATACAATTTCACTTATATTTTAAAGAATTATTGTAAGTTTTGTATTTTGTCAGGTTTTTATGGTTGTTTTTTTTTCCTACTTGAAGCTGCATCTTTACTGACTAGAGTAGAAAACAGTGATCTGGATAGCAGCTGCAAATTAATTTTCTTTTAAAATTTATTTTTAGGGCCCAGCTGCTCAGAGCTGAAGCAGCCTACCTACTCAGGATTTGAAAGAGATGTCTTTAAAACTATAGTGGATTACTTTGGCCAGATGAAAGAACCTCTTCTCACATTTAATTTTTTTGATGTTTTTGTTAGTGTGTTAGGTAAGTAGTTTAGAGTAATGAAATATATGAATTTCATTTATACATAGGAAAATACCTTTTTTAATTGTAAGGTGGCCAAACACTGTAAGAGATTGGTCCAGAGAGGCTGTAGAATCTCCATCCTTGGAGGTATTCATAACCTCACTGGGCACAGTCCTGGGCATCTTGCTGAAAAATGCCCTGCTTTAAGCAGAAACAGTGATCTCGATAACCTCCAGAGATCTCTTCCAACCTCTATAATCCCATGGGAAAAAAAATAGAAATCTTTATCCTCCTTCTTGAAGAGGAATTACAACTAAACTTAAGTCATGCAGATATTTTTCTCCTGACTTGTGTTTTGTATTGATTACGGTGCTATTTATGCAAAGATCTAGTAGATAATTCCTTCACTGTGCCTTAGAAGCCCAAAAGAGTGCCAATTTGGTGGTGAGACTTTATAGTCTAAATTATTGTCAGATTCTACTGTACTTACATAGTTTTCAAATGTCTCTGCTGGGGTCATATTCTATGTTTTCTCAGGACTTTGTAGGTAGAATTAGTCATAGATTTAACTTTTAACAGGTGTGAGGGACATGTCAGTATTGTAATGGCTGTCACTGATGCACAAGCATGTGTTTTGTTTAGATTCCCTCTGGCTCTTGCCCCAGACTTAATGTTTTTTTATGTGTCTGCTACATCTCTGCATACATCTATGTATACATACATAGATGCAATTAAACTGAATGACAACATCTCAATTGTGTTTAGAGCTAAGGGTTATAAAAGAGCAAAGGATGAATGAAAATGTTGTTTTTCACATCTACTTATATCTTATATATAGAGTTGTTGGTTATAGTTATTAATATCCCCCAATGCATTGGGAGGATATCTAGTAACTACTTAAGCAAGATGCCCAGTGGGAAGTGAGTCCAGTTCTAGGGATATCTTCCTAAACCCTTTGGGGAATGGAGTTCTAAGGCAGTCTTGAAGGAGTAAGAATGAAATTTGGGGAGGCAGATTTAGAAATGTGAAATGCTATAGAAATATGTAATTGAGAAATATTGTCCAATGTCGTGATCTCTATAAAACCAGGTCTGCTGCAAAAACACAGTAAGGCTATAGAAGCTCTTCAAATATCTTGTCTCATGCTGCCACCAGAAAATCGGAAAAGACTGCAGCTGTTGGTGAGGATGATGTCAAGAATTAGCTTTAATAAGGATTTACCACCTCTTTCTGAATCAGTGAGGACAAGAACATTGGTATGTATACTGTAAAAGCAAAAGGTCTAAGCAAGGCTTTTGGACCAGCAACAATAAAAGACTTTTATGGGAGAGTCTATACAAAATACAGATCTCTCGTTTGAAGAACAGTTTGTTCTACATACGTTGAAAACTACTCTGAATCTTAAGAAATAGTGTTTTCTTGGTGTGGTGTGATTATATGAATAACTTTCTTAGAAATTGGAGGTTTCCTTACCTTTCAGAGTGAAAACATTAATTTCACAATGCAGTAGAAAAAAATCCATTAGATGAGGTCCCAGTTTTCTTTATCACTGCAGACAGTGTGAGAGAGACTACCTGTTTCAATTATAGTTAGAAATATGTAGCTGAATGTTTTGATGTATCTGTCTTCAGACATCTAGAAAAATCCTACCAGTTTATTTCAGAACTACTTTTTATCTCTTAAGTATGGAAATCTCAGTAATTTTGACAAACATTTTCTAGATATTAAAAGATACAATGATATTGAAAACACTGCTTCTTAATCATGTGCATTCTATACAGTGCTACTTGTAGAGCTACAGCTGGTGTTTTTAATGGCATATTATTGCAAAGTTACTAGGCTTAACACTTATGGGTTCCAATGTGAAAAAATATGTTCTTATAGATAATTTTCAATTTTTTTTGCAAAAAGGGCAACAGAAAACTCAGCTGTAGAGCCACTCCATAGAAATCTTATAGTAGCATTAATATATGTAAATTTTCTCCATAGCAATTAAGTTTTTAATTAACTATGAACAGTATTAGAGTAAAATAATGAAATTGTTTACTGCCATGGTTATAATTTAATTACCTGTAAATGGTCTTAAATTATAACATAAGTATTTTAATCAAAATGTTATTTTTAGAAGCAAGTTCTTTATTGTCCAAGTATTTTGTACTAAGTTTTAATTCAGCAGTGTAGTCTATTGTACATGACAGAAAACCTTGATTGGTTGCTGAGCTTTAATGTTAAAAGTAACTAGTGCACAGACAGAAGCCTTGCAACTAAGGGCTTGAGCATGGGACTACATGAAGTGAGCTGGATCTGGAAACTGATTTGATGATTTCAAAGTAATGGTAAGAAGTTTTCCCTCTGGAGCTTAGCTTCTATTAGTTCTCTGTATTATTTTTTAAATCTTTGAAATATTTGTGCCCTGTTGATCTGGAAAAGATATGTGAAGTGGCTATTTAACAGTCTTGCAAATAAAATGGGATTCAGCCATTTTAAGCCTAAAGTCTGGGTTAGATTATATGTATAAGGCAAGAGTCATCTTCAATTTACTCAGATAATATTGCTGTACATGATACTCTTTTTAAGAAAGTATCTATGTGTTGGAAGTACAGTAAATACTCTGCTGTTAAAATCTTATCTAAAAAAATCACTTTTTAAATATAGTCCCATTCCCCACGTTGCTCTGCTGAACAGAAAAATACAGAATAATAATGTTTTTGGTTTTTCTCAGGTGGTTCAGGCATTTTCTCGTTGTATTCTCTGCTCAAAGGATGAAGTGGACCTGGATGAACTGCTTGCTGCCAAACTAGTAGTGTTTCTCATGGACAACTATCAAGAGATCTTAAGTGTTCCTTCTGCTTTAAAATCTTCTATAGAGGAACATGTTGCACATCTCCAGAGAGTCCAGGTAGGTATCACGTGGAAAAAGCTTCCTATGCCTGTGTTTCTAGACCAAATTTATCTTTTCTGCTCTAGAGAGCATGAGTTTTTAAAGACTTTGTCCTGACGATTAGCTTAAGAAGAGCTAATTAATTCTGACTGCTGATATTACTATAAATCTGTACCTAAAGGAAACTAAACAGTGAGAGACAAGGACATTAAAATATGATTTTCCTTGGGTCAGCACTGTCTTCTCTATGAAATGGGCAAACTATGTGGTAGTAAGGAAAAACTAAATGGCTAAAAAGTGTTTCCATTAATGTTCTGCGTTTATTTTAAAACAATCCTTACTTGCTCAGCTTCTTCATAACTCTTTTTTTCTGCTTCCTCATACCATATTGTTTTGTCTAAAGCTTATTTTTAATTTTTCCTTCTTTAATTTCTACTGGAAAATATCTTAACTTCTTCCAAGAGTTACACATACTTTCTTTGCATCATGTGTTTTTACTTTCTTGAGCTCACGTAATTAGTACATAAAATAGGAAGTAGAATTTTCTTTTTTATTCCATAGCTTCTCTGCTGAATTACTTTAGGTGGTCAATTTGATTAATCTGTTTTTTCCAAATCTACTGCAGAAAGCATAGTTGCTTTTTTTTTTCAATGTTTATTCAGATAAAATATGCTGGAGCTAATACTGACGCAACTTTTACTCCTCCATCATTTTGTCACCAAATCACTGCAGAGGAATTTGAATACCAAAGGGCAACTGGCTCTCAAGAACCATTAGCAGCTTTATTAGAGGAAATTGCAATGAATAAAGAAATATCTGTGAGAGATAAGGAGAAGCAGCTCAAGCAAGTAAATAAATATTCCTCAATAGTTTTTAATTTTAACTTAAAGCTTTATCAAGTCTTAGACATGTAGTCCTCTAGACAAATAACGTTGTTTAAAATTGTAGGTACTCCTGGGGATTTCTAAGTTTTTAATCATTTAGAATAGGAATACTGTGATGAATCAAGCCACATTAGAAAATATCACTTGATTGTCTATATAAAGCTGTAGAAAGTCCATTAGAGAAATAATCATCTTCCTTCTCTAATGGCAAGGGTTGCACTTCAACAGTTTTTTATATTACAAGTTTGAGTGAATTCTTCACTTAAATTTATGTATTTTTCTAGTTTCAGAAATCTTACCCTGAAGTGTACAGAGTACGATTTCCAACCCCTGAAACTGAAGCAGTACTACTTCCTGAAAAAAATAAACAGAAACCACCAGTGCTGATGTGGGCCTTAAAAAAGCCTTTTCAACCATTTCACAGAACAAAAAGCTTTCAGATGTAAATTTTGGTTTGAAATGTATCAGTGAACTGAAACAGAGCATATTATCAGTGGATCTTATGCAAAAAAGTCTGAGCAACATGTAATTACTCAAGAAACTACTGGGGATATTGCCAAGATAGTAGAAAAGGTCAAAAGAAAAGGAAAGTATTACGGTGGTAGAAATGTGAGTCACTACCATTATTTTTGTAAATAATTTTTTTTTTAATGTCTTTTACTAAAAAAAAACAATACAAAAAACCCCATAAGCCCAGGGGGATTAATCTACATGGGTGATACATTTACTGTAGTTTGATTTGGTCATCATTTCAAGGTCTAAATATATTTGTGTAATGTGTTGTGTGTTAACAGTCAGGAGCAATTAGTCTCTACTGCATAAACCTAGGCTGTTTTTGTTCCCATATAGCTTAAGAAATTAATTTCCTGTACATGGCTGATTAAGTGTGAAGCACTGGAATTTGTTTTGTGGCCGTACACTTCAGTGTTCTTGATATGTTTGGCGTAGTTTGAAAAACTGTAAACCTCATTCTTGACTTTCTGAATCATATGATATATTACAGTAAGAGTGAACACCTGCTGAAATTCCATTTACTTCCATAATGCACACCCATTCTTTCAAGCAAGCCAGCCTTGTAAGTCTTTTCCTGTATTCTTTTACTAAATACTGCCAAACAAATTGGATGCTTGACAATAGAACATTTTTAATCTGAAAAAATTGTAGTTTTGCATTCCCTCTGGAAACGGAATTCACATATTGAAGTTACATGGAAGCATACATGCCTTTAATGTTTTAATTTGGTTTGCAATGTGAAATCTACTGTACCTATAACTTGACTATACATATAGCATACTTGATTCTGACAGTACTTTTGAGCTACTATAATAAAGCATTATAATTTTCCAGTATTTATTTGCTGGCGTGCTTTCGTATTATCCAGTACAGATTTAAAGAGCAGCCTTTGATAACTTACTGAATGTCAGAGTAGTCTATGCATGAGAGAAGACAACTGCCTTCTCAACAAATTTCTGGTTCACATTTTAGTAAGCAACATTATGACTGTCCTGCAAGGTAACACTGACAGTAGCACTTTGCTAAGCTACTAACCAGTCAACAAGCTTTGAGGTGTACATTAGAAGGTTCTTGACTTAATACATTGGAACATTTCTTGGGCAATGTAACTTTGAATAGAACATGTTCCCATGATCTGTGTTCATGCATTGGTTATACTTTGACTTCATATCAATAGTATTTACTGCTTAAGGAAAAATGATTCAAAAGGCTGAGCTCTTCAAATAATCAGGAAATAATAATATTAAAGAAGTAATCTGAGGCCACATATTTTCTGTATTGGATTGAAGGAGAAGATGAATGTGTCAGATGTATCTATGGATATATTGTACTTTTGTTTCAAAGTATTATTTCCTTGACTGTGGCAAAAACAAACCAAGCAACTCTGTTTTCTCACAGCTCCCAAGCCTGTGAAGAGTACCACCACAAAATGTCCTTAAAAAATCTTGAAGGGACTATAGGGAGGCACTGTATCTGTGGTAATAACTTCAGATTTAAATGTTGCCCTATCTTGGGAGTCACTTAAGACAGCTTATTTAGTAATAAAATATGTGTGGTCATGCAGCTTACAGCCTGTCTCTTAACTGAACCAATATGTAAGGTGAATATCATAAACACAAAAATAAATTTGCCTGTTCCTTTCAGGGTGGAGGTTAGAAAAAGAAAGCTTGGCAGCTAGTTCAGAGAAGACTGAAATGTCTTTGAAAAAACCACAGTTTCTGTAATCCTAGTTAATAGTTAATAGAAACTCCAGGTTTGATATTAACTTTTTCAGGAATTTAACCTTTATTTATGTTTTAAAGCCCTGCAGTGTCTTGATGTTGCCAAGAGTGAATAACCTGTGATCTGTTGAGTTTATTTCCCTTGAACTGTGAGCACCATAAGCTAAACATTCTTGTACTTAACCTAGTGGCTGTTTCCTAAATAGGCTTAGTAAATGAGTACTAGATGATGTTCTTCTAAAGCACATTAGGTGGAAGACATAATAAAGGTAGAAGATGATTTTTCAGCTGTTTTTTCAGTCCAGTTAGACTAATGTTTGTCATTTAAGAGAGGGATTTGAAATAGCCATCTGTAAGCTCGTATGTAAGTGGAAGCTATTTCTTGCAAAATTTGGACAATACTGTTTAGAAGTTTCACTGCTAAAGTGTTAGTGTAATGCCATTAGTTGTCATGGTGCAGTTAGGTTTTTTGAACAGGATCTTTGAGTAGAAACTTATAGTTTATTTGGGGTTTTTTGTTTGTTTGTTGTTCAGTTGGTTGGTATTGCTCTCTCTTTGTTAAAGTCTTTGCCTCAAGCAGAGCAATCTCTTTTCCCTCACCCACCACCCTGCTTTGAGCATAATCTGACCTATTGGTTCCTAGTGATACATCCATGATGGTTTTGCTCCAGCAGTTCCTGGAATTCCTGGAAAGCAAACCTGTATTTATCTCCCTTTCTTGGACAGGGAGCTGGGTCTTTGCATAATATTTTTTCTTGCTTATTGTTGCATTGCTTGCTTGCCTTCCACAAACTTCCACAGACTCACCCCACCTTTTAAATTAACAGTCATCCAAAAACCTTTCAATTCACAAGCCTGTTCCCGCTCTAGTTCTCTGTTCTTTGAGAAATACTTTCTATTATTAGTTGCAAATATATAAAGATTAGTTAACTGCTCATATTTTGCATGTTTTATAAATCTAATTTACCTGGATTGTGATAGTAGCTGTTTACACTTATGTCTACAGAGGGTGATTTATGATTTGATGTTATTTTCTGAAACTGTTTTCTGATCACTTCATACCGCAGGAAATTTAGGTGATCTGATCTTCTCATTCTAATAAAATGAAGATGATTATTTATTAACATATGACACTTACTAAGTTATTACTGCAATATGCCAGAGCTTTTTTCCTTTTCTAAAAACATGATTTGCATTGTAGGCGTGTGTCTTTCTTTCTCTGAGACTCTTCTAACTCAAATAATTTCTTTTATCTCTTGATAATTTTTTGAGTCTCCTGCCTAAGAGATTATGATTCTAGTTATTTTTGCTTCAGGAAAAGCTTCTTAGATTTTAGTTATGCATCCAGGCTATTATCTATCTACTACTTATATATGGATCACATTTGAAAACTGGTGCATTCTATTGTCTGTAAAAGGAGCTGACAACTTTGTTACCTCTAAAAGCATAAAAAATAGGTGAAGTAAGTCCCTCCTTAATGAATTTCCATTTTGGTGCCTAACTCATTTATTTTCACTAAGATAATTAAATAACAGAGGAAATGGTCAAGTCTTTGTTAAAAGAAGGAATCTGATACATGTTTGTGAAATCCTTTATAAAAGTAATAGAAAGTGGCAGGATATTTAAGAAGTATTTGTTAAGGACTGAAATTTTCAATTTTACTGCTTTTTAGGAATTTTTTTGTTATCTGAAGCTGCCTTAAAAAGTCTTGTGTGTGTCCTGGTGTTATGATCTCAGCTATTATTTTATATTTTGATTGTGAGGAAAAATCAGCCAAAACTCATAGGCATCACATGAATTTACAAAAATAACAGGCTTATGATTTAAGCAAGTTACAAATATTTATTTCGGGGAAAGGAGACAATAACACCACCTTTAAAAGAAAAAAAACAAGTTTACAAGAGGAGAAATTTTACATAAATTAGTCACTTTGGGGAGGGAGTTGTCAAGGAAATTAAAACAAGAGAGCAATTAAGTTTTATCACCGTCCCCTGGCCTTGGTCTCCGGCTGGAGGGGAGGGGCGTAGGTGTTCCTGCTTGGCTGCTGTTCTCCAATTTTTTAATTTTTTTTTTTTCTCTGCTGATGCTGTCCCGTAGCTGAAGCCAATGGGGTGTGAGAAGGCGGTGGGGAGGCCGGGGTTGGGGGGGGGGGTTGGTGGAGGAAAGAGACAGACAGCGTCTTCTCCTTTTCTCTTTTTTACACAGCAAAAAGGGGTTCTGTCTTTTCACAAATCACTGGCACACAGACTTGCCAAAGATGACACACAGATTCGCCATCCCAAGAACTTCTCTTTTAATTATTGTGATCTTTCAGTCCTTGTTACCTTGCTAAATTTAGTATCTTGGTCTTAACAGCATACCAGGAGGTGACCTGCTTAGCGATCTCATCTTCAGGTGCCTGGCAGGCATGATACAAAACAGAAGCTAGTTAAGTTTGGGGTAAAAATCTGGTAATTGAGAATATGTCTGATATTTTAAAAGAGTAGGAAAAATACTGATTTGAGAGACATATTTCATAATTTCAAAGTGTTTACTTCACCTGACACAAGCAGAAAAATGCCAGAAGATTGCCAAATGCACCCCTATTTAAGAGCATAACTGACAATAATCCAAACAGCCAATAGCAAACTGGTCTGATGGCAACACTAGCACCAAATCTTAGTGGGAGAGCCTAGAGCACATTAATAGAGATAAAGCCTAGTCAATTGTTGGGGAAACAGTTCAGAAATATACAGATTGTGAGCAATCCTGACTTACTTCAATTTAGGCCACATTGGGTTAATGGTTATTGAGGCCTAGTTAGAGGTTTTCTGAAAATGAGCTAATGGGAAAGAGATAACTTAATTGGCAACAGAAGAGGAAAATAATTATGTGAGAAGAGTGGTTCCATGAGAATGGAATGTGTAATTGGAATACAAAGCCACCTGCATGATAAGATGGTGTAAACAAGGCTTCTCTATATAAGTGAGTGCAAGTTGTTAATAAACGATTTCATACAATCATATTGATGTGCACGTGGAATCCTTAAGCCTCTGCAGACTGTTTTCCCACAGTCAATTATTTTTTAATTCTTAATAGAGAGTATACAGTCTTGCATAGCAAATTTAATTTTGCTAGTGATGGAGATTACAAGTTTATTTTATAATGTATGCCAGGTTTTGACTGATGAAGATGGGATATTTGGATAGCAGATTTAGGTAAAATGACAATAGACTTAGTGCTTTTGTTTTTCATGGATATCATGAAAGTTATTATGGAGTCACAGATATTGCTGAAAATGGTGAGTACAATAGGCTTTTTATGACATTTAATTTAGTAAAATCTGATAAAATTATTCTCAGATAATGTCAGGAATTGTTTAATTGATTAAGAACTGCCTAGGCATAAGGAATGTAGGCATAAGGAAATAATGGAGATACTTTATGGTTTAAGTACTAGATTCTCCTATCAACCAGTGTTTTCCTTGAAGATGTGAAAATAAATATAAAAATCACTGTCAGCACCACTAAACCACCGTCAGCCATCTTTTCCAGACTGTTTAATAATAATAGAAGCAACAGTGCAGGTTGAAAATTAATTTGAAAGTGGTCACTTTGAAGTTATATGTCTGAAAACAAGATATGTAGGTAATGTAAAAAGAACAAAAAGAGGGGAGAAAGACTGTGCTCTGGAAAACTACAGCTCTGTAAAAGGTTACTCCCACAGTGAAATAGGCTTCCTGACATTATGCTGAGGCAAAGAGCTGATGTGGTTCTTGAAGGTCTAAATTGGAGGTTGTTACATAAAATCAGCTGATGCATCTGGTGTGACCTACACTCTGTACTGACTGACACTGAAACATTGCAGTTTTTGCAGCTTTTGTAAAACTAGCTGACGCAAGGTGAGTATTTGGAATTATTTCCTTAAACTCAGTTTGCATTACTTTAGTCTTTCCCATTTATGAGAGACAAGAACAGGGGGTCACTTGATTATCTTGTGGGCCGTATTCACACAAAGAAATACTTAAAAGGAGCAAAGAGTTGAGTTAGGCAGACAGTAATGATTCAGTGGACAGAAGATGGAGCTGGATATGTGTAATATATATATATAGAGAGAGAGTATATATATATACATAGGTAATATATATATACACTATATTTTTTTTTTCTTTTTTTATGTTGAGAGTACAGAATGCTGGGAATATGATGAATTTTAACTCTTCCTTGTGTCTTCAGAGTAAGATCTTTCTTTGGGATACTTAATCAAACCCAGGTCATTGTACTCAGGGCAGAGTGAGCAGAGGGGGAGCGTAATGACTTGTGATGTGTGAGAGACTGGACAAAAACTCAGAGCTCCTCAGTTTTTGCATGCTATGCATTTTCACATATGAGTCACATCTGCTTAAACTCATTAGTTTAAATTAATGACTTGTTATTTAGGAGGTAATGCAAATATCCCTCTATTGATTCTTTAAGCAAGTAAAGAAAACACCATTGTTACTTTTGCTCTTCAACCAAACACTGAAATATAGGCAAGGAGGGGCCATTTTTTGAGTTGCTAGGTCACATCTGCTTCTGGGGATAATGAAAATCATCTTTGCCCCACTACTCTGGTCAGGGAGGGTAGGGTATGTCTGTGGTGTGCTGCCGTTACTTTGGCAGTTGAGATTGAAAGAAAAAATAAGATACACATAAATGTGATCTGGTGGCTGGTATGATTTATAGTAATACGGTCATTGTTGCTTAATCATCTAAGTAGGTATTTTTAAATGCAAATCTTAGTCTTCTCTTTTTTTAAGCTGTGATTATGTGCTGCTGAACTAATCATATTTGTAAGCTATTAGCAATGATTCCTGAGCTTGCCTGCTGAAGAGAGGATGGATGGACTGACCTTGACACTTAGAGACAGACTCCAAAGGTGAATAAAAAGCACAATGTAATACATTTACATGTTTGCAAATCTTTATTTTTTTTTCTTGTTTAACCTGAGTGCTTATTCTTGTGAGGATCTGGCCTGGTACATGAGTAGTATTTGCTGTATGATCTCAAAGGTTTTATGCAGTGCTAGCTTTTAAATATAATCTCAAATAAAACAGTCATTCTGCATCTTGTAGTTAATTTTGTATTCAAATACTGGGGAGAGGATGAGTAGCAAGATTGTTAGTCTCTTATTTGTTAAAATGACTTGCAGTATATTCACTTCCTTGTTGCAAGATTATTGAAGAATAATATGTCCTTCTGATGTCAAATTTTATGAAAATTATTTAGGGGTCCTGCAAAAAAAATTCCTTTTCTCCTCAATAGTTATTTAATGTTTTATGTATCAGTTTAGATGCTTGGTAATTTATAACCCAGCAGAGGTCAGCCTTGTGATACATTGCAAAACATGCTCAAAGAAAAAGAGTAGAGACAAAGCTGCTATTATAAACACCTTTGGAATTTTGTTTTATAAAATACAGTCCTCCAAATTAGAGTTGCTGTGATACTACTGTGTTTTAGCTGGGTCTACAGCTTAAATATCTCAATATCTAACTTCTCAATATGTAATAGGATTGTGTATAATTTTGTAAAATTGTTAAAAATTGTCTCCAATGTTACTGTTGTAAATACCTAGAATACCTAAAAATACCTACTTGCTAGTTTGATTAGATAAAGATATTGTCTTTCCAGAGCTGGTTATGCTCAAGAGCAAACTCATGGAACTGTCTGAATGCTACATGCTTCAGATTCAAAATGATGTCTTGAAGTAGTGTGTATGTGGAACACTAGTGACTAGGGAAAGGCAGGAGGATAGAAAGGTGGGGAAAAATAGGCGAGTATTTTGTAACTTCCTTCTAAGAATCTTTAGGAAAAAAAGGTATTCTTACCTTTCCATAATAGGTGATTCTTTTTCCTGTGTGATGCTTGAAAAGGTGAAAGATGGGGAGTGGAAGGAAATCAGTCTGGTTCCCTATACCAGATCCAAAGCAGAAATGGTTTGTTCACTATGTGAAACGCTACTCCTGTACACTTATGTACAACAATGCTAAAATGATCAGTTGTGATTTGTTTGATGCTAATAAAAATTACTCTAATTGTATCTCAAGCTGATGATTTAGATTACAATCTTCATTAAGAATAGTGGCAGTGCTTCTTAAGCTGGCTAACTGCCTGATCCGGAAGTTCACCCTCAACTGGTTAACTTGACATCATCTACTGTAATTTCTTAGCTATGCTTAAGGACAATCTTACATGTATTTGAGCTAGCTTTGAAGGTGTTTTATTCAGTAAGGCAGTAGAACTGAATATGCAGCAACAGCATTGTCAAGGCAGACTGTGTCTTCTAGAATAAAACATTTAAATGAGTTGAGCATGACATTGTGAACTCATGACATTTGGAATTCAATCAGTTTGTTTTCTCAACTTTGCAAAGATGTTTTACACCTTTATTACTGCTTTTATTTTATACTCTGGAGTTGCTTTTCAGACATTAAAGACACACTGTGATAAGAGCAATATTCTGAGGTTTTGGAGCAGGTAATAAAAACTTACTCTGTTTCTGGCAGCATCAAGGCTGTAAGTATAAATTAGCCTCAGGAACAGAGACTGTGTTTTCTATTCTTGATTTTGGTTTAAAACTTTCTCCTTTTTTCTTAATTTGCCTTCAAGAAGGCAAGATCATCTTTGAGTAACAGCAACTACCATGTTTATCTTTTGCAAAAGAGCCAAATGAACCACCCAAAACCTGCCAGACAGACCTTTATCTTAGAAAATTTTTCTCTGATTAGAGAATGAAAATAAGGACTTTGTTAAATGGAAGCCTTTCCAGAAACGGAAGCCTTTATTAATGTGCTGTGACCCAAATGCTATAACATATTTTTTTGATGTATTATTAAGGATGCTTAATATTTATTATTTCCTGGACAACAGGAAAGACAAGGTATTAAGACAAAAAAACCCAATTTAATGTTTATCAGCCACAGTGTATGTTGTTCTTGTTCCTGTCCACTTTATTGAAATAAAAAAAGTGTTGAGCACTTTAGGCATCCTCTTGCCCTAATAGTATGTGCTTATGTAATGAGGCCCTAACCTGATGATCTGCAAAAGAAAAGATACTGTGAATTAATGTTGCTTGAGTAACTATCATTTTATGGTGCTTCCTAGTTTTTGAGTACTTTGCTCTGTTGTCCTAAGAGTTTCTTATTCAAAAGCATGTTTTGTCCCTAGCTCAGTGGCTATAGTTGTGCCAGCACCGGGCACTTCATTTGTTTCATAGAAACTGGAGCTTTGTGAGCAACTCTTCAGCTTAATAAGCCTTCCTCTAACCAAGATAAGTGAAACTAAGTGCAGAGACAAGTGCTCTAAATTGAATTATTGTGGGTCCAAGTGTGCTGAAACAAATAATCTCAACCGAACTTAGACTACCTAAGAGGAAAATCAATGGGTCACTTCCACTGCTGCCCAGCACACCTCCTTTTGAGAACACAGAGAAAAATGCCTGGACTGGTTTTGACACAGAAGCCTGCTTCTCAAGGTGTCAGTCAGGAATGTAAGCACTACTTAGAGCCACTATCCTCTTCAGACATCTGCATCTATAAAGGGTCTGCATCCATAAAGGGTGCATAAACATAGCTCATCCCTAAAATTACCTCAAGCACATCATTCAGATGCATGGGAATACATTGCACTGCTTAGGTTACTCTGTGTTTGTCTTAAATGTTGTCTCAATGACTGGATAAAAGTATGCATAAGTAACACTGTGGTACTATTCTAAACTTAGTGTTATCTTAACACATTGCACAAGAACATCATGCAAGTTTGGCAGAAGGAATTAAATTGTTGAGGCTACTACAAAAAGAGGATAGGGCAAAAAAAATAAATACCTAGAGAAATGTGATCATATTTTTGGACAAAATCAAGGGGTAATGTTATTGGAATGAGGTGGAAATGTTTCTGGCTGTCAAGATGTCTGTTACAGCCATGTGAGAATTGTCTGGCACTGGTAGTTCTTAATGTGGTTTCATTCAGCTTTATACACAAACTTGTAAACAACAGAAATTAAAATAATGTAGAAAGGGTAATAAAAAAGATTCCATAACAAGACTAGCTTAGTCCAGTATTCTCTTAATGAAAATTGAGCAAAGACAGGACTTGGAAAGTAGACATGGCTACCTGCCAGTAGTTAGGCGTTTACCAGGGAGGGGAAAAGCCTGATATCTTCTATTTCTTTTCGTAGATCATTTTGAAGGCTTGCAGTTGGCTGAGTTGTTCTACTGATAACATATTTCTATCTTTGCCAAAATTTAATATAAATCTGTAGGAGAGAAAAGGTGTCCAACAGTTCTCTGTGAAGAAATGTTGAAAGCTAACGTGCTTAGGAGTCAGGAAAGGATCTTTCAGACAACTTTTTAAAGAGAACTGTTAATTTGCAATAAACAATAATAAAACCATGTAGTGTTCTGTGTTTGGAAAATCCCTTCCAAGTTTACTTGAAGACAGAAATAGAAATGCCACTAAGCATCTTCAGAAGTAAATCTAGAGCTATGAATGGCTCTGAATAACCTTTTAAGATGAGAGCCATGTCTCCACTGTTGCAGCCTTGCTATGGTCTTGCCAGTACCACATGCATTTCCTTATCTAAAGAAGACAAAGTGAATTGAAAAAATAAAATATCATCAAGAATGCTTTTAGTCTTGGTATTTCCCTCTCTATAGATTGCAGACAACATTCTCTGTTCACAGTGTTTTGTTGCAGTTAAAATTGTGGTTAACTGCTCTGGGCTTCAAGCGAGAGACTGACAGTGTTGTGGTTTAGGCCCACTATGAAAGACTTGTTGAGACAGGGGACAGGGAGGGTTCACTCATCATTTATGGTCACAGGCAAAACTGACTTGATGTGAAGAAAAAAACCCCCAGTTTATTACCAGTCAAATCAGAGCAGAATAAAGAGAAAAAAACAAATCATAAAACACCTTCCCCTCACCTCTTCCCAAGCTCAAGTTTATTCCCAATATCTATTTCCTTCCTGCCAGGGACACAGGCAGATGGAGGGGTGGGTTTACAGTCATTTAATCACATATTGTTTCTGCCACTCTTTCTTCCTCAGGGGAAGGGCTCCTTACATTATTCTGCTCCAGCATGGGGTTTGTCCCACTGGAGGCAATCCTTCATGAACTTCTCCAGTATGAGTCCCTCCCACATGCTGCATTTCTTCACAAACTGCTCCAGCATGGATCCTTCCCACAAGGCATCATCCTTCAGAAAAATCTGCCCCAGAGTGGTCTTCCCACAGTGTCACAGCTTTCTTTGAACGCATCCACGTGCTTTAGTGTGAGGTCCTCCATGGCCTGTAGGTCCATATCTGCTCCACTGTGGTACTTCATGGACAACAGGGAGACAGCCTGCCTCACCATGGTCTTCACCACAGGTTGCAGGGGAATATTTGCTCTGGTGCCTGGAGCACCTCCTCCTGCTCCTCTGACCTTGTTATCTTCATAGGTGTTCCTCTCACACCCATTTCCTCTCTCCACCGAAGGTACTGCATCAGTTTCTATTTCCCTTCTTGAATATGTTAATTGCAAATATGCATGCACCATCACTGACAGGCTTGGCCTCAGCCAGAGGCAGGTCTGACTTGGAGGTGGGGAAGTTTCTAGCATCCTCTCACAATAGCCACTCCTGTAACCCCTTTCCTACTACCAAAGCCCTTCCACAGACACCCAACACAGATCAGCTTCTGTATCTGCACTGCCTACATGAGCATCTCAGCTCTTCGATTTTGGACCCTATTTTAGGACTTTTCAAGTAGTAGGACTTATATTTCTTCAGATTGCCTTAGAAGTTTAAGAGGTAATAAATGTAATCTTGGTTTCGCAAAGTTATTTTTTATTATATTCTTGCGAGTTACAAGCTGGCAAGCTAAATTTAGAACTTTGTCAGCTTTATTTTCAGAGTTGTCTCCTGGAGGCTGTGGGGAGCCTGTGGGCATGTTTTTCTCTTATTCCACAGCTCCCTTAAAAAAAGATACGGAGAACATTATAGGCTACCATTATCTGCCATGTAGATAATTCAAGGCATGTTCCTGGAATCAGAACTGGGGTGTTATATTATTCATTCCAAAACCTCAAAAGTTTTGAGACCTGTAATTGTAACTGGTGATTGATTACATATGCTTGTAAACAACAGAAATCAATCTAGCTTATAACTGCCTTTTTTTTTCAGGGAATGTGTGAGAATGAAATTTATTACAGGTAGGAGTTCCAATTATATGATGTAACATTCTAATTTCATTTTTCTAATGAAAAAATATCAGTAGAACAATCTATATGATACACTAATGCTTTAGTAATTCTTTGAAGTATGCTATATTATTACTAAAACTGGTGTAACTGTCAGCATTGCAGGGTTTTCTTCCTTTATTTTTCACACACCCTATTGGACCTTCTCTTTCTCCCTCAGACCTTGATGCTTCTCTCAGTGAATCTATTTTGTTGCCTGTTCTTTGTGAGGATCATAGAAACCTTTTGATACTTCCTGCAGTTCTAGTCTGTTAGATGCTGCTGAAACAACTTGTGTTTGGGGTTTTGGTTTTTTTGTATCTTCTTTGATACAAAGAACAGCTTTGTATCAAAGCTGTTTGTATGAGCAGCTTTGAAGATGCTGTTCCCCTTCTTAAGGGCCACTGTATCTTTGGGGCCTTGTACGGTGATACAGGGCTATGAAAACAATATTTTTCGTGCTCTGCATGCTGTCCTGACACTGTAGGAAGCTCTTCAGATGCACTGCCCTAGATGGTAAAGAAGCATAATGTTTTTTTTATTTTCCAGACACACACTGCTAGTGATGCTCAAAATGTCTCACATTAATAATCCTTTGGGTTTTCACCGAGACATTTGTTTTCCTTTGCTTGGACCAGTTTCCCATGAATGTCACTGTACAGGCACCATGCTGCAATTGCCTTTGCAGGGCTGCCAACCCTCCCCTATGTGCCAAACCTGTGCCACACCCCTTGGAAAGCACTAAACCATGTTTCCAGGTTCTGTTTCTGACTGCTTTTCTTTTCCATCAATAGGTAAGCTTTTCAGCAGAGCTTTACACCAGTGAGATTCATACTCTAGGATAATATCCAGGTTTCAAAACTCGTGTATCACCTACATTTTTTTAGCATCAACCTTAGTGTGCAACACATCTCTCCTTGTCGCAAGTCTAGTATTCCCTTGGTATCCCATGGATTCTTTGCCTCCCCATCTTAAAAGTCAGAACTGTCTTTCCTTCTCTGACTACAAATTGTTGAATTCTCAGCCTTCCTGTTTTTCTGTGAACATTTTTGGTTTTAGTGGCTTTATTTTTTTATACCTGTTTCCTAACTGCTGCCCTGTTTAAGTCCTTTCTTGTCAAGTAGACTTAGGAATCCAGAAAAGCTGTCATAGGTAAGGACTATCATGTTTACACAGTAAAACCTGGATACTTTCCACAAACAGACAAAAAACTTAATCTGGCTTGCAGCATTTCAGCAGTACATCAGAATTTGCTTTGTAGATGTAGCCTTAGAAACTTAGTATGGTGAATTAAATGTTTATGTTTTGTTTGTTGGTTGGTTGATTTTGGTTTTGGTTTTTTTCTTAAATTATATATTTAAAAAGTGGCCATAGTATTTGGCGTTTTAAATAAATGGCTTCGTTACTCTTAGCTCAGGGGCTGGGCATAGGTTGGCACAGTTAAGCACACCTGTGACTTCTTGACAAGTCAACCATATCTACAGGACATGTGAATCTATTTAAAAGTCTAGATCTTACTTTTTTTCCTGTGTGTCACGGTTTAACACTGGCCCGGCAATTAAACCGAATAACAGACGCTCTCTATTAATCTCTCTCTCTCCCCCCTGATAAAGAAAGGAGAGAGAATAAGGGAGAGAGACTTATGGGTTGGAAACTAAACTACACAACTTTAATGAAACAGTAATGATAAATGGGAAAAATTACTAAATATATACAAATATACAGGAAAATTGATACCATGTTCCTTCCCCCCTTTTCCCCCAATAACTCTCATGTCACCACCAAGGCTGCAGGGCAGCCCTGGGAAAGTCCAGGCTGGACTCCTGGAGTCGGCAGCAGTCGGGAACTGGAGGCAGGAACACAAAGATATGGGCTGGCACGGATCACGACCACAGGCAGATGAACGGACGGAATCCTTCCAGGATGCCGGGTGAAGGAAGGGAAGCAGGAAAGGCAGGAAGGGCAGGCAGCTGGAAGCTGGAAGCATGAAGCATGGCTTGGCCCTCGTGATGCCTCAAATTTATACTGAGTATGACGTATATGGGATGGAATACTCTGTTTGGTCAATTCTGGCATCTATCTTGTCCGTTCCTCCCCAAAGAAGGGCTGCAGGTGGGACCTCTTTCTTCCTTCTGGAGGGTAAAAGTTTTCCTCAGCGCTGAGCAGTGTCCTTGGCTCAGTTTGATTTTTGAAACAATTTGAAACAGTTTGATTTTTCAGAACAAAAGATGAGAATGGCTGAAGACAGGAAGGATATATTATCTAGGCTTTTGAACAATGTGTTCCAACTTTCAGTAACTTTCATTGTGGTAGATAGTGGATTAAAAAGTAGTATAAATTCTGCATTTAATTTAAATGTTCAGTTTGCATGGTCAGATTAGTAAGGATTCTATCTAGTCCCACAGATACTGTGGGTATTGTAGCTAAAGTGCATGAAGCACTTCCTAACAGTAGTTGAGTGGCATTCTGCATACTGTATGTGTTTATTTTTAAGAAGGCTACGGTAACCTTCTTCTGTTTTTTCTTGCTACTATACAAAGCAGGCCACAAAAAGAGGATTGACCATTTCAGTGATCACTAAAAGTGATGTTTTGGTAATATAAGATAATTAACATTAATTTTAAAAGTATTACATTTTTCCTCATATTAAGACTGAAGATTTTATAGTATCCTGTATCTGTATGTATGCAGCCTGTATCTGCATGTATCTTGCCTCTGTTAGGTGAAACAGTAAGGAACCAGTTTTTGGTAGATAAGCTTCACAGCTTATGTATGTATCTTCATGATATGTTAATTTCCGTCACTTTATATAGTTCTCCAGTATGGAAGGCTGACCCTGGCCATATGCCAGGTGCCACTAAGCTGGTCTGCGACTCCCCTTCCCAGCTGGACAAAGGATCAAGACAAGGACAGGGAGATCACTCAGCAATAATCTTCATGGGCAAAAAAGACTTGTCTGTGGGAATTAATTTGATTTCTCACAATTCAGAGTAGGATAATACGAAAAAAAAACCCAAATCTTAAAAAAAACGTCTTTCCTAAGCCCTCCCTTCTTCCTAGACTCAACTTCTGAGTTCTCTACCTCCTCCCAAGCGGCACAGAGGGGATGGAAAATGAGGACTGCGATCAGTCTGTCATATGTCTCTGTTGCTTCTTCCTCCTCGGCAGAAGGACTTCTCACATTCTTCTCCTCCAGTGTGGGATCCTCCACACAGAAGACAGTTCTTGATGAACTTCTCCAACTTTTCCCACAGGTAGCAGTTCTTCATGAACTATTCCAGCCTTGATCCTTTTCATGGGTCCTGCAGGAATAGACTGCTCCAGTGTGGGTCCCCCACAGCATCACATATTCTGCCAGCAAACCTACTCCAAGCATGGGCTACTCTCCACAGGTCCTATCAGGAACCTGCTCCAATGTGGTCTCTCTACAGCCTCCTTTAAAGGCACATCCACCTGCTCTGGTGTGAGGTACTCCATGGGCTGCAGGTGGATATCTGCTCCACCATTAACCCACATGGGATGCAGGGGGACAGCCAACCTCACCATGGTGTTTACCACAGCAGCATCTCTGCTCCAGTGCCTAGAGCACCTCCTCCCCCTCTTTCTCCACTGACCTTTGTGTTTGCAGAGTTGTTTCTCACTTATTCTCACTCCTCCCTCCATCTGATATTGCACAGCTGATTTGTCCCCTTCTTCATACTGTTATCCCAGAAGGGCTACCACTGTCACTGATGGGCTCAGCCTTGGCCATTGGTGGGTCCACCTTGGGGCCAGCTGGCAATGGCTCTGTCAGATATCGAGGAAAATTCTAAGCAGCTTCTCATAGAAACCACTTCTGTTGTCCCACCACTACCAAAAATTTGCCAGGCAAACCAAATACATCTAGAAACCCTAGGCTGCCTAATAGACAACTTTAAGGCTTTGGGTTGCTTGCAATTTTATGCAGAGCCTGATTTTTAGCCTCTTACTTCTTCGATTCAGTGATTACTTTGAGTATGTGAATGACAGCTAAAGTAATTTGCTGAATTACCTTTTAATCTTGGGCACGAATATATTTTCAGCCTGGAAGTCAGGTCATTTTATGTTGCCAATACAAAAATTGTCTCCATTATTCTTAATTCTTTAGGTATGAAATGGGTTGAGAGGAATATCTCAGTATGCAATGATTAAAAAAAAAATCCAAAATATTATTGCCATTGGAATGACTTAGGAAAATAACGATTTCTTCCTCATCTACAACTATAAGAGTACTTCAAGGAAACACAACATCATTAAATTAGATGCATAGTTTGTCTTCTAGAACGTGTGCTTCAGAGATGTGGCATTAGCATAATGAGGAGCAATTTCACATGAGTTTGTCTCATCATATGAAGGTTAAAGATTTGCATAAAGAAATGGTAACAACTCCAGATGTTTGTTTTTTTTTTTTAAAGAACGTTGTTTTTGGTTTTTTTTTTTTGAATGGAGAGATGCCATCTTAAAGAGGTCAGTTGAATACATGGTCCTAAAGACCAAAGATTATTGTAAGCAGTACCTGATTCCTAAAAAACAGCTTAGCTTTTTTTAATGAATGTGAGTTTGATTTTATGATCTTGAATGGATTTGGATGCCTTAATTACGTGAAACTGAATGGGATTTCATCATGCCTATCCACTTGTTTACTACTTAACCTCCAATAAGAGTGTGAACTTAAATTCCAATAATAAGGAATTCTTTCACTCATTCCACCCTATAAAGGTCAAATAGTGCCTGCTTTTTTGATGCCTGCTGCCAAATAGCTTATAATGCATTTAGATATGAAACAGGGGTAATGGTTTAGCACCAGACATAGACAATGGTCTCCCTTACTCCTAAAACTTCAGATTTCATTTAGAGCCTGTTTACACAGATGTCGTGAAAAATAATTTTTCCTACTGAACCTGTGCTCAACGGTCAAATTTTCGTTCTATATGACAATAAAACAAAACTAGGCATTCTTCTGTCTCTCAAATGGGATGAACAGATTTCAGTTCCAACAATGATGTGAGTTAATCTCAGATAATATAACACTTCTGCAGGATTTTAGCAAGTGTGCTGTCTCTAAAAATGAGCAACACTGAATCTGGGAACTTAATATATCTTTTAATTCCATAACCTTTAAAAACAAAACTGTTTGCTTGGATGGCTGAAAAACTGATATCACAAGGAACACAACTATAAAGTCTGCTGCCTTCCCTGCCAAAACAATTTATGCTAACTGGAAAAAATACAAAATTACTGACTGTCCACTTAAAGTACTGAAAACTATTAACTACTGAAAGATCAGATTCAGGAACAACAATAAAAATAATTCTATAGTTTTTACATCACTCAATCCAAGCTTAAAAAGGGAAATAAAGGGAATTACTGAGAGTGACCTTCAGCTGAAAGGAAAAGTCCTTGTGTCAATGATTCATATTTCTGGTCTTCTGTATACACTGAAAATTCTCAGAAATTTTACAATGCGGTAATAGGCTTTTCTATTATTTTATTACTAACAGAGACAGTGAAGGCTTTCACCCTCTGAAATAAAAAGACAGTGAGACTAGACAATGCTAGGAGCCTCTTTCAGTTCTACACAGAATGAGACCAGGTACGAGAGGAGATGGCTGTCTAGCAGATAGGACGCTTGCTATCAGTACAGGATATATATACCAATTTACTGTAAACAGTTGGTGGTGTAGCCATGTAGAGTACATTGTAAGGGCTTCCACATGAGAAATGAATAAACAGACCAGCAATCTTCAGCCTGGAGAACAGATGATAGAGAACTAAAATTAATGAGAAAGGGAGACGAACTGGTTATTAGTGGCATTTTTAAAATAAAAAACCTTCAGGTGAACCCAAGGCAGAGGTATAATGTTTAGCATATAGTTGTGATAGGCTGTGTGGTTAAAGTGTGGACTTCTTTCTAGAAATCTGTTATAAATGCGGAAGGCTTATGTGGGTTCAAATTGTCACAGAACATGCCTTCTAGCCCTTTCACAACCTTTGTTGCCCTCCTTCGGAAGCATTCAAGGACCGTCACATCCTTCTTAATTTGCAGGGCCCAGAACTGCACAAAATATTCAAGATGATAACATTTGTGAATTTATTAGAACTTCATTATGAATACAGAATGATATGGCCTCTGTTTTGAATAAGGGTAAGAGAACACAGGATCTTCAAGTGTCCATTCCAAACTTTTTGTATTTTTTATAGAGTGGGAAACCTCTGACTGGAAAAGGCTGTGGCAGGTCTATATCTAGACGGTGAAGAGACTGTGACTTTAAAGAAGGACCAATTGGGCATAAATGTGACTTAAACAACTCAGATTCCAGATCAAGCTACAGCTTGATATGAGCAGAGCAGCAGAGAAGAGGGTAAACGCTGGAGCCAGCAAGGTTTTCCTTGTCACAGGCTTATACAATATTACTGTGGTTTAGAGATGACACTGATAGTTCTTAAAAAACTATTTCAAACTATTTCATGTTCTTAAGACAGTTTCGGTTGCCATTTTGCAAGCAAAAACATGACCTGCTATACTTGGTTGCTTAATATTTCCCACCAGAAAGAAAACTCCCTCTTAAGGCTTTTTTGCCTTTGTTTACAATAGTTGTTTGAGAAAAACAATATAAAGACTGAAAGAACTGTTTTCTTTAGGGCGCTTTTTTTTTTTTTTTAATCTAGTCAAATCCTATCCAAACTATTGAACTACCAGAATTTTTTTCTGAGAAGAAAGAAAAACACAATGTACTAAAATAACTGCATGTATGAACACAGCTGGGCTCATGCTGCTGCTGCCAGAGTGACAGCTGCTGCATCACTAGGAACACCTGAGAGTGCCAAAAGGGGTGAGAGGAAGACAGGGGCAAGAGTCCAGCCCTGCATAGATCCATCATGACCATTGAACTTGTGGGGCTTTCAAAAAAGGTAAAGTGTAGGATGGCATTGTTTTCTTTTCTCCTTTGACACTGTAGCTTTAATTTCTCTCTGGCAGCCTTAGGCTTCTCCTCTCTCTCTGTGACTTGGTAGGGGTCTCACAAGTGCTTCACCCCTAACCTTGTGTTCCCGCAACCAGCTCCCTTCGGCCTCTGACTCTAGGAGCCCAGTCTGGGACTTTCCCAAGGCTGCTCTGCAGGAATAATACTGGGGGAGAGTGCAATAGTGGCTTTTTATATATTTGGTTTTTTTCCATCATTGCTTTATTAAAGCTGTGTAGTTTAGTTTCCAACTTGTCTCTCCCTTATTCTCTCTTATTTCCCTTTCTGGTAAGGGAGAAGAGTTAACAGAGGGCATCTGTCATTCATTTAGTTGCCTGCTCAGAGCTAAACCTTGACATATAACTAGCTGCTAGTACAGTAGCTATCTATTCTCAAAGGATTCCAAATTTTCTTAGTCCTGGAACTGAATGCATCAATTTTGAGTGCAACTGTATAGCTGTCATCTTTAAACATTCTAGTACTTAGGTTCTCAATGCAAACATATTCTTCTAATACAATCAGACTTTCCTAGGAGCAAGAAAATGAAAGCTTTGCAGGGCTTCCCCAGCTGAGTAAGGCTTATTAACACAACTGCTAACACATAGGTGCAAAGTGTTGAACTTCAGTTGTCTGTATTCTTAGCAGAAGGTTTATCTGATCAGAAGACTATAATTTCTTTTAAGACATACTGTCTTAGGGTTTTGGAGACAGTTTTATCATTCCTGATAATTGCTATGAAGGAGTCCTTTCTTATGAAAACTGATTCTCTAGATCATGGAGCTTCTCTTCTGTCTCTCCATCTGAAAATCTTGACTCCATGAGAGAGTGGCTATGCACATGGGAAAGCATTTTTTATGTTTGTTTCCTGTGGTCCTCTCCCTTAGATCAAGCTTCTAGTGTATCTGAAAGGGTCTATAAATTCTCCTGTATCTCCCTGGTTACTGAGACTCCTGATGATGTCCCCAAATCCCCTGCTGATTCTGGAATAATTCTATTACCCTTCTCCCTTCATGGAACAGCCCATTTGGGTGAAGTGATTTGCCTTGGCTTCAGCCTTTCCTTAGTCTAGATGCAGTTCTGCTTTCCAGAGAGCTAGTGTGTTTTAACAGTCATTGCTAGTATGGGACATAAGTAATACAACTTATGATAGCATAAAGTTGATTTTATGTATGCCTGATGCTCAGTCATGCAGTACGAGTTTAAATAACCTCATAAGTAGTTTGTAAGCTGTAACTCATTGCAATAGTGATGGAGATGGGTTTGTTTTTTTTCCCTTCTCCAAAAATCTGCTGTGCAGGTTCTCTGTTTCTTCAGCTTGTTTTTTGCAGCCAAAATGTAACCTTAATTAATGTAACCTTAACTAAAGGTTGCTCTTGTTTACTGTAAGCAGGAGATTGAAATTCTTTTACATATAACTCATTATATAGTTGCATGCTGGATTAGGTTCTTCTGCTTCTGACATAGAATTTGTATTAATGGATCATATGTCCCATTCCTTGCATATTTTCCATATACTTTTGTGCATTGTTCAGAAGAGTTCCTTCCAAAACTATCATACAGAGTGCAATTATCTTTTATGGTCCAGTATTTGTTGGCACAGCTGCTGTGTAACATAAAATCAGCAGCTGGAGGTGTGAACAACTTGTTTATTAATAGTATGTTTGTCTATACCCCAAGACATGAAATAAAAAGGGCTTGTGTTATCAGAGAAACCTTATTCTTCATGTAAGGTTCACCAGCAGATTATACAGGCTGATTAGTCTGATGAATAAACTAATTTCAGAATTAGTCAGAATTTCTCTTTTAGTCTGCCTGCAGATCTCTACTTAGTTTGTAGCTTCTATTTTCAGTGCTGTCCTAGGATGCAGAATTCCCTCCAGTTATCAGAGTTATAACTGCATTGTGCTTTTCTTTCCATGTAATCTGTGTGTGTGCATTGCAAGGGTGATTTTTGAGATACTGCTTATGTAGTTAGCACATACAGACAAATCGGTAATAATTACTCATGTATGAGGTTCATGGATTGCAAGTAATCCTAGGAAAGCCAAGTAAAATACATTCTGCAGGATTAAGTAAATCTGTAGATGTTTCTGCTCATATATACCTAGTCGTCTACCTACTAGACACACTTGAAACTGCAGAAATAGAAAAATGTGAAACCTAAGGGATCAACATCATAATTTACAATGGGGCTGAAAGTGTATTGAGAAAATTGAAATACAGTGGAATGTAAATTAATCTTCTATTCTTCTTTTGGACAATCTAACTGCCACAGACAGGATTAGCCCTTATTTCACAGGTCCCAACTTAGCTAATAAGAGGAAGGAAATAGTCCCTACTTTCGATTTCCCAGGCTGAGGCTACCTCACTCATACGCAGGCTATGCTTTCCACTTCCAAACAGTTAAACATTTTGAGTTTATTATACCCAGACACTTTGATGTATGAAAAGGTGTTTCCCCTTCAGTTTGCCAGGAAGACTGGCAGGTCTTACCTCCTGGCAGGTAAATGATGAAGTCACTACGTTTTCGTTTTAGGATGAATGCTATAGTGTTTTAAAAGTCTTCAGCTAACAAAAGTATTTCAGCTACTGACAAAGAGAAATCATTTGTGGGTGAATGAATTAAGAAAATTGTAATTGGTATGAGTATACATTACTTTAAGGTTGCTGTCTTTATTAGTAAATGTAAAACTGATGACCATGCGTCAGATCCACATACATAATAAATCAGAGTTTCGAAACAAGAGGTTTGAACAGGAATAACTAGTTACATGCAGAAAACCCCTATTATGGAGATGAATAATATAACAAGGCAGGAAAAAAATGAAATGTCAAAGATATGGTATCTTGAGAACTGAAAGATTAACTGTATTGCTTTATCTCAGATATTCCAGTTATTCAGCGAGGGCTTTTCTTGACTGTGGATTTTGTTTCAGTAAATTACTTGGGTTTACATTTAGCTACAGTAAACTGGTAATATAATACTGTCCAGAGTTATACAGCACATAAGGCGATAGACACAATTATGGTACTGCAGTGAAATTTATTTTCAAGATATGGGATGTGGGAATATGGCTAGTGGAAATAATAGGAGCTAATGCTCTTTGTGATCTTGAGAAGGAAAACCTGAGTCTGTCACTCTTTAGGAGTGTAGCTGAGAGTTGTGGTAGGTTTCTTGATTGAGTGAGCACCTTCACATTTGAAGTATGGAAGTTATAAAAAGAAGCAGAGGTTGTAAGGACATTTTTGGCAGGTGAAAAAGCATTCTCTCTCACACCTGCAGAGCCTGTAATGTTCTCCATGGATGGCAGAGTAAAAGGGAAGACTGTGAGTCCTATTTTGTGGAGAAAGGCAGCACCCTACTTAACTTAGTCTTAAAAAAACTGCTTAGCATGTGTACATATGTATTAGTCTAGCCATTTCATTAGCAAATGCTCTTATTTGCATGATGCTATTCATTAGTCATCATTGATAGAAACAAGCTGGCAACTGTATTATTTTCCTTATATTATTGCAGAAAGAAGATGAGGCTGGAATTTACAGGGTTTCCTTTTTTAATTTGGATATGTGGCTTGCAAAGGTAATGAACTCAAGTTCCAAGTCAGTGAAGCCACTGTGTTTCTTCCTATTATTTGTCAAAGAGAACCTGGTTTGGTGGCAAGGTTGCCAATGAATATAGATAACTCAAGTTTTTTTATGTATCCCATCGGTATGATTGTAATATTTTCAAATTTCTAGGGTAAATTGTATAATATTACCCATATTTTAAATATATTTTATATGTTATTGTAATGTACTCTATCATTCCATTAGCACTTCTGGTTAGCAAATGCTCTTCTTTGCCAGTGGCTACTCTTTACCTTCCTCTTGTGGAACTGTAGAATCTTCAAAAAAAATTATTCCTTTTTGCTGTTGCTCAAAAATCTGTGGAACATTAATTTCTTCTAATTAATGGAAACACTGTAACTGAATATCACTTTGAGTATTTTATAAAACATTGATTTTCAGCACAATAGTTTTATTGCTTTTGCATAATAATTTTTCATCAAGAACCATTTAAAAGGATGCCGTGGTGAAACAGCTCATTATCATTACATGTAGTGATATATTGGAGACCTGGGGAGAAGACTGCAAAGAAGGTATGCAAAAAGACCTGGTTTATGAGATTAAAGGCTTCTGTTTCTCTGTTTCAATTAATGATGCCCAACAGAACAACATGGTCCATATGGTCATCTGTAGCTACTAACTCTGTTCTGGGAAAGTATCTAAAGCTGCAAAATATCTGTAGAAGTTTTTGAATATGGGTGTTATGACAGCATGTAGGGGAGCAAGTTTTATAAAATACATTTTACCAGAGAGATTTCAGAAATTGTTAAGGCGTGGATTACAAGAACAAGGAGAAAAGAGAAGGCAAGTGAAGAATAACTGTATGTAAAAATAATTCAAAGATAAAGCAACCAAGGCTACTTGATTTCCATCCTTGTAAAATTCATGCTACCTCACTTCAAAATATCTAACTCTTCATTAAATATTACCAGGATTTATGTATAAACAGCCTATCAGCTCTTTAAAAAAACCCTGTAGCTCTGTTTGTATTCAAGTGGTTTTTTTACTACTTTTTAAATTAAATAGACATTAACAATATGGAGGATTTAATGGGCATATGTACAGGAAGACAGTTATGTAAGGTCAAGCTTTCTTATCTTGTCAGATTCCTACTTGTTTTTCATGAGATGAAACTATAAATGTTATAATTTTTACAAAATTAATCAGAATTGAAAAGAAAATGTTTTCTGTTATTCTGAAGTGTTTCAGAAAAGCTATTTAGCAGCACCACATCAGTGTGGTGGTGTCAAAACCAGGAATTTCCCAGGAAGGATAACTTTTGCTTCGTATGCTCTGCTGTATAAATACTGGCCTGTTCCAGACTGTTTAAAGCTGGTTTGGTTTCTTTTTTCCTGTTATTAATTGAAGACAAGATTTCTTGTTCCTGTTTTTATCTCTCTGTTAAATTATGGCCTTTTAAATCCTAAACCCTAAAACTATGCAGATGGCTTTCCAGGAAGGGCCTCTCGTTAATGCATTGAAGAGCCACCTGTGATCTGGAAAAAAAAAAAAAAGCAAAAATTACTCCAAGTTTTATGGAAGGATATTTCACATTAAGCAGTAATATGTTAAATCAAAAGCAGGAGAACACTGAAACAATTGCACGGGAAATATAAATCCAGTTTGCATAGCTTTCTGTGAATAATGTGAAAAAAGACACTCTTGAGGAGACTGGTACTCTTATGTTTCAGCCAATACTACAAATGTTTGACTACAATCATTTCACTCCAATGGAAGATTTGCCTGTTTGTTAAAATTTATTACATTGTTTCAACAGTGAAACTGTGATTCTTCTTTCCTTTTTCTCTTGTTTTCCCCCCTCTGCATACAGAAAGCAACCCTAGATAAGCAGATTAATATGTGGGATAGCTCCTCTTCATTGCTCCGTGCAGCACTTCCAGCTTTCACAGCCAGTTGGACTTGTTAGGAGGAACTAAATGATTGGTTGTTTCCTGAGCTCCGTTTCATAAATTATTGCCCAGCATGCATGAGCATGATTCCTAATGTTGCAGCAATCCAGAGGCCTGACAGTTCCAGACCTTATGTGTGTTTCTTCCTACTTGTTTTATGATATTGCATTGGAATTTCCTGCCTTAGATAGTTTGCTATTGCATCTTCAGGACTCTGTGAGTAATTCTGACTTTTTCAACTCTGTTAATTACATATTGTAAACAAGATTGCTTGTGCTTAGGAAGTAGTTTGCTAGAAGCTAACATTTGATATTCTGTGCTGTATGAAATCAGGTGCAGTTAACTTTGTAACTCTGCTCTTGCCGTGGTTAAAATAGCTTCATACTGTTTCATGTGGTAAGTACATTTGGGGATCACTCATTTCTGAAATGGACTGGGATTTATCCCTATATTTTTTGTTCTTCTACAATAAAATATATAGAGGCTGCATTACACGTCATTTGTGCCTAATGAAGACATGTGGCATGTCTTACATTTTTACACAATTTGTATATTGTATACTAGCAAATGCAGTAGAACTATTGAAGAAATGTACACAATTCTCAACTCTCAGGATAATAATGAACCCTCTGTCCTTTCACATTCTCATATGTATCTTCTCTAAATAAGAATAGATATAACAGTAAAAAGCAGGACAGCATTAACATGGAGCATTTGAAACAACTGCAAGGCTTAACTAACCCTTTACCCCACCCCCTTTTTTTTTAAATGGTACTATGATGCATTCCTTAATTTGTAGAGGTTTTTGTAGCAAGTGAAATAGCAGCATTTTAGAGTTCACACATTCAAAAACCAGCTCCACTCACAGTGAATCAGAAGTCAGTGGGAAATGTTCTTCAGGATTTGTGGTTTAATCAGATGGAATTATCACAGTGACACCCCTTATTGGTTTTCAGTGATTGTCAATGTTACCCATGCACAACTGAGGTTTACAACAATAGAGCAACAGGTAGAAATCAGAAAGCTACTACATCTTCCTAATGAATTCTACAAGGTCATAGTCATTGCTATAAATTCATTACTTCGTGTTTTTCACATTTGTTGTTTTTCCACTGGAAACAATTTCATTGAGCATTTATGGGTAGATAGCTCAGGTTACAACAAGAAGTACATGCTTTCTCCTTGCAGGATATAAGCCTCTGCTTTTTCTTGTTAGCTTTCCTTCTTGAAGTCATAGGTTTTCAGATAGTTTTGTGATTGTAAAAATAAAACAGTATTCATACACTGACTTGCTTTTTCTAATAAATATTATACCTTCTGGGGATATAAAATGCCCTTGCAAAATTTCTGTAAGAATCTTTTACTGGAAGAATTTCTTTTTTGAACATGTAATATAAAATAGAAACATAATTTTAGCAGTATGCTTCCTTTATTGTAACATCATTTTTTTTTCATGCACTGGATGACCGCATTTTTGACTTCTAAAATAATAATAATAAAAAGCTATTGATTTTATGGTTAACATTGCAGAAATTCAGTTCCTTTTGTATGAGTGGCCATATGCTTACTGATTTTCCTTTTGTGAGTAGTGTGCTTGTGTATTACTGCAATCGGTGAGTTATGCATAGTGTCCTATGGTGAACACAGTACTACTGTTTGCACATCTTACGTTGCTATGCATAGAATCATGTAAGATTGAAGTGGCCTTCACAAATAGAAAGTCAAAACAATGGCGTTAGTGTATAAAGTATTTTTATTAGATGTGGGTCAGCAAAATCATCTGTTTAGTTCCTCTAAATGCCTTAATTAAGTTAAACAAAAATTGGTTTGCTCACACAGGTAATATTTGAGATATCATTTGTCCACTTTACCTTGGTGGTTAGTTATAGTAAATGGGTATGCTGCTATATATATAATATAAGCCTAAACCACAATTAAATTAATTTGACTGAGATGGTAGGCATTCAGTGAGGCACTGAATTATGGTATGAACTGCTAGTTTCTGTACGATTTCTGAAATAAGAAATCCAAAGTATTTCTCTTAGATGTGAAAGGGTGGTTTCAGCATAGTTTCTCTGATGTATGTGTAGCACAAGGAAATAACTTGGTGAGATATTAAACTTGGAGAATGTGGTATTGTGGCCTGAACAGCCATGTGACATGTCATGTTTCATTTGAAAGAAAATTATCTCTGCTCAGATAGTTTTTTTTTAAATCTAATGAGGTTATTTAGCTCTGAACGTTGCTGCTTTTCCTGTGCTAAACAAAAAAATAGATGATATGGAAAAACACAAGTCTAACTGAGCGTCCTATGGCACTGTGTTTACTGTGATCTTAAAGGACTCAATGTGAGTACATGCACTGTTTCAATACTAATGCTATGTTTCCAGGAACTGAATACAGGATTCTATATATGATATTTGAAATCTAACATGCCTCCAGCAGTGCCTCCAGGCTGGATCAAAGTCCTGTTGTGCTGAGTGCTGTTCAAACAAGTAGTAAAAGCCAGTCCCTGCCTCTACAAGATTATAAACTAAACAGGATGTTAGGCAAAGGATGGAAATACACACAATTTAAACATTACCTTGGGCAAGTCAGAGCAGATCAGCAGCCAAAGAAGGAATGAAATCCTGGAATATGCCTGCAATATGCTGTTGTGTTAGATATTTGCAGTGAAGAGTGAATGTCCATGTAAGGACACGTATTTGATGCCAGTTAAAGTATAGGTTCATTGTGCCAAGGCTAGTTAGTGTGGTATTAGCTTATTCTGAATGTTTTACTGCTTCTTGGACAAATGTTACCCTAGTTCATAGCTCAGTGACTCCTTGACTATATTGATATTACTTGAAAGAACATTTTGTCTCCATTTTCCCAGTTTTTTAGTAGAGAGTCTCATATTTGCATTCTTGTTCCAAACATGCCAGAGGCTTTTTTCTGTAATTCCAAGAGAGCTTAGCTTTGCAGGAAAGGCAGCCCAACTTGCAGCTTCAGCTTTTATATAGAACCTACGTTGAGTGCTACCACCAGAATGTACTTGTGCTTGACCAAAGGCAACAAAATTAATGTGTTTTTCTGCTTAGAGGTAAGATTGACATATAACGAATGCTTTACATAATTTGGAAGTACTTACTAAAGAACTAAAATTCTCTTTAAACTTGTAGGTGTAATGCTCTGCTAATGAATCTGCAATGTTAGTACAGGCAACCACATCAGCAACATAATTTATACAAAAGTTCCAATTTGTTTTGGAAAGTATTTTTGGTAAATATTTTGCTTACAGATATTGAAATTGTATCTGCTCAGTACAGTACCAGGGTACTGGTTGCAGGCATGTCTTGCTTTCTACCTGTGTTCCAGTCTCTGGATGGGCAGTTTCCTTTTCCTTTTTTTCCTTTTTCCTTTTCCCGTTATCCTTTTCCCGTTTTGTTTTGGTTTGTTTTGTTTTTCTTCTTTGTTTCTTTTTTTTTCTTTTCTCTTTATCTTTTCCTTTTCACTAGGGAGGAATTTTGCTTTCTCCTTGGCTGGCTAATTATTAGCACTTAAAATAGTCTTAGGGAAAAGAAATAAAAATACAATCACATCAGTACAGTATCAAATTATAGCCTCTCAAAACAGCATAAACACCTATCTGAGCTATCTGTGTGTTCTGGTAGATTACTCGTAAGAGCAAAAGGTATGGAGTGTGTGGAGCAGAGAGAAAATAATCTAGAAGAAAAAACCTAGTTCCAATCATACTTGGAGACAGGAGAAAACCAAAAGGCAATGTTGAAGCTAAAATTAGCTGTTCAAATTAATATCTTCAAGCTATCTTGAAAATGTTTGGTCTATACTCTTATACAAAGTGTCTGACACAATTTGGCCCACAGGTAAAACAAAGAACACTCTCCAGGGTGTTATTATTAATGAAGCAGATTTCAGCTTGCTCATGTAGGTTTGTCTTTGCAGTCACGTTCTGTAAAAGTTTTTCAGTCATTGACCTGGCACTAAAATGTTCATCAAAGATGCATGTGTGGATATTCATAACTGGTGAGCATTTACATTTGTATATATGCAGAAAAGGACTTAAACAAAATGATACTGATGTATCATTTAAACAAAATGATACAAAATGATGTATTTTCAGGATCATGGACAGGATTGCTTTGCATTTTTGTATCATGATGACTGCATCTGAATTTTGTGCATCTGAAAAAGTAACATGGTGGTTCTGTGTTCTGGATGTATTTAAATTTTCAGGCAGTAACACAAATATTCTCTTCAAGTAGCATAGCTCCTGGATCATGTACAGCAAACACACTGTTACTTCAGGGGCTTTCTGGAACTTGCTGTTCTCAGGATGAGAAATGATGGTGTCTTTTGCATTAAATAATTTGCTAGCAATTTTTCCCTGTCACGGTGATTTTGAGAGCTAGCAAAGCTCAGCTTTGCTGTAGGCTGGAATCTAAATTACAGCCCATGGGTAGCCTGTCAGTTTTCTTGATACACCGTATCATAAGTATGATCTCATTTATTCTCTCCAGTTCAGCCAAACCAAGGCAGACCAAAACTTTTTTTAATTTTTATGGTTGGAGGCCCTTAAGTAAGGACTGCAAGGACATAATTTGTAGGTTGCCAAACTAAAAAAAGAAAATTATTCTAGTTCATTAATGGTTTTGAAAATGTGGAAGAAGAAATAAAAACTTATTGTTCCATTATATGTATGGAATTAATTGTGCACATTTTATTTATTTGTTTACTTTTAAGGTGTGGATGACAAATTTTTCTTCATACTGGATGTATGTTTGTAAGTGGTTTGAGGGCAAGTTAAGTCCTGGAGTGGAAGAAGGTGAAAGGTGGCTTTTTGACCTTTGACAGAAGAGGATGGAGAAAAAGGACTCTGCTGTATAAGATGAACAGGCAAAGCTTGAAAGAAATTTTATACTCAGTCTTAGTGGAAAACCAGAATTTTGAGAACATGAGATAAGCCTGCCATTAAAAATGATTAATCAAATCTGTGTTTGTCCATGGCTGTAGTTATCCCCAAAAGCTCTCCTATACCTTAAGCATTCTAGCTACTATTTAAAAAATTGCAGCTGATTACAGCACTCCTACACTGAGTTTCAATATGTTATTAAAAGAGTTTCCAGGAATAGCTGGATTTCCCTGTGTTCCAACCTTTTTGAAAATGCAATTAAAGAAGGTTTTGCATTCTATCTTGGGGTTTTGAAAATGTAGGCCCTTACTTAATACTAAACTGCTTATTGTAGTTATTTTCACAGTACTAAAAAGTGGTGTTTTTTATGAGATTATATACCCTCAGGACAGATTTAGTGTGTGGTTGTACATGTATAAAGATTTACAAGAAAAACTGAAAATTGAATTTTGGTCATGGTGATTTTGCTTGCTGTTTTTAAATCCTAAATATAACATTTCACGCAACCTGTATATATAAAAAAATAGAATTACTATTTTTTAAATCAACTTTTAGCAGTTAAGAAGTTGAAATATAGTTCGTGTATTTTTTATGTTATATTCTATGTTTCTCATCCTCCATCAGCTCTTTGAGATCTGAGCACTGATGTGAAGAGTTTTAGATTTGCTAATTTACAGCCAAAGAGTCTGCATTGATACCTATCCTTCTGCTCCTTCTTTCCAGTCTCAAAAGTAAAGTGACATAGAACAGAAGATATATTTGTATGAGAGATATTTTCTACATATCTGACATAAAATTATTTAATGAGTACGTATTTGTGTGTACAAGCCATCATTTAGATAGAGAAAACCATAAAATGCAAATTATACATGAAACCACACTTAAAAATTAAATTGAGGTCTGGATTTTTAGTATTTGCCCCTTTCAGAAGCTGCATACTACATGCAGCTTCAGGGCAGCTCATACAGAAATTTGAACATGTGTGGCTCATCTAATTTAACAGCTGGTAAGATCTGTGGTGTCCCAGGCATTTTTGATGCTACGAGGTGTCTGGCACAAATCTGTACGTCCACCTATCTTTGACCATTAAAATGAATGGCATTGCTTCTGTATAAAACTTTCTATCAGTACACTGTCCTTGGACTTCAGGGATATAAAATCTGCTATTTGCCTCTGTTGTTTCCATGTAAATGCTTCCTATCAAGATATTTAATTATGAAGAGAATGAAATGCTGTAAATCACTAGCCTTTTTTATAATAGACTCCTGCATAGTGGATATAGCACCGCATGTGTATATTAAAGTAAACAAAACAATTAGTTAAGACCTGAAAAGGCCATTTATCAGTCTGCTGTACATCATTATTAATGTATATAATAGTATGTATAAATCAATTTTAATAACGCCCACAACATTAATATATAATATTTAATAATATATAATGTATAATGTATAATGTATAATTATAATATATAATATATGTAATATATTATATATTTTATATAACATATAATATATAATATATGTTATATAACATATAATATATAATATACAGTATACAACATATAACATATATATAGTAATATGTAATATGTAATGTGTAATGTGTAATGTGTAATATATAATATATAATATATAATATACACCAGTCAATATACATATATAACATATATCAATCATTTGTTAGTATCAATATGCTAATGTCCAGCTAATTGACATTGTGGATTTTTTTTTCATTCAGTCATAAACTTCTCTATTCAAAAAACATCTGTTGCCCCAAATAATCTGTTCAAGTTTATTTTGGATGAAGCCAGATACCCCCAGTTACAAAAAAAAGTTTGAGAACAAAAATCCCAGTCATTACAGCCACTTCCTGAAGCTTTCTCACAGAAATAACACTAGAGCCCTTTATTCAACATTCAGATTGAACTGCCTAGCTGTGGGAATCCCAACATATAGGAGAACCCATGGGAAGAGATAGTAGCAATGCAAGTTGTGCAAAAGGTGCAACATGGATGGACTCAATGGCAGTCTTCCAACTACATTTTCGTGCAAGAGAAATAATTAAAAAAAAGTAGCACTAACAAAGACCTACATCAGTGTAATGGGGCTACATGGCCTTTTACGTTCAGGTTTGGAGTGCAATATGAGAATACAGCAATAGTAGAAGGACAAGAAAGGAAGTTTTCTGTATTGTGTTTATCAACATTTGTGGGTGAGCTTAGTAGGTAGGAGAAGAATATGGAAAAGGTATGAAATAATGTTTTCAGAAGCCATTACTTGAAAAGCCAGGAAATGTCTACTTTTTCAGCTCAAACCTCAAGAGGTTTGAAGGTGATGCATTATGGCCTGAAGAATTGGCTTTTCTAGAGGTCTACAGTAGCTTTTTTCTGAAGTGCTACGCTTATGTGCTGTTTTAACAAAAGCAGAATTACTTACTTGTGGCTATTATTTCCTGTAGCTTCAGCTAGTGACTGTTATTTCAGTCTCTTACTAAATCTTACTGAAGCTTAAGAGAAAAATAACACCTTCAAGGTCTCTTATTAATGTGTGAAAAAATCACTGTAAATATTTTTCAGCACTGGCTAAGAGTGTAAGGTTTTTAATATAAACCCTAGTTTTAGCTACTCTTGGTTCATCTAAACTAATCAGAGCATTACTTTAAAAATTTCCCTTTTCACTGATGCTTTTAATTTTCAGATTTTGTGGCAGAGATAACATGGTTTCTGCTTGCAGAGATATTAAGCCATATACCCTGTGTGTTTTATTAGTGTTAAGATAGCCTATTCTCAACCCCCCCCGCCAACCTTCCAAAAAAACCCCAAAAACAACCCAACAAAACACTTATTTTCTGCTGTGCTTGTTCTCCTTGGAATCTGACTTTTTATTATCTTTCCTGATCACAATTTGCTGCAAGTAGGCCATTAGAAGTTATAACTGTGGTTTCCTGATGCTAAGCAAAATACACGTTGCTGCAGTTTTTTGGTTTTGTTTTTTTGTTTTGTTTTGTGGTGCGGTGTTTTTGGTTTTTTGTTTTTTTTGACTGGTAGCTGGATGAAGTTCACTATGAACTTGAGGTTATGCACCCACCTATGTTATGCAGCTCTGGGTCCCATGGAAAGAAAGCATTTCAGGCTTCATTTATTTGTTTATCATTCCACTCCACATAACTATCTCCCTAATGGAAAGTATCTAAAATGATGTTGAAATTATGCTTTCTTGCAGAAAATTTCCTGCAGGTGAATTTTTTGTAGTACGAAATGTAATACATCCAGTCTGCTCTGTAGTCTGGCAGAGCAAACAAGCCAGCCTGGGACAGTAAAGGGTGGAGGGAAACAAATCTAGTGAAGTCTTGCCTGTTGATACTGGTAATAGTAACACCAAGTGCAACCCCTCAGTACTGTTCCAGATACCATGTTTTGTCCCACTGAGGCACAGGGGGTCCTATGCCAAGAAATACTTGCCATTCCCCTTTGGAGGTCAGTGGTCAAGGGCTCAAACTTGCAACCCCAGCCACCTTCTGCCTTGCTTTCAGGAGTACAGGTCTGTCCGCTGTGCTTACTCATCCTGCTACCACGTTGTGTTTTGTCTCGGTAACTTAGCCTGCTTCCTACAGCAGCTGACCAGCTTCCTGGTCGGCTTTCTGCACGCTGGGGCAGGCAGTTCCTCCATGGGGAAGCTAAGAACAGTTTTCTGAAGAAAACCCTACAGGTAAGAGCAACTATTCTCTTGTAATTCTTGTTATTCTCAGTTCAGGAGACTGTGTGTGCTTTCCCTCTCTGGGACGTATTCTGGGTGGGATGTACACTGGCTAGGACGCCTGCTGGGTCCTTTTTGCAGGGGTTTGCGTGCTTGGGCTGCGATAGCTTTGGGTAAAGGCTGCAGATACCCTGCGTGACCGCAGGAGTGTGGCTCTAGGCCAATCCCCTTCCTTAGCTGCTTTGCTTACAAGAGACTTGGGAGTTCTGTGGGCAAATAGATTTAAGAAAACTTCGAGGCAGGAGATCTGGAAGCCCATCGAGTCATTTACATTTGGGATACATCAAGATGGAACAAAGAAACAGCACAAAACATTTTGAAGTATACAAGAATTTAAGCTAATGTATTTAAGTGGAGTTACCTGCTTGAAATTAGGCACTACTGTAGTCCCTTGCTGTCTCGCTTTAGTAATGCATTTTAGAGATTTACAGGGAAGAGTTTGAAAAATGCCACTTTCACTCTCTTTTGCAGCTTGCACAATTTTCATATAAAGATTCTAGTTTTTGCTGTTGATCATAAGGATGATCCATGGGTAGCCTAGTGTTCAGGGACTTCTTTTCAGCAGTTTGTATTTGCTTAGTTTTTAAAAAATATCTTTACAATCTCACATATCTGACAATCCAATACTACACATGTACTTTAATTTAGATGAAGTTTACCTCTCATGTGGGTGAAACACCTGATGCTGCATTGGTTGACAGGCACATGTAATAAAAATTCCAAAATTCGTATGGATGATTCCTTAGGAAATCTGGAACAACATGATGATGTTGCTTGATAAAGGCAATCCATGAACAGACAGGCTGTAATAATAAAAGTATACACACATGAAATACCATCAGGTGAAATAAATCTGACTCTGAAGCTACTATTGAACAACTGAAATTTTCAGGTGCTACTTTGTGTGTATAGTCTTGCTGACATACACACTAAATATTGTAAAGTGTTCTATACTCCATAATAATCAGATATTCACCAGTGACTGAATTAAAGGACTGCTGAATTGAGAGGCAAATCAAATAGAATGACATTTTATAATAATTAGTTGGTTTTATTATTCCTGTTTTTTCCATAGTTGCTACTTAAACTCATTTTCTCACCATTCAGATTTGGAAGTAATCACCTGTCAAACAGTAATTTTAGAATTCCATTACATGTTTATCAGGAAAATTCACTGAAAGGACTCACATAAAACCATACAAATAATCAAATTGCAAATAGTCTATTTTAAAAACATCATAGTGTTAAAAGCATTTATAATATTAATATGTCCTCAAAATTACATTCTAACTTGATCATTTAAAAACCTCTAGAATTAAACAAAGCCAGTTTCATACTGAAACTTTACATGGCAAGAGATTTGAAGAAAGCAGAAATATAAAACAGCATTGGATTATGACATAAGCTGTGTAGCTGGTCCCCACCAATTTAGATTTGGATGTTTGGAATCAAAATCACAGATCACAGAAAATATGAAACTGTAGCAAAATTTTAGGACTACTGCTGCCAGTTTCTCCTGTGCAGTGAGAGAAGGGGAATGGATGTATGCAGCAGTTTCAGCTGTGCTTGCTGCCTTGAGGCAGTCCCCCTTAAGGGATGCTGGAATTCTGGGCTCATCTTCAGATTTTCAGAAGCCTGGAGAATCTTAGCCTGGAGAATATGTGCCTTTGGAGAGGCCTTATTATGGTCTTTCAATAAATAAAAGTGGCTTAGAAAGACAGATCTTTTTACCAGAGCTTGTAGTGACAAGGTACGGGCCAATGGTTTAAAGTGAAAGATGGTAGGTTTAGATTGGGTATAAGGAAGCATGAAATTCTTCACTGTGAAGGTGGTCAGCTACTGGCACAAGTTGTCCATGGAAGCTGCAGCTGCTCCATCCCTGGAAATATTCAAGGCCACGTGGATGGGTCTAGGAGCAGCCTGGTACAGTGAGAGGTGTCCCTGCACATGGCAGGAGAACTAGATGATCTTTAAGACCCCATCCAATGCAAACGATTCTGAGACTGATTATGATCTGAAGGTTATAGCTGTCTCTGTGTCTCCATTTATCTCTTTTCTCCCTGTACACCAATCCAGTCATCACTTGTAGGAGCCTCTTCTATATTTTTCTTTGCTAGTCTATGGTAGCTTTCCCCTCCTAGCTAACTAGCCATTTTGATTCCTGTTCCTACTTCCTTTTCTCTGTTTTTCCAACTTAACCTTTCAGTCTCAGTCTTTCTTTTGCTCACGCAAAATCAGAATTGATCTTGTAGTTCTGAGGAGACTTGTGGTTAATGAAACCTGTGTTTGCTTTGTAATTGGGATGTCAGTCCACTATGATTCTCCAGCTTTAGACATGATAGTGGTTTAACCTTTTCAGTCCCTGTGTACCCAGCATAAGATAGATGTGATACCTGCTGGAGTTGAGACAGGACAGAATATGATCACTCAATCCAAATCTTCTGAAAAATCAGCTCTAGAACTTGGTCCCTGTAGTGCATGTGTGAATTTTTTTTTCCCTCCCACATGTTTTATTATTTAGGAATATTTACAGGGATAGCTGAAAGAATATCTCTGATGTGCTTCATAAATCCAAATTTTCCTTTCATTGCTTTCTCCAGATTCACTGGATGCTGTGGCTAACCTTTGTCCCAGAAATTCAGTTTGAAGTAAATATCTGTTAAGGGAAATTCCAAATAAAAAATGAAGTTTGGCAGTATTTAGCAACAACCGTAAATATGAGAAAGTGTAAAGGGATTTTATCTGAGGTGTCACTGGAGGTTGGCTGGCAGGCCTTATCCCATGATCTTTGTGTAGTTATTTTTGTAAAGGATGACAACACGGATGTTAATTTCTTCAAAGTGGCAGGAAGTGATGCACCTGGCGCTGCTTGAAGATATGATAAGGCTAGGCTAGACAGTGGCCAGTTTCATGGTGAGGAACCGTGGCAGCTCTGGCAGTATTTGCTGCCTTACTTTCTCCTGTATCTGGGAGTCGGTTTACACAGCCACCCCTAGGCCAGAACAGGCGTGTTCTTGTTGTTATCTGACAAAGCCTATCTACATATCAGCATTAGTCTGTTTTGAGATGCAGCTGACCATCTGGACACTGAATTTTTAAAGGATTCTCTCCAAATCAGGTTTAGCATTCCCCTCTGCTTTTTATTCATCTGTTTTTAATTCTGTTTCTTGGGAAATATGTTGCTGATATGTATAGGACAGATTCTGTACAGCACAAAATTTTTCATCTTTAATACAAAGCTGTTTTAGAAAGCAAAATGTTATTATTTTTAATCTAAACATTGTTTTTAAGATTTGCTAGACAAGCTAAAATAAAAGTATTTCTCCCAACTTATATGTGAATTGATAAGCATTTTTGAAAGCTTTCCGCAAGCTTTTCAAAGGAAATGGTAGTTTTAAAATCAGGCCTGTGGGTTTAATATCAAACAGCAATTTTTTTAAGGAATTTTGCAAATATTATGTAAATTATTATTTTGTAAAAATCATGTAAATGTTATGTTAAGTACCATTAGTAAGGTACTTGGTTTTCTTAAAAAAAAAACACTAATAAAATCCAAAATAATACTTTCTATTTTGTGCTTCAATGCTGAGAGGATAGTAGAAGGAAACTGAATAGATAGTTTAGTTAAATTAAGACAAATTTAACAAGATAGTTCTCTAAATCCAGACTTCCCTTCCAAAGAAATGTTAGGAATGAATCTTCCTGCTGAAATGTATGTGAGAGATGCTGAAAGATGTTTTGAAATCCGTAGAGTTCTTTGAGTAGCTTAAGGGAGTATCTTTTCTGTTGAACAGCTGACTGATGCTTATGGCCTTAAAAAGTTAAATGTTGGAAAATTTTAAATCATAGTCTGTACAAAGAAATCTTCTGTTTCTTATTAATTACAACAGAGAGAATTACAGAATAGTTGTTTCTGGACAGCCCCTTTGGAGATAATTTAACCCACCCCCTTGCTCAAAGCAGAGTCAGCCAGAGCAGGTTGCCAGTCAAGCAACACATGAAGGTGCCTATCATAGCCTGTTTGCTTAGGGTAGACTTCCTTTTGTAGAAAAATGTTTTTCCAGATGATTTGTCTTCATGACAAGAAGATGAACTTGTGCATCTTTCACAAAAGGAACACAGGAAGATCTCAGGCTGTGGAAATAGGGCAGTTTGAAAATTCTTTTGAAAGTAAATTTGAAAAAATAGAATTGCCTCAAGGCTCACCCAGTTATCACAAACACATTGTCTTGAAAACAGCATGATGTCTACAAAATAAACAGTGTTTACAATAAGTAATAGTGAGTTTTGACTTGGTTCAGCAAAACCTGGTACAAACAGGAAAGAAAAAAAATATGTATCCAAGCTTATCCCCAAACAGTTTGTATAATAAAGGTTATTTTTTTTAAGGCATGTACCTGTAGAAAGAGAAAATTCATTATTAATTGACAAAAAAGATAAAAGTTCTACAGATCTTCATATGTATTTCTATAGTGGCAGTAAATACTTGGATATTTACCTATGGTGGAGTGTGAGTGCTGCCTGCCTTAGTTTGCTCTTTACTTTCATTCTTCTTCCTTTATCTAATGTTTGTGTATTTTACAGATGTTGGCATTTATAACTTTCAGGTTAATCTCAATGAACTCTTTGCCTAGATATTCGACTCTGCAAAAGAATGGGGATCTGAAGGTTGAAATGCTTGGAATAAATCTCTTGCACAGTAGCTGATAATGTAAATATATTAAAATATTACTTCTTTGATTACATTAAAAGTTACAGATATTTGGAATATGGTGTAGGGTAAAATAGAAAATCAAATAAAGAGCAACTGAGCAACATGATCTTTTTAGATGTTTTTTATTATGAAAAGAACATAACAGTTCAATCAAATCAATATCCTGTAAGAATGCCTCATGTCATCAGGTAGTGAATTAATCTATAAATACTTTGCAATGTCTGTGTCCCAACAGTCTTTTGCCACAACATTTTGGAGGATTTTTTTGTTTGTATGCAAGACCACTTCTCTCACTGCTGAGTGCTCCCTGTAGTGCTGTCATGATAATAGACATGATAGGATTGCTTCCCTGCATTGAGTGCTGATGTTCCCTTCCGTAGGACAGCCTCTACAACCTCTCTGGGCCATCCGTGCCTGTGTACAGTCACCATCACGGTAACAAAGTGTTTCCTGTGTTTCAGTTTGGGCCCATTGCCTCTTGTCGTGTCACTGGGAGGAGCCTAGTTCTGTCCCCTCTGCACCCTCTCTTCACATATTTGAACATCTTCATGAGATACCCTGGGCCTTCTCCAGGATGAACAGACCCAGATCTCTCAGCCTGTTGCCCTCTTCCTCTGGCAGGTACTCCTGTCTGTAAAATGCATTTACAGAAAGGACACATTGCTGGTTCATGCTCAAGGTGGTGAGTGTCCTCTAGGACACCCAGACCTCTGAAGACCTGAGAGGCCTCAGATGCAGACACACTGACTGAGGGCCTTGCAGGCTGCAGGGGCTCACTACCTGGGGGAGCCCTTGCAGGGTGCTGGTCGATAAAGCTTGGGAGTTGCCCAACAGTGTGAAGGGATGCTGTCCAGGGGCTGGGGATGCTGTTCAGGAGCTGTGAACATGTGTGAGACTCCTCATTGTCTGTCTTCAAGAAGGCCTCATGGTGGTGAAATGGGATGGGTCCCATTGAATGGAGGAGGAAACAATGGACTTGGAAAGTCCACATCTCTGCCTGCTGGCCTGTCTCTGAGTGCTCTGTGCAGTGCCATCATGAGGACAGGATTGGTCCTCTCCATTTCAAAAAAACTCACTATCGGGTTTAGTGCTCCAGTTCAGCTGAAGCTCAGAGTATACAGAGTTGCTGGCTTGTTTGGAAACTTGTTAGCTCTTGGGGACAGCTTGTTCAAATGCCTCTTTTTTTGAAATAATGTCTTTCTAACCACCATTGGTACCTACTTTCAAGTTCAAAATAGTTTTATTTCAAAACTATTACCCCAGAATGGAGTATGTTGGAAGGGTTCTCTGGAGGTCTTCTTGTTTCCTTTCCCTGCTCAAGCAGTGTGAGACAGAGCAGCTTGCTCAGGAGGTCCCAGGGCTGCCATGGCACGTGGACTAGCTGTCTCCAGGACCCACAGCTGTTCAGAGGTTTTGGACAGGCCTGTGATGATGCTTGGAGGCATCCAGGTGATTGCAAAGGCTACAGCACCATGGAGAATGGGTGGTGCAGCTGGGCAGGTGGTCACCTGTGGCCTGCTGGGTGGGAGGCAATGGAGGTCTCTGGGGCTGTGTCATCCCACCCCATTTACACCCAACTCTGCAGGCCCCTTCTCCCAGCAGCATGGCTGGTGTCACTGGTCCCCAGCCCAGGTGGTAGTGGTGGTATTCCGTGGCTATGGTCCTCCACCACTGAATGGCCAAGCCAACCATATACTCCTGGTAGTTATCATCCACACTCACTTGTGTGCGTGTGACTTGTGTAGGACAAGGTGGAAAGGCTTCCTGCACAGCAAGCAGGCAGCTCTTATGGTGGCCCACTGCCAGATGCAGCCAAATCTGAAGCTGTGGCAGCAAGTGTTGTCATAGGCTGCATCCTTCACCTCACCAAAGCAGATAGGGCACAGGCTGCCTAAAACAACCTCTCACCATCCTGCCCACTCAGTCCTAACAAGGCACCCTGATTCAGCTTCTCTAGGAGCTGTCACAGGAGAAGGACTCACACATAGTGTCCACTGGGAAACTACTAGAGTTCACAGAATTGCTGACATTGACAGGAGTCTGTGGAGGCCATCTTGTGAAGCCCAAATGCTCAAGCAGGTACTCCTAGACTGCATTGCCCAGGACCACATCCAAATAGTTTCCTAGTGTGCTCAAGGAAGGAGACTACACAAGCTGCCTAGACAACCTGTTCCAGCCCTCAGTCACCCTCACAATAAAAAACACTTGTATTTCAGATTGTGCCCATTGTTTCTTGTTCACTGGGAACTACTGGGAAACTCCTCTTCTCCAGATGGAACAGTCCCACCTATCTCAGCTTTTCCTACTCTGTGGGATGCTTATGTCAGTTCATCATCTTACTAGCCCCCCACTGGACTTTCTCCTGTATTTTCTTATTTATTTTGATTTGCTGTTTGACAAAGGTTCTTAAGCCCTTTTTTTAAAGGTAAGATATTTGAGGTTCTTATCAAATATCAAGCAACTGGAACAATAAGGGAAATCAAAATATTACCTCATTACCTAGTCAGATTTTTGGTAGAAATGAAGTGGAATAATGAAGTAAATTTTCTGAATGGTATGAATAGGATAACACAATTAAACAAGTGCCGATGTTGCAGTCTGTGATTATAATTGGAATAATTTCTTCCTCTTCTTTCCCATCTCTTCCAATCCTTAACATTACAGACTCAAGGAAACATACTTATTTGGTCTGTGCCAGAGGTAGGTCACAAGCTATCATTATTTTTAATAATTAATTTAAATTAGTCTTTAAAAGGTCACAACCTCCAGGATGCAATGAAGATTGTAATGGTGTGCTCCAATGCTTCCTATGAGTCCTCCAGAAGTGTGAAATTATCTCAGCTAGTATTTATTTAGCAACAAGACAACCTGTAGACGTGAAAAGAGAGTCTAATAGAACTGATAATTAGAGGAGCATTTTCCATTAGGTGGAAGATTCCATCAGGGAAAAAGTTAATTTTAACTCATATACAGGATATTGTTGTGAGTTAATTCTCAGTATTACATTTTGTAAATATGTTTAAATGGACAGTAAGGATTTTTGGCTGGAGGTAGCAATATTGATCCTGTTTGTATTTTATTGTAGGTTTCCCCCCCTCATTTTATTCTTGTCTGCTTCAAGAAGAAAAGCTAGCTAGAGTTTTTCCTTTTCCTGAAAGTTCAGATGAGATCTCCTCTCACTAACAGAAGCTGATGTGAAATAGATATACCAGAGAAGGGAAGTGTGTAGTTGCCCTTTTCTGTTAGAAGAATACTTCTGAAAAATACAGAAGCCTTTGGCTTGGGGGGAGCTTGTTTAAGGAGCATGTTCTGATTTGAGAGGTTACTCATTGCTAATCATTGCAATAAGAGTGAGACTGTAAGAAAACTTCATAGCATATAAATGAGTTAAACTCTGCTTTCTGTGGGCATAGTGGGTAACCCTCTTGAGAGTTTTTCCTCAAAACTGTCAAATGTAGATTTTGCTGCCTGGCACCAGCAGGCTCAAGGTCTTGCAGGCCCTGAGAAATGCATTGAATAGGGTTGAGAGGGGATTGCTATGTTTCTTCACTTGTTATGAAGATGCTTCTGAATTTACTCAAGTGCTCTCAGAACTAATTGGTTTTTTCCACTACTGCCTTTTGCTTAAAATGCACTGAGGAGAAAAAGCACTTCAAATATGCTAGATAGAGTAATCCCTAATTTCTCCTTCTTTTTAGGACTGCCTAGGTATTTAAACTTATATTTTGATATTACTGCACCCCTAGCTCATTCTTTGATACAACAAGTCTGAAATGTATCCTTCATGAATTTCCTGATTTCATGCTGGAACCTGGCTTTGAAGGCAGCTCTCATGCTACAGGCTGAAGAAGTGAGGTGAAAGCTAAGAAAAGCATGTGATATGTAACCAATGGGAGAAGAGCTAATGCTGCATAAATGAAAATTAAATAAATGTATTCTGTGGTGAGGTGAGATCCTCAAAATGAACAGCCTTTTTGTGGTGGCCCTGAGCTCCACAGTGTATAGAAATCCTGTATGGCAGAAACAAAGAGGAACTGATAGTGCATGCTGGAAATGTGATTACAAAGAGGTGACTCTGTTGACTGAGAATTGAATGTGGTTTTCAGCCTTCTGTAAAATGCAAATAAAATGGCAGTTGGTCCAGAAAGGAAAGTAATAGTCTATTTCTGACAAGAAAAAGGGTTAAAACACATCGGCACTATGTATTGTCTATATACTGTAAACATGCTATACATTTGTGCATGGGGTCTTCTTCAGATGCTGCCTCTAAAGATTTTGTACAAGTAATTGTGGTAAATAGCCAAAGGTGAGAATTCCAAGGTTGTGCTGCGCATCAGGCAGATGTACAAGGATTTGTCAGGTATGGCCTAAATAGATCTTGTGAATAACAGTGTAAATCTTCTAGTAGAAAATATCCAATACATTCAAACTTGATGAGAGCAGTTATGAAAGACATGGCATCAAGAAATTCAGGGATGCTTAACCTGGAAGCAGAAGTTAATGATACAGAGAACAATTTCAGTAAACAGTTCATAAGTAAGGCATTGAGTTTGACTTTCTAAAATGCAGTAAGGACCGTGTAAATGCAATTTAGACTTTTAGTAGTATGCCTAGAGGTACGGTATTATGAAGCTGAGAGGAAATAACTCTGTTATATACCCTTGCTATATACCCTATATAACTCTGCATATACCCTTGATGTAAAAAAAAGCCTTTATTTGTTTGTTTAGGTGGAGTTTCTTTTCCTTATTTTTTTTACCAATTCACTGTGAGGAAGTTGGAAACAAAAGTTTCAAGCTAATTGCAAGCTAGAAAACAAAGATGACACGAGCTAGTAGAGGCAATTTGGTTGCTAGCTTCAACGCTTTTAAAGAGAGAATGACTAAATGCACTAAAACATAGATGTGTAGTGTAACGAGGCAACCAGGTGCCACTAATTGCCAGGCAGTGAGCATGAGCTTGTGTCGAGCCCACCTGTGCCCAATTAGGGTGGGCCCCCACTGCGCATGAGCAGGACCAGGGGGCCAATAAAAGGTGAGTCCTGAGACACAGGCTCAGCTCAGTCCTGAGCATGTCTGTAGAGAGGTCAGTCGCTCTTGGAGCACTGTATTACCTTCATTGCGCCACTAGCACCCATTGCCCTCAGGGTGAGGCTTTGAGGAGTCTCAAATCTGGGGCCTCAGTATTGCAGTTCTGCGGCTTAGCTGGCTGTGCCACCAGAGCCTCACCCTGAGGACAATGAGCGCTAGTGGTGCAATGAAGGTAATACAGTGCTCCAAGAGCAACTGACCTCTCTACAGACGTGCTCAGGACTGAGCTGAGCCTGTGCTTCAGGACTCACCTTTTATTGGCCCCCTGGTCCTGCTCATGCCAGTGGGGGCCCACCCTAATTGGGCACAGGTGGGCTTGACACAAGCTCATGCTCACTCCCTGGCAATTAGTGGCACCTGGTTGCCTCATTACACTACATAGATGTGTATTTTCTTGACCAAAAATGAGGATCAGGAACTGCATGCAGTGGAATGTGTGTTACTGTGTACAGTCTGTGTTCTCTTAGTTTACCTATACTTCATCCAGGCAATTTTATTATGAGTTGGGATGCCTGCAAAGATGGTGCCATGTAGGGTTAAACAAGAGAGACCAGTATATAAAGCTGCTCAGGGAGAAAGGACTGTGTTCATTGATGTTTCAGTTTGATTTATTTTTTTGACTGGGGAAGTTTTCTAAACTTGGCTTTAGCCAAGTACTGAAGAATGACTTCAACTTTCTATACATGGGCACCCACACAAGAAAATTTTAGGCTATCTTTTCACATTTTAAAGTGTCCGAAGATTAAAACTATGTAGGGAATTTATGCTCCTGTTTTCCTTGAAAAGGCTATTAGTCCCTTATTTGCACAGTTAGGTGCCTAGCTAAATTTTAAAAATCTTTTTATTATGTGTGTTGGCAAAAGACACAGGAGAAGCTAGATAGGCAAAGTGCACTTAAATTAAAGATACTTATCTTCCTGGCAGTGCAGTTTTTGTTACACATCTTCTGCAGAAAAATCAATTAAATTTATTAATAACACATTTTTAAGTGTTTCTGGCTCAGTGACTTTTTGATTTAACAGACATGAGTAAGAATAATTCAAGTAAATTTGGTTATCTTCAGAGAAAATTTGAAAAATAGTAATTTATTTTCATGTGTCTTCTTTCAATTTCATTAACCATTTATTAAAATGGAGAGCAAGTATCAGTAATAAATAATTTCTAATGTGTGGTTTGTGAAATTACACTTACCACACAGTAACTTAAACCTTGCCACACAGTAACTTAAAATTGATATATTTTCAGTGAATATTCTCAGGCTCTTTATAAGCAAGTATGACCAATCCCATAAACAGAATGTGTTTTGCAGCCCACAACGCATAATCTTGTATTGTCAGCAGAAATGAAACCACTATTAAGAAGAAATATAACGGAAAAAATATAATTAAAGAAAAATGAAATCTTACTGAATAGAAGAGCTCCATATTTATGAGATAATTAACAAAATAAGACTGTTCACTTATAAGGTTAATAGAATTATAGAATCATTTAGGTTAGAAAAGACCTTTAAGATCATCAAGTCAGCTGGTAATCTAGCACTTGCTAAATGCACACTAGGTCCCTAAGCATCACATCTTCACATCTTTTAAATACTACCAGGGCAGACTGTTCCAATGCTTGATAATTCTTTCAGTGAAAATTACTTTCCTAATATCCAATCTAAACTTCCCCTTAAGCATATTGAGGCCATTTCCTCTTGTTATATTGCTTGCTGTGAGGGAGAAGAGACCAGTCTTCACATTGCTACAACCTCCTTTCAGGTAGTTGTAGAGAGTGATAAGGTCTCCTCTCATCATCCTTTTCTCCAGACTAAGCAATGGTTCCTTCAGCCTTTCCTCCCAGGACTTGTTCTCCAGACCCTTCACTAGCTCTGTTGTTCTTTTAGGGACATGCCCCAGCACCTCATGTCCTTGTAGTGAGAGGCCCAGAGGTGAACATAGTACTCAAGTTGTGGCCTCATCAGTGCTGATTACACAGGATGATCTCTTCCCTTCTGCTGGCCACACTGTTCCTGATACAATCCAGGATGCTGTTGGCCTTCTTGGCTACCTGGGCACACTGCTGGCTCATATTCAGCCACTGTCAACCAGTTTGCTTCATATAAGGTTGCCTTGTGACTTGCAAACAACTGATCTTTTTTAAGTGTCTAATTCATATGTCCTAAATTAACAAGCCAACCTGAGTACACAATGGTTAAATTATTTGCCTGAGTTAACAAAATAACTCTGATTTATGTAATAATCACTAGTGGTGTATTGTAGGTTCCTTGTGGTTTTCTAGTAAAGCTGTATTTGAGCCTCTGTGTCTTTGTAGGGGCATCTGAAGAGAAGTACTTAGGAAAATAGGCAAGCATACTATTTGTCATTACCTTTTTGACTAGTTTCTCTCCCTTCCTCCGTACCAAGAGTGTAGGTCTTCCCTTTGTAGCCAGATATAGATGGGGATGGAACAAGCAGTGCAGCCAATAGGTTCCTATTTTAGAGGAGACACATGGAAATGAGACAACACCCAAAGGTTAAGGTGGAGTAAAGAACATTGGTTAGGTTCAAGTGCAGTGGTAGAGATACATCTGTGATGCAATGCTCATAGGAGAACAAAATTAAATGATAAATACGTAAGACCAAATACAATCTTCTGATGCAATGTAGGAATGTAGAAATGTAGAAATGTAGAAATTTCCATCTTTAATTTTAGACAGTAGCAAGTTTTCTTCCTCATGTCATGATTGCTTGTCTGTAGCATCCTTTATTCACTGTAACATGAGCCAGGAAAAGATTTCAGATGCTTTATCACTCTGATCTTATAAATATGTTTAATAGTTTTTACTAGTTCTCCTAGAACTAGCTTTGATCCTTATTACTTAAATTACATACTGATTAGAAATTTTGCATTTGTCTGTTTGGAAAGTCCAGTGCAGACTGTTCATGGCATTTGCAGGCATCTGATAAGAATCAAGAAAGATGCTGGATAGAAAACATCTTTATTTAGAAGCTGTGCATAAAAGGAAATGCCCTAAGAAAGTTGCTTAGTTGGAGCATGATGTATGAAAGGAAATGTGTTAGCTGACTTCAAAAAAGCACAAACCCTGACAGCATACATGTGTACACCCAGGCATAAAAACATAATTTTTAACTGTGATCTCTCACATTGCCCATTTAAGCATAAATGCTTAAATGTATAAACTTGCCCTTTTCTTTAGATAGTGTCTTTTCAGAAGCTAACTTTTAATAATCACACTTAAAAATACAATTGGGAATACATTTGATATTGATCCAACTCTATCCAACACTGGTGGGTAACAAGTTTCCAGTTTTCATTTATTCATTTCACTGATTTATGTGAACTGACATAGGCCGTGTATATGCAATAATGTATAATGAAATAATGCAATAATTAAAGTTCCTGCTTCAATGAGGCCACGGCTTTGGGGCTTTCTGGCTTTAAAATCCAGTGTTCTTTGGGCCAGGAATGGTGAAGGTGAAGGGTTCTTCAGTGGAAGATTCCAAAGGGGCTGAGAAAAAGACTTTTTGGTGCCCCCCCAATGCAAAATTGTTTTTGTTACATCAAATTTATGAGACTTTTTTTTCACTCTGTGTTGAAACAGTTCCTGAGTAGATTTTGACTGTTTCTCTATTTGGTTCCTCTGCATGAGCTGATTAGTTCTTGGCCTGTTAAACAGAGTTCAAACAGAACTGCAATTCCTTTCTCAGAACATCATTATCCATCTCTCCAGAAGGTTATGAGATTCATGAAGATGGTCATGACATTCTTCCATCCACTCCCACAGCACCTACTGGGTAGTAAGAAGCTGCAAAGTTCCACGAATTATATAAATACATATCTTAAAGCAAAGCAGCTGTTCAGATTCCTCCTTCTCCCTCACTGTGTAGCACTGAGAGTGCAGTATTCTCATTGCTATATTCCCACACTTAAGTTTTAGTGTCATCCTGACCTGCAGTCCTCTCTTGTAAGGGTTGTTTTTTACTGTTTTTTTCTTTTCTGGTGAAAAACATCAGCTGATGCCCTACTTCAGACCAGGAAAGAGGGCAAGTTGACTCCCCTTTCCATGTGACAGCAGGCACGTGATATACATACAAAGTATGGCTCCCCAAACCATAATAATGTGGTTAATGTATTCTTGCCCAGCGAGAGACAAACTGACCCTACTTCGAGAACCTCTTGCCCCTTTTGGCAAGTTTAAGGTGGATTTTACTAGCTTTGCCACCATCCTCAGAACACTTCCAGAGCTCCTGGAGCATGTCCAGAGGAGAGCCAATAGAATGATCAGAGAGCTGGACACCTCCCCCGTGAAGAGAAGCTGAAGAAGTTGGGGTTGTTCAGCCTGGAGAAAAGGAGGCTCCAAGGTGACCTTATAGCAACCTTCCTGAAGGGGGCCTACAAGAAAGCTGGGGTAGGGCTTTTTACATGGGTGTGTAGTGAGACAACAAGGGGAAATGGTTTAAAACTTAAGAGGGAAGATTTAGTTTAGATACTGGAAAGAAAACCTTTCCTTTGAGGGTGGTGAGACACTGGAGCAGGCTGCCCAAAGAACCTGTGACTGCACCCTGCCTGGAAGCATTCAAGGCCAGGTTGGATGGGGCTTTGAGCAACCTAGTCTAGTGGAACATGTCTCTGACCATGCAGGGGTTTGAGGGGGGTTGGAACTAAGTGATATCGCAGTTGCCATCCAAACTTAGCCATTCCATATTTCTATGATTCTATGACCTGCTGTCAAAGCTGCTCGCACAGCTTCTCCCATGGGGAGCACAGAACAAATTAATAGAGCTATACTTCCTTATGGTATGCAGATGCTCATTATTCCTTCAGAGTTTTAGGAAAAAGTGATTATCTAGCTGCTCTGGTTGTGAAAAAACATTCAGAAAGAAGAGCTATGTAACCATCCCGAGTCCATAAGGAGTAGTAGGATATTGAGATCTTCCTGGACACTAAACATCTCCCAGACTGTGTAGTGATCTGAGCACATATTCATGTTCTTCTGTTCCCTCTGCCACTTTGGTATACTTACCATAATTTCGAGAACAAATATTAGAAAGTAAGTAGCATATAGGTTATCCTCATGCATTTACAAAGAAAGTGGTCTTTGCTGTAGAAAGTTCAGGGAATAGACAGTGGTCTACACAGATACAGAACTTCAGCATGGCTTCATTTTTTGCTCCTGTAATCAGCACTTCTACTGTTAATCTTGTTTGGAGTATCACTTTATAATGCTGTGTACACAAGCTCAGTTTGACTACAGGATCTGGTCAACACAGTGAATAATTTTTTTGCCATTGCTGGTCTGTTTCCTCTTTACGCTTAAGTGGTCCTAAGGATTTGACTCCATGTATTTTTGCAAGTTCTCTCTACCAAGGTTTTACTGACTGCTCCCTTGATTTCTTCCCTTGTACAAGCTTCCTTTCAGCTTTGATGGGATTCAGAGCTCCTGCTTACTAAGCATCATGTAAATATCATGCCCGTTCAGGGGAGCTGGAACTAGATTAACTTTAAGGTCCCCTCCAGCCCTAGCCATTGTATGGTTCTGTGTGCCTCTATACCTTCCTGAGTTTCTTAGTATTTTAGCCTTTAAAAGCTCCTAGTGGAAGCTGGATTATTTTTTTTTTTTGCTTGGGTATTTTCCATTCTCTTCTCTACTTCCTTCTCCTTTGCTTCCTACCAGCAAAACAGAGGAAAACAGGACTAGACTTTTTACTATACGATAAGACACTGGACTAAGAGTCTAACAGTTAACTTATTTGGGGTGGATATGCATAGGCTAGCATCTTTGTTTCCTAAAGTCCAGGAATGTTTCTGGGAAAATAGCAGTCTTGAGAATAAGTAGGTATAATTTACTTGGAACTATTACATAAAGTAGTCACCTTTTGGTAGCCTCAGTTCATATACTCCTATGCTTTTTTTCTGTTAATTTAACTAAACAGGGATTCTCCAGAAACATTAAATATTACCAAATTGTGCCACTGTAAAGAAATCTAAAGAAGGTAAAACTTGTATATGTGTAAGTAAAGGGGCATTTTACTTCAGCAACTCACACGAGACAGAGTTGTTTTAGGTGCTCTACCTAAGAATTCAATTGATGTCTTCAGATGGCTGCCTCTAGGTGGCTTTGGGAATGAATGTGAGTGAGTGAGTGAGAGAGTGAGTGAGTGAGTGAGTGAGTGAGTGAGTGAGTGAGTGAGTGAGTGAGTAGCAGTGTTTAGGAACCTTTATTCTAATTTCTGTCACTCCTTGTTAAAGCAAAATTAGATGGCTTTCTTCTCCAGTCTCTGGAGAGCAAGGGGAGATCTTTAATGCTTTGGTGTACTGGTATGGGTGTAAGATCTGGAGCTTCTCTCAGTAGTGTATTTTGGCACAATAAGGTCTTGAGCTAGGTGGAGCTTAGTTTATATTTGCAAACCTAAATTAAAAAAAATAAATCTCTCCTAAAATCTAATGAAACTAGAAACTCATTTTGGTTGGCTTGAGATGTTTCCATTTAGACAGTAATTACAGGATGAACAGTTCTGTTGAAATGGTGGATAGAAATGTTCCTTTTTTAAAAAAGGTCAAAAGAAATCTTCATCTATATCAAAATTCTTTTTATCTCAGTAGCTTCCTTTTTGAAGCAAACTTATTTTGAAATGAATAAGTTTCCACATAGACATCTTTTTGTTGATGAGATATTTAATTGGGAAACTTTTAACGGTCTTTAGCTAGTACCTGGATAAATTCCCCAGTAGTAGCTCGTGCTCCTGGGGCTTCTGGATGAGCTCTGTCCAGCAGTTCTGATATTCTCCTCAGGTTTCACTTCTTCTTTCAGTGATGAGTTTAAAAATTTCTTTTTTCTTCAGGTTCAGATTTTGATGTAGTTGTATGATGTGTTGCCAACAATTTAATCCAATCTTGACTGAGACTGACAGGGGCCCCAGATGTTGTACTGCACAAAGCAGCCAAGCATTAGTCTTAGGGACGTACAACCACAGGTCATTGTGTAAAAAAACAAGAAAATTTTTGTGTGGCAGCAACGCAGCCAAAGCTGAGAAATTAAGTTGTCAGGGGTCTTATAGCACTTTGATAAAGTACAGAAGAAAAGCCAGGAATGAATCTCATGCCTGCTGCCAAAGCAGGAAAAAGGCTCAGCCCCACACACAACAGAAAAGGGCAGACTTAATTTGAAATGGGATGCCTATGAGAAGGGTTTATACTGAAATTTACAGTCTGAGATGAGGATTTGAGATGCATTCTGCAGAAAAAAGGAAAATGAGGCATGACAGCATTCAGTTTGGAAAAGTACTGTTACTGACATGAGACTGCCTTGGTGGGAGTACACTAAAGGAAATACAGGGAAAAAAAAACCGCAGAGAAATGAATATATATGAAGATTTTTGAAAAAATAAGAAGAATAGTATGTTTTAATAGTCATAGTATTAGTAAGCCAAGAAATTCTAGAAGAAAAATAGTGAACTTGCCATCATATTGGTAGGCTGGAATGTGAGCCCTGCACGTCTCTCATTCCCTTTTTCCAACTATTGATTCTAATTCTTTTGGTCACCTGAAGTATCTCTAGTAGATAATTCAATTTGCCATGGTGAAATTGTAGAAGTAATACTATATCTATAAATATTTCTCATATTCAATTAAATTTAGAAGTTTTCTTTATGGTTCTTTAGTACATTAAATTGGTAGTTTTTAAATGTAGTTGCAGTTGTAATGTTTAATTTCTGGTTTGAAATTGCTGAAGGGAACATGCAGAGAAATGGTAGATGAAATTACTGCATCTGAGCCTCAGAATAGGAAGTGAAGTATAGCTGCTGCTGTTACATGCACGGTACATTTCAGTAATCGTTTTAGATGACAAGAAGGTTGTGGCAATCAGGACTCGGTATATATCGAATAGATTTTTGAGCACTGGAAAAAATAGGCAGAATAGAAAGATATAATAGTCATGATATTAGGAAGCCAAGAAACTCTAGAAGAAACATAGTGATCTTGTCATGATATTTCAAGGTTGGAAAGCGAGCCCTACATGACTCTCATTCTCTTTTTTCAACTGATTGATTCTAATTCTTTTGGTCACCTGAAGTATCTCTAGTAGATGATTCAATTTGCCATCGTATAATTGTAGAAGTAATATCTATAAATATTTCTCATATTTAATTTAATTTGGATGTTACATTTATGGTTCCTTACAACATTAAATTGGTACTTTTAAAATGTAGTTGCAGTTGTAATGTTTAATTTCTGGTTTGAAATTGCTTCATTGTAGACCTGAAGGGAACATGCAGAGAAATGGTAGATGAAATTACTGCATCTGAGCCTCAGAATAGGAAGTGAAGTATAGCTGCTGCTGTTACATGCACGGTACATTTCAGTAATCGTTTTAGATGACAAGAAGGTTGTGGCAATCAGGACTCGGTATATATCGAATAGATTTTTGAGCACTGGAAAAAATAGGCAGAATAGAAAGATATAATAGTCATGATATTAGGAAGCCAAGAAACTCTAGAAGAAACATAATGATCTTGTCATGATATTTCAAGGTTGGAAAGCAAGCCCTGCATGTCTCTCATTCTCTTTTTCCGACTGATTGATTCTAATTCTTTTGGTCACCTGAAGTATCTCTAGTAGATGATTTGATTTGCTGTGGTGAAATTGTAGAAGCGATAACTATATCTATAAATATTTCTCATATTTAATTGAATTTCAAAGTTATGTTTTTGGGTCTTTACAACACTAAATTGGAACCTTTTAAAGGTTGCTTTTCTGGTAACCTTAAATATATGGCTTGAAATTGCTTTTTTGTAGAATTTAAGGGAACACACAGAGAAATAATAGGTGAAATTAATGCATATGAGCTTCACAATAGGCAGTGAGGTATAGCTGCTGCTGTTACATGCACGGCACATTTAAATAATTGATTGATTCTAATCTTCTTGGTCACTTGAAGTGTCTCTCTTTGATGATTTAAATTGCTTCACCTCTCCCTGCCTAGACTAAGTTACCAAAACAGAATGTAGAATATACCAAACATAGGCACCAGATTTGTGTTTTGTCTAGGTTGTCAAGACTTTCATATTTTAAAATGCTGAAAATTAGACCTTTTTATATAGTGATTGGAAACCAAATGAAAAGTACCAAGACCTCAGGTCTACTTTTAAGATTTTTTAGTTGAATAATCTTTTCCTTCCTGCTGATTTTTCCCTTTACTTGTGTTCCTTGATGCATTTTTTTCTTGCACTAAGGCATAAGTATTTTTTTTTTTGAAACTGCATTATTTGTCTTCCCTCTTTCACTCTCCTGGGAGGAATTCTTTCAGGCCCTTCTCTAACCACCACCCAAACTTCCTAAATTTCTAGTAACTTGTGCCACATCATTGCTGCTAGCCTCCTTAGGGATTTCTTGTGAGTCTTGAGTTTTGCTATATGGTACTGAATATTTCATCCGTGGGATAATGTTCTGCATTTCATTGTATCACAAAGCACTTGGAAAGCAATGGGAGTAGGAGTTCACTAATTAGCTTTACCTGTCCTGAGGAATGAAGCTTGTACAAAATTCTGTTAAATTTTCTTTTTCCTCAGTGGAAGAAAAGCATGCTGATAACTACAGTAGGAATGTAAATCTTTCTGTAAAATAGTGGAGAATTATAATCTGCATCTTTTTTTGCCCACAGCAGACCCTTTCCTGTTTGCTTAATCCTGTCTCCCAGTAGGTTGCTATCACTTGTTTACAAGGCATCTGTCTCTTTTCCCCATGATACTAAGGCTACAGTGGGAAATGTACTCCTTTTTGTAGCTTCTATCCTTTTCCACTCATTCTGCAATTACAGTGTGCTTGTTTCTGCTTCCCTTTCCCCTTCCCTCTCTCTCTCTCTCTCTCCTCCGAATCTGCTCAGTGGCTGTTTGCTTTCTCTATTGCACATTTGGTTCTCTGACTCAGACAGCAACAAAAAAGCCTGCCATGAATCAATGGGAGTAAAGCTGAGGAGATTCTCAAAATTATTGCTTCTTAAATGTTGCTTGCCTCATCATACCTATCTCATCTGTAAGGTGTAATGACCCTTGGTAAGGTTTTGAAAGGCCTATGGAGGTTTGGGCTGTCCTGGGACCCGATGAGAATGTCAGGAGGCAGAGGCATTGGGACATATATTCTACTGTAGCCATGAGGGACTTGGCTGGGCAAGGAGGAAGGAAGTCCCCTCTTCTGTTTTCATCTGGATGCTGTTGTAAAAGGGAATCATGTGAAATGAAGCCTTGAACTGGGACGTGGCTGAGCCCTACTCACCAGTACCATTGCACACGGTTTGGTGGGAGTCTTCTAGCTAAACCATGAGAAATCTCCCTTCCTGGCGGTAATGAACAGAAAGCTAAATTATTAGTTAGGCTTATGTCTCTGATTTGTCTATTATGTTAACTGGGTCAGGTATTTCTCACAGAACTGTTGTTGGGGCTAAGTTTCAGTTTTGAGCCAGCAGGGCTCAGATCCTTAGCATGACTGAGTCACTCAAGGAGGAGGGACCTGTGGTAGAGCTGGGTTTGAACAATATAAGGAGTTCTTACCTGAAGATCATAGGAGAGATCTATCTGAAGGGAAGAAATGGATTCCTTCACCAAGCAAACCAGTGTCATGATGCTAAAAGCATTATTTTGAATATTATCAGACACTATTAAAGGATGCAGTGAATAAAATATTCATGTATACTTGTGTACTCATGAATTAGAAAAAATGCTTACTTGGATTTCTTTGAGAGCACAAAATTGCTATCTAGTCACTGCTGATTTAATTTTTCAAGTCCAACTAATAGGCATTTGAGTTTTTAATCAGCTGCAGTTATAGTGAGACAAACTTATAAATTCTCAAAGGAAATTTAATATTCTGAGGGGAATTCTAGATCATCAGAGTAACCTAATGTTAGAAGTATAACCAGGAAAATTAAGGTATTATGCCTTATAGAGAATTCCATTATTACACGTTTGTTATTTGGGAATACACTTGTTTCAGCTTCAGAATAATACAAGTCTTTAATATTTGACCTATTACATATTAAACTAGATTTTCTTGTGTTTTGCAGTTATTCTTTGGGTTTACAGATATTAGATTGCATCTTTAGATGACCTCTACCTTGAGTTGGCCACTCCTTAATAGACCATATCCGTGTCAGAAGGGATTATATTGTTCCATGGAAAACATCATTCTGGAGAAAAGCTTGATTCATCCCAGATGGGCTAACCTAGCAAAATGAAGTACAACTTCAGTAAGAAATTTCAATACCCAAATCACACTGAAATGCCTGCAGTGGCAAAGGTCAAAGGACCATCTTTCCCAATATCCTGTCTCAATTTTGGTGGGAGAATGGCTCAGAAGGCTATAAAGATAGAGCAAGCTTATACATTTGGCAGCTTTATGAACAGTCCATGAGATACATATATTGTGGCCCACTTTTATAGCTTACTATCAAAACCAGAGAAGTTAAAACAACTGGAACACCCACCAGTTGTTTCAGTGAGTGAATGATAAGACTGAACACAGCAAAACCACCTTTGATTTCGTGGTTCCACAACTTTAATTGCACAAAAATAGTAAGATGGGCCAGATTTTCAGCCTGTGTAATTCAGTTATATTTTATTATGTTTTGTTTAATTTTATTTTATTTAATCATATCCATGGAGTTTTCCTGGGAGTCTTTCCCACCTGGAGTTCTAATTCTCTGAACATAGAGCTTACATACCTTTCATTTAAGCAGTATTGCACAACAAGGGTACTCCCAATCATTATCAGGTTTTGTATCTGGTTTTTTTTGTTTTTTTATTTTTTTTTTTTTAGTGCTTGCAGCACCATTTGAGGATCTGGATCATACTGCGCTGAAATAAAAAGGTTTTACTCTGTCAAGCTCCTTGGGAAACACAAGATACAGAAGATGGACCCAGGCTCAGGGAGGCACCACTGTCAGTGTGATGGTCTGTGGGTTACACCACTGTATCCTGACCTGTTCTTTGTTTTGTTGTTTTGGTTTTTTTGTTTTTTCTGGATGAAGGATACACAAAGAGGGTCTTGCCCTTTCAGAAGTTGTGAGATTTGAGCAGCACTAACCACACTTTGGCTAGAAGCACTGCAGGCGTAAGCAGTGCATAGGTCCTCTAGTCTCAGTGTTTCTTGAGGTCTTCAGCAAGTCTCTGAGTGAGATTTATTCATTTTTTTTGTATGTGTGTGAGTAGAGCAAAGTACTTCTCTCTAATGGTCTCCTAACTTCCAGTGCAGACCAGGATGTCCCTATGCCAAAATAGATGTCAGATTTCTTGAACTCAGTGGAGTTTCCATTTGAGTGTGAGTCATACATGTCAATATTTGTGTGAAAAAAACACTTTATGTAAGATTTGTCTTATCCACCTCCTTCAGTACGAGCACATCTTCTTCAGATGTTTAATAACAAACTGTTTTAAAGAGAAATGTTTTGTCTATTTATGGTTATTCAAAATATGCTGTGTTATTCCAAATTAAATATAACTAGATACCCGTTTCATATATATATATATTGTTTTATTTTTTTTTAAATAAAATTGAATTTTGTGCTTGGGATCAGCCAGTTTGCTTTTGCAGAAGTGACATATTCTGAAAGAATATCTCTCTTAAAGAAAATTTTTAGGTATCTCCCATCCTGCTTGGAAACACATCCAAAAAAATGAGATGCTAGTAATTTTTCAGTAACTAATGCTGAGCTTCAAACTACAAATCAAAAATCCTTTAGCAAGATAGAAATAATTTTGTTCTTTGCTAGGATGGCTTGCCACAAATTGTTAGGAGAATTTATGTCCCTTTGGGACTATGATATTGCTGCCATGAGAACAGTTATTCACAAAGCCAGATTCATCCCATGATATGTAAAATTATGGAAACTGTCTAGGATGTTGCTGAGTATTATACATTTTCTTTCTTTTGTTAGTAACATAACTTGGTGAGTGGATAACAATAACACAGTTTAAAAGCTTTTTGATGTCTGTTTTGAGACTTCCTGTCCTGAAAGGCTTTCTTGCTGAAAGGTCCAACTCTAATATGAGACATATATTTTGCACATGATAAAGGCATTGGTTACATGCAAACAGCATTAGCAGAGGTGCAGGTAATGCAGCCTGGAATAGGACAATGTCTTGCTTGTTAAACTTAATTTCCTTTTATGACAAGGCAATCCACCGAGATGATCAAGAGAAGCCATTGGATGTAGTATTTCTGGGCTCCAGGAGGGCTTTTGATACTGTCTCTCACAGTATCCTGCTGGACAAAATGCCCACCATATAGCGGACAACTGTGCTGTTCAATGGGTGGGCAACTGGCTCACAGGTTGAGCACTAAGCGTGACAGTGAATGGGGTAACATCAGCCTGGCAACCAGTCACTAATAGACTCCATCCTTGTCCTGGTCCTCTTCAACATCTTTTCAATCACTTGGATGCAGAACTAGAGGGAGTTTTAAGTTTGTGGATGATATAGAATTGAGAGATGATGATAAAAAATCTGCAGAGACCTTGACAGGCTGAAGAGATGGGCAGTCACCAACCACGTGAAGTTTAACAAGGGCAAGTGCTGAATTCTGCACCTCAGATGGGTAAACCCTGGTGGCAAGTGCAGACTGGGGAATCATAGAATTATCATAGAATTAGCCGGGTTGGAAGGGACCTCAGAGATCATCTAGTCCAACCCTTGACCCACCGGAGCAGTTGCTAGACCATGGCACTGAGTGCCACATCCAGTCTTTTTTTAAATGTCTCCAGGGACGGAGAATCTACCACCTCACCGGGCAGTCCATTCCATAGCCTGATCACCCTCTCCGTGAAGAAATTCTTTCTAATATCTAACCTAAACCTCCCCTGGCACAACTTAAGACTGTGTCCTCTTGTCTTGTTGAAGGTCGTCTGTGAAAAGAGTCCAGTTCCCACCTCGCTACAGCCTCCTTTCAGGTAGTTGTAGACAGCAATGAGGTCTCCCCTGAGCCTCCTCTTCTTCAGGCTGAACAGCCCCAGCTCTCTCAGCCTCTCCTCATAGGGTCTGTGCTCGAGTCCCTTCACCAGCCTGGTTGCCCTCCTTTGGACCTGTTCCAGGACCTCTACATCCTTCTTAAACTGAGGGGCCCAGAACTGGACACAGTACTCGAGGTGTGGCCTAACCAGAATGAGTGGCTGGAGAGCAGTGCAGCAGAGAGGGAGCTGGGAGTCCTGGCAAACTGAACATGAGACATCAGTGTGCCCTGGTAGACAGGAGGGCGAACCTTGTCCTGGGGTGCATCAAACACCGTGTTGCCAGCCTGTCAAGGGAGGTTATTTTTCCACTCTACTCTGCACTGGCATGGCCTCACCTTGAGTACTGTGTGCAGTACCACAGTACAGAAAAGCCATCAAGCTGTTGGAAAGTGTCCAAAGGAGAGAAACAAGGATGGTGAAGGGTCTGAAAGGGAGGACAGGCTGAGGTCACTTGGATTGTTCAGACTGGATAAAACGAGGCTAAGGGGAAACCTCATTGCAGTATATGGCTTCCTCACAAGGGTAAAGAAATGGTACTGGTACTGATTTCTTCACTTCTGTGACCAGACAGGACTTGGGTAAATGGCAGGAAGCTGAATCACGCAAGGTTTAGGCTAAATATCAGGAAAAGGTTTTTCACCCAGAGGGTGGTTTAGCAATGGAACAAATGCCCTAGGTAAGGAGTCACAGCACCAAGCCTGCCCAAGTTCAAGAAGCATGTGGATGACACTCTCAGCACATGGTGTGATCCTGGGGGTGCCCTACACAGGGGCAGAAGTTGGACTTGATGATCCAGCTGGGTCTCTTCCAACTTGACATATGCTATGATTCTGTGAACCATATTGGTTCCTTTGTGTGATCTTCATAGCTATTTTTAATGACTCGGTGTGATCTGCATTTTGGCTAAAAAGAAAATATTAGCACAGTTCATTCTGTACCATATACTTGTTCTCAGACTATATGGCAAATTAATTCTATTTTGTAGGCATTACAAAAAAGGCTTCAGTAGTAGAAACATTTGTTTTGAGCTCAGGAAGTATTAATACAATTTTCATAGAATTATAGAATTGTTTGGGTTGGAAGGGAGATCATCTAAAGATCATCTAGTTCTAACACCCCTGCATGGTTGGGGACACCTGGCACTAGATCAGGTTGCTGAAGGCCCCATCCAATCTGTCGTTGAACACTTCCAGGGACAGAGAAGTCATAACTTCCTTGGGCAACCTGTTCCAGCATCACATGAAAGAATTTCTTCCTAATATCTAAGTCTAACCATTTTGGTTTTAAACCATTCCCCCTTTTCCTTTCACCACATACCCTTGTAAAAACTCCCTCCCTGGCTTCGTTATAGCCCACTTCAGTTACTGTAAGGCTACTATAACGTCTCTCCAGACCCTCTTCTTCTCCAAGCTGAAGGAAAACAATGTTCTCAGCCTACCTTAGTGGAAGAGGTACAGAAGAGGTACTCTAGCCCTCTGGTCATCTGCACAGCCCTTCTATGGACTTGCCGCAACATCTCCATGACCTTCCTGTCTTGGTGTCATCAGAACTCTACACATTTCTCCAGGGAGTATCTTACAAGAATGTAGTACAGGGGAAGAATCACCTCCCTTGACCTACTACTGGCCATGCTTCTTTTGATGCAGGCCAGGATACTGTTGGTTTTCAGGGCTGCAAATGCATATTGCTGGCTTATGTTGAACGTTTTTCCAACCAACACCCCCAAGTACTTCCAGTGAGTTCTTTTTGTAGGAGAAATATTGCAAGTGCCAGTGCAACTCCAATATCAGTTTCATAGAATCATAGAAAATTAGGGGTTGGAAGCAATCTCAGATCATTTAATGCAACCTCCCCTGCCAGAGCAGGGTCATCTATGGAAGAATGATTCTATCATTCCATCATCAATGGAATCAGGTCACATAGGAATGATTCAAGGTGAGTTTTGAATGTCACCAGGGAAGGATACCCCACAATCCCCTGGGCGTGCTATTCCAGTGCTCTGTCACCCTCACAGTGAAAAACATTTTCCTTATATTTATGTGGAACCTCCTATGCTCAAGCTTGTACCCATTGTCCTATCATTGGAAATTACTTAGAAGAGCCTGGCTCCATCCCCCTGCCACTCGCCCTTTACATATTTATAAACATTGATGAGGTCACCCCTCATTCTCCTCTTCTCCAAGCTGAAGAGAGCCAGCTTCCTCAATCTTTCCCCATGAGGGAGATGTCCCACTGCCTTAATCATCCTTTTGGCTCTGCACTGAACTCCTTCAAACAGTTCCCAGTCCTTCTTGAACTGAAGGACCCAGAACTGGACACAATATTCCATATGTGGTCTTACAAGGGCAGAGTAGAGGGGCAGGAGAACCTCTCTTGACCTACTAGCCACACCCCTTATATTGCACCCCAGGATGCCATTGGCCTTCTTGGGCACAAGAGCACATTGCTGGCTCATGGTCATCCTTCAGTCCACCAGCAGCCCCAGGTCTCTTTCCCCTTTGCTGATCTCCAGCAGCTCAGTCCACAGCCTACACTTGGGTACTTGGTGTTGTTCTTTCCCATATGCAAAACTTTACATTTGCCCTTGCTGTAATTCATTGAATTCCTTCCTGCCAAACTCCCCAGTCCATCTATATCCATCTGAATGGCAGCACAGCCTTCTGGCATGTCAGCCAGTCCTCCCAGTTTTGTGTCATCAGCAAACCTGCTGATAGTACACTCTATTCCCTCATCCAGGTCCTGTAGAAACAGACTTCCAACCAGACTCTATCCCACTGACTACAATTCTCTGGCTTCTGTCCTTCAACCAGCTCCTGATCCAGCTTACTACCCAGTCATCCAGGACACACTTCTTCAGTTTAGCTCCAAGGATGCAGTGAGAGATGGTGTCAAATGGCTTCCTGAAATCAAGATGAACTACATCTACTGCTCTGCCATCATCCATATACCTGGTTATATCCTCATAGAAGGCAATCAGGTTGGTCCCTCAGTAAAGCCATGTTGACTGCTTCTGATAAGCCCCTTGTCCTTGATGTTCCTGGAGAAAGCACCAAGAATGAGTTGTTCCATCACCTTTCCAGCAACTGAGGTTAGGTTGACTGGTCTCTAGTTACCTGGGTCCTCTTGCTTGCCTTTCTTGAAGACTGAAGTGACATTTGCTTTTCCTCCAGGCACCTCTCCCAGTTACTTACCAAAGATTACGGAGAGTGGCCTAGCAATGACATCCGCCGGTTTCCTAAGCACCCATGGGTGCATTCCATCAGGACCCATGCATTTATGGATGTCCAGCCTCATTAACTGATCCTTAATCCAGTCCTCATCAACCAAGGCAAACTCATCCTTTACTCTGACATCCTTCCTCTGACACTGGGGCTCCTGAAGACATTCTCCAGCAGTATACACAGAGGGAAAGAAAGCATTCAGCAATTCCGCCTTCTTCGTATCCTCTGTCACCAGAGCACCCAGTTCATTCAGGAGTGGGTCTACATTGTCTCTAGTGCTAGCTTTATACACTATGCACTTGAAGAAGCCCTTCCTGTTGTCCTTAACCTCTCTTGCAAGGTTTAATTCCACGGCTTAATTTCCCTAGTTGCCTCTCAGCATTCTCAGAGAACAATCTTATATTCTTCCCAAGTGCCCAGCCCTTCCTTCCATGATTTAAAGCCATGATTTAAATTTAAATTTCTTTTTCCATTTGACTTTGCCTAGCAGTTCCCTGTTTAACCATACTGGTGTCCTAGTTCTCTTTCTTGATTTTCTTTCCACTGGAATGCATCTTGGAAGAAGTGGTCCTTGAATGTTAACCAACCATCTTGGGCCTCTTTACCTTCTAGTACCCCATCCCAGAGGATCTCCTCCACCAATTGTTTGAACAGGGTAAATTTGGCCTTTCTGAAGTTCAGGGTTGTGATTGTACTTGGAAACCTGTTTCTACCACATAAGAACATGAAAAGGGAAACCTTATTGACATTGTAATGAGGTGGGTGTTGGACACTTCTCCCAGTCAGTGCGAATAATCAGTTATCAGTGATAGGAAGAGATGAAATGGACTCAACTTGTACGAGGGGAGGTTTAGACTGGATTTAGGAAAAATTTATTTACTGGAAGAGTGGCCAAATGCTGGAACAACCTGCCCAGGACAATGGTGGAGTCAGCATCCCTGGAAGTGTTAAAAAAACATGTAGATGTGGCACTTTGGGGTGTGGTTTAGTTGGCATGGTGGTATTGGATAATGGTTGGACTTGGTGATCTTAGAGGTCTGTTCCAACCTTAATGATTCTATGATCTGAGTAGGCATGTTTGCTTGAAAATCAACAAAATTCCTTCTAATGGCAGAAGTCCTTGTAATGAGTATCCACAGGTCTATTTTATCCTTATGAATTTTTTACTAGTTGTCTTAAAAGCTGGTTATAAAAATCCATTTTTATCTTTGTAACTGCTTAGTTTTCCCAGAGAAGTAATGTGGAGTATCAGCTTTGTGATAAGTGTGCCTGCTCTTTATGTAAACCCAATATTTAAATCAGTTTTGATGATTGACTTTAACAAAGAATTCATATGACCATATCTAAGGAAGCATAAGCTTCAGTACCTAATACCCAAGTTCTCCTTTTGTATGCTGCTTCCAAGTTTCTGTCTCTCCTCCCCTCTTTGCACCCCCCATTCCCACTCCATCATCTCCCACCCCCTCGTCCCCTTTCTTCCCAGAAGGGAATGACAATATAATTGTATAAGGAGAAAAGAGGTAGGCATGCAACTAGTATATTTACACAAACTAATATTTAACATTTATTTGCTCTTAGCTGTTTTGCTATCACTGTATACATTCAGTCTGTTTTAGTATTTATGACATTTACATACCTTGACTAAATTTTTATTTTAAGGAAATACTTACTATTGTACTTTTGAAGGAGGGTTAAGATAAATTAAAAAAACGGCTTTTTTAGAATCCTTGTATAATTTCTGCTGCAGGCAGGTGGTAATTAATGTAATGGTAAAAAGCCTTGAATTTTAATGAATGGCGCAACATTGGAGGTTTAAGTCTACTGATGCTCCTCTTCTTTATCTCATCTGACATTTGTCACACAAAAAAGTAAGCCATAGGGCATAGTTTTCCTGTGGAATAGGATATGGAACAAGAAATTAGCATGTGGCTGTGGTTTGCCTTGATGGTTTTCTGCCACAGATGCAATGTCTGTTCCAGTTTGCTTCTGGCTGATCTGAGGGATTCTCTGTGCCAGCAGGTGTGGCTCAGTAACTGCTAAAACCAGCAGGAAACATCCCAAATGAGTGGCAAGGCTATATGTGTTAAAACCCTTCAAACAGAGGAGATGAATTTTAAGTAACTGCTTCTAAGCTACAGTAAATACTCCAGAAGTAGTGTTCCTTTACTTTAAAGGCAATACTCAGTGAGTGGCATCAAATACCGTGGTTTTTTCCACAGGAGAACTTAAAAGGTGGCAGAAACTGCTATTGTGTCCTCACTCTAAATTATCACTGTATCTTTGCCTTGCTGTTGAGAGGCTGCTTAAGTGGAACTACTTCCTTGTTACTCACAGTAAGTCTGTATTTATGTGATTTTGTGGACTAGCTGGGTTTGGGTGTGGTTTTTTGGCTGTTAATAGTTGTCCAAGGAAGCGCTGTCAAGACTTTTAGTTGCCAAAAGCTATTGATAGAGGAAGATTAAGAAGTCTTCCAAATGGTTTCTACCACCTGAGGATACATATTTTTTTGTCCTGTAGAAAAAGGAAAAGTGTGCTTGATAATAGGGGAGAACACATCACTCTTGTACACATCTTGTAATCTTACTTTTGAATGTATTTGACTAATGCTCTAACAAAATACTGAGAAGGAAACCCTGGCAGTATGTGCTTCTACTGAAAACAATAAAAGATATTACTTCAGTAACATAATCAAAGTACATGCAAGAGAATCATCGATCTGATGTCAGCATACTGCAACCTGTTGTGTGCTCCTTAAACAGCCTGTAGTAGATGAAAAAAATTAGATACCACGGACTGTTGAAATAGCTGCTGTTGTTCTTCTACAAAATGGAGCATAGGATCCTAAAGCAAAACCAGCTGTAGATAAGGTAGCAAAATGTTGGGTTGGTAGGAGATAGGATTGTGGGTTTTCAACTGTATGTGGTTACAGTTCCTGTGTAAGGTGGGAAGAAAGTGCAGACACTTCTCATTTCATTAAGAGTTCTCTGAGGTAGCAAAGTTAGCCTTGCTACCATGAGGTAACAGAAGCAGGCAAGTACCCTTTTTATTTTTTAAAAAATTGTAGCTTATAAGAAATTTTCATTCATATCCCTATTTAGATATTACAGTTCAGATATGTTACCAATCAGTTTATGTAACCTGTGGCTTTCCTACTTTAATATAAAATAACTCAGTTAAACTAAGATGAATCAACTCATCTGGGACTTGCCTAGCCCTGTGCTTCAGTTTGCTTAATGTCATTGAGATGACTTTCAGTTCTTGTTTAAAACCTTTGCTTCCATGTCTTAATACATCAATTTCTTACCCTGTCTTTTCATTAATTTTTTCATGCTTCAAATGAGAACCCTTTCTAGCCTGTTGATTGCAGGTCTTATTTGCTTGCTCAGTGTTTGATGCTTGAAGCACCTTACTGTTTCAGTATCCATTAACTCAAGAGAATTAAGTATTGCCTATGAATACTGATTGGAAATATGCAAGTGTCCTCTTGACTTTTTTAAAATCTGAACTACCGTTCCTGAATATTCACTGTGATAAATATGCCAGTCACTTAGTGTTTTCTTCAGCTTTTTCTCTTTGATTAACATGTATATTTTGTTACACTTAAAGTGTTCTGTGTTGATATAACTACCAGAATTGATTAATTTCCAAGTATGTGGAAAAATGTTGGGGAATTACAAGATTAAGAAGTGGAATGAGATTTTTTACTTATAAACTAACTGCAGCACAGCCTCATTTTATCTACAATTATTTTGAAATATTAATAAATAAGGTTATAAAACTTCCAAATGGTGTATTCCTTTTTTAAAAAAAAAATTATATGGCAGATCAATAGGAAGAGTCAAAATGATTTTGTATGAAGTATTGTATATGCTTGTAAACTACTTATATATGTATTAGTATGTCATTGCCCTTTTTTTATTCTGTCTCTGTGTTGAACTGAATACATTTGTATTGGAAGATGTCTCACAAATCTTGACACTCTTAAAAATAAGTAACTACTTGGTGAAAGAAGCTTAACAGCAAAGCACTTCTGGCTTATTGTTGGAACTTCCAGAAGTCATGAATGGATATTGTTGGGCTCTCTGGAAAATTCAGTATTTACTTCAACCAGAAAAAAATGTGGCTAATTTTAAAGATAATGTTGTGGGGAAGTGGGAAAACTGATGGAGGGGAAAAAATTTCTTGTTAATTCTAGGCAAGAAGTGACAGAAGTCACTTCCATTCAAAGAAGTGACAGAGTGCAGAGTGAACATTAATTTGGGGGAGTAGAAGTGTCTTTTAGCATATTGACTTCAGGACGTTATTTGTAACCTCTTAGCTTTCTTGTGCAATGCTTTAAGAAAGTGGATGTGAAGTATTTAACTTTTAGAAAAGGCATTGAAGAACAGAGTGGCACCAAGTGAGATTCATTTCTCCTCAAGGCAAGGAAATCATCTTTCAGCTTATCTCTGCTTACAAAATGGAGAAAGCACTAAACAGTCTAAAATTAGAGAAGGCTCAAACTTTGAAAAGAAATGCTATTGGTCCAGAAAGTGTAGCTACATTTGTATAGCTAACTACTAAAGAGCATGTCTTCTTTTTACTCGTTTTCCTATACTATTTTCAAATTATTTTCACACTACTGGCTGGTAACAGAGAGAGCTTTTGTTGCCACTGCTTGGCTGCAGATAAAGGGCCTTTTTAAGAAAAGAGCTTCCAAATTAAAAAGTCATGGAATTGACAGTAAAAAGGAATTAATTTGCCATGTCTACCTCCTAACCAAGATGTCAAACAGGATATTATTATGGATTCTCTTTGTCACGGTAACTAAGACAAAACATTATTTTGAGACAAACAGTATTAAATAATGCAAAATAAACAGCGAATGAGGAGGAATCACACAAGTGCATTTCGCCAGTGTTTTAATTCCAGCTTTAATTCTTGTCACGTATTTATGAGCAACTTGTCCTTATAATTTTAAAGCCATTCAAGCATGGAGATGAGTAATGGATTTCAGATGACAAACTATCATATGGCAGCCACAAGCAACTGTTGGAAAACCAGATACTTGTAATATTTGATAATTTTTAAAAGTGAAAACTTAGCATCCTATGCAGAACTAGTAAGAATCTTTTGCAGTCAAGTGCTCAACATCTGAATTTCTTGTATTCGAGAAAACAAACGTTACTTTTTTTTTTTTTTTTTTTTTTTGTCTGCTCAGGAAGACAGGAAGAAGGCCTGCTTCTTACTGGCTTTGTCCTTGGGTAGGTTTGGGCCGAAATATATCTTGTAATCACAGAATGGTTTGAGTTGGAAGGTGTCGCAGTGGGTGTTTGATGCAAACAGATGCGAGACGGGGACCCAGTTTGATGCAAACAAATGTCCAACTTTATTGAATCAGAAGGCGATATTTATACACTAATCTAAGAGCTAATGCCACGTATACATATTGCTGATTGGTGATTTCTACATCTCATTACACACGTTTTAACTTGATTGGCTACAAAGCATTTAGCAACAATTAACTAACAAAGCTTATCTTTCACACATTCGAGCTTCTTCGTGGATGTTGCTATCGTGCCGAGTCCCTTAATCTAATCGTCTTGCTTACTCCTTAACCTTCGAGTGTTCTAACGTGCTGTTCCTTGTGGTTACAAAATATGCTTTAAGCAGCACTGTCCTTGCACATAGCCCAGGGCTTATGGTCGAATTGTTCCATCAACAATTGTTCGGTACTAACAGTTCGAGATTGTACTGCCTCAGGAAGGGAACTTAAGGATCATCTAGTTCCAACCCTCCTGTCATGGGCAAGGACACCTATGACAAGGATCAGGTTACTCAAGGCCACATCTTACCTGTCCTTGAATAATTCCAGGGAAATGACATGCACAGCTTCTCTATGCAACCTATGTCAGTGTCTCACCACCCTCATTGTAAAGAATTTCTTCCTGATGTATAATCTCAATCTACCTTCTTTTGGCCTTAAATTATTACCCCTTGTCCTATAACCACACACCCTTGTAAAAGGTCCCTCCCCAGATTTCCTGTTGGCTCCTTGTCATGGTTTAATGCTGGAGTGGCAATTAAACAAATTACAGATACTCTTAACCCCTATCCCTTAAAGGGAAAGGACAGAGAATAAGGTGGAAAATATTATGAATTGGAAACTAAGCTATACAGTTTCAGTGAAACTTTAGTGTTGAAAAGGAAAAAAATTAAATATTTACAAATACAAACAAAAGCAATACCACATTCCACACACTGCATCTCCCCCCCCAGTAATGCTCATATTACCACAGACTGCAGGACAGTCCTTGGAAAGTCTTTGACTGGGCTCCTGGAGTCAGCTGCAGATGGGAGCTGGGTGCAGAAACACATGAAAAGCACAGATCAGGATGAAAGGCAGATTGAACACACCAAGTCCTCTTAGGATGCTGGCCACAGATATAGAACGACTTGGCCCTCATCATCCCTCAAATCTATACCAAGTATGATGTATATGGGATCAAATTCTCCATTTGTTCAGTTTCTGTCACCTGTCTGCCCCTCCTTAAAGGAGGGTTTCAGGTGTGACCCCTTTACTCTGTTTCTCTTTCCGGAGCATTTTTTTCAGAAACAAGCAGTGGCCTTGGTTCTGCATACCATTCTCCAGCAATAACTATGAACATAGACCATTATCAGACAAGCAGACACTGACTGAGAAAACATCCTGTTAATTTCAGCAAATGAAGCTACTTATAAGAGATTTAACTGAAAAATAATATTACTAGAAAGAAAATTGGTTCTATCCTGCCTCAAACCAGGACATTCCTCCCCTTACTCCATACTATTTCTGTCATGCTCCAGTCACTACTACCTTTTGTCCTCAAATACACTTATACACAGATTATTAGTCCATCCCTGGATACCAAATCTCACTTATTTCATATCTGCAGATGTCCATCTATCACATCATTCTTTCAGGGAAGCTGAAAATAATATGGAATTTGTCACAATTCATGCCCACAGGCTGTAGGTTACCACTGTCAGCTTCAAGGAACCAGTCAGTGTACCTAGTTCCATCATAGAATCATAGAATCATCAGGATTGGAAAAGACCTTCAAGAACATGAAGTCCAGCCTCAGTCCTTCACCAGTGTAACCACTAAACCACCTTCCAAAGAGCCATGTCTACCCATTTTTTTAAACACCCCAAAGGATGGTGACTCCACCACCTCCCTGGGCAGCCTATTCCAATGCTTCAACACTCTTTTGGTGAATAAATTTTTCCTAATATCCAATCTGAACCTCCCCTGTTGCAACTTGAACTCATTTCCTCTTCCTTTCTAACAGTAGAGAGAAATAAGGTCTCCCCTCAGCTTCCTCTTCTCCAGGTTGAACAGCCCTGGCTCCCTCAGTCTCTCCTCATAAGACAAAGACCTGTTCTCTAGACCCTTAGTCAGCTTGGCTCTCATTCTCTGCACTCTCTATAGCACCTTGATGTCCTTCCTATACTGTGGCACCCAAAACTGCACATATTACTTGAGGTGCGACCTCACCAAGGCCATCCATATACAGGGATAAGACCACCTGCCTCGTCCTGCTAGTCATACTGTTGCAAGCCAGGATGCCATTTGCCACCTTGGCTCCCCAGGGCCCACTGCTGTCTTATGTTCAGCTGGCTGTCAATCAACATCGTCAGATTCCTCTCTTCTAGACAGCTCTTGAGCTTCTCCTCCCCAAGCCTGTAGCACTGGTGTGGGTTGCTATGGCCAAAGTGCAGGACCTAGCATTTGGCCTTGTTGAAAGGACAGTGTTACTGTAGTGAAATGAGGCAACCAGGTGCCACTAATTGCTAGGTAGTGGGTGTGAGCTTGTGTTAAGCCCACCTGTGCCTGATTAGGGTGGGCCCCACTGCGCATGAGCAGGACCAGGGGGCCAATAAAAGGTGAGGCCTAAGACATGGGCCCAGCTCAGTCCTGAGCACACCTGCAGAGACGTCAGTTGCTCTGGGAGTAACAGCACTGATCCAGGCTAGTCAACTCTGAGAAGCCATAGGCTTAGAGCATTACTTGTGAGTCTCTGCTGGAACACCTGGTTGGACCTTGAAGCGCCGTTCCCTAAAAGAGGGAACATGTCTTGCTACATGTTACCACTCCAGCACAAGTCCTGTGAGGTGAGGCTGAGGGAGCTGGAGGTGTTCAGCCTGGAGAAGAGGAGGCTCAGGGGAGACCTCATCACTCTCTACAACTACCTGAAAGGAGGTTGGAGCCAGGTGGGCATTGATCTCTTTTCCCAGGCAACTATCAGCAAGACAAGAGGGCACGGTCTCAAGTTGTGCCGGAGGAGGTTTAGGTTGGACATTAGAAAGAATTTCTTTACAGAGAGGGTGATCAGACATTGGAATGGGCTGCCCAGGGAAGTAGTGAGTTCTCTGTCCCTGGAGATATTTAAAAAGATACTGGATGTGGCACTCAGTGCCATGTTCTAGTAACCGAGGTGGTAGTGGATCAAGGGTTGGACTTGATGATCTCTGAGGTCCCTTCCAACCCAGCCAATTCTATGATTCTATGAACATGACTCTGAAAAACACTTATTAGTTACTATTAGTATTATGCAGCAGTTACCGCAGATGGGGCTTTGTAGAGAAATAAGATAAATCAGGTGCCTCGAATTGCCAGTGAGTGGGTGTGAGTCCACCTGTGCCTGATTAGGACAGGCCCCTATTGGGCATGAGCAAGGCCAGGGGGCCAATAAAGGTGGAACACACACCCACAGAGAAGACCTCAGCTCACTCTGGTGCGAGGCATGGAGAGGCCAGCAGCTCGTCGAGCCTCTGGAGCAAGAAAGGCTCTTCCCGCTACACTTCTACCCTGGAAGCGCTGTGTGGTGGCTGGAGTCCTGGAAGAGACCAGCAACTCGTCGAGCTTCAGGAGCAAGAATGGCTCCTCCCGCTACAGGGCTTGAGCCCATGACCTCAAAAATTCTATGCTCTACTGGTACATCTGGTTACGCAAAATTAGCTATTCTCACTCAGAGATTCCTCTGAGGTACACATCGTACTTCTCCATCCTCTGTTATTACCCACCAAGTGTGTCTGGGCCCTTGAGTGAAAGCCCCATGAATGGTTTTGCCTTCGCCTAAAGCAGGAAAAACCCAAAGCAGATTCCTTTCATGTACCACAGTCACTTTATTGCCACATAGTGTATGTACATCTTACTGAGCAGGACCAGTTCAGTTGATGGGTTATTAACTAAACCCAAGTACTTTTCCTAATTTTTAAAGGTTTCACCACTTCTTGTCTTTAGGGTAGTTTTTAGCAGTCTGTTGTACCATTTGCTTTTCCCTGATAATGATGCATGATATGGGATGTGATATAACCTCTTGATATCATGTCCTTTGTCTCAGTTGCTTGTAAGATGGTTTCTGAAATAAATCCCATTGTCCAGTGCAGTTCTTTCTGGAGTATTGTGACACCGCAAGACTTGCTTCTGGTCCCATTGTCCTGACACCTGCCCTTTAGATATCTGTAAACATTGATGATATCCCCGCTCTGTTTCCTTTTCTCCAAGCTAAACAGCACAAGCTCTCTTAGCCTTTCCTTGTAAGGCAGATGCTCCGGTCCCTATCACCAGATCATGTTGAGCTCCTCATCCATCCAACATTTAATTGTTCTGAGGATTGCCCCAACCCATGTGCATGATCTTGCACTTGGCCTTGTTGAAGTTCATGAGGTTTTTATGGACCTACCTCTCAATCCTGCCAAGGTCCCTCTGGATGGCCTCTCTTCTTTCCAACATGTCAACATCACCACACAGCTTATTGTCATTGGCAAACTTGCTGGGAGTGCACTCAATCCCATTCTCCATGTTTCTGACAAAGATGTTAAACAGTACTTGTCCTAATACTGACCCCTGAGGAATGCCCCTATCTCCTTAGATATCAAGCAGTTAACTTCAACTCCTTGAGTGCAACCATCCAGCCAATTCCTTACCCACCAAGCCATCCATACATCAAGTGCATGTCACTCCAGTTTAGAGGCAAGGATGTCAAGTGGGACAATGTAAAATGCTTTGCTCAAGTCCAGGTAGATTACATCAGTTGCTCTTTCCTCATCAACCAACACTGTGACCCAATTGTAAAAAGCCACCGGATTTGTCAGGCAGGATGTACTCTTGGTGAAGCTATGTTGATTGTCAACAGTGACCTCATTATTTTCCATGTGCTTTAGTGTAGTTCCCAGGAGGATCTGGTCCATGATCTCACCAGACACAGAGGTGAGACTGTCTGGTTGGTAATTCCATGAGTCTTCCTCTTTCCTTTTTAAAACGTGTTTCCCTTTTTCCAGTCAGTGGGAACTTCACCAAACAGGCACAGTTTTTCAGGTATGATGGATAGTGGCTTAATGACTGCAATATGCTAAGCTTTTTATAATTTGAGTTATAACAGTTTACACAAAAACTTTGGATGGACACAAAACAAAGTAAGGGGAAATGAGCTCTTTCATGAGCAGGCATCTATTTTCAAATAACAAGTGATGAAAATTGAAGGAAAATCATTAAAAGTGCCTCTGATCTATTTACTTTCCATCCAATAAATATGAAATAACCTTCCAGCTATTTCTGGACAGTAAGAGTTTTCCAGATAAAATGGAAATATTTCATGCAAAACTTAAAAATAGCTTATTCTTAGAAGATTTTTTTTTTTTAAATGGAGAAATACAAACCTTAATCTTGAATTTCTGAAACTGAAAATTTGTTGTCTAGTCATACTTTTTCCTCCTGCTTATTTATCATTTGAGTTTTTTTCATGAAAGATTTTTAAAAAGAAATAATGTGTATGTGGAGGAGAGAGAAGGAGGAAAAACAGAGTGGCAAACCTAGGCTTTGCGATAATTTCCATCCTTAAAAAGACAGAGAAGACTGGTCTAGTGTGTCAACCCAGGCTAAGCATCCATAGCGCCCAGGAGGTGAAGAGTTGGTAGGAGGCATGTTCTTTCTTGCTTTCATTCCAGACTTGTTCCTTTGAGTGCCCCTGGACTCTTTTTTCTCTTCTTCATTTTTTAGTCAATGCCTATAGTGATGAAATTTTTGAGGGTGTGGCGAAGCCCAAATTTTGGGGAAGCTAAAATATTTTAAGTACATTGTATGCAGCTAGGAAGTGCATGTGCTTCAGACTCACGTTCTCACTTGGTTTTTCTGATATTGTTAGACGATTTGGTGAGTGTATAATTGATTAAGAGTTGCATAGGGATAATTTGCTGTGCCTGGCTGGCTTGTTTATTATCTTCTATTGCTTGCAATGAGGAATGTTTTGTTGGAATTTGTTTATAAAGAGCAGTGATCCATTCCTTTCTAGTCCCAAAATAGGTATACTTTTAGAATTATCCTATTTTATGGGATTTAATACCAATGTGTAATTCAGTTATTGAAGAAAAACTGTAAGAACTTGCAGAAATTCTCAGATGCCTCTTACAGCAGCTATTCCTCGCACCTACCTATGGTGAAACAGAGTGTATGCTCCGAATAAAATGACATTCAGAGGCTGCAAAGGCCATGACTTAGTAACTAATGATTTTCTGTGGCATAGGATGCTGAAAACCACCTAGAAAGTGAAAGATCCCTGTGCAACCCCATGTACTGTCAAAACTAAACTTCTAGGGAGCTTCCTTGTCTTTAGCCTGAGAGATCTGTAGGCTACAAATGCCCTCCCTTGGATCCAGCTATGCCAGTTGAAGGTGGCCCTGCTATGTTGCTCATCATCTTGTCTTCAGTACTGACTTAGAATTCTGCTGCTGAACAAAGGGTTTACAAGCATCAGTTTCACACTCAGCTAGGTGCCGATTCATTGGGAAACATGTAACATTTCTTTTGAAATTAACATTTTGACCTCTGCCATGTTCACACTTGGAAGGTGTAATGTGTAATTATGCTTGCAAGTGCCTTTTTTTGGGATATGCTTCAAGGTCCCTTTTCAATTGCATAAAAATGATTTTAAAAAACCCAACAACAAACAAGTTAAAACAAGGGGCAATAAAAGTGAACAGTCCTTAACTTCTATTGCATTATTTTGCTCAAATGTCGTGGTGTATTCTATATTCTTGCTTATAATTTCTTCATCTGATTGTCTTCTGCTTTGTTCTTTTTTTTCTTTTTTCCATTTTTTCCCCCCTGCTATTTTATCTCTCCTCTGCTGACTGTTCAGTCATGTAACTGAGACTATGTAACTGGGATACTGTGATGTTCACACTTTCAGTCTGTCTTTGAACACAGTTCATGCCTCTGAAACATTAGCATTTGGTTTTTGGCACATCAGTGTTGTTTAGGGGACCAGCTCATTTCACCTGATGGCTGTTGATGGTCATCATAGTGTCTTAAAAACTCAGTTCAGAAATTTGTGTAGTGTTGTCCTTGGCTATTTCATCTGTCCCTTATAAATGTGGTGGAGGCATGGAAATTTAAGAAAGGGGCAAAGGAAGTCTGTTTGAAAAGGCTAGTAATAAAATTCTCTTCATTGTAGTGTCTTTCACTGGATTGTTCAGGGTGTATGGTTTTTTTGCAAGTGCTATACTGACAAGCATTTTTTAGGACAGTCTGACAATACTAGCAACTGCAACAATTTTTACAAGGTTTTCAATGTAGGTTTGCGAGCAAACTTTCTTAACACTCGATGGAGCGTTAATCCCATGTGTCTGCAGGTGAATGAAGGAGTAACCAGAGAATCTGTCCTGCAGGCCCCAAAGCAGGTGCCAGCTTGTCTGATGCAACTAGTAGCCCTTTGGAAATGATCTGTCATGAGTAACAAGAATGGTGGTATTAAAAAAACCCCCACAATACTTTTAAGCAGCATCACTAGAAAAAAAACAAACAAACATCTGTTTGAAGCTAAGTTCCTGCAGTAGAGGGGATGAATGAAGAGATGAGAGGAATAGGAAAACCTATCTCATCAATAGGTGGCTAAGGGATTGGTGCCACTGGAGGAACTTTGGGTTTTTTGACAATGGGCCACATTTCAGCATACCAGGTGGGCTGCATCTATCTAACAGGGGAAAAAGGACTCTATCCCATAAGTTGGCAGGGCTGATAAGGAGGGCTTTAAACTAGGATTGAAGGGGGAAGGGGTTGAAAGCAGGCTCTCCAGAAAGGAGCACAAGGGTGGACAGCACAAGTCAAGAGACAAACCAGCAGCCCAGCTGAAGTGCATGTACACCAATGTACACAGCATGGGCAACAAACAAGAGGAGCTGGAAGCCATCGTGCAGCAGGAAAGCTATGATGTAGTTGCTATCACAGAAACGTGGTGGGATGACTCCCATGACTGGAGTGCTGCCATGGGTGGCTACAGGCTCTTCTCTGAAGGGACAGGCAGGGTAGGAGAGGTGGAGGGGTAGCTCTGTATGTTAGGGAGTCTCGACTCTGTAGAAGTTGAAGTCGATAATAATAAGGTGGAGTGCCTGTGGGCCAGAATCAGGGAGAAGGCAAACAAGGCTGATATCCTGGTGGGAGTCTGTTACAGACCACCCAATCAGGAGGATGAGGGTGATGAATTATTCTACAAGCAGTTGGCAGATGTTTCAAAATCATCGTCCCTCGTTCTCGTGGGTGACTTTAACCTGCCGGACATCTGCTGGGAACTCCACACAGCAGAGAGGAGGCAGTCTAGGAGATTCCTAGAGTGTATAGAAGTTAATTTCCTGCTGCAGCTGGTAACTGAGCCTACCAGGGATGGAGCCCTGCTTGACCTTATTTTCACAAACAGAGAGGGGCTGGTGAGAGATGTAGTGGTTAGTGGACGTTGGGGACTCAGTGATCATGAAATAATAGTTTTCAATACTCGGGGATACAAGGAGAATCGTCAATAAAACTTCTACGTTGGACTTCTGGAGGGCAGATTTTGGCCTATTCAGAAGACTAGTCCAGAGTATACCCTGGGAAACAGTCCTTGAAAACAAAGGGGTCCAGGAGGGATGGACGTACTTCAAGGAGCAAGTTTTGAAAGCACAGGAGCAGGCTGTCTTGGCATGCCAAAAGGCAAGCCGGTGGGGAAGACTAGCTGAACAGGGAGACTTTGAAAAGAAATTAGGGTTAAAAAGAGGGCCTGCCAACTATGGAAAAAAGGGCTAACTACTCAGGAGGAATTTAGGAATATAGTTAGGTTGTGTAGAAAGAAAATTAGAGAGACAAAGGCACTGAATCTCGCCACCTCTGTGAAGGATAAAAAAAAGTCCTTCTACAGATACATTAGTGGCAAAAGGAGGGGCAGGGAAAACATCCATTCTTTACTGGACATGGGTGGGAATATAGTTGTCAAAGACGAAGAAAAGGCTGAGGTATTTAACACCTTCTTTGCCTCAGTTTCAACAGTAAGACAGGTTATCCTGAGGACAGCTGGCTTCTGGAGCTCATAGAAGGTGACAAGGTGTATACATCATTTCACCCCGTGGTTCTTGAGCACCTGCTCAGGCCTGAAGTCCTCCACTGGCTGCAGGTGGATATCTGTTCCACCATTTACCTCTATAGGCAGCAGGTGAACAGCTGTTCTCACCATAGTGTTCACCCTGGGAGGCAAGGGGATCTCTACTCCAGCACCTGGAGCACCTCCTCCACCTCCTTCACTGACCTTGGTGTCTGCAGAGTTGTTTTTCTCACATATTCTGACTCCATGCTCTGCTTGATGCTCCACAGCATTTTTTGCCCCTTCTTAACTATGTTATCTCAGAGGGACCACTGTTGCTGATGAGTTAATGCTTGGCCAGTAGCACATACATTTTGGACTTAGATGGTTCTGGCTCTATTGGACACAGGGGAAACTTCTGGCATTTTATCACAGAAGCCAACTCTGCAGCTCCCCCACTAACAAAACCTTGCCACACAAAGCCAATCCAAGGAGATAAAATACCTTTTATTTGCTTGGTATTTTGTGTTCACGCAGGAAAGCTAGCTGCTTCTATATGTATCCAAGAAGCTGTGAAGAAGAGATTACATTTCTTGTGCGGGTGGCAACTCTGACTTTCCCTCAAGTGAAGGCTCAAGCCAAAATCATCTCTCTGCAGCATCTCATTTGGTGCAGTAATCAAGGTTGGCATTACTCTGAATCTATTTTCATACAAAATCTTAACTTGGAGATGGTAAATACTATTATTTTTATGACAACTGACAGGCTAGTTTTACTATAGAAAAATGCAATATAGAAAGATGCTGTCTAAAGTGATTTTAATATCTCATGCCAAAGTTCTGATTTACTTGTATGCTGTCTCAGTGTGAGTAGATCATGATGCAATTTTATTTTGTCAGACTTCCAGAAATAATTTTTTATTGAGCATATTCCCATATGAAGGTGACTGAAGCAGCAGCAGCAAGTAGGCTCTGTTATTATCTGTGGAAACTGGCAGCTGGCAACAAGACTTGCTTCTTACTCTGTCTTCTGACAGAGTATTCTGGGCACAGAGAGAAGTGCTGGATAGCAACAAAGTCCCTCTGTCTTAGCAGGTCTCTAAGCCTTCTACCTCAGAGATATCCATTAAGCATAATGATTCCGATATATCCCCTGGAAAACTCATTAACTGAGGAACAGTAGCTTTAAACTTTTAATTTTAACAGGTGCATGTAACCTATTTAAATGCTGTAGAACCTCCATGTATGCCAATTTTACCACTATAATCCATGTTTCTGCTAGTATTGAAGGTTATCTCCCATTTCTTTAACCTGAAACTGATGACTGAGTTGGTATGAATTAACAGATAATATTGCTTCTAGTGAAGGTCTTGTAATTCTCTAAAGATTCCTCTTAGCTGTGGTGGTGAAGGTCATAAATCTTCATGCCAGAGCCTTGTGGATTGGAAATATTGCTATAAATGGATTTGTTCACTTCTTCTAGGTCTCTTTTGCCTGGATATGTTCCTTTTGGGTAGCGCCATGTTACTCAGATGTGAAAACATTCAAATTTGGAAGGAGCCTTAGGCAAAAGTTGGAAGTATTTTTTGCTTTGCATTGACACTTCCTTCAGTGTTCAGCCAATTCTTACAAATATTCATAGATCTCTGAAAATATGGTATGAGTTTCTGGTTTTCATTTATAGCTGAAAAATCATAGAATCATAGAATTGGCTGGGTTGGAAGGGACCTCAGAGATCATCGAGTCCAACCCTTGAACCACCGTTGTGGTTGCTAGACCATGGCACTGAGTGCCACATCCAGTCTCTTTTTAAATATCTCCAGGGACAGAGAATCCACTGCTTCACTGGGAAGCCCATTCCAATGCTTGATCACTCTCTCTGTAAAGAAATTCTTTCTAATATCTAACCTAAACTTCCCCTGGCACAACTTAAGACCATGCCCTCTTGTCTTGTTGATAGTTGCCAGGGAAAAGAGATCAATCCCCACCTGGCTACACCCTCCTTTCAGATAGTGGTAGACAGCGATGAGGTCTCCCCTGAGCCGCCTCTTCTTTAGGCTGAACAACCCCAGATCTCTCAGCCTCTCCTCATAGGGTCTGTGCTTGAGTCCCTTCACCAGCCTGGTTGCCCTCCTTTGAACCTGCTCCAGGACCTCGATATCTTTCCTGAACTGAGGGGCCCAGAACTGGACACAGTAGTCGAGGTGTGGCCTCACCAGCGCTGAGTACAGGGGCAGAATCACTTCCTTGGACCTGCTGGCCACACTGTTCCGGGTACAAGCCTGGATGCCATTGGCTTTCTTGGCCACCTGGGCACACTGCTGGCTCATGTTCAGCTTCCTGTCGATCCAGACTCCAAGATCCCTTTCTGCCTGGCTGCTCTCCAGCCACTCTGTCCCCAGCCTGTAGCGTTGCATGGGGTTGTTGTGGCCAAAGTGCAGGACCCGGCACTTGGCCGTGTTAAACCTCATCCCATTGGAATCAGCCCAGCTCTCCAGTCTGTCCAGGTCCCTCTGCAGAGCCCTCCTGCCTTCCAGCTGATCGACACTTCCCCCCAGCTTAGTGTCGTCTGCAAATTTGCTGATGATGGACTCAATCCCCTCATCTAAATCATCAATAAAGATATTAAACAGAACCGGGCCCAATACTGATCCCTGGGGGACACCACTAGTGACTGGCTGCCAACTGGATGCAGCCCCATTCAGCACCACTCTCTGGGCCCAGCCCTCCAGCCAGTTCCTAACCCAGCACAGGGTGCTCCTGTCCAAGCCACGGGCTGACAGCTTTTTCAGGAGTATGCTGTGGGAGACGGCATCAAACGCTTTGCTGAAGTCCAGTTAGACCACATCCACAGCCTTCCCCTCATCCACCAGTCGGGTCACCTGATCATAAAAGGAGATCAGGTTGGAATATCATGACACACATTGATCCTGGGTTTTGTTATGGTGTAGTATCTCTTCACCACACAATTTCAAGAAAGAGCTATAGAGACATGTTTTAAGAGAGGACTCTCAAATCCTCTATAGTTGTGTATATAGAGTATGTGTGTATTCATCTAGTAGATTGTATTAACTGGATTAATAGAAATGAGAGGTTTTTATAAATGTTTTCATGGTGTGTCTACTTTGCCTTATCAAATAATTTTTGTTACACTTCTTCCATAGGAGAATTATTGGATTTTGCACAGCTTTTTTTTTGGGTGGTAAATTGTTGTTTAGGTGGCTCAAAATTGACAGACATTTTGCTATAAAAATATTCACTAAAAATCTATTTCCTGAGTGAGTTTTAATTTTCTAATGCGGTCTCCAATGTTCATTGTATTTTTGCTTACTTATTACTGTGGCTCATGAACAGTCATCAGCAAAATGTTCTCACTTGAGCCTTTCAACCTTTTAACTTGCCAGAACATGATGTAAAACTTCTGTTGTGGTGGTGAGTCATTACAGTAATATGCACATTTGACAGAAAAGATGGCTTGTACCATGTGAACTGCAAATGTGTTTATAAGTATGTGGATAGTTTTAAACATGATCACTTTAACTGCATTTAGAACCATAGATTCACAGAATGGTTTGCATTGGAAGGGATATTAAAGATCATCTAGTTTCACCCCTTTTACCATGTGCAGGGACATCTTCCACTAGACCAGGTTGGTCAAAGCCCCATCCAGCCTGGTCCTGAACACTTCTAGGGAGGGGTCATCTACAACTCCTCTGGGCAACCTGTTTCAGCGTCTCACCACCCTTTCACAGGAAAGAATGTCTTCCTAATGCCTAACCTAAATCTCTGTTCTTTTAGCTTAAAATCAACCTCTTGTCTTATCACTACAGGCCACTGTAAAAAAATCCCTCTTCACCTTCCCTGTAGGTCTCCTTCAGATACTATGAGGCCACGGTAATGTCTCCCTGGAACCTTCTCTTCTCCAGGCCGAACAACTCTTCCAGTCTGTCTTTATAAGAGAGGTGCTCCATCCTCTGATTATGGTCCTCCTCTGAACCACCTCAACCAGGTCCATGTCTTTCTTATGTTTGCACTTCAGACCCGAAATGCAGTACTCCAGGTGGAGTCTCGTGAGACCAGAATAAGAGGAGGAGAGTGGAAGAGTCCCTATCCCTCAGCCTGCTATGACACCTATTTTGATGCATCCATGTTGGCTTCCTGGGCTGCAAGTGCAAATTGCAGGCTCATGCTCAGTTTTTCATCCACAGCAGCATCTAAAGTGTGTAGTTTGTTGCCTCCTCCATGTGCACTTTTAAAATTTCTCAAGCCTTTAGGAGTAGCACAAAAAATTGCAGGTTTTGGTGTTACATCTACTGTGAAGATTTAACACACTTCAGAAATCACGTCCACAGGGGGTGTTTCTTTATGTATCAACTTTTGGTTTTACTCGGTGGAAATTGGAATTTACTCTGAACTGCAATGGCTCTGTATTTTTTTGGCTATTTCAAGTTATCTTTTTGTTTTGGCTACCCATGAGGCCTCTCTGGTAGTTTCTTTCTGGCAACTCCCTTTTGCTCCAAGGCACATGATGTTATGTAGCAGAGAGATACTGGCAGAATGTGGGTGTAGAGCAGTAAGTGTGCTATCAGCAGTGTGGCTCTGGTTATCGCAGAAGTGCCCTCTGCCCATGAGCACACACCCTGGAGTGTCCTAATCCAATGAATATAGAATACTTGGTGCAGGAGCAAGGAAGACAGGAACATGTGGAAACATTGTAATGAGCAATGTACTTTACTAATACAAACTTCTACCAGAAAAAAGCCAACCACATCTAAGTGAGAGTCACTTGAGCGATTCTCTTCTTCAAGGGCTTTCCTTCACACCAGACAGCTATAATTTTAAGAAAAGCAAATGTGCCTTATTCTAACATATTGTGGGTATTTTGAGTGTGAAAGAAGACTTGTTATCAGATAATCAGCCAGTTCTCATACCAGAGATGTAATGAAGTTGATGTGATCTGCATCATGTTGAGGATGTATGATAACAATTCTATTCTTACAACAATTTGTGCCAGTGAATAGAAGCATTTATATGAGTGCTCAAAGTCCAAGACAAAGCATCAGAAATGTACCTGTTTTGTTTCATAAATGTGTTCCTTTTTGCTTCCTTTAAAGACAAGGCTTTTCAATTAACATAAGTGTTTATCTGATTTTCTGCATACTTATCTTTCACATAGATAATAAAAACAGTGATTACAGAAATTTCAGAGGAATTTCTAATTAAGGCAGGAATGGATCACAAAGAGGTGATGCCATACACTGTATGATAAAAAATATCACTTTAATACAACCTGATTCAATATCTGGAAAAAATTGATTTTCATCTTGAAACTTCTTGCAGGTGGGTTTCTGTACTGAAAGCATCAGGTATCTTGCAGCTAATATCTGTGTTAACTATTTAATTAAAAACAAAGGAGTGAATACAGAAGTGTTGATCTACAGTCCCACGAGCACAAAAATATATCTTTTACGTGCTTTTGGATATACAGCAACACTACGCTGAATGTGAACCTTTAATGGCCTGTTTTATGTGGACTCTGAATAGGTCCCTGCCTAGGATGAAAATGTATCAATATAGTTAACATTCAGAGACCAAGAAAGCTAAATTTGTATTGTTGGCACAGAGGTTTCTGCATAGATCTCAAACAGCCATAAAGGCAGATAAATGAACAACACAGGATACTCTGGAACGGCCCAAGATACCATTTTTGTGACAGAGGTGTGGTGTTTACCTGTTTGAATAAAAGAAGCCTGCTTTCCATCAGGTGAAATAAAGACTAAGGGAGCTGCTTGCAGCTCCATCTACCTTCTTGAATTGTGGAGACATTGCCTCACCGAAGAGTCTCTTTAAGCATCTCAGGCTTTTCTGCAGTCAAATTTAGCAGCATTTATCATCAATAGGGACAGCATGGGGAATGTTGCACAAAGCTGCTAACAACTTAAATGTAGCTGTTTCCCAGGTGTCACACCACAGATAAATTGGAGCAGCCAAGCATATACCTCACTACAAAAAAAAAAAAAAAAAAAAAAAAAAAAAATTTCCTCTCTTTCAAAATATACAGTATTAGGACTCGGTAACACAGGCTACCAGGGGCAAAGTTTCAGTGTTAGAAACTACAGTTGATTGGTGCAGCAAAGTTGCAAAATCTGTGTGGAAAATGGCAGATTTTTCTGGCTGAGTTTCTTCAGTGTAAATCTTGGATTTTTTGTTCTCATAATGAAAGACATTTCACTGCATACATCACACTTCAAAATAGCATTTTTTGTTCTGTAAAGCCAGTAAACTCTGCCCATATTTCTTGCTAGATTTCTTGTAATAGCGATTTAATATGGTAGGTCCTACTTAACTGCCTCTCTAGAATCACTGGAGCACCAGCACCACTGAAGCCTGTTGTATAAATGCTTGTCCTGAATTAGTCTCGAATAGATTTTTGGACTGTAAATGCAAGATTCCTGTTAGCCTATTCATCAGGACATTTAAGCATGGGGTACTTTGTATGCTGTGATCTATGTGTAATTTGTTTATCTTCTCTACTGCTGTTTCAGTTGTGTTTCAAGGCATAAAACCATCAAGTTTCTACCAAGACAGTAATGGTGAAATAAAAGGTCAATAAAAGGTCAAACCTCTTAATACAATGGCACTTAAACAGGGAGTTTTGGCTGCCACCTTTAAATATGCGGTAGATGTTATCTGAGCTGTTAGGTACTCTGCTTTATCTCCACTTTCACTCTTTTCTAAGACAGTTTCAGTTTAGAAGATATAAGGTATTTTAGTTATAACTGCTCCCTCTTGTGCTGACATTGTTCTGCTCTCTTCCATTGCATGATCAGACAGATTAGTCATCTAGATTTTGTGCTGAAATGGAATAGAAGCACTCACATGGACAGACATAGGTTGTGATGATTAAATGTCAGTTGATGTGAATCACCATTGAAAGAACAGCACATACAGGGAGTTCAGCCTCCCGAAGGACAGCTGACGCACTACTGATGCCCTGCTCATCAGAGGGCTGTATTGAGGACCAAGGCCCTTTGAGCAGTCTGTGAGTTATGGCTAATGGTTGGACTGTAACAAGAAGACTCTAACTAAACGTGCAAACCCAGCCAGTTTAGTTCTGCTCAGCCTGTATGGCTCTGCTCAGCTGGCGGCCTGCTTGTCAGGCTTTTGCTGAGCAAATAGCAGTTAGTGGTGTAATAAAAGAAGGGAAGGGTTAAACACTCACTGTATGAATTAGACAGTGTATTCAGATGTAGGCAGTAGAGTGGGAATTGAGTAAACAGAAGCACTCTCAAGAATTATGGGGTGGAACCAGATTATTGCCTCAGCACAACTCAGTGTCATCTTGTCTCAGCTAGAAGTTGTCTCTTCACTGAAAAGTGGATCATCTGAAGCTCGTACAAAAGAAAAAAAACCAACGATTTTTAGCTGCTATCTACAGTTGTGGAGCCTCAAATAGCATAGTCAGTATATTCATGATTGTAACACTCTTGCTAAAACCGGTGTGGGAGCAGAGGACCAACCTGCAGTGTCAAAATAACCTCTGGCAGTCTCAGGAGCAAGTAAATTATTACCGCTTCTGTAGACAGAGTGCAGCAAGAATGCCTAGGGATGGAGTCACCAGCAAGTGACATGGTGCGGTTACCTCTTCTGGTTGGGGTTGTGTTTCCCTATTCGCCTTGTCCCCTTGCTTTAAATGCAGGTTAGAGGCCATCTCATGAGAACAGTCTGCAGGTTGTGCTTTGTGTAGGGAAAGATAGGATAAATTTCAATATATTGTCCTTGTTGCTTCTGATAGGCTGGGAGGCAGATTTTCACTTGCTATGACAGAGTGTTTCCACTACTTTCTTGGGGGATTCTGCAATTGTACATGATTGAAAGGTGAACAGAACTAAAACCCCTGGATTTTGCAGTTGAATACTGAGTTAATTTCTGTCTGAATCTGTACTCAGGGGCAGCTGTCCCCCCAGGATTTAACTAACTCACGGCATGATGGTACAGTCATTGGTTGGGAATGGAATATGGGCTCATAGCCCAGTTGTCCCATAGCATAGGTAAATATACCTATATTTCCAGTCAAGAGAGAGGTTTTTCTAGGAGCCCTCCTAAGAAGGAGACCATGGTGTTTCCAGGCAGCACATCCCACTTTGCTGCTCTCTATGCTGCTGAAGTTGCCCTCATATCAGACCATTATCTTTCTTAACGAAATCAATGAATTGAATTATGTTCTCCAAATCTGGTCTTAATTTTGCAAAGAAGACATTAAACTATTTAAATTCCAGTTATTTTAACATTGTGTGAAATACTGAGGGAAGAGTCTTGAAGTTACTTCTGGATCATTCACTATTGTGACTGGTGATTTGCTTTGCAAGCTTGTATTCTGAGAAACTAGAAAAGGCTTTTTTTTTCTTTATGTCTTTCGAATTTTTTCTAGATATTTTTAAAAATCTATAAATCAGTGCTTGTGAGTTTGACCTTGTAACTGGAATTTAGAGTCCAGATAAGCCGGAGATAGTATATGGGTATGAGAACCACTCTTGTTTTTCTGCTGGACAGAGATAAGAGATCAGCATTCCAGATGCTGTTTTACTTTTTAGGCAGTCATGGTAATATCAGTGGAATGGGTAGTTGTATATAATGATTTGTATCTTTCCAGTCTTTTTCTGACAACAAGAGTATAAATTCACTAATTCAACTGAAAATTAATTTGAATTTATGTATTCTGAATTTATTCAGGAACCAGTTATGCACACAAAATGGTATTTCACCTGTGGTTATCTTCAGTAACTGTCAAGAACTGTGCAAAGTTCTCAAATCTCTTCTCTCTTATTTTTGCCCTTAATTGAGCAAAATTAGTTTGCAATTTGACAGTGCCAGAGATTCAGGAAATTAATTGCCACCAAAAACTATCACGATTATTTTCTTATTTAGTAATTAATTTGATAGTAATATGAACCAAAAATTTTGAAATTTTCCATCAGCAAGTTTGTTGAAAAAAGAATTAACATGCCAGCAATAGTGGAAAAAATTGTCTCAGTTTTTCAGGTAGTTTCCTACATCTTTTTTGTATTTGGATCTTTTCTGTCTTATTTTAATTGATTAATTATGCATTTTCTGTCGAAGCAGGTTTATGTCCTTTAGTGTTATGGTACATTGTATACCATCTTCTTTCCTTCCTTTCTTTGCAACCTCATAGTATTTTAAGCATAAGTGTGTAGGTACTTTTGCCTTTGAGGCAGGTACACAACAAAAAAGTCATGTGCAAATTTAACAATACAAATGAGTTGCTAACATTTTCATTGCATTGCTTGCTTCCATACATAGAAGGATTACTTTCGATGTGTGATTTTTCACGTGTTTCCAGTCTTAATGATAACCTATCTCAAGGGTATCTGTATCGGCTGCTTTTCAGGCTAGTACTTGGTAGAAAAAAGCTGCAGCAGGGACATAATTGGTCTGAAGCTGTGCATTTAATTATTTTAGGTAGCAAAGGAACTGATTTAAAGCAAAGATTACTTTTACTAGACTATATAAAACAGAATATTTAAACCTAATTTTCACTTTTAGTCTATCAGCAGAAAAAAAGCCAGATCATGAAATTAGTGCTATCATGTAGGTAGCATGTTTTATGGACATTTAAAAGAAAACTACATATTTATCACAAGAAAATAAGAAAACGAAGTAAAAGTGTCACGGTTTAACACTGGCCTGGAAATTAAACCAAATGGCAGATGCTCTGTATTAATCTCCCTCCCCTCTCATATAAAGGAAGGAGAGAGGATAAGCAAGAGGGATGTATGGGTTGCAAACTAAACTACACAGCTTTAATGAAACAGTAATGATAAAAAGGAAAAATTACTAAACATATACAAATATACAGGAAAATTGATATCACGATCCTCCCCTCAATAACTCTCATGTCACCACCGAGGCTTCAGGGCAGTCCTGGGAAAGTCCAGGTTGGACTCCTGGGATCAGCAGCAGTCAGGAGCTGGAGGCAGGAACACACAGATATGGGCTGGCACGGATCAGGACCACAGGCAGATGAACGGAAGGGACGAAGCGAACAGGGAAAGCTGAAGAAGGGCAAGCAGGAAGGGGTTTGACCCTCAGGATCCCTATAATTTATACTGAGTATGATGTGTATGGGGTGGAATACTCTGTTTGGTCAATTTTGGTCATCTATCTTGTCCATTCCTCCCCAAAGGAGGGCTGCAGGTGTGACCTCTTTACTCCTTTTCTCCTTCCGGAGGGCAAAATGTTCCTCAGAACTGAGCAGTGTCCTTGGCTCTGCACACCAGTCTCTAGATGTAACTATAAACATCGAGCTTCTGGGACTGATGTCCAGAAGCAGACATTGTCTGAGAAGCTTGCTGTTAATTTCAGCAAGTGCAGCTACTTACAAGAGACTTAGCTGAAAGCAAAATTACAAGACAGAAGATTACCTTTATCCTGGCCCAAACCAGGACAAAAAGTAAAAGCAGAACATGTTTTCTAGTTTTCTGTCCACTCTGTGTTAGATTTTATTTAATATATTCTGCTTCTCTGGGTTTATTGCACACAGGCAAATGGATTTCTATTTGAGTACACCTGGCTGCAAAAGAAAGTAACTTCAAGAAGTATAACTAGTTCCATTTCTCCAGGTGTGGCCTAAAAATTGCTATACAAGTGCTACTTTTTTACAGTGCAGTGCAAGTAAAAGCTTCTGTGTGTTCTGTTTTTCAGTAAGGAATAAATCTTTGTCTGAAAGAAAATGTTTCCCTTAGCTGTCTTCTTGATCCATTTATCAAATGGAAGAAGTGGTGCAGCATTTTTGAATACTATTGTCGTTGCCAGACCTGGTCTTATGTTTGATGCATAGAAAAGCTCAAGCAACAAATATCTCAATAAAAAGCATGTGTAGTGAACTGTACTAAAACAATTCTGAATCTCAGCTGGACATCTGGTTCAAAATTCTGATTTACCCTGTGCTCATTTTTTTGAAGTAACTAGGATTCCAGGAGGCAATATTCATCATCAATAGTCTCACAGACAGGTGCAGACTGAGCCAGGCAACTCCTGAAACTTCAAAAAGTGCTTGCTCCTGCAAAAACCTGTTGAAATCAATGGATGACAGGTGCCTTGAAGTTTTCAAAGCTCTCACTAGGTAATTTTTGCAACTAGCAAGTCTTTGAATATCTAGTTGTAAAGTTTTGGTTCTTTTACCTTGATGTGTGTGAAAAAAAACCAAGGACCAATGCAGTCTTTTTGTAATACTGGACAGATAAATTGGAAATTCAAGGTAACAATTTTATTTTAAAAATTTAAGATATGTAATAAAATTAGGTGGTATTAAGGCTGTGGTAGTGTTGAACATTTAACAAAATGATCAGAGAAATAACTATGCCTTTGTGTTTTGCAAATGTTTATTAGACAGCTGTTAAAAAATACTTCGTAAAATGTCAGAGGTTTTTATGGTTACTGCAGTCGGTTCCTAGTGTAGTGTCATGATTTATAGCACTGAGTAGTGATGTGTGAAAAAAAGACTTTGCTCATATAAATGAAGGTAGATGATAAGATATAGTTCTTTTTTTCTGGACTGATGAGTACCTGGAATGTAACTGTTTTTTAAAATTGTCAGAAGAAATATCCTCCCTTTATTTTTACTAGAAAACTAACAGCTAACTGACCAAAAGGGAATCATGTTTGAGCCTCGTTTCATGGGGCAGAGAGCAGTTGGGAGGTTTTTTTGGCAGAGGTTTTCTTTTTGACAGGTCAAACAAATGCATATGAAAACAGCAAATATTTAATACATTCTCTTTTCATTGAAACCCATCGGAAGCTCTATCTAGCAATACTCAGAGCTGTTAGGAGCAAGATAACTGAGGCAAGGTTCGTTTCCCTGTCTTTAAATATAGCACAAGCTTCCTGTATGTAAGCATAACCAATTTAATAGGCAAATCCACCACACCTCATTTTAAGTATGCCTGAAACTGTTGTTTTAGTACATCTGTGTGGAGACTAACTCCAGTGACACACAGCTGGAGAGGCAGGGATAGGAGAGCCTTAAAATTCCTGTGCTATAAGAGCCAAAGTGTTTGGTACATACATCCTCAGGCATTTTATGGCTCACTGAAGGAGAGATGGTGGCTATATTGGTATCTGACATCCCTCTATTATATACACCTCGGTTAGGCAAGTGAAATAAAATTATGTAAATACTCTCTGTGCTCCTTTTTAATTTTTTTTTTAATTATGAGAGTAAGCCATTTAAAATAATATTGGAAACAGGGAATTTGTAATGCAAAAATATTTCCCATTGATTCCTAGCCTTTATGAAGAATAATATAGAACACCTTAAAACAGGAATGATCTATTGGGTAGAAATAAAGGTGGTATGTGTTTTCACTTTTCTCTAATATAGAAAACATAAGATTTTTTTCTTCCATGTCTATTTTGGTATAATTTTTATATCCTAAGAGGAAAGTTTATGAAAGAGATAGATATTTTTGAAACTTAAAATAAAGTGTTGTACATACTTTCAGCAGAAAAGATATTAGCTAGAAAAGGCATCAGTCTTTGTCATAATTTTGTCAAGGGAAAACTTGCCCTTTCATTAGCTTCCTTAGTGCTTCCCCAATATCTCATCCTAAATAAGCTCATGTTTTCAATTCACACAGGGAATAAGACATATCTTAGGCATGATTATGCCAAACCTGTTCTCCTCACAGATTCCTATCCTTCCAGGGAAGAATAAATAAACAATTTCAGTGGAAGGCTTCTGGAATTCCAGCATTGATTTTCAAGGAAAGCTAACCTGACATCTGTCTTCATGTTTAAATTATCCCCATTTTTCTAAGAGGGAAACAAAACGGTTTTGGTGTTGTGAAACAGCAGTCTTCTCACAAACTTTGAACAAAGTATTAAATCACTGAGATTCCGTTAAAAAAAGGAAAGAAAACTGGAAATAAACCTTCAAGAATAGAGAAGCTCTGTAATTTCCTAATGTCATTTCAATATGCGGTGATCGAAATCTCTCTTCCTTTGCTAGATTTTGATTTCTTCCTCCATAGCTGTTTAATTATTAAGTGCTTTCTGTTCAGCAATGTGTTCTGGTTTTGTCCTGTCTCACCATTTTTCACTTAGAGAATGAACCAGTTCTGGTAACTTAGGAGGTGCATTTGCATTTGGCTTTAATCACTACTGGATTACTGTGCTATTTGTGAAAGTATTCCAATGAAAATAATTGCAAATTTAACTATAACTAAAACATTTTCATTTCTGGCTGAACTTTACACTACACTTAATTTACATTTTAATTGAGTTTTAAGCCTTCTTAAAAAATGATGAAGAGAAATAATGGAGAGGAAAAAAATAATGGAGAGAAAATAACTTCTTATACTTTTTTTAATATAGGAGACTCGGAAGTAACGAAAAATATGCTGCCAATAGCACAGAAGTTAAACTTTGATAGTATTTTGATGTGGAACAGACTATACTAAAAGAATCATAGGAGCCAGATGGTAGAAGTGATATTTCCCGCAAAGCATCAGAAATCCAAGCACTAGTACCAGCTATATATCTACAGGACATGTTTGTTTCAAAGGCAGCTGAATTACAAATGGAAAGGTAGCTTGATTATTTAAATTTCCTTTTAAAACTAAAATTTCACTTTATTCTTTCTGAAATTTTATTGTCATAACAGCCACACATAGAAAACAGCAACCTTTAAGCTACTTCAAAGAGAAATTTTTCATCTCTTTCCATTTTAGTATTCTGAAGGTAACTGACAACAGAAGTTTTAATGTTTAGTTCATAGTTCTGCAGAGGTGTCTTCAGTGGGGAGAGTATGGGAAGAATATCAGGAAGTCTTTGATTACTTTGCTTTTAATGATAGCCAGTTTATATTTGTCCTCTTTTGATAACTAAGTGTTTTGTACTTCAGTAAAAAAGGACTAATAGCAACCAAGCATGTGAATACTGAATGCATTAGTAGGCAAAGAACTCATTCTGACAATACTCTCATTTCACATATATGTCACATTAAATAATCAAATATTAACCAGACTAATGTGATCTTGCCCTGTTAGGGCTAAAGAGGGGTACACTTTAGAAAGTTTAAAAATTCCAACTGAATGAAAAGCCTAAAGGAAAATGTAATATTTTAAATAAAATACTATAATATTATAGGGCCTACTTTCTGTCATGCACTAAAGCTACTATTCCCAGAATTTCACTGAACTATTTTAATATAGCAATGCATTTAAATGGCACAGCACTGTATTTGAACTTGAAAACATTCATTCTGTGCTGGACATGGGTGGGAATATAGTTATCAAAGATGAGGAAAAGGCTGAGGTATTTAACACCTTCTTTACCTCAGTTTTCAACAGAAAAAGGTTATCCTGTTGACAGCAGGCTTCTGGAGCCTATAGAAGGTGATAAAAATCTAAACAGCCCCCCTGTAATATTGAAGGACACAGTCAGTGACCTCTTGAGCTGCTTGGACCCCCACAAGTCTATGGGACCAGATGGGATCCACCCAAGAATGATGAGGGAGCTGGCAGAAGAGCTCGCCAAGCCTCTCTCTATCATCTACCAACAGTCCTGGCTCACGGGGGACATCCCAGATGATTGGAAGTTGGCGAATGTCACGCCAATCCACAAAAAGGGCCGGAAAGAGGACCCGGGAAACTACAGGCCCGTCAGCCTGACCTCAGTGCCTGGCAGGGTTATGGAGCAGATCATCCTCAGTGCAATCACACAGCACCTGCAGGATGGGCAAGGGATCAGACCCAGCCAGCACGGGTTTAGGAAGGGCAGGTCCTGTCTGACCAACCTGATCTCCTTTTATGATCAGGTGACCCATCTGGTGGATGAGGGGAAGGCGGTGGATGTGGTCTACCTGGATTTCAGCAAAGCCTTTGACACCGTCCCCCATAGCATTCTCCTGAAAAAGCTGTCAGCCCACAGCTTGGACAGGAGCACCCTGTGCTGGGTTAGGAACTGGCTGGAGGGCCGGGCCCAGAGAGTGGTGGTGAACGGGGCTGCATCCAGTTGGCGGCCGGTCACTAGTGGTGTCCCCCAGGGATCAGTGTTGGGCCCAGTTCTGTTTAATATCTTTATCGACGACTTAGACGAAGGGATTGAGTCCATCATCATCAAATTCGCAGATGACACCAAGCTGGGAGGAAGTGTGGACCAACTGGAAGGCAGGAGGGCTTTGCAGAGGGACCTGGACAGACTAGAGAGCTGGGCCAATTCCAACGGGATGAGGTTCAACAAGGCCAAGGGCCAGGTCCTGCACTTTGGCCACAACAACCCCATGCAGCGCTACAGGCTGGGGACAGAGTGGCTGGAGAGCAGCCAGGCAGAAAGGGACCTGGGAGTCTGCATCGACAAGAAACTGAACATGAGCCAGCAGTGTGCCCAGGTGGCCAAGAAGGCCAATGGCATCCTGGTCTGTATCAGAAACAGCGTCACCAGCAGGTCCAGGGAGGTGATTCTTCCCCTGTACTCAGCGCTGGTGAGACCACACCTCGAGTACTGTGTCCAGTTCTGGGCCCCTCAGTTTAAGAAGGATGTAGAGGTCCTGGAACAGGTCCAAAGGAGGGCAACCAGGCTGGTGAAGGGACTCGAGCACAGGCCCTATGAGGAGAGGCTGAGAGAGCTGGTGCTGTTCAGCCTGAAGAAGAGGAGGCTCAGGGGAGACCTCATTGCTGTCTACAACTACCTGAAAGGAGGCTGTAGCGAGGTGGGAACTGGACTCTTTTCACAGACGACCATCAACAAGACAAGAGGACACAGTCTTAAGTTGTGCCAGGGGAGGTTTAGGTTAGATATTAGAAAGAATTTCTTCATGGAGCGGGTGATCAGGCTATGGAATGGACTGCCCGGTGAGGTGGTAGATTCTCCGTCCCTGGAGACATTTAAAAAAAGACTGGATGTGGCACTCAGTGCCATGGTCTAGCAACTGCTCCGGTGGGTCAAGGGTTGGACTAGATGATCTCTGAGGTCCCTTCCAACCCGGCTAATTCTATGATTCTATGATTCTATGAATTGGTGATCATTTTGAATATCATGCTTTGTATGATGTGGATTTGATAAATTTGAAGACAAAATTATTTCAGCATGGACAATGAAGTCAGGAATAATTCAAATACCCTCAATAGATAAAATTTCACCAATGATTTACCAGTGACATGTTAAGGGGTGGAGATGGGATGTAGGAAATGTCAGATCTAATTAGTTAGCTCAGTTGTTACCATCCTACTGTAACTTTTTCGCTGCAGTTTCTTGGACTATCTAGTTTAGTCCTCCCAAAAAAATGAAAATATCTAAGTTTTAACATTATTTTTTTAATATTTTTTTTTAAAGTTTTTCTTCAAAATTACCTCACCTTATGATAGTAGTCCTAAGGATGCCATTATCCTGTGGTGGATCCTGTCTGGTTTTTCAAGCAGAACCTGCCTTTCACAAACTCATGCTGACTAGCCCTGGTCACTTTCTTGTCCTGTACGTGCTGTATGATGGCACTGAATATGATTTCTTCATAACTTCCCTTCTACAAAAGGAACTCTCCTGAGTTCTACCCAAAGCTGTCTGTTCAATTGGGCCAGTTTTCTTTCCCTCTCTTGTCTTTTGCCATACAAAGACAGCCTTCTCCTTTGCCTTTAAGATTTCCTACTTGGAGGGTGTCAGTCTTTCCTGGACTCCTTTGACCTACAGTACTGCCTTCCAAGGAACTCTGTCAACCAGTCTTCTAAATTGTCAAGGTAACAGCTCTGCTTATCCCTCTCCTTTTCCTCTACTTTTCCAAAGTTTGAGAATTCCCTCATTTCATGAGCACTATGCCCAGGACAGACTTCAGGACAGGTAGTCCTGAAGCAGTGAAAGACCAGTGTTCCTGAAACGGAAAAGTAAAGCAGCCTCCATCAATATAACTTGAGTGTTTTAACCGAGGCAATTTACAAATGTACCAAGATAGCAAGCTTATTATTCTGCTACACATTTGTAAATTGAAATGTAGAGAAAAATCTGACTTTCTATTGCAGTCCCTCTTAGACAGATAAATGTCAGGGAGATAATTCAGTTTTCTAAAATCCAGCTTTGACTTCAGCAACAAAGAAAATTTCTAATAATACAGTCAGAGTAGGTGCTAGACAATCCTAAACTCATGGGCAGAGTTTGTTTCAATTCTCTTGTTTCAATGCGACACTATTTGTAACAGGACATATAAAGAAAATTAGCAGCAAAGTGATCAACTCGTTATACTTCTAAAGCAGAGTAACCTCATTATAAAGGTAAAATCAGGACAAATATTTCCTTTCATTTTGTTGCTTCCTAGTTCATCTATTTCTGTTGCACAGATGTTATTTGTTTTCATGATCTAGATCAGACACTGCTCAGGATCTAGATAATATGCTGAAAGGAAAATCATATGCTTTACTGAAGGAAGTGGACCTGGGCTCATAAATACAAGTGCTGATATCCTACTGAGATGCTTGGTTGTGCTATTCCTGGTGAAGTGATACTCTCTTTAAACTGTCTCTCTAGTGTGATCTTAAAGCTGTATCTTTTCTCCTGTTCACCATCTTCTGTTATGAATTTTACCTGATGTAAGCCATATCCATCTGCCTGGGCCAAGACAAAATCCTCAACTATTAAGTAGTAGATGGTTCCTCTAATCTTACTGTTCTGCACATAAAAACATATGAAGTTAAGTTCTTGTTTTTGTCAGTATGTGTTCCTTTCCAGAGGAGCACTGTGGTTTGTTCTTATTGGTTTCCTTGTACAAACTTAGCAGTTTTAGATGGGCAAGTTTTGTTAAGAGCTCTTAGTGGATTTCAGAGCAACCATTAATAACCAGCAAATCTTACTACATTTTAAGCACTTTTACTGGTCTAATGATGCTACAGAATATATAGGTTGTTATGAATGTTGGTTTAGAGTAGGTAGATTTACATTTGTTGATTAAAAGTTGCATGTGTACAATGACTAGAAGCTTATGGCCATTGCTAGATATCACTAGTACTAAAAGCTAAAGACATGCACATTAAGTGTATTTGCAATATGTGTTGGATATAAACAGCATACTTTTAAAGGCTATTATTGGTATATAATCCAGCTCTCATATCACAGACTCTATTGGTTCATAGTCAAGCTTGCACTGGACCCAGAACATACAGAAACATTCCATCCAGCCTGGAATAAAAGCTTCAATTAATGTAAAATCAACTGTGTGCCTTAATAAATATTCCAGTGGTTACTTAAGCTTGTATTTGTTACTTGTCATTTGAATTTATCTAATACCAGTTGGATCCTTCAACTGGTTAGATTCTTTCATACATCTGTAAATGCATAACACCCTTATGTTAAGCACGTGTAATGAGAGATAGCAGTAGAGTTAGAAAGGAACAAAAGAATCAATTGGTAGTCAGCTCAGACACACTGTATCAAAGCAGAGCTTTTTGCTTAAGTGGCCTGCTTAAATGTAAACATTTTTGTGCTTTAAAAAAGGATGCTGACTTGCTGATGAGAATCTATTTAGGTTCAGGGAGTCACTTCTTCTCATTTCTCCCCAGTCTGAGAAGACTGCTTTGAGTACCAGTTAGGTTTCCCAACAGATGCATAGGAGAGGAATGCAAATTTGGTTTAGAATATCAAGTGTATGGTTAAATTTTACAGTCTATCCATAACTGACCTGAATGAACTGCTTTCCACCTTTTCTGCAGCTGGAGTTGATATTCAAGATAGTGAGTGCTCCCAGCAACTGGTTTTGGAAATCACTGAGTAGGCAGGTCTGTGCTAACTCCCATACAAGACAATAGTGAAACTCCTCTGTTACAATCTGTGGTAGTCCTGCTGGTCCCGTCTGGGACTCCTTTGAAAAGAAAGTACAAATTGTGCTGAACTATATGCACAAATGTTAATTAGTGATTGGGTTGAGTTAGGTGATCTCATTTTCCTTTCTAAATGTCTGGTGACTTTTGCATTAACTACTCTAAGGAATCTTAACTGTTTGATTTGGAATACAGTTTACTAACTCACAATTAAGAACAAGATATTTGCCAGGTTGTGCTTCAAGCCACAAATAAAAAAAGCACTTATTAAAGTCTTTCTCTCTAACCCCAAAATAGAAGGTCAGGCAACTGTACAAATGTTTTCTTTAGGGAAAAAGGATTAATTTTTTGTGATGAGGGTGGTGAAACAGTGGCACAGGTTGCCCAGATGGCCTATTACTGGGAGCATTCAAGATCAGGCTGGATAAGGTTTTGAGCAACCTGATCTAGTTGAATATATCACTTCCCACTGCAGGGTGGGGTTTGTACTAGATGACCTTTAAAGATCTCTTTCAAGCCAAACTGTTCCATGACTCTATAAAGTTGGTTCATAAATATGCAATAATAAATAGGGGTAAGTTTTAATTTTTAAAAAATGCATTTATTTTTATTTTATTTTATTTATTTATTATATTTTATTTATACATATTTCATTTGATTAATTTATTTAATTAATTTAAAATTGGTTTAAAAACCAATGCAGAGAGGAGAGACTGAGCTTCAGGAAAAAGGCAGAAGGAATCCTGAACAGTCATTCTCCTCTCCCCTCCCCTCCCTGTCCCTTCCCTCCCCTATCCCTATCCCTATCCCTATCCCTATCCCTATCCCTATCCCTATCCCTATCCCTATCCCTATCCCTGTCCCTTTCCCTTCCCTTTTTTTCCCTTCCCATGAAGTCTATTGCCTAGGCATTACAAAAAATGTTTCAGCAGTAGAAACATTTGGGTTTTGCTCAGGAAGCATTAATACAATTTTCATAGAATCATAGAATGGCTTGGATTGGAAGGGACCTTAAGGATCATTTACTTCTAACCCCTCTGCATGGGCAGGGACACCTCCCACTAGACCAGGTTGCTCAAGGCCCAATCCAACCCAGCCTTGAACACTTCCAGAAAAGGGACAGCCACAGCTTCCTTGGGCGACCTGTGACAGTGTATCACTACTCCCACAGAAAATAATTTCTTTCTAATGTCTAACCTTAAATCTCCCCTCTTCTATCCCCTTCTCCCCTCCCTGTTCCCCTTTGTCCTCTCACTACACACTCATGTAAAAAGTCATACCCCAGCTTTCTTGTAGGACCACTTTTGATAATGGAAGGTTGCTGTAAGGTCACCTTGGAGCCTCCTCTTCTCCAGGCTGAACAACCCCAACTTCCTCAGCCTATCTTCAGAGGGGCAAGTGGTCAAGCCCTGTGATCATTTTGGTGCTTCTGCTTTAGGTCTATGATACCCACTTCTGACAATATTAATTTTTAAGAAATTACTTGTGTAGGAAACCATGTAATGCATTTAGTATGTCCTAATGTGAAGGTACAGAAGAATTCAGAGCTTTTACTGCATCAATATGGCATGAAGTGGGCAGGTGAGATCTTACTCTCTTTTGATCATTCAAAATGCCACAGGGCTATTGAAACAAAACAAGTGGTGTACTCTGATAGAAAATCTGCAGCTGTGTGAACTTATTCTTTTCAAAGGAACCCCTGAGATTGGATTTGTAAAATGTCCAGTGCTAGAATAAACTTCCTAGATCATTTGTGTTTCAATTTGCAAATGGCACAAACTGTTACTGGAGTGTTGTGTTGAGTTAGGGAGACTGAAGTTAAAGAATGATGAAAAATTAGAAGATGCTCAGCCATTATGGCTTATCTTAAAAGGACAGTCAAACTGATCAGAGACTACTGAAAGCCAGAAAGGATTAATGGCTAACACACAATCAAGACTAGTTCAGATGACAGAAGTACATTTATTTGTTTTTTTTAAATTCTAGTGTAAGCAATCACAGAAGTAGTTGTTAAAATTGCAATGGAGTCTTGATTGTGGAAAAATTTTTAATCAACCTTGGATGTTTTGAGAATACATCTTCTAATTCCGGTTACACTTTGATCTGGGCAATCAGTCTGGATTATGCAGAGAATCAAGTTTGATCACTGATTATTTCAAATTTTGCAATGGATGTAAGCCATTTTATGTTTCAAGTTCAGAAAGATGGAATATATTAGAGTGCTGTTAGAAGATTTCATGTGTACAATTTTTTTCATAGTCTTGGATAGACTTTCAAATGAAGCACATAGGATTGTTGCTGAAACCCTTTTGGAATTTTTGTAACATTGAATGAAATATTCTATTAATAAAAGTACCTGTAGTGTATTTAGGGGTTCTGTGGTACACAGGTTTAAGATTGTACAGTATTTTCTGCTCTTTAGAGGTACATGAAAAGCAGTGTGTTTCAGAAGTTTTTGCTGGCTTGCTGACATTTAGTGTGACTGTGAGCAGTTAATCTAAAAAAATATTCAGCCATACATTTTACCCATATTAGTGGCTTTGTACTGGGAGGCCTGAGTGGTCATGAGGTCATATACTAACACACTCAGCTACTGTTTTCTTAAATAAAAGCGTCGTTTGGCATTTAACCAAAGTTAAAATTCCTCACGCTGTTTTATATTCAAATTTATCATAAAAAAAGCGTAGCAGAATGAAGACTCCATTAGACATGCTTGATGTTAGAGAAGTATTACCTTTTGTAATTCAGTCATAATGCATTTCATTATGCATTGTTTTTTTTCTTGTGACTATTGTCTTAACTGGTTTACAAGATGCCCAAAATTTTATAAGCCTGCTCTACTACTTTGGTCATCCAATAAGCCATAGAACTATGAAGTTTTGGGGTTTTTTGATTGCTTTTTTTGTTTGTTTTGTTTCATTGGTCGATTTTCTTGGGTTTTTGTTATTTTTAATATGTGCCATGTTACAGGTCTATCTCACCTATTTCTGTCAGCATAGTTGTTTCATTTCCACCTCTTGACTTGGGATTTTCTTATTTTCTGTGTTTTAGCTGTCTGCTCTTACAGCTTGAAATTTACTGAGCTGAGAGATACAGACAGGGTTTTTTTTGTTAGCTTTTTTTTAATAGACTCCATGAAATTAATACTTTTCTTACCATGAATGCCAATCTCTTGGTATTCTCAAGGTGACAGATTTCTGAGTTTCTCTTTTCAATTCAATCATGAGAAAGTTCCTATTAGTTTCTTCAAAGGCTTGCTATCTTTCTCTGATCTTCTATTACATCCTCAGTGCATTCCCCTTCTCTTCACCAAGCAAGTAGACCTCTTTTTCTAGGGAGGAAAATACATGATGTTCTCTGAAAGCCTTTCAGCAGAACAAATTTAATGACAAATCTAATGATTTACCATTACCAGTATTTTCTACCTCTCTTACTCCCTTTGCTCTATTTCTCAGATTCTTTCTTACCAATAGGCTTAGAGAGAACATTTTTACAGTAAAATGTCTTTAGATTCCAATAGCCTAAAATATAGTATGACATTTATTTATCAGTCTAAATTGTATAAAAGAGAATAGTGATTATTTGAATCTTTGGGTGATTGTGGAAAAATGTTCACGTAGCATTTACCACATATTTTTGCATTTTAACCAAAATACTCAGTTATTCTGCTTGTTATATTTAATATTAGTCCATTCCTATGAAGAAATAAAAATAAATTACTTCATTTCTGCTCCAAGGAATAATATTTTAATGATGAAGGTACAGGCTTGTGTGTTTATCCTTCCAATTTTTTCTACACAGGTTTTGATATAAATGGGAAATATAATACAAATACGGTCAATACACTGGTATATTAAAATAAAACCAGAATATTTTTATATCTGCATCAGAGGCAAAGATTTTCTAATTGAAATTTACAGTTATTTTTATAATTGATAAAGTCAAAGGGATGACATTTATGATTTGTTTATCTGTGCTCTATAAATTGATACACATTATGGAAAAACAAACACCTGTAACTTAACTGGAAGAAGGGACCTATTCTAGTACTAGTACTAGTACTTCTAGTTTCTTTGAAGACAAAATATATTAATGTGGAAAACATGAAAATATCTGAAAGTAGTTTTCCATCTGATGCACTTTATATAGGTTTCAGGTGACTTAATTCATGGTAAGGTAAAGTGTCGAAGGCAGTCAAATACAAGGACATTTTTTTGTCTCACTGTGTCCCTAAATTGCAAGTCACTGGAATCTGAGAGATTACACAAGGAAAACAAGATCTGTGCTCTTGCTGTGTTCATCTTCTCTTCCACGGGCATCTAGCATTTGCCACTGCAAAAGCTGGAAAGATTGGGTTACACATACTTTAAATCTGATGATGTTATGATCTGTGTACTTTAAAATTTTGACTACAGTATTAGTTTGGTCAGTTATAGGCACACTTCACTTAAAAAAAAAAAAAAAAAAAAAAAAAGTGTGGATAAATAACCTTATGCAAAAGTTTTCAGGCCAATCTAATTTATTGTCATTCACTGGTATACATTGTCTCTTCCTTGCATGAACCTCAGATGGACAATACAGTTAAGTGTTAGACTCCAGATATTTCAGTGGGGTAATTTAAGATTACTTTCCTATGGTTTTTACCCCACTAGCTGGTAAGGAAGTAACATAGGAACATCTCCTACTGCTTTCAGGGCGAAGTAGAACAAACTGGCATAGGCCTGAGTGCTGATTCATGACCATTTGTTCGACTTTGCCTCAGATTAGGAACATGCTCATAGATGGCCACTACCTACCTGTCCCAGGGTTTTGTCAATTGTCAACCCAATTACTACCACATAAGAGTCCCAGGCTGTGAGACAATTCCAGTCCTTCCACCAGTGTGTGTCTACCTCTGCCATACAAAACCCTTCCCAGAAGCTTGACTTTCTCTTCACATCCCGGCTTTCTCTTCACATTATCAGAACCTTTAATAACATCTCATATTCATTTTGGAATGGCTGGCTGTCCAGTTTCATGATAGTAACAATTAATATAATCTCTGCCTCTGTATGCCCCCAAGGAAGTAATTTTGACTGGCATTTCTTTTGGCTGGTGATAGATACATTACTAGAGAAAGGCGTTGTGTACACACAGACAGGTAACTTAGTTAAAGCAGGGTTAGACAGTTTGAGCAACTTCTTTATAGATGTTCTTGATTCCTTACTGTAGCGAAACTTAATTTCTGTCTGACTTCCATTTAACCTGCTGGTCATTATTAATCATGGGAAAACAGACAAATTACCTCCATTTAAATAAATATATTTAAAATAATGGCTTAAAACTTCTTCAGCCAGACAATGTGGGTATGAAAGGTAACCAAGGACTGGACATGATGCACTATTTTCTCAAGAAGACACAATAGTAATGGTCAGACTCTGTTATAAAATTATATAGAAAGCAGTCTAGGAAGATAAACATCTGCATTTTCATGGTCTGGGGTTTTCTTTGGATGAAATTTGCATCTGTAAGCTTCCATCTTTGAATAATGTCTGGTATTCTCCTTGCCTGAATATCATTTGACAAATATGCTATTACTATTTTTTGACCAATTGGTGATGCCTGAAAGAAGTTTTTGGCATGCAGTGAGGAAGCTGTCTTGCTCTCACAAATTATATGGTGACAAAGATCTTGATTTCAAATTCAAATATCTTCTGTGTTGTGAAACAAGAGAAGTATAACATAAGAGGAGTCTTGCAGAATGTCTAGACAGAACTGGACTTGAGTTTTATTTTCCTTTTAAAGGAGCTTCTACAGGGTGGAGAGTGGTTTTTTGGGGGTGTTCTTTTGTTTGTTTGTTTTTAGTTTTTTTTACTTTTTTTGCTTGTTTGTTTAATTTTGGTGTGGGGTTTTTTGTGTGTGTGGGTTTTTTTTAGGGTTTTCCAGATTTGTAAATGTGGAGTGGGGTTTCATTTACTCCCAAATCATGTTCATTTATGTATCTTTTAAATCTTCTTAGATGTGCTTAGATATATGAAAGTTGGGACTGTGACTTGAAAAAAGGAAATATATTCTTGACTGTAACATGCCTATCTGGGAAAGGGAACTCACATGACACATCACATCATCTCTTCATTCCTTCCTCACCCCACATCCTGTGGGAGAGGAGAAACAGAAGCGTGAAAAAATCTTTTTTAAAAAGTGCCTGAAAACACAAAGGGAATGAATGTGCCTTAGCCATCTCTAGCAAGACTTCTGTCTGGAGCAGAAACTACTTAGTGCACTGGGTATAGCATCTAGCTTTCCACTCAGTGAGGGGACAGAGAACACCTAGTTTTCCTATAGGCAGTTAATCAGTCAGAGCCACTTATTTACAGATGTCCCTGCAACATTGGTTAAAGAAATGTTTATTTATTTAAAATTTATTAAATAAATATATTTATTTACCTAATAAATAAATATATTTATTTATTATAATAATAATAAATGGATTTATTATTAATCCATTAATTATGGATGCTGAGAAATTACTTTGACTGGCAAAGAAGCAAAAGGGCCTGTGCTTTTGAGAAAGAAAAAAAGAAGAAAATAGAGAGGACAGGGATAAGAAAGAGCTATGAACATACCAAAGTAGCAGTTGTAGTGTGGTTGCAGTGTAAGTACAGAGTTCTGAATATGGGGTGGAAAAAGGTTTCCAGTCCCTTTCCACAGTGGGGAGTTAGATCTCTAAGTGAAGGTACAGAGTTTTACTTGTTTCTGATACGCTAAAAGAATCTCTGAAAGGATCTCTATCCTCTTACACCCTCAGTAATAGTTAGGACTGTATTAGTAGAATATGTTGATGCTAATTAAAAAAATTATTTGCAACATTTTTGTTATTAAATGTATCATTAAAGCTCATTTCTGAGAAGTAGCATTTTAGTTCAGCATTTCAGTATCTATTCAAGAAGCATTAGTTTTTTTGTGAGAGGAGGAAAGAAATATTTTTTTCCACTTTTCTCTGGTGTCTTAAATCATAAGCTATTTTTCTTGTTTTTCTACCTGCAGTAGCACTTGCTGTGCTTTGTATCTGATTATATTCCCAGTTCCTACACTGCAGAATCCCTGAAGATCCACTGAGACAGGACATTGGCAAAGAAATAAAAATGACTTTTTTTCATTTTGTTAATTGTACACTGTGCATAATAGAGTTATGACTGACTTGTAAGTGTAGTCTTGGCTCATTAATCTCAGCAGAGAATTAATATGGTTAACTGACTCCAGCCTTTGGATCCTAGCAAAGAAATCTCTGCTTGCTTTTAAGGTCTCAAAAATCATTAATTCATCTATACTGTTCTTCATCACACAGGTTGAACATAGAGGCAATGACAGATGTTTCTATTGTCATTCAGTTGGGCAGATATGGGAATACGCCCTTTGAAGAAACTTGATTTTTGAATGACATCTAGCTGTCATCAAATTTTGCCAATTCTAGCAGCTTATCATGTTACACATCTGTAAGACAGATGTAGAAAGAATGCTTTGATAGGTCCCAGACAAAAGGTTGCCACGGAGCAAAGGGAAATTGAAAAAGCTGAACGATAAAGGGGTTTTTTTATAATCTGCTTAAAAAAGTCTTCAGTGCTTATAGGAAAACTTGTGAAATCCTTATCATTAAAGACATTGTTCACTTACTATGTTATTGTCTGCCTTTGCCTATTATTCATCTATTTATTCAGCCTATATGTTAATACAGGAAGAATAAGAAACCTGGTGTTGCAAAGGAAAGGAAGGAATTCAACAAATAGTATTTACATTTAAGAAAAATTATCCTCTGTGCTTTAACTCTGCTTGACAATGTACTTGTCACTTTACTGAGAGCTTTTCTCTATGTTTGTTTCTGTACCAAGATGTAGGTACTCACATTCTTAATGGTCAGAAATACTTACAATGCTTTAAGGAATGGTTTTCTTCAATTTAATTATGTGTGTGACTTGAAATGCCTGTAAATTGCAGCAGTTGGAGATTTAAGCTTCCTTTTTGGTAAGTAATCTCTCCTTTTTATATCTGAGGGGTTTTCTCTTTCACTGTATATGGTAGGGTTGAATTAAAGTTTACCACTTGAGTCATTTCTTGAAACGATGAGGACTTGTGAAGAAAGTAGGCAAAGCCCTACAATATCTATAATTTTATTTTAAGTTGTTAAGACACTATTAGGTACCCTGTTTCCAAGAATATCTTCCTATAATATATAGCATATACCTTCTTTTCCATATCTGATTGCAGCATGGCTACATATTTTTTGAAGAGAAGGAGAGAGAGAAACAAAGGAAAACATTTCCCTATCCAATTAGTAGGGGCTAATGTTTAACATTTCTTATACTGCAAAAGTACCGTTTTCATAACTTTTATTTCTTTTGCTTTTCAATTTTAAAGGGTGAAGTAGACATAAAATGAATAATTTTGTCTGTTATGTGGATATGCCACATAAGCTATGGCCTCTTTTTAGGTGCTTCATGAAGTCATAGTCACAGAAATTATTTAAGTCCCGTTCTGATTAAATAGCATGAGATTTGTGTTTCATTTCAGAATTCTGTTTTCCACCCTTCATAAATATAATGAAATTTATGGGGTTTTTTTAACAGAAAAATGTATGTTTTTATGGTGTATAAATGAAAACTAGTAAAAACATGACATCTCTTGCACATCTGTTTCCAGTTTGAGGTCTCAAAAAAAGGAAGTAGGAGGATTCAAAGCTAGTTTTTTGTTAAAATGTGGATTCTAATGGCTAACTTTGCAAACCAATTTAAAAAAACCCCTATAGACCTTTGTTACTCATCCTGGGCTAACAGTTTAATGCCAGATAGTGGACAAAGTAGGCCACCAGAATTGGTTTTTTAAGACGATGGTGGTTTATTCCCTGGCATGAAGACTGTTAAGAAAAGCAGATTTTTTTTAGTGCACTGGTAGTATAATTATTACCGTAACAATAGTTAATAACCGGAACTTGGTATTTAAGAATGACAGACAGAGCTTTCTACTTAAGAACAAGGAAAGAAGAAGAAAAAAAAGAAAAAAAAAAAAAAAAAAAAAAAAAAGAAGAAAAGAAATGGTTATTCATTTAATATAAAAGAGTTGTCTAGAAATTAACATGAAAACCTAGATTTACAGATTTGATGTTCAATTTTGTAATTGTACCATCATGATTTCATCCAGTACTCAGCAACAGACATGTAATGAATAACGTTAAAGATGTACAATTAATCTTGTTGACTTTCTAGGGATCCACTTATTGGCACTGAATGTACTTAGATTACTAGAACTAGAAAACAAAGGTAGCTTTGTGCCTTTTGTAGATTTGCTGTCATAATAATTTCTTATTATTTAATAGTTGAGCCACCAAATGACATAGTTTTGGAAACTTTACCCAAAAATATGTGGTTTTTTATTATGTATAAATTATGTATAGTTCTGCAGTATTTCAAATTACTCATGATACTAAAGAACCTACTAAAATGAACTCAAGAAAGATTTTCTTGTCATCTGGGAAAAACACACAGTTCTGAAATGTCGAGCGCACACTGAATAGGAATTTCTTTATTCACTAGCCATGCAGTGCAGCAGGTCTAACCGGTTTGTAAAGTCCTTGACTCAGTGGGCCGGGCCGTGCAGTCATGACCATCCTAGTTATTGCTGTAGCCACATCTCAGATGGGAATGTAATCAGTTCAAAAGCAGATACTTACAGAAATATCATCACCATTGTGTATATATATAGTAATAGCAGCGGCATGAAGTTTGTTGTTCATGTTCCCTGCCTTGTTTCATTTTTCCTAACATTTTGAACTTTGCAGAGAAACAACTTAGCCATAGTATCTATTGTCAAACCTAGGGAAGAAGTTTAAGTCTCCATTATTTAAATGCCAAGTTCTGTTACTTGTGAAATGGGGTCAGTTATGTATATGTCTAGACCTAAAATGTGGGTTCTCAGATCTTCTAGTCCCTGCTGGTATCTGTGGAGGTAGACAGACAAGTGTCATTGTCTGTTTAACTGCAAATGGTACAGTGTACCATAAACAAGCAAAAAAGTTTGGCAATTAGAGCTCTTAATGTCTGGATATTCACGTGCAGCACTTCTGCAGTATCTTGCCTATGGGAATTAATCTAATAAACATTCCATGATTACAGGCTGGTAAATGAGTTCTTGTGCAGTGAGCCAGCATGGGTACATATGCTGAATGTCAGTTTCTTACTAAAAATTAAAATATTATTCTTACCTTCTGGAAGAAATAATTGAATTTCTTTTTCTTGTTGATTGTTCAACGGGGTAAGGATTAATTACTCCAGATAGCCGGGGTGGATAATATACAGCTATTTGAAATATTAACTCAAGTAGCTGCTGTTCTTTGGTGTTACTGAATTAGGTCTAATCTAAAGCATAAGCAGAAAGTAATGGGGGACTTTAAGCACCAATTTTCTTCTTTAGACACCCAATAATTGTAATTTGTTCAGCTCCAGATGATCCACCTCAGAATCTATGAAATCCATCACAGAGGTTATACAGAGCACTCCTTTGTGAGCTGGAAAACGCATATTCAAGGTCTTCTGCTACAAAGGAGCAGGGAGTGAAGCTCATTCCAAAACATCTCCCAGAGCTCTGGGAGCACATGGAGTTTCTAAAGAATAAAGAGACCTAGAAAAGACCATGATTGTTTTCATTTGAGAGGAAATATCATCCTCTCATCATCCAGAACATTAATCTGAAGTTCAGGAAAGGTTTTTCTGTCTGGGAGATGCATTGTCTTTCAAGTAAATGCTAACTTGATTTTTCTGTTTTGTTAACTTAGTTGGCTACTTATGGTCATATTATGATTGAAATTTTCTTAATATGTACTGTATAGGAAGTCTGTGTGCAAAACGTGTAGTTAAGAAGGATTTTTCAGTGTTGAAATTAAGAACCTTGAAATCATCTTGCAAATTAACACCACAAGCATTTTTGTGCTATTCCTTCCTTTGATAACAAACAGACAACTTACAGGCCTCTTTTAACTTTAATTTCAGTGATAATTTTGATTCATTATGGCTTCTGTGATTATTTTGGTATGCCTTATACATGGAATTGTCCTCATGTTCTTTCCAGAATCAAAACTTGAAGAAATGCAGTCAGGATTTTTAACTAACACAGCAACATTCAGTCTTCTATATATTTCTCAATTCCTCTCCTTCTGTGAGAAAAGAATGGGAAAAGAAATGCAATCAAATAAAAGTTGGTTAAGCCTTACCTGGGACTGCAGAGGTAAAGATTTAGATGTATCTATGCTGAATCCAAAATTTAATGCTTATCCTGGAGTTTGCCTTTAGCTAAGAAAAATCATATGTGTAGCATGAGAAATTATACAAGTTAAGATATCATTAAACCAGTACTAGCTGTACCTGTGAAAGCTGTTATCCAGTTGAATGTATAAAACTAGGAAAAGCCAAAATACTGGACTGGACTTTGAACACAGACACAAATTTCTTTTTGGATACCTCATTTGTCGGTTGATAATTGTTTTTACCCTTTTCTTTTGCACTTCACCCAAATAATTTTAATCCAAATACTTTTTTGTTGCAGCAAATGGATTATTTATGTGTTTGAAGAACTCTGTTTCAGCTACACTGTGATGACTGTTTTGTGTTTCTGTTAGATTACATTAACTCTTCTTTTATAAGGAAGTTGTCTTGCATTGACAGTCTGTAAAAACAATAAGAATTAAGTTATTTTTTATTTAATAAAAATCTAGTATTTCTATAAAATATGCATATTTAACAACATTAATCAGCATTTAAATTATCTTTATTTTAAAGCTTTGATATCCTTCAATTAAATTCAGACAAATATAAAATGATAAACCTGTATTTTGTATGCCACCTCAGTTTAATATAATAGAATAAAAAACCTTTCAAATTCAGATTTGTGAAGCCTGAGGACAGTTCGTTTTCGATCATCTCAAGTAATTTCAGTGTAATATGATTCTCAGTTTTAGTGTAATGTTAGTGTAATAATCTGACATAAATTATGTCACATTATCAAAAGATACATGTGTATCTTATTTTATGAAAGCCAAGATTCTTATCACTCTTATGTTTAGAATTCACAAACGAAGGATTAGCAATTTGACTATGACAGTCATTGGCATATGACATGAGTACAAAGTAGGAATTTTTCCTGAAGCAAGCATGTTCAGAAGTCCCTAGCGTACAACATATCCCAACTATGTATTTCACTATTAGACAAAATAATATTAAAATCATAGCAACAATGTTGTTTTCTTAATTTACTTTTAGATTTGCAAGCTTGAACTTCATCACTTCTCTCTATACAAATTTCTAGCTTTTTACAAATCTCTTCATCTTTTTCCAGATCTCAGCTGTCTAAAGAATTCAAACTTGCAAACTGGACTTAAATGGTACAGCAGTTAGCCTTGCATAGCAAGTTTCAGGGACTTGTCACCTGGATCACACAGCTCTCTCTAAACACTCATTGGTACGCAGTGGATTAGGTTTTGACATGGAGCCAAATACTGAATTTGGGTGCCTTGCTACCACTTCAGTCTGGACTTGTGCCTTTGGAAATTCTGTGAACTGATAATAACATTATTCTGAGTAGCTTGGGGGGAGCGGGAATTAATTTACAATAAACTCAAGCTATAAAAAATAGGAAATACATGCAGTAGCAAATGTGAACAGAAGAAGGGAAATTATGATGGGTTTTAGAAAAGCATAGAATGTGAAAAAATTGCAGTACCGTGAAGCACAGGTGAATGTTAATGCTTCCTGTATTAGAAACAAAACTCAGCACACAGGAGCGGACTCTGTAAAGATACAGTGTGAATGCATGGCATTAATGGAAGATGTAAAGCAAGCAGATACTGATAATAATTAAAACACTTTTGAAGGGAACAGCATATGCTGACTTTTCTGCAGGGAATATGCTATTTTTATTATGGTTTCAAATACGAATTTTGTGTTTTAGGACTCCATCAGTAAATTCTAACAGATGTAGTTACAACAGAAAGAAAAGGAAAGAAGTTGTGTCATTGGTGTCCTTTATTCAAATGAGTATATAATGAGTAGGGAAAAGTATGAACACTTCCAGAAAAATAAGTTTTGTAAGTAAAACCCCATCTCTGCTGTGGTATTCTCTCTCATCCTTCCCCTGTTGTATGTAGAACTTCTCAAAGGAGCAGTGGGCCAAAGTTGCATCATGTGGATGAGAAAGAGGTACAAAAATGTGATTGATTTATGCTTCTAGAACAGAAGAATTCTTTTTAGATGAATATACTTAATTTGAACCTCTAACAAAGCAGGTAGCATATCAAAGTCAGATATTTTACTATGTTTTTAAACCCTTTGATGCTGAGATATATCTGAGGATTTAAATTCAAGAGTGAGGGAAGGCAAGTAGTTCTTAAAGAGCACATTTTTCTAGGTACTTTTTGTATCTATGAAGAGAAGCAGAGTTAGAAAATTTTTATCAAATACAAAATTTGAAAGGCAAAACCAAAGCGCCATTATTCATAGATTCAGTAAATAAGAAAAAGGATGTGCTTCTCTAAAAATAAATAAATTTTTTTGTACAACTAGTACTGAGAAAAAACTGAGAAAAACAATTGGGATAATATACCTATATAGTTTGCAGTTTTTTAGAAAGTGGAAGAAAACTGGCATGGCGAAACTGTAGAATAAAGACAATCCTTTTAAAACTTGAAGTTTCTCCCAAATGAGAAAAATAGGAAACATTATAAAATCTGAGAAGCTACATATAAAAAAGTAATGAGGAACACTAAAATAGAGACATAGAAATAAACGTATGGATGTACAAAAATCTGCTAAAATAATCTCTTCCAGATGATGAAGTCAGCTAGAGAGACTGGAAGGACATAACTAGGATTAAAAAAATATTTGACAAAGGCTTACAGAAGATCTTGTGAAACCTGTTATGACAGATTTTTTTCTTGTAGACATCAAATGATCTTCCATTATATTAGTAGAGCTTGTTGTACACAGATGAAGTGGACAAGAACTTAACAGAATAGTTCAAAAGGAGCCTGGGAATTAAATAGCTGAATTACTAACTCTGAAATGCAAGCTTGCCAGGAAGTAAAGCCTTGTGCTGCTCTATATACTAAAGATGATTTCGAAAAAACTTTGGTGTTACTAAGATATTCATGGCACTAAGGACAACTATGCAAAATTGCAAAACTGCAGAATGTGATAAAAAAAGCAGATGAGATCTAAAAGGAAATGCAAAGTGCACACAGTGGGAGGCAGAAAAGAAACTTGCATGATGTTGTCTGACTCAATACTGCTGTCTAGAAATGAGGTCCTTAGGCAGGAGCAAACAGTTGTATGAATATGTTAGCTTGATGCTCAGAGGTCAAGGAGGAAGCTGAAATGTTAGGAAGTGTGTGGGATACATCAAAAAATGAAGCAGAGACTACCATGCTGGTGTGCATATGATAGGACCATCTGCATGTTGAACAGTGGGGGAGGTTTTGGCCAGACATCTTAAAGTGTACCATTTTTTGCTAAATAAATGTTGCATCCAAGCTAGGAGAATATGCACATTTGAAAACTTGTAGAGTATTGCAGCTTATAAAGTCAGTTTCTGCATTAAAAAGAAAGCATCCTTAGAACAGTCCTTATTGACCAAGCAGAAACATGTAGCTGAGCAGTACCTGGCCTCAACAATTCACAGTGTCAGGACATGGACAGTATCACCTGCGCATGTAATATACAAAGAGAATGTGAAATAAGAGAGCGTCTCCAGCTGTGGTGGGATGGAGCATGTTCAGAACAGCGGCAAGGATGATTCAGGATAAGAAAAGATTACCATGACCAGAGCAGTTTGGGCTATGAAAGAGACCTCTGAGGGAGAACAGCGGCTGTCCCTCAGGGTTGTTTTTGCTGTTTCATGGGTGCAGTCCCATTAGAAAAACACCGCTGCTCTGGTGCAGGTTGACCATGCCTGCAGTCCCTTTGGAGGGGAAATTTTTTACAGTAACTCCCTCCATGAATCACACCTGCTGTGGAAAATCCAGCCTCATGGGTTGAGTCTCAAGGACCACTGATCCAGCTGTGACCACATGGCCATCTCCCAGCAGCACATGGGAGCACATGGCCACCTCCCAGCATATGGTTCTGCTCTAGGAGCTCCTTAAACCCTGCTGTTTACACCCAATAGCCTACATAAAAAAATGGTAAGTGGTGACAGGGACTGTAATGGCCACTGCTGTTCTGATGACAAGGCAGTTCTCAGTCTGGTTCAGCTCTGGCCTTCTCTTTCATTCTCAAAACAGCTGCAGCAAGGCAGGCAGATTGCTCTCCTCCCCTGTACCTGATGGATGTTCTGCCATACAGGTTTCAAGGCTAAATTTAATGTTCTGGTTGCAGGCTGGCAGGCCTTGTCAGATGGCTTCCAGCTATGTTTAGTTTGTAAGGCCAGACATAGACTGATACAACCCAGTGTCAAACATGCATTTCACTTCAGTATGAGAATGATTTTCAAGACAACGACAGTCTTTTAGTTAAAACTCCATTTGTTAGAAGTTAGCATTATGTTATAAAAAGCTTTGATACTGAATACTACTCATATTTTGTCTCTGCCAGAAGAGGCAGAAGACCAGAGAAAAAAATACTTGGTGATGTACTCTCTCCAATATTTTCTATGCTCCTTTGATCTGTTTTTAGCATGAGAAAAAGGTTAAAGAAATAAATTACTGTTAAAAAAAAGGTTTGGGGGGAAAGCATTACTCGATTGTAAAATAAGATGATATTTTTATCAATATGTTAAAGGTGAGCATGCACTTCTTGTCATCACACCTGGTAGGTAGCGGTAGCCCTGTAATTATAATAGGGCTGCATATTCTTTGGGGAAAGACTATCTTGTTTTTTCAGGCTCCGTATTATCACAAGGACTGAGTCAGTCCACGTCCTTGGCTGTGAGTCCTCAGTGTTGACAAATAAAAGTCATGAATACAATACTAGCGATAGGTTTATTAATGCAGTCATAAGGAAAATATATTTAGTAGAAATATTCTTATCCAAAATTACCACTTCCTGCCTTCTTCCCAGCCTCGATGCCTGATGGAGTTCCCCGACCTTCATTTTTTTGTCTTTCTGCTCTAAATATTTTTTTCTAGGGTAACTGTTGGGCAGAAAAAAGGTAGTAAATGGACTTTAGTGTCCCCCTAGAGGTCATGCTGTATTCTCCTAAAATCATATTCTCTGTCTCTAGAAATCTAGGCATTATAACTTTACCCCCCCCAAAATAGATAATCTAGCAACAGGAGTATTTTTGCATTCCTCTATGCTTTCTAACCCACTACAATAGTTTTACTCAATTTTTTTTGTTAAAGTCTCAGCAAGACAAGAGGGCAGGGTCTCAAGTTGTGCCAGGGGAGGTTTAGGTTGGAGATTAGAAAGAATTTCTTTATGGAGAGGGTGATCAGGCATTGGAATGGGCTGCCCAGGGAAGTAGTGGATTCTCCGTGTCTGGAGATATTTCAAAAGAGACTGGATGTGGCACTCAGTGCCATGGGCTGGGATCTGCAGTGGGAGTGGATCAAGGGTTGGACTTGATGATCTCTGAGGTCCCTTCCAACCCAGCCAATTCTATGATTCTATGATCCATCTTCATTATCCAATACTCAGCTGTGATTAATTACATTTCAAGTAGCAAGTCCTCAGAACTCTTTGACATCAATAATTGCCATTGTATCGATAGAATAATAACTCTTCTCAAAGCACTTGTGAAAATAGAAGACTTTTTGTACTTGCAGGAGCTGGAAAAATTTCCTGAATAGTTTTTTTAATAACCTGCATGTCAATTTTTGGAGGAAAGTATATATGAAAGTACTTTTCCATGACTGCCTAATCTTGTTCAGTGGCATCTTGGGAAATTGAATCTTAAAAATAATAATTAAAATTAAAAATTAATTATCAATCAAGGGTAGACAGGAAAAAATCATATTACCTGAATATGAAAATATGTGTAAAATGAAGTTCTCTGCAAGTGTGACAAGGCTTCACGACTGTTATATTGAAATCAAATTTTGATGTCACTTGCATCAATGTAAAAATTCCCATTTTCTCCACTGGAAAGATTGCTTCCATATCATTCATTCTAACAGAACAGGTTATTATAGGAACAGGAAATTCTAAAAAAAGAACTAAAATTTCAAAAACATTTATAAATGATTTTTATACTAGAGTTTTTAAACCTTGCAGAATATAAGTAAAGTAGAAAATGTTATCATTTCAGTTTATTAGATTTTTTAAATTATTATTTGACTGATGTTGCATGCAGATTTTTTTTTTTGTACAACACATATTATTTCTTGTTCTGCATTTAGCCAAATGTGAAGAAAGTGAAAAGTTCACAATCATGCTAATTCAGATTTTTTAAAAGTAGTCTAAATAAAAATAAATAGAGATTCTGTATACCCTTTTTGATACTATGACATTCTGTATAAGTTGATTGTTCTAAAATAAATAAAAACATCTGAGATTTTGGCAGACTCATTCAGGTTTTAGCATCAGTTTCTGAGTATTTGTTTTCTGTAGAACAATGGAACTTATTATTTCTAACATAACCTTTTACTTTAGTATTTAAATTGCTTTGTTCTCTGAAGCATGGTATTAAAAATGCCTACAATGTGAAGCAGAGTAGGCATTCATACAAAATATTTTGTATGAAGGAAAGGAGGTAAAGCCAAGTCTAGCTAGGACTGATTTCTTGTTAATGCTTTATCAGATTGTTAAGGACCTAAATGGGCATTAGCATAATAATAGGAATACACTTGGTACACTTGGCCTTGAGTACTCAAGTATGACACAGGACTCTTGTAATTACAGATTTCTCATATGTCAGTAATAAGTAATAAGCCCCCTCCCCCCCCCCCTTTTTTTTTCCCAACTCAGTCATAACAAATAGAGAAATACAGTGTCTTGTTTAGTGTAGGAAGGAAAAACAAAAATTAATTTGGAAGAAGATGGCTGCAAATGCATTCTTATTTTGGGACCTCTTTTGTTTTCATGTTTTTTTCTTTCTTTCACATCTATTCCAGTTGTCTAGGTCTTCCAAAGCCTGTTGCTTTTGAAAATTTCATCAGTGTGTTTAACAGATTAGTTGGACAGTTTTGCTCTTTTGTTTAGGCTTTCTGTCTTTTGTATGCTCTTGAGCTGTGAAAGAACAATGTCCCTAAACAGCAGCTCCAACTGAAATTAAGCAAGTCAACGGTAAAAGGTTCCAGTAATAGTCCTGGCCACTGAATGAGTCATACACTATATAGAGTAGCTTTGGTCTTCTGGCTTTTTATTGTTAGTTGTAAATGGACCATACTTTGCTTGTCTCTGAGATTTAAATCTGTAAACAACCTGTTTTTTCAGAGCAGTGCCACGTCTCTTACAGCAGATCAGAGAGACAGGCAGGTTATTCAAGAGATGTCCACTCCTGTATGATGATGTTCTGTTTTCCCCTATCTTTTTAATTGAAAAGATTCTGGCTATCTAATCAACCAAAATACAGACAAATAGAAATAAAAGTATACACATATTGAAAAAAAGTGACACAATATAAAGACACAAAAATAGAGACACAGAGATATAGAATAGAAACAGGTCAGACATAAGCAGTATGAGTTTGACTTCTCCCTTATGCATATAGGTGATAATAGGGCTTAAGCCATATTATAAGTGCTTGTGACACCTTTTTAAAATTGAAATAAGCAGTGATTGGCAAACTAAATAAGTGTTTCAAACCTTTTTTGACCAGTAATGTATCCAAATGATAACATTAACGTTTGCAATCGTATTGTAAATCAGGAAGGAGAAAAAACCTATCCTAGATACAGAGGTATCTTTAGAGCCAGATTTAGTCAAACAGTGAGTAGTACCATAAACTTCCTAGCTACCAGCAGTCTGTTCCACCAGATCACTTAATTCTGAATTCATATGTTGAAATCCCTTTGCTCAGGTTTTAGATAAGTGTCTAAATTAAACAAAATTAAGCCATGTGTAAGAGTGAGCAAGCACAATCTATAGGCATGCAGACTGTTAGCTCCTCATGGAAGAATGTCTTCACCTTAGTTTCTGTTTGTTAAGTGCCTGGTAGATGGTGGATTGGCAGCTATTGTAAACAGGCATTAGATACTCTGGGTTGTTCATGGTCAAGTCATAAATATTAAAACAACATCAGAGCTTCCTGGCTAGTTTAATGTGTGCCTGTGCAGATTTTAGTTCATATTTTTAAAAAGCAAATAAAATTAAAGGAATGTAAAGGAAATTTTAGTTTGTGCAAATTTTAGTTCATGTTTTTTAAAAGTAAATAAAATTAAAGGAATGTAAGGCTATCTGGCAAGCAGAAAGAGTGCAAGTCCATCAGATTGTGCCACAAGGATTATTTTAGTGTTCTACAGCTCTTTTCAAGAAGCATCTCTATGCTGCTCTATGCTGTTTGTCTGTAAAGCTATGTACATACATACAAACAAACAATATTAATATCCTATTAATGAATATAATTTACTGGTCTTAATTAATTTCAAAATCTTATGATTCACTTTGGAATCTTCTTAAGCAGTCTGGCCAAATTTTTTTCATTTTTCCTTTTTGAATGTTTCTCTGGTATTTTTTTCCCCTAAATTTTTAGAATTTCCTGAAGTGAATGATTGTATTTTCGTTTGTGTGAATATACTGTTTTATTCCATAGACCTCCACTACATATAAATATTTTGAAAGAGTCATGAAAACATACAGCTAGAAACAGAACACAAACAGAAGCTTATTTTTATTTATTTTGTCATCTGTTGGTGTCCTGTTCAGAAAAATGAAAATGTTCTGTAATTGAGCTATGAACTCAGTGAAACGTATATATTTTTACTTTCCACTGTTGTTTAAAAGCCAAGCAATATCAGAACAATCTTTAATTTAAAGTCAATAGCTTTTCTCTTAATCTTTATTGTTTGACAGTTACTATGTGAATTATAATTATTAAGGCGTAATGACTACAGTATTGTATTAAAAGTAGATAGATAGATAGATAGATAGATAGATAAACTATGCTATTATATATATTATTATATATATATATATATATACACACACTATATATATGTTTCTGCTTGAGGTCCACTAGGAGCACTTTAGTGTTTGCACTAAATCTTTGGTTAATATTTTACTGATATTTGTCATATTCAGCATGTCCCTGTTTGTATTAAACTGCACCGGAATGTCTGCTGGGAGCACCTCTGGGCTCGTTCAGTGAGATCTCTTGTGATGTCATGTTATGATACTAGATATTACATCTATAGAAAACTAATGATCAGGGAAAGTTCTTCAGGCTTTTTGGTGTAATGTACATTGGGCAAGAAGTAATCTCTTTAGTCTTCCTCTAGCAGTGAATATGCTTTATTTTTCTCTTGTATTCTATGATATCTCTGCTGTCCTCCTTTCTGGCTCTGTTACAGGATTATACATTATGGATGTTTATACAAACATGACTGAAAGTGTTTCAGGCAGAATCACAGAGTTATGGAATGGTTTAGGTTTGAAGTCACGCTAAATATTGTCTAGTTTCAAGATCCCTGCATAAGTAAGGATGCCTTCCAGTAGGCCAGTTTGCTCAAAAACCCATTCATGCTTCAAGGAAGGGGGAAACCATAACTTCCTTGGACAACCTGTTCCAATGTTTCATCACTCTCACAGGAAAGAATTTCTTCCTAGTGTCTTACCTAAATTTCCCATCTTCCTCTATAAAGCCATTATTGCTTGTCCTATTACTACATCCTCTTATAAAAAGTCTCTCCTCAGCTTTCCTGTAGGCCTCCTTCAGGTACTGCAAGGCCCCTCTAAGGTCTTCCCTGAGCCCTCTTTTTTGCAGTCTGAAAAACCCCAGCTCTCTCAGCCTCTCTTCACAGGAGAGGTGCTCCAGCACTATGGTCATCTTCATGGCCCTCCTTTTGACTCACTACAACAGCTCCATGTCTTTCCTGTGTTGAGGGCTCCAGGACTGCAGGAAGACTCTTCGCACGTGAAAGAAATAATTGACCTTCTTTTAATGTACTTCCTAGTGTTTTCTTGAGTTACAACCATAAAACTGTACTTCAGTTTCATACACACTTCCAGATAATTTATGTGACTTCTGTGAATCTTGTCTAAATACATTAACTAATGAGCTAAGAATACTTTTCTCTTGTGTATATTTTGAGAATTGTTTGATTGAACTAAGACAGAATTTATTTAATTTTTTGTCCATTTAATCCTGTAGCTACTTTAAACAGAAAAATTAATATGAAGGCACTCTTTTTTGAATAGTGATTCCTAAGTAGATACGACAAATAAAAGGCTTCTTACTGAAATTCTTTCCACAAAACTTTGATGTGACTTTTATACGTACCTAAATATAATGTATGTTAGCTATAACCTAAGACTAGTATGTGAATAATTTATAATAAAATCGTTTTCTAGGAATGAATGCAAATTCTCTTAGGTAAAGACTACAACAATATCCCACAAACTGACAAAGATCTTGTGGGCTTTTTTTCAGTGCAGTCTTCATTACTTACCTTCTATGTGCTCCCAAATCTACTGATGTAGTTCTTTGGTTTCTCACATAAAGACTCTATAACCTATGTGTAGAAACAATACACATGTTGGTTTGCCTCTTTCAATGCAACCCATGAAATTCTGGGATACGATCTTTTGTTTCCCATGCACTCTCTTCAGGTGTTGAATCAGTACCAAAATTTTTCCTATCTGGTTCCAACAGCATGGTTTTCTGTCTGGGACCTTCACAAACAGTGTACACTCAGTTGTAAAATCTTCACTATTAGCCAGCATAGGTGTTGATGGCAATGGAGAAAAGGGAGCCATGGCTCCTGGGAGTGAGGACTCCTCTCCCTCCCCACTCTCTGCCTCAGCATTGGCTGATGGTAATGCCCCCAAGACTTAGAGAGGCAGGCATCTCATATACCTCTTTCAGACAGGCCACACTTTAATTCCATGTGGAAGGATGACACTATTTCAAACCATCAGTCTCTAGGTTAGTAAACTACAGCACTCAAATCTGTTTCTTCCAAGAGTCTTTCATGGTCTCTGATGTTCCTGAGGACTACTTCATCTCAAAAGTCCAATAGACTTACTTATATGACCACTTACACGAATATGATTTGTAATGGCTTTCTCATATTGTCAATTACAATGTGAGGGTATACATAAGCCAGACAGCGCTACCCTCAAGAAGTTCCAGATTAAGCTCAACTATATACTGTTGGGGAAACAGTTCAGAAATATACAGGTTGTGAGCAATCCTGACTTACTTCAATTTAGGCCACATTGGGTTAATGGTTATTGAGGCCTAGTTAGAGGTTTTCTAAAAATGAGCTAATGGGAAAGAGATAACTTAATTGGCAACAGTAGAGAAAAATAATTATGTGAGAAGAGTGAGTCCGTGAGAATGGAATGTGTAATTGGAATACAAAGCCACCTGCATGATATGATGGTGTAAACAAGGCTTCTCTATATAAGTGAGTGCAAGTTGTTAATAAACGTTTTCATACAATCATATTGATGTGTACATGGAATCCTTAAGCCTCTGCAGACTGTTTTCCCACAAATGGTGTCCAAACAGGGACTAAGGGTGGCCTGGACCAGGGACTAAGAATGGCCCGGACCAGGGACTCTCATGCTGTTGCTTCCAGGAGCGATGAAGACAGCTGGAATGAGAGAGGAGCAGAGAAGCCAGTCGAAAGGAGATTGCTGCCCCGGCAGTCTATGTAGCTGGTGCCCGGCTATGGAATAAACGAGCTCAGAATTGAAGAATCTTGCCCTGATCAGGTGAGCGGCTGGGGAGGAGATGGGGTCTACACTCTCTAAAGAAGAAGAGGCAGTAGTCAAGCTCCTCCAATGTATTCTCTCTAAGAGAGATTTATTACACGAAGGAAGGACCTTACGTGAATTACTGAAATGGGCACGGGATAGAGACTTGATCCCCTTGATGGGTACGGTTTTTGAGTTACCTACTTGGGAAGCCATAGGTACTGCCCTATGGGATAAAAGTAGCGATGTAGATAAGGAGGCACAATGCTTAGCGACACTCTGGAAAATGATTAGAGAAACTTTAAAAGAGATGGAAAGTGAAAAAGCAGCAGCCGCAGCGTTTGCTGTCTTAGTGCCCGATCTACCAGTACCGATGAATGCTCAAAATATGAACTTGACCTCTAAACAGTTGTTTGAGACACCTAAAATACCCTTACCAGCACCTGAAGGGACTATATTGATTCAAGCTCAGCCAACTGTGCCATTTGACCCTGGGGGTTGGATGAAAAGCAAAAATGGGACCAAGAAGCAAAACCAAAAGCGACCAAAAACACCACCAGAATCGTCGGAGGACCCAGAGGGAGAGAAGCTGGAGAACACAGGTGTGGTATACATGTGGAACTGAAAATATAAAATATGTCTCTTGGTCCAGTTTTTTTTTTCCTTCACCCGGCTGGTAAATACCATACGTTTATCTCAAGGAATGCCTGATAGACACCTGGTCGCCCAAACCTAGCAGGGTTCCAGGACACAAAGATAAGAACTGACTCATCCCAGGAAGCCTGGAGATTTGTATGTATCAGGGCCATCTTGAATGAAGTGACCCCCCCCTTTCTTCTGGGGGATAAATAACCCTAGGAAAAGACGGGAAAAGCGCACTTCTTCGGCTCGACGCATCCTCAACTCGTCACCCCGATTTCCAGCTACGGAAAGACAGAGCAGCAACTCAACAGCGAAAAACAAAAGCAGCTCCCAGCCCGAAGAACCAGGAGCGACTCTCCAGCCCGAGGCCTGGCCCTGCGCGGACAGTGATATTTTCTCTCTTTTGTTTCTCCCTTTGTTACTCTTAACGACCATCGATTAAGGTTATTACTTTATACAAAAGGCCTTGTTGCTAGTAAAACCAGCTTTCCTTGTTTAGAAATAAACTTTTGTAACTAATTTTAAATCCAGCAGTCTGGTTACTTATCAATTCAAGCATCGTCTCTGAGTCAGTGGCTGAATTTTCCTCGCAATCAAAATATAAATAATAACTCGGATCGTAACAACAGGCGAGGAATCGTGGAATGCAGACTCCTTCCCTTGCCCCTGCCTGCCGCAGCTCCCAACTGTTCGGCCACCTTTCCACCTCAGAAGCTTGATTTATCTTCTTGACCACAGCTGCCACCAATTAATCCTCTGCTTCACCTGTCAACACCATCAGTGCCTGCATAGAGCAACAACCAAGGAAAGAACTGGGACTCGGACACAAGCAACTAAGGGAACTGCTGAAGAAACTGAAAGAACTGGAGACCAAAGATGAGTATACCCCTGAAAAAACCCTAGTTTTTGCTCCGGGGAACATCCCGAACAATGGGGCACTAATTCATTTTTACCCCCTGATCCGTTCCCTAATCCTGCTCCTATTTCCCTTAACCCTTTAACAGCCACTGCTCTACCTCTTCCCCATCCAACATGGGGGAGGGAGGGTAGTGGGGGGGTGGTAGAGTGTATCCAGTAACTTGATGGAAGGGAATTATTCAAAATGCTATAGTTGAAAGAGAAATGGTTCCCAATATGAGTCCAATGGTTTTCCAGTGATTGTGGGACCAGGATGAGGAGGTCAATGGGTTGCATTAGATTGGAAAATGATAAAAGAAGTTGCCATTGCGCAGTACGGTTTGGAATCGGTTTGAGTCATTTACTCAATCTCTTTTGCAACATCCTTTTACTGCTCAGTTGTTGATGCCATATGACACAAAAATGCTCATTGATACTCTGTTAACTCCTTCTCAACAACTGCAATTTCATCATAAATGGTAAATGCTGTGTGAAAATTCTAGCTGATTCCAAGACAGAACACCGATGCATTACACAGAGTGCAAGCACAAATGTTACTGGGTGCTTGTCCTTTTGTTCATGCAGATTTGCAGGCATGGTTTCAAACTGAAGTGTTACAAATTTCACAAGAATTGGCGTATAAAGCTTTGCAAACTGTTCATGATCCTGCACAAGCAACCCCGTTCTTTTACAAATATTAAATAGAGGAGAGCAGAGCCATATTTAAAATTTGTGGATCACTTATATTCAGTGGTAATATTACATCTCGATTTGTCAGAAGAGATGAAAAAAAAAAAAAAGAAAAAGAAAAAAAAGCAGAAAAAAAAGAAAAAAATTTTTTTATATATGTCGGCATATGACAATGCTAATGAAAAAACTAAAAGTGCATTAGGACTACTCCCAAAAAGGTGCTACAGCAACCCAATTGTTAGAAGCTGCTTAAAGTAAAGATGCTTAAGTAAAAGATAATTAAGGACCATCATTGCAATACACTTTTCAATTTTGATGTATTGTGGTGAGGTCACGCATGGTACACTGCGTGGTGCATGGTACACTGGTGTTTCATACAGAGATAAAAAACTTGGTAATTATACTTGCAGTTTTGGTTTGAGAGATTGCGCGACTTCATTTTGATTCAGGCTAGCTTTACCAGATTTTAGTAGCAATATCTTTTCACTTTTTAATCTTCTAGTGGTTATTGTTAGTTTTTCTTGTATGTTGGTGAGGAGTAAGAAAAGGAAAAGAAACAAACAAACAAAGCAGGGAACACAGTTATGAGAATGAGTATGCCTTTTTGGAGGCTGAAAGTTGCTGCAGAGATTGAGAGCTGCTCCTGGTACAGAGCGCACCCCCACTCCTGCCTCTGCAGCCGCTTCTCGCCCCCCTGCACACACTGCTGCTGCTCAGAAAATGAGCCCTGCTGCAGACACCACAGCAGAAAAAAAAAAAAGAAAAAAAAAGAAAAAAGTGTGTGTGTGCGCCTTTGCTGCTTATAGGCTTGGACTTCTGTCTCTAAACAATTTTATTAGACCTTTTTGGGCTTCAATTTGGCAACCATGGAAGAAACCTCCTGCTGGGAGGGGGGGAAAGTACACCACATAGCCTCATACAATCAAAAAAAAAAAACCAAACCAAAAAACCCACAACGTTTCTCTAATGCCTTCTGAAAGGTATGAAGCAGAAGTGGGAAATATTTTTACATTGTTCTGGGCATCAAATGTCCAGGCCTAGATCTTGGTAGGCAATAACTTCAGGGTTACCTGCTACTCATGAAAGCTAGTGATATTTTCTTTTCATTGAAAGGAGATTTTAGCTATCCATGAAATAGAATCTTTTTAATGTGTTAAGCCATATAAAAAGGTGAACACATTTACATTAAAAAAATAATTTAACTTCAGTTAGGTAGTGTCACTACTCTGCTTTTATGCAAACTCCAGTTTTTAAAACAACCTACCTTGATGGGCACATTGATTATAATTTGATCTGTTATTTAAGAGAAGAGTTTAAAAGATGCTCAAAGCTGCACTGCAAAATACTGGATACTGTGCAGGGGAGTGGTGTGATAGAAAGAAATTTCTTCAAGTTTAGTTTGAAACCATTAGAATACATGATTCAATAATAAAACTTAAAAAAAAAAAAAAAAAAAAAGGGGAAGAGCCTATACCCTCATGAGAAGAAAAAAGAGCATGACCTCATGAGAGCACTAATGAGTTATTAATAACATTTTGATCAAACTGGTCAATGCAACAATTGGGCCTAGAATATAAGGGAAAATCTGAAATTTGGGTTTCTTGCTGTTTCATTTGTATCACACGTAGCACCAGGAAAAGCCTTTGGTAAGAATTGATAAAAATCATAAAATATACCAGTTAGCTTGTTGGCTTACAGATTTAATTAGGCAAGGCTTATCAGTTATATACGTTACTATTGCTTTTATATTACTGGTATGTTATTATTGCCTTTTATTAGTATATATGTTATTATTGCTTTTGCATTATTGGTATGTTATTGCTTTTGGATTATTAGTATGCTGTTTATGACAATATATCATTAGCATGTTATCTTACGTAATGAAATAAGTCAGAATTGCTCAAAAAACAAAAAGGGAATATGTTGGGGAAACAGTTCAGAAATATACAGGTTGTGAGCAATCCTGACTTACTTCAATTTAGGCCACATTGGGTTAATGGTTATTGAGGCCTAGTTAGAGGTTTTCTAAAAATGAGCTAATGGGAAAGAGATAACTTAATTAGCAACAGTAGAGAAAAATAATTATGTGAGAAGAGTGGTTCCATGAGAATGGAATGTGTAATTGGAATACAAAGCCACCTGCATGATAAGATGGTGTAAACAAGGCTTCTCTATATAAGTGAGTGCAAGTTGTTAATAAATTATTTCATACAATCATATTGATGTGTACATGGAATCCTTAAGCCTCCGCAGACTGTTTTCCTACAATATACGTGTGTGAAGAGTCTCTGGGCAATTAAATCAGTGCTGAAATTTGTTTCATCTTTATAAATAACTAGTTAGTGACCAATAAATTGAGAGGATGCAAATATAAAACCATCACAGAGGGGCAGAGACCTGAAGGGTAACCAGCAGGATCAGAGGGAGTTGTAGACTCTGCAGGTCTAGGTTGCAAATTAGATTCTCTATTCCCTTGTAAAAGCGCTAACAACAGTATTTATTTATATGATATCTAAATATATGAAAAAAATAGCAGTTTCCTTAACAGCTGACTTTACTTCTGTGTTCCTGAGTGCTTCCTGTAAATAATTAAATACATAAATGATCAACACCTATGTATTAGTTGTCTGAAGGATCTGTTAGAGTTTTAGAAAATAAATCAAAAGATCAAGTAGCTTGCTGGAGATTTGCTCATGCATTGAGGTCAGTGGGTTTCTTAGGAAGAAAAACTAGACTTCTAGATCTGTCACAGGTTATGATGTTCTCCTGTGGGGGCAGAAAACTACAACTGTACATGTGTGTATCTGTGTGAATATGCTTGGCTCTTAGTATCATACTTTCCTATTTTGAAAGAGCTAGGCTCCAATGATACTCAGAAATGTAATAATTTTAAAACAGTAGATTATGATAGCAAAACTATGCTGAGTGTCTGTGGTGTCTAACCTAGAAAAATTTTTCTTGTACTGATAAGAACTGCATGAGCAATGTGCCTGTCCATGAGGGAAATTAGCCATACCTGTGATGTTGCTGTTATTTTTGTCTATATTAGGAGACTTTACTAAAACAACTCTGTTTGTCAGATATTGCACTTTACCTTGTATTTGGCTGACACAGCTAAGGAAAAAAAAAAGTATGCAGTGATGTACCCGGCCAACTGATAAAATAAATCTTTCAACTGCATGGTCCTAGAGCATATGGATTTCCCAGTAACTGTACTCTCCCATGATTACTGGCATGCACGTTCCAAAGTCTGATGAATACTGTGCTTCAGAGTTGCCATACCATGCCATCATTAATTGCTAGGGCTTCTACTTAGTTATTAAAATTTATTTCATTACTACAAACAATACTGCTGATACCTAATTAATTAACTGTGGCAAAATGCCATGCCTCAGAGGTCTGCAACCTTCTGTAATTGTTTGGGTAGTTATGCAGTCTTCATGAACGTCCATGTTATATGATTCAGGGTGACTGCATATGTTGTATACATGTGATGCATGAAACATCTACTCTACTGGACGTTATAATGTTTGCAGCTTTTACACACTGAATCAGTAGCTTATGCCTGTATGTTGTACAGCTTGCAAAGACCTTGATGCTAATGAAATAAATTAATTTTCTTGCAGTATAACAGCTGGTATTTGAATGATCAAGGGATAAAACCTGTCCTTTGAAACCTGTGGAACACTTCTGATTTGGTCATAGTCATCATGAGCAAGAGTAGCTCCAGTCTATATGGAAGAAGTAAAAGCGTGAGTATAAGGTTTTCTTTTCCCTGCTTCTGTTTTAGTTATCACTATTCTTCCATACTCCTTGTGTGCTGTGTTACCAATGATATTACAGGCAGTGTAGCGAGACGAACCTTTCTTAGGGATCGGCGCTTCAAGGTCTAACCAGGTGTCGTAATAGAGACTTGCAAGCAGTGCTCTAAGTCTATAGCTCCCAGAGTGGAACTAGCCTAGATCGGTCCTGTGGCTCGAAGAGCTACTGGCCTCTCTGTTGCCTAGCCCAAGGGTGAGCTCCCTGTGGGTGTGAGCCTCATCTTTTATTGGCCCCCTGGTCCTGCTCATGCTCAGTAGGGGGCCTGCCCTAACCAGGCACAGGTGGACTTGATACAAGCTCACACCCACTCCTTGGCAATTAGAGGCACCTGGTTGCCTTGTTACTCTACATTTCCCCCCCCCTTTTTTTGTTGTTGTTGTTGTTGTTGTTGTTATTGGTGGGGGTTTTTGGTGTGTTTTTTTTGTTTGTTTGTTTTATTAGAAGAACGCAACCAACAAATAAGAAAAATCATACAATGTCCAAGCAGGCGAGTTTGTCAAGGTTATTCAGTTTGAACCGCTGGATGATGCATCGTTGTTCCTTAGAGATCTGCTTGCGGCAGGGCGTGTCCACTTACGGGGTACCCAAAGAGGTCCGGAGTCTGTGGAAACACAGCTATAACCTCTTCTGGTAAACAGTAGCGGTTTGGGCCCTACCCACTGACCTCTAGCTGGGTCCTTGTAGTTGATTTGGACTTCTGGCATGTGGTTGATCTTCTGGGACGAGTGGTGGAGTAACACAGGGGGTTGCTGTGAATCGCGGCTTAGACTGAGAAAATTTAGTGTAAAAAGCACTTTGCCAAGCCGCATCCGTGGGTCCCTGTCTTTGGTGTCTTTTTGTTTTTGTAGATACGTCTTCAGGGTGCGATTAGCTCTTTCCACTATCGCCTGGCCTGTAGACGAATGGGGAATTCCTGTGATGTGTTTTACTTCCCAAGTAGCAAGAAACTGCTTGACTTTCCCACCTGTATAAGCAGGTGCATTGTCGGTTTTTACTACTTGAGGGACCCCCATAACATCAAAGCAGTTAGTCAGATGACGGACCACATGTAAAGCCTTTTCCCCCGTTTGAGCTGTCGCCCAGAGCATGCCCGAAAAAGTGTCTATTGTCACGTGGACATATTTGAGACGTCCAAATTCTGGGATGTGGGTGACATCCATTTGCCAGATCTCTCCCGCCTGCAGTCCACGTGGATTGACTCCCACTCCTAGGGCAGGGCCAAATTGTGCGCACTGAGGGCATGCTTTGACAATCCCTTTTGCGTCTTCCCATGGAATAGAAAACATGCGCTTCAATGCCCTGGCATTTTGATGGAATAAGGAGTGGCTGTTTTGAGCCTTCGCGAACTGACTTATGGGACTCTGTAATCCTAGGCTGACCAAGGAGTCAGCCTTTGCATTTCCTTCTCCTAGTCCCAGAGAAGTTTTATGACTTCGGATGTGTAAGATGCAACACAGTTCTGTGCGAATTTTCAGCACACATTGTAACGTAAGAAAGAGCTCCAACAGCCGCTTGTTTTGTACTGGCTTGACAAGAGCATCCTCAATACGGTTCGCCACTCCTACTGCATATTGCGAGTTGGAGATGATGTTAAGGGGAACATGTCGCCATCGTGTTAAGGCCCAAATAATAGCCAGTAGTTCCAGAGTCTGTAGGTTATCTTCATCAGTGCCCGGAATCAGGTGTTGTTTCCACTGTCTTTTATCCCACCATACGCATCACATCAGTGAATACTGTGATGCCAGGCACTGGACGCTCTGAAACAATTGGTCGCTCTATCCAATGGAACTGGCTGATGGCCTGTAAGTGCTTATGTTTTGGGCCTCCATGACGGATTTCCCCAGAGTATTTGAATAAGGCGAGTTGCAGAGGTGTGGAGCGTTGCAGCAGCCAATCAAAATCGATTGTTTTGATAGGGATGCTGATCCATCCTGGCTCTTGACCATCTACTTCGAGGCAACGCTGTCGACCCTTCCGTATCAGGAATGCTGTTATCTTAGTTTGCTGCCAGATACCTTTCTGGGCTGTGTGTGGTGGGAATAGCCATTCCAAGATGGCTATTGAGTCTGAATTTATAGAGCTCTGATTGTGTTTCCGGTCACAGTTGTCACGGTGATGTTCCCCATTTTCCTTTTGCCAATTAAAGTCCTGTAACAACAGTGTGAATGGGAATGAGGGGTGATTACATACCCAGACTCCGATGGCTTGGGTGGCATCTCGATCTGCAAAGCCGGTTGCCAGTTTGTGGACGACCCGTTTTAACGCATTAGTATGGTTATCGGTCCAGTTCACTATCGCATCTGGTCGCGTGCCCCACAATAGCGACAAAAAGGGGTGGATGTCCGCGTTGGTGAGACCTATAATGGGTCGAACCCATTCAAGTTCACCCACTAGCTTTTGGGCATCATTCAGTGTTTTAATTGAGCTTATTACTTCTAGTTTTTGTGGTCTCACCATAGCATGAATGACCTGCCACCCTAAGTAGCTCCAGGGCGATTGTGTCTGCACTTTCTCCGTAGCTACTATTAGTCCTTTTGTCTTTAGTCGCTTGGTCAATATTTGACTAAAGTTGTCAGGGAATGGGGCTTCCTGGCAGAACAGTATGTCATCCATGTAGTGGTATATTAACGTCTCCAGCATTTCTTTGCGGATCGGCGATAGTGCCCATGCCACATACATTTGACATATTGTTGGGGAGTTCTTCATCCCCTGTGGCAACACTACCCATTCGTAACACTTTGCCGGTTCGCTTTTCTTGACCGAAGGGATGGTGAATGTGAAGCGAGCTGTATCTTCCGGATGTAGGGGAATATTGAAGAAACAATCTTTGAGGTCAATAACCAGAAGGTGCCAGCCTCTTGGTAACATTGTAAGTAATGGCAACCCAGGTTGGAGGGCGCCCATTGGCCACATCTGGTTGTTGACCTTACGTAAATCTTGTAATAGTCGCCATTTTCCTGTCTTTTTCGGAACCACGAAGATGTGCGTGTTCCAGGGACTGATGGACAGCTGGATGTGTCCTGCATCCAGCTGCTCCTTTACTAGGCAGCTGGCGATTTTTAGGCGCTCTTTCGATAGAGGCCACTGCTCCACCCAGACAGGGGTGTCTGTCTTCCATTGCAATCTGGGGGTTGGCGGCACTTCTGCAGTGGCCCTTATTGAAAATGTTGAGGGGGTCGGGTGGGTTCAGGGTTGGAAAGGACGGCTCTTAGTTGGCTCATCACTTCCCTGCCGATCAACCCTCCAAGTTGCCCTGGTAGCAGCAACACACATGGACGTATGGTTACCTTTTGACCTTCAGGAAACTGCAATTGCACCGGACCGGTTCAAGGGCCTGAAAGGGGGTGGAACCACCACCTACTCCCTGGACGGCATCGTGGGCAGTGACAAGTTTCCAATGATGAGGCCACACATTGAGGTTGATTATTGTGACATCAGCCCCGGTGTCCATCATCATGGAAAAGGTCTTGACCTCTTTTCCAGCAGTCAACTTCACAATAATGATGGGCCTTGTCTTCATCTGTTGCACCAAGGTCACTAGAGTGCTTCCAGAAGAACCAAAGCCCTGACTGCCTCGTGCCGTGGGGGCGTTCTTTCCTAGGTTCATTTTTGGGAGGAGGACCAGTTGTGCTAGCCGGGTTCCTGCTTTGATTATCAGGGGGGGGGTTAATGTGAAACAGGTAATCATTATTTCCCCTGTATAATCCGCATCTATGACTCCTGGGAGCACAGTAAGTCCTGCAACTCTGGTGGATGAACGTCCCATTAATAAGGCTCCGACGGTGCTATTTTCCTGGTATATCGGTCCGTATATCCCTGTCGGTAACCGGTAAACCTGTGTTGTTGTCAGCGCGATATCTATTGCTGAGGGCACATCGATGCCCAGGCTTCCCCTTGTGGCTAGGGCGGGAAGCTGCTGTAGAGTGCTGGCCTGGCTATTTGTGTCCTGGCGCGGGGGCCTTGCGCGCTGCATCTTCCATTTTTTGTGGACCTACGTGCCAGGTTGTTATGGTTATCTTTCTGGCATCATTCACACCACACTGTGGCTGAGCAGACTCTTGCCGAGTGGCCTGTGGCTCCACATCGGAAACAGATGGGGGTGGATTTTCTTGATCGATTTCTCCTTTTGAATCGATTTTCCCTTCCATCTAGTCTTTGTGCCACTGCTGCAAGGAGCTTCTGGGTGGGGGCGGCAGCAAAGGCACTGGCCATGCCTTGGTGTTGCTGCGTTTGGGTGGCCCTGGAAGCTACCTCTAGCATTTCTGAAACATCAGCTATCTTTGGTAACGTGGAGAACAGCGATTTTTTTGGATTCGTGTTTTCAAATGCCAGCAACTTAAACATGGATTCCCTCTGTTCTGTTCCCAGCTCCGATTGAGCCGTGATAGACTGCCAGAGTCCATCAACAAAGTGTTGAAATGGCTCATTCATCCCTTGTTTAACGGCAGTAAACGAAGGGACTGGAGTGGGCTCTGGGACCACCTTGAAGGCTTGGCGGGCTAAGTACGCGGTAATGTGGTGCAGCACAGTCGGGAACTGCAGCTGGACTTGGACGTCCGCATATCGTCCCGAGCCCGTGAGCATCTCGGCGGTTACCCCTGACAGTGGGTCACCGGGTGCTCGAGGGCGGTTTGCCTCTGCCTGGGCCAGGCGTTCCCATTCTTTGACCCAGACAATCTGCTGGGATGGGATAAGCAGGTACCTGGCCAGGTTGCGGCAGTCGTGGGGACAATTGGTGTCTGCGGGTGAATAGCCAGTCCAGAATGGCTTGACCACTTTCTGATTTTAATCCTCCCCATCTCTTAGGGTCTTCTTAGCTTCCTGCAAGGTTTTCCAGCTGTGCTGCTCAAATATAGGTGGCCCATTGTTATCATGTAGAACAGGGCAAGCAACAGTGCTGGCCTCCCAGTCCCCTTCGAGGATGGCATCACGGATGACTCCAGACCATCTTCCGGGTCGGGGTTTACCAGTACCTTTGATGCCTTGATTGTTCCATCTTGATAGCAGTGGTGTTGGAATGTCTTCCTCGTCATCATCAGGGAGGGTGGGTGGGTCTCGATAGTTACGGAAGGATAAGCGTTGTTCCATGTCCATCATTCTTTTTTCTAGAGACTTCATTGCCTGATTCATTTGTTCTAGGAGGGCTTTTACTGTATACTCTGGGCCGACGGGTGTAGCTGATGGGGTGGTTGCTTCTTTCCCATGCTCTTTTTCTGAGCTGGGAGGTGGCAGTAAGGGTGATTTCAAGTAGCAGCTGGAGCTGCCCATCTCGGGCGCATGGGCTGTCGGCATCTTTGCATTACTTTCGGTGTTCGGAGCAGGTACTTCCTTTTCTTCCTCCGGCCCGATATCTGAGAGGAATTTGGCTATGGAACGGTGAGCCTTCCCTCTCATGCCCTTGATGGCAAGGCTGTTGTCCCTTAATCCTAGGAACGCCCTTTGGGCTTTTTCATCCTCAGGAGGTAGCGGAGGTGCTGTTGGGACTACGCCGGATCCTGCTTCAGGTGGTGGTGTTCTAATGTCAATGCTGGCGTTTGGCGGGAGTGCTGCAATCACAGTGATGGCAGCCTTCGCCTCAGCTTTTATTTCTTTTAAAGCATTGATCACCACTTCCCAGGTAGCGCCTACTCCCGTTATGTTTTTGTGAACTTCTTGATCATGGAGATTATTCAATAGGTCACTAACCTCTCTCCAGAGTTCCCACGCAGCTGCAGAGGACAGGGAGGAGGAGAGTCCTTGCTCGACAGCGGTACTTGATGAAAGTCCCATCTCTTTTTTTTTCTTTTTCTTGGTTGATCAGTAGTATTGAGAGAAGGGTAATGGATCTTCTTACCCGAATCCTCGGGTTCTCTGCTAATGGCAGTTCGCGCTGGATTGGATCCCTTTTTCCGGATTCGTCTGAACACAGGCTAGACCAAGGTCTATGCCTGCATTCTCCACCAGATGTAGCAAGACGAACCTTTCTTAGGGATTGGCACTTCAAGGTCTAACCAGGTGTCGTAATAGAGACTTGTGAGCGGTGCTCTAAGTCTATAGCTCACAGAGCAGAACTAGCCTAAATCGGTCCTGTGGCTTGAAGAGCTACTGGCCTCTCTGTTGCCTAGCCCAAGGGTGAGCTCCCTGTGGGTCCCTCATCTTTTATTGGCCCCCTGGTCCTGCTCGTGCTCAGTAGGGGGCCTGCCCTAACCAGGCACAGGTGGACTTGATACAAGCTAACACCCACTCCTTGGCAATTAGAGGCACCTGGTTGCCTTGTTCCTCTACAGGCAGAGAAGAACTGAATATTCCTTCCTAATACACTACTGCTATGTTTAAGCTGTTGGATATGTCCTTCCTCTTAACAGAGGAGGACACTTTTAAGTGCTTTGATAAATGGTAGTAGGAAAGTGAAGTTCCAATATGCAGAAGTTACAGTTACATTACTTTGTTTTCTGAGGGACTCCCAGTTTGTATGTAAACAGATGTTACTTGGGAAATATTCCAAGGCAGCATAGATCCAGACTTTTTTATTTTCTCATGAGTATCTCATGAGTATCTTCCACCTTTCCCCACAGTGACATTGGGACTGCTATCTCTGCTTTGTTGCTGCTAATGCCTTGGTGTGTGTGCTTCCTTCTCTCCTTTGCTCCCTCAGTTTCCTAATCCACTGGGGCTCATTATTAGACCATGTGGATTACCTTAGCTGACTTTACCCAGAATATTTTCTTCTTTCCTGTAATTTTACTATTTATGCTATCAGCATACAGATGTGTAGCCAGAGGAGGGAAATGGCAGCAGTATGCTGATTTGGTGCTGTGGTTTGCTATGTAGATCAAATGAACAGTCTGGTATGTCTCAATGAGCTGAAGTTGTTCAGAGCTCTCAATAAAGCTTCATTATTGCTGCCATCTGACCTGCTGAGGAATTATGTGAAGCATAAGGATGTCCATAGAATTTGGGAGAAAGACTAGCATTGTTTCAGTTTAAGTTAGCAGAATGAATTTTTATAAAATATATTAGTCTTTATTAATGAAAAAACCTTCATATTTTAGTACAAACATCCATTTGCACTCTCAAAGTTATCCATGTAATTTCAAAGACACCTAATGAGTATATCAAAATATCAACAGTGAACTGAATAATCTTAAAAAGTAGAATGCAAATTTTTATTTTATGGGATGTTGTTACCTAGCTTTTAAAGACATTTTATGTTTTTAGCAGAAATGCCAGTCAAAGACTTGGTTCAGTGATTTAAGATGTCACTGAATTTAATTTATAATATGGGAGATGAACTTGCAGATACATACGGAAGTTTTGTTTTTTTCATGAAGTGTAGAGCTAACTATGAATTGTGAATCAGCTGAAGCTTAGACAATAATGTAGAATAATAAAAACTAGAGATATAAAAAGATATTAACGTTTCCTTTTCTTTTTTTCTGACAATACGTCTAATACTGTTTTTAAAAAAGCATTTTTTTACTTTTCCTTACAGCATTCAGTGAGAATGTCTGCATTTTTGTCTTTTCAGTGTGTGCTTACTACTTGTCTAGTCCTTTCTAGTCTGCTTCTTTAGGTAGCTTTTTATCTCTTTAAATGAGTTCCTCATAAATAAATCCCTCCTTTCCTAAAGTGTTTAGTTTTTTGATGTCTTGGACTGCTTAGGATATTCAAAGTGTTTTATTGCTTTAACTTCCATGACTTACCACCTGGTACTTTTGAAAATGCAGCTCAATGTTGTTTCTTCCCTCACTCCCTCCCTTTATCTAATTTTTTTCTCTTCTCCACCCCTTACAAAATTATTTCTAGTGTAGGATAAGGGCTTTTGTTTGTACTGATCAGCTGTAGAAAAAGACTTTTTTGAATTTTCTTATAAAAAAACACTGAACTTTATGTTTTAGAAGGTCTTCATATTCTTTTTTGTAGCTGGATGAACAAGCCAAAATATTTCTATAGACAGCAGCTTAAATTAAATTAATTTCAGCTTAACTTGTTCTTTATGAAAAAACATGATTAAATATGTTATTAATTGTTAATCTTAAAATCAAACTTTCAACCTGTATTCAATTATACTAACACAGCTTTACTGACTTAATACATTGTTAATAGAAAATAACTTTTCAGCACAGTAGTGTAACAAATAGGTTTCCATGGAAGTATGCTGCAGATATATTTGGTCAGCTAAAACCATATGATTCTACTTTAAGGTGAAAAGAGCACTAATATTTATGGAAAGAAGAATAAAGTTTGAATGTTTCACTGCGTGGGTGTTCATCTCAAAATGTGTCAGAATGAGTCAACCTTCTGAAATAAGGAAGTAGCTATATTGCAAGAAAATAAACCAATGAAGGGGATATGTTTAGCAACTTGGCCTGTCTAAGCTGTGGAATTTCAACTCCAATAAAAAAAGTACCAGACAGAGGCCAAAAAAATAAAATCAAAGCATTTATGCTGTTGTAAATAACAAAAGCTGCTGCATGCTTCAGCAGCATTTGGTCAGTCTTTTAACTTAAAAATATCTGTAAAAGCCTACAAGTGAGAGTCTGTTTTCAGTTCATAAATGAATTACATACAAAATGTGTATTTTCAACAATTGTAACTTTTGGATGAACCTCAGTCACTAGCAGGAGACCAATTGACTGCCTCATTCTACAATCAAAACTTCAAAATCAAAATTATGTTTGATGGTATCAAAAGATGCTTGACCTCAAAAGGGAGACCTCAGAGAGACTGTAGCAAAGCTGCTCAAAGCAGAAGCTGTGGAGCTGCAAATGGAGAGGGTGGAATGGGCTGGGGCGGGTCAGAGGGGAGGAGGAGAAGTAGGTACAGTGCAACCCATGCAAATTACAGGCACATATGGAGCATCCATAGAGATAAGGCTCAAAAGAAGACAGAGAGCTATTTGCAAGCAGCTGACTCACTGAGATATTTTCATCCAGAGTACTTAAAGCTAGATTGTCATAACCTTTGCTTATGATGTGAGGGAATGAAAAGGAAGTTAAATGCTTCCTTTATTCCTGTGCTTATTTCTGCTTAGCTTATGACTCACGGAGATGGCAAAGAGCCAGGGGCTTTTTGTCCACTACTCATCCTGTTCAGAGAGGTGGGATGCCATCCTATCTATCCCAGCCAAACTCAGTGAACTCTGCTCACTAGTTAGAATTCAGCCATAGGGTGAGGTGAGTGGTGTGATATAATTCTCCACAGAATATGAAGGAATCACAAGTAAATTCAGTTCCAGGACTTTTTGTCACAACACAGTTCTGTCACACAGCAATCCTTGCTTTAGGTCAATAGTTCGAGTTTAACAGTTCTTCAATAGAAATGGGAGGAACGTGAAATGTTCCAAAGCTTTTTTCATAATGAATTTGCGTTAATTCCAAATAAATTGTTTTGTTTTATTTTGTTTTTCTCATTGCCAGTGGTTACGTCCATTTGTTAGCTGATAGAAGGATACTCAAAGGGAGATTGCTTGGACTAACCATTCTTTATTAATGGGAAGCAGTTACATAATATATTACTTGTCTTCTTCTACCCCTCCATCTGTACTACGGCCTTTGTGAAGAAAACAAGGGATAGAAAAGGCGACGGTGGGACATAGGAAGATAGGTTAAGGGCCAATTGAAGCCTATTCAGGAGTGCTGCTTTTCCCTTAAAGTTATTTTTTGTGGTTGACTGGTGGAACACCAACTTTAGGCGGCAAGTTCCCTTAAAAGCAGCAGCTGATGCTGAGGAAATGCCTAAAGAGAGAAAAAGTTATGCCTGGAGCAGCTTTAACCCTATGTACATCCTTTCTAACATTGTTTCTTCAAGGGTTAGTAATTTATGTTCATGGTGAGAGTCCAGTCTGAGAAAGAGTGGCTGTATTTGACCCCTAATAAATGACTAATTTAAAAAGATAATTACTATTTATTAAATTTTAATTTTATTTTATTAATTTACTGTGTTCAGTTATGAGTATTGGTCAACCCCCTTTTAATTATGGAATTTATTTCTGGAGAGAAAAGTTTCTGTAGCCTGACAAAGCAATTTCAAATATGTTTCTTTCCTCCAACTCATTCTTAATGCCTCAGTCTATATACTAATGGACGTATTAAGCCTAACCTGTAATGCAAATGTCATCCATATTTACACAGATTTAAAAAAATAACATATAGGCCAATATTTATTTCATTTTACATCAACAGAAAAAATATCTTGGTGGTTTCAGTGGGTTTGCAGAGAATTTTACAGCTTAGCTACATTAGCAAACCTTTCAAATGTTGCCAAGTCTTCCTGCACATTTATGTCACTGTTCTATCCCAGTTCTTCCTATCTTCGAGAATAACTGCCTACATGTGAGCCTGTATCTTCCTAACAGTATAGATTAATTATATATTTCTGAGTATTTCCACCTGGTTTTGGAATTCAGGCTATCTGCAAAAGGCACAGTGAATTGTTCAGATGATGTTTCACACGAAAAGATGACAGGTACCAACAATTTTCATCAGAATTGTACCTGTTTCTGTGTTTTACTGTTTCCTAATTGCCTCAAACCAGTTGTTGTCTGAAACTGTCTCCAGGCTCATTTTCTTTTTTTTTTCTGTTGGAGGGAAACTTACTTTTACCTTTGTAATCATTCACTACAGTGATGAAAATTAATTAAAAGAATGTGACTATCCCACTCTACAATGCTAAGAGAATATATCTTTCTTTAAGAATGTAAATGTAAACGAAATATAGATGAAAGTTTTAGGCATGGTAAGGAGACCATAAGTACATAACTGAAATGGCTAAGGGTCTGGAGCAGATGAATTATTAAAAAAGATTATAGAGATCTGGACTTTACACTTTGCACTTAATACTGTAGAAGGCTGGTGGTCAGGGGAGGAGTAGAACAAAAGCACAAAGGTAATTTAATTAAGACATAAGAGTCTTAGAGATTCAAATATCATATTCTCTCCCCAGTTTTCTTTCCCACCTATTTATTATTGTGTATTTCTAATCCATGACTAAATTCTTCATACTGTTTTGTTTAAATATGTATGTGGTTTTTCAGGCTCTGCGGGCTGCAATCACTTTGTTGTCCTGGCCTGTGTCAGGAATAGCATGGCCAGCAGAAGGGAAGTGGTCACCCCTTGTACACAGCACCGGTGACGCTGCACCATCAAACTGTTTTCAGTTCTGGGCCCTTCTTTACAAGTACATTGAGGTACTGGAGAATGTCTGAAGAGCAATGAATCTAGTGAAAGGTCTTGAGCATATCTCTTACAAGGAGTGACTGAGGGAGTTGAGGTTGTTTAGTCTGAAGGGGACTTAGGGGAGACTTAATCGCTCTCTACAACTACCTGAAAGGAGGTTGTAGTGTGGTGGATTTTGGTCTCTTTTCCCAAGTAACCAGCAATAGAATGAATCAAAATGTCCTCAAGCTGCTTCTGGGGAGTTTCAGCTTGGATATTAGGGAAGTTTTCTTTATTGAAAGAGTGGTCAAGCGCTGGAACAGAGGCTGCCAAGGGAAGTGGTGGAGTCAGCATCCCTGCAAGCGTTCAGAAAATGTGATGATGTGGCACTCTTGGACATGGTTCTGTGACTCCATGACCTTTTGATTCCCTCTTTCAGATCACATTTTGAAATGGTGCCCAGGAGCAGACTGATTGATGTTGACAGAGTGAGTGGCACATAAGGGAAATAAGCATGTGACTGAAGTGTGTTATGTATAGAGGAAAATTCAAGATTATGTAATTCTTTTCCTATTTACCCTCACTTGTCATTTTAAATTTCAGCTTGTTATTGCTGTATCCCCACGTCTGTCCAAATATCTGCAGTGGACAAAACTACTGGTTTTCCAGCATAATGAGGTTCTTGGTATACTTGCAATAACTACTTGCAATAATAAAAATAACTATTTTTAGTAGTAAAATACAAATGTTAAGCATTTGGAAGTATGATAGATGTAAATGCTAAAAGTAAGAAGCAGTTACATGGAGAATGTTTGTAGGGGAACAAGTAGTGTAGTCAGCGGCAGAACAGTTTGCTAGATATTTTTGTGGAAAATGGAAGTTTCTACTGAAAAAACATAGATAATCCCCTGACAAGGATCATTCAGTGATTCTATGGTTACTGCCCTTTGGCCACTGGAAGGGAACAGGAGATATGTGGAACTTGCAACAGAATGCAAGTAACAGTTGAGTACTCTTGATGTTTTAGCAGGCTCACTAGAGCAGTAGATTTCAGATCTAACATCACCCCTGGACTCTTAGACCACTTTCTTCTGCCTGGAGTTTGACAGTTCGTATTGTATTTTTAAGCACTAGCTTCAGAAACAGTTGTGATCAGATGTGCAAAATGAACTTTTTTTTCTTATGTTAAGTTCTTTTCACCTTGTGACACTTGCGATCTATATATATATAAGTATATATATATATATACATATCATCTTCCTACTGTTTTATGAATATGTCTGTACATGTAAATATACAGCTTAGAAATTCAGAAATCATATACTATGAATGTACATCAGAAAGCCCTTAGTAAAAAAAACAAGAACAAAACCAAAAAAAACCCCCAGCTTTCCTTAAATGAATATGTAGTTCTGTTCAGAAAAAAAGTCAAATATAGGTCTGACAGGGCATCACCAGCAGATACGGGGAAGTCATCATCCCTTGTCAGACATGTTGTCATCATGCTTGTCAGACAGCACCTGGAGTATTGCATCCAGTTTTGGTCCAGGCTGAAGAGGGTTCAGAGAAGAGCCATGAGGATGGTCAGAGGACTGGAGCACTTGCCATACAAAGAGAGCCTGAGAAGACACTTGAGAAGAGAAGGGAAGACCTTATAACGATGTCCCAGTACCTAAAGGGGGGGCCACTAACAAGATGAAAACTCTATTTACAAGGAGTCCAAGTTACTTGGACAAGACAAGGGAAAATGGACATAAGTTGCTCTTGCGGAGATTTCAATCAAAAAGAAGAGGAAAATTTTTCACTATGAGCACAGTCAGACATTGGAATGGTCTCCCAGGGAAGTGGTGGATTCCCCCACCTTGGGAATTTTTAAGTGTCAGATTGATGGGGTGCTGGGACATCTCATATAAATAATAAGATTAGAAGGATTGTACCAGATGATCCTTGAGGTCTCCTCCAACCTGACATTCTGTGATTTTTTGCTTCTTTTCTTTCTCCTTTTTAACTTTGATATGATTTGGACCAAAGTCCAGCTTTGAAAAGAAAGAAAGTGTCCAAATTATAGAGGGGGTCTGCTTCTCATTAAATTCTTTTATTGGTTATATTTATCATAATGGCTTCTGGAATCTCTTTATCTTAACTGTAATGAATTAATACTAATTTACTCAGTAAAAATTCTGCAAAATTACAGGTGGATTTTAAAGCACTTCACAATATTATTTTCTTCTTTTGGTTCCAGGTGAAAAAGGGTCTTTGTTTGGTTTAAAATAACATGCCTTTTCTTAAATGGTAAGTAGAGTCAGAGAATAAAGTTAACAAAGAGAGAAGAATCGTTATATTTAGCCAAGCCTATGCAGCAAAGACCCTGTAAAGTGCTAGTCTCTTCCTTCAGAGCTGTGCCTGGGTTCATGTAAATATTTTTTTTAAAGTAGATGTATGACTCATACCTGTTTCCGAGAACTTTGATAAAACTTTTGTGTTGGTTGCAGCTGATGCCGTGGCATGAGATCTTGGATAAGATTTCTAAAGGACAAAATGAGATTCTATGAGGTGTTTGTTCCATGTCCTTGTGCAGAGAGATCATTAGAGGATACAAAGGAATGCAATTTTTCCTTTTTATATTTCACTTCTCTTATTTACATACTTCATACTAAAACATGCAGAATAACTAGAAATTTTCCATTTCCTTCCTTTTTGTTTATTCATAGAATGGATTAAAATTATCCCAGCCCACTATGCTTTCAATAAATTGTAACAAAAATAGGTTATTATATTGAGGCTTCCTTTCATGCCCCTCAAGGTGTGTGTGGCACTGTCACGTCTCACCAAGTGAGCACAGCTCCCCAGATGCAGGGTCCAAACAGAATATCATGTCCCACAGAGTGGACACCGGTAGGGTTCCCCAGAGTGGGGGTAAGCCCAGGGAGGTTCAGACTGGACCCCCTTGCTTTCTAAACTCCCTCAGAGAGAAGCCTGTGTGTGGCTGGGCCAAGTCCTTCTCCTCCTCTAATTAATGTCTTTTAACAACCCATTCGATGAGATTAAGTTCGGGAATTCTCTGTGAGATACTCAGGAGTAAAGTTATTACCCAGGAGGTTTGTATTAAAAACACAACTTAATTTAAAAGTGAGTGAGATTATAAAGCATGTGAGATTCCAACTGGCAGAATTACAAATGATGGTACTTTCAAAGCAATGGATTACAATTTAGCAAAATTTATGAAAGTTGTCAACAGAACAGTTTACAACTAACAAAACAACAAACCAACACTAGTAAAGCTTAACAAAGTTAGAAACTATGTTACCCTCATGTGCCAAGATAACGTTAGAAATAGAGAGACACAGAGAGAGAGAGAGTGAGAGGAAAAGATAAAAAAGAGAGAGAAGATATCACCACCCTTTGATCCAGCAATAATCTTGGTAGGCAGTTCAGGTCCTTGGATGGCAGGCATGCATCCAGCATTTCAAGTGTGCCTCTTTTATGCCCCCCACCATTTTGGGGTGGGGGGGTTGGCATATGTTGCAAAGCCAGGTGGTCACTTGGGCCCCTCCAGGTGGGATTACAAAGCAATAACCCTTATTTCTGCGCATGTGCCCTCTCCAGTGGCTTTACACTGGGCACACACAAGATGTCACTCTGCCTCCGCAGGATACATCTTGCCTGCCCCTGTCTTTATCAAACAAGGACAGTGTCCTGCCTGTCAGGGCGGCCATCAAACAGAGCTCCCCGTGCCAGGCCATTGTTCAGTTTGTCAGGATAGCACTAAAGGAGGGGCTGCTCCTGTGAGAATAAGGCCCTGTTTGTCAGGGTGGTAACCCATCTGGGCATCTCTCTTTGAGAGACCAGGGTCCAGATGGCTATCGAATGAGGCCTCTACCCAAGCACAGTGTCTACTTTGTCAGGGTGACTGTTTGAAGACAAAAATTCTTTTTGGGATTCTACACCTCCAAAAGATGATTTGTGAGTTACCAACCTCTGTCATGTCAAGTCTTGATGTGGAAGAATAAAGGAGGCTCCAATTCTGTCTGAGGTTAGCACTCTTATCTTGGATATTGCATTTTAGACAATTATATGTTTTTCAGATCTCTCTCATTTTCTTACTGATCTGCCCTTCTGTTCTCATTTCCATCTTCCTTCCACTCCCCTTTTCCCCTTTTCCCCTTTTTCTTTCTTTCTTTCTTTCTTTCTTTCTTTCTTTCTTTCTTTCTTTCTTTCTTTCTTTCTTTCTTTCTTTCTTTCTTTCTTTCTTTCTTTCTTTCTTTCTTTCTTTCTTTCTTTCTTTCTTTCTTTCTTTCTTTCTTTCTTTCTTTCTTTCTTTCTTTCTTTCTTTCTTTCTTTCTTTCTTTCTTTCTTTCTTTCTTTCTTTCTTTCTTTCTTTCTTTCTTTCTTTCTTTCTTTCTTTCTTTCTTTCTTTCTTTCTTTCTTTCTTTCTTTCTTTCTTTCTTTCTTTCTTTCTTTCTTTCTTTCTTTCTTTCTTTCTTTCTTTCTTTCTTTCTTTCTTTCTTTCTTTCTTTCTCTATTTATTTATTTATTTGTTTTCTTCATTCAGGATACTTTACCAACATGCTCAATTTCTTATGACTTCTCTTTTTCTTTTTCAGAGTAGAAAATAATGGAATTTAATGAAATTTCACCATGATGCATGGCTCTCCTGAATACCAGTCTTCCTTTGGTATAACTTGCAAGTTTTTCAGATGCTCAAGGTTCCTATCTCATGGAGGAGTTCCTATCCATAAATTCCTATCTCTTCAATTATGCTTTTCAGACTTGCTTATGGTTATTTCATGGTTCTAACTCCTTGTTTGAAATATTTAGGTCTCTCATAGGGTGTTAGACTGGTCATCTTCCTTGCCTATGTAAGATACAGAGCAATTATACAATATGCAAAATAATTTATGTGTTACTATCTCTAGCCTGAGCCAATTTCTGTTATCTGCCTTACCACATCATACAACATCATCAGTAATAATAATAATAGAAACAAAACAAAATTTTAAGCTCACCTGAAAAAACAATCCAGCAATATCAAAGTGACAGTTAGGTAATCTACATCCTCTTAAATAAATGTAAATGACAACTGATTGCAACATGATTTTTAGAGAGGAGCTAGCATGTTTTTGGTTAAGGGATTGAGAAAAACACAAATTTTGTATGAGATGTATGAGATGGATATTTTTTTCAGAAAAATGACTGTGTTTCCTCTGATAAATTGTGAATTACCAAGTCTGGAGAAAACTGCCTTCAAAATCTGAGTGAGCTGTTGAGAATACGTAAAAGCATTACTACACAATTTTTCTGTTAGGTGAATAAATTACTAAGTTTAATTTGAGATTTTTAATGAAGGTTGAAATGTAGACAATCACACATGTTCTTTTCACTGCATGTGCTTTACAAATAATGTCACTTCATAGCCAACTTCCTTCTGTTTCTAGGGCAGAACATTACATATAATTGATTTCCTAGCAGGGATCTGTATCTATATTACATGACACATGCTGAGACCTAGATACTGCTCAGTAATGTAGTAGAACAAAGCAATCAGACGCCTCGGATTACTGAGAAGTGGGTGTGAGCCGGTATCAAATCCACCTGTGCCCAATTAGGGCAGGGCCCCTACTGAGCATGTGCAAGACCAGGGGGCCAATAAAAAGTGAAACTCACAGCCACAGACCAGCTCACTCTCAAGCACTGTATTACGTTTATTGCACCACTAGCGCTCATCGCCTCCAAGGTGAGGCTCTCTGTGGAGTCTCGAACCCAGGGCTTTCGGCATTGCAGTACTGGGTCTTAACCAGCTGCGCCCCGAGAGCCTCACCTTGGAGGCGATGAGCACTAGTGGCGCAATAAAGGTAATACAGTGCTTGAGATTGAGCTGGTCTGTGGCTGTAAGTTTCACCTTTTATTGGTCCCCTGGTCTTGCACATGCTCAGTAGGGGGCCTGCCCTAATTGGGCACAGGTGGATTTGATACCGGCTCACACCCACTTCTCAGTAATCAGAGGCATCTGATTGCTTTGTTCCACTACACAGTAACAATAGTCTCTGACTGGCATTGTAAGAGCAAATGAAGTAGTGTGCAAGGGGTAGACTTTATACATAGATAGTGAGTAAAATTTTTAATCAAATTTTTATGTATCTACAAGCATCTGCTTCTGGCCTCTTTGGTTACTCTGCTTCAGGAAATAAAATCCTTGAAGATTTGTTGGTACCTTTGAAAACTTCCTTCTAGAAACAATTTTCAGCTGCTTGTATATTTATAAGAAAACAGCTCAGTGGCATAATCTAGACAGTAAAGGCTCAATTCTCTATGTAGTTTTCAAAATAAATCAATTGTCTCAGTTCAAATACACTTTACTTAATGATCCTTTCTTAATAGAGAAGATCTCTGTGTTCATCTCTTGAAATGGCAGCTCCTCTGTCCCTGGAAGGGGTTGTTTTAGGAAAGAAAAAGAGATAAAGCAGTGAATAATATTGTTTTGTAGAGGATGTGTGGTTTTTCTAAGATCCAACTGAGGACATGTGGAACATATCATGTTATGGCTGTACTTCAATCTTTCTTCAGGTTTCTTTGCAGGCTTTTCTGGCATCTCATTCCTCATTTTATATAGCAATTTACTCATTTGCATGCAGAGTCAGTTTAAAACACTGAATACCACCCAAAATTAGAGATTGGTGACAGCTGCAGTTTTCTACTGTCTGTGCTATACCACCTTCTTTCCACAGTCTGATGTCTGACTAGGTTACTTCAGACTACATTTTCCTTGGGCCAAAAGTTGATACTTTTAATACGTTAAATTCTATGTTGCAAGACTTAAAATTACTTTTCTATCAAATGAATACCTACACTGGGATAAAGGTTAGCAGGATTTTCACTAAGGAGAGGTACTTTTGCTATAGTTTGCCATAAACAATTTAGTAATACACATAAAAAACTGCTATCTGATGTAAACTTTTGTCAGGCAAGTTTTTTTCTCTCTCATATCATCAAATATAATGAGGCTTTCCTACCTTTAAGGAAAATTAAACTGGTATAAAGGAGAGTGTCTTTTGGGATCATTTTAGAAAAATCTCAGGTCATACAATGATGGAAACACAACTATCTTGAATTTCTTTTTTGTGTTTTTTCTTTTAATGGCTGGATTTGATTATCTAAAAGGTCTTTTCCAACCAAAAGAATTCTATGATTGTATGATTGTTTTGATAGAATCAGTAGTTACTATTCTACTATCTAGACTGCAAGAGTAAAAAAAAATATATATATATAAATACCATCTAGCTTGGGTAGATAGGAGCATATAGGTAGTAGGAGCATATAGAAGATAACTGGAATACTTTGACAAACTTTGAGCATGGTTGCAGTACGTGTCATAAATGCTTCCTTTGAAAGTGTTTCATATTTTCCAAGCTGTCCTCTGGTTTCATTGGTTGTGCAGTACCTTGTGCAGTGATGCAGTCCCAGCTGACCATTTATATTTGTTTAGCCAGTCATTGGATCAGAAGTCTAAGAAGAACTATTGCTATTTTACAGACAGCTGATATTTTCATGATTGCCTCTTACTTTTTATTTGCTCTTTGGTACAAAGATTTAGTTCAAGTATTTAAAATAACAGACAACACATTTGATCTACTCAACTACAAGTGAGCACTTTGAGATTACTCTGTGAACAGAAATTAAACAAATGAGTTTTCTGCAAATTTGTCAGAATTATTTTGTATGCCAAGCCTAGTTAATCACAGCTGCCTTACACCTATTGAATAATTAATAGCAGGAATTCTTGGGTTACCTACAGCCTTTGAAAAAGGTATTATGGATATGTGAAATTCCTGCCTTTTTCTAATTTCCTACTGAAAATATTATCTACTTTTTCTTTCATATCTATTTTGTTATATTAAATAATCCACAATGCTATGCTCTTGGATGAGTTACCAGCAGCAGAGGTAGAGACTGGAACCTCTAAAGCTTATTATTTCGTCATGGCAAGCTCATCAGTCTCAAGTGTGCTGCACAGTGAATGGAGTATGACTTGCATAGATCCCTGGGAAATCAAACTGCTATGTTTTGACTTTTTAAATTACAAGATTCAAAGTGCTAACTGCTGCAGAGTATGTCTTAAATATTCACCTGCTTTCTTCAACTACAGAATTTTATCTACATAGGGAAGTGTATGAATATGGAAAAGAGAAAGCAAAACTGAGACCCTGGAAAATAAAATTTAAATATATATATGCTAATCAATTATTTTGGGCTGACCATAATGTAATTTGCTGAGTTGTTGCCTAAATGGCTTTATCAGTCACCAATATAATCAATGCAAAGTGTGACACAAATTAAGGAATACTTTCACTTGATATTCCTTCCCTAGTCATGCCTTCCCACCCCTTCCCCCTAGTGTTCTGATGTACTAGGTCTCTGTTCATTTTTCTTTTGGTTTACCATATGTTCTTTGGTTACCATATGTTTACAACATGTTTCTCACTTCATAACAATTCCTTCTACGAAACAGTAGTTTCTGTTGGTGGCTCTATTTTAACTTCATATTCTCCTGTGGTTGTGTTTTTTCCATGGGTGATACCTCTAAATGGTAAATTCAAAGTCATCTAATAAAACCCTCCAAAAGTCTACTGTATTATTCTAAGGTTGAATCAATGAACAGAGATGTAATAGAATGCCTTGGTAAAAGTGGGGAGTCTTGGAGGGAGAACATTATTTAAGGTACAAGAGAATTGCAAACTAGCTGAGATGCCTACACTGAAAAAATAAAACCACTACAATTCCCAACTCACAGTATAACTAAGGGAAAACAAACAAAAAAAATTAGTAGTGCAGTAGATACCATGCACTACTATGCTCTGTTTAGACCTCAGCTGGAGTACTGTGTTCAGTTTTAGAGCCCCCATCATAAAAAGGACAAGGAGCTGCTTCAGTGGGTCCAGAGGAAGGCCACAAAGATGATCAGCTGAAACACCAGGAATGGTGCTAAGGACAGGTTGAGAGAGTTGGTGAAGAGAAGGCTCTAGGGAGACCTTATAATGGCTTTCCAGTATGTGAAGGAGGTACACAGGAAAGCTGAGGAGACACATTTTTCAAGGGTGGGTAGTGATAGGACAAAAGGGAATAGTTTCAACTGAAGGAGGGTAGCTATATGTATTAGGATGAAATTCTTTCCTGTGAGTGTTGTGAGTTGCAGACACAAGTTGCACTTGTGGATGCTCCCTCCCTGGAAGTGTTCAGTGCCAGGCAGAATGGGATTTGAGCAACCTGGTCAAGTGGAAGATGTCCCTGCCCATGCAGGGGGGTTGGAAATAGTTGATCTTTACGTTCCCTTCCAACCTTAGCCATTCTGTGAGGACTCTATGATTCTGTTTTGTCAATACTCACTTTCGAGGTCTGAATGGTATTCTTCCCCTGGAAGAAACTCCTTTCCTTAGGAAAAGTTTGCTTACGTATGCTTACAATATTTACATATTTGCTTACAACATGTCTTGAAGATCTGTCAAAAGAAAGTTTCATAAACAGCAAGTTAAAATATTTTTAAAATTGATTTATTGCTTTTGTCAAGTGTCAGGCTTAAGGTACCTTAGTTGGCATTTTTTAGGAGAAAGTGAGCAGTATGGAACAGAAAAAGGTACAGTTGGCCTTGAAAACCCATATGAAGCTTTCCATAGATGTTTTCGCTGGGAACTGTAAGTTTTTAAAACCCAGAATCTTCATTCTAAAAGAGCAAAAATACAATTTTCCTGCTTGTTTTTGCTTGGTTTTGGTAAACAGAAGACATTTAGTTGAATGCCCAGCCTACATTTATAAGGTGAATATAAAATTCTTGCCAAAAGAATGGTCTCCCTTCCACACTTGCCTTTGTTTGTTTAGCTCTTTAAATTGCTTTGTTCTGCCTAAAATGAGTTTCTGTGGGCTGGCTTTCAATCAAGTGCGGTCTCAGCAAAAGTCTAAATGGTAGGATAAAATGCAGCTGCTAGAGGAAAGATAAAGAACACATGATCATGTCTAAACCAGTGTAATGCTGTCCACACAGTTTTACAGAATCATAGAATCATAGAATAATTTGGGTTGGAAGGCATCTCTAAAGGTCATCTAGTCCAACCCTTGCAGTAAGCAGGGAAATCCTCAACTAGATCAGGCTGCTCAGAGCCTTGTCAAATCTCACCTTAAATATCTCCAGGGATGAGGCTTAACCTACCTCCCAGGGCAATCTGTTCTCTTTTTCCACTATCCTCCTGGTAAAGAACTTTTTTTAACATCCATTCTAAATCTGCTCTTCTCTAATTTAAAACCATTGCCCCTTGTCCTATCACTACAGGCCCTTGCAAAAAGTCCAACTGCAGTCTTCTTGTTGACCCCTCTCAGATACCCTAAGGTCGCTATTTAGGTTTCCCCAGAGCCTTCTTTTCTTTTGGCTGAACAACCCTAGCTCCCTCAGACTGTTTTCATAGGAGAAGTGTTCAAGGTCCCTGATCAGTTTTGTAGCCCTCCTCTGGACCCACTCCGCCAGATCCGTGCCCTTCTTGTATTGAGGATTCTAAAGCTGGACACTGTATTCCAGGTGAGGTCCTCTCATGGCAAAGGCAGAATCACCTCTTTTGCTCTGCTGGCCATTTTTCTTTTATTAAACAATAAATACTAAGCAGTCCAGGCCCCAGTATGGAACCCTGAGGGACACCACTTATCACCGGTCTTCACCTGGACTTTGTGCCATGAACTTGTGTATCTTAAGGTTCCTCAGATCGTTATGAACCATGTCTTCATCTACAGTGGTGAGGAATTTGTCTCTCTGGTCTACATCTTGTGGACCATCACCATGACAGTCATAAGGAGATGGCTTGCCAGTGAAGACTGAGGCAAAGAAGCTGTTGAGAATTTCAGCCATCTCCTCATCTGTTGTTACCAGTTCACCACCGTGATTCATTGGGGTATGGGGGGTATGCTTTTCTTAACCTTCCTTTTCTGTTTTACATACTTGTAGAAGCCCTTCGTGTTTATCTTTACATCTCTTGCCAAGTTATGTTCTAGCTGCCCTGTGGCCTTTCTGACCTCATCCCTACACAACCAGGCAATATCCCTATACTCTTCTGAGGATATCTGTTCCCTCTTCCACTGCCTGTGTCTGTCCATCTTGCCTTTAAGTTTGACCAACAGGTCTTGACTCAGCCATTCTGGTCTCTTTCCTTTCTTGCCTGGTTTCTGAACATCATAATTTTTGAATCTTCTTCAGTTTGAAAAGCCTGAGGGAGACACAAAAGCCATAGATGTTGCTGAGGTTATCTCAGTGTGCTCCATATCCTCTCCTTAATTCCAAGAGTGGCAATTAGATTTCTAGAGTGGGTGAGAGGAAATGAAAGAGTATTGGTACAGTGACTCTTGAAGCACCCTAGAGTGAGCAACAATTTGCTAACACATTCTTAATTCCAGTACACTGGTGCATACCCATGGCTCTGCATCAAGGATACTGGCAACTACTTGAAGAATTAGCACTCCTTTCTGCCTTTTCTTATCCATGACCCAACATCTCTTCTCCTTCCTATCTCAGCCCCTCTGTGGCTTTAAAATTAACAGTCATTTCACAAAACATGTATGCTAAGAGGAGATTATCAAGGGAAGGAGGTATTCACTTTGCCTTTGTTGGAGTGGAGGAGAAAATTTGTCACAACTCAGAGGTGCTTTCACAAATCTCAGCAAAACAATGTTTTGGTCTTTTTTTTTTTTTTCAATTGTCTATACACTCTATCACAGATTTCCAGAGATACTAAAAAAACCACAAATGTACTTCTAATATAAAAAGTCATTTCTGGCTGCTACAGAAACAAAAGTACAGCCATGACACCACTGAAGTAACACAGAAGCAGCATTGTAGGCATCCTTTCATTAAGGGGATAAAAAGCTCTTAAATCATCAGCTGAACAGTAGCAGTGGCAGATGTGTTTGAAGATGTAGGTTTAGTTAGTCAGAGGTTACAAGGCTGCCACATGGGATGATTGTGTAGGAAAGACTTATTTCTTGATTGGACTAGTGAACAGGAGCAAGGAAGGACAAAGACTCAAATAAGACACTATTTCTAACAAATTCTCTCATTCACGAAGTACTAGAAAGTACAAGTTTTTCAAAATACCAAAACAGAACCTAGGAAGCTGTCTGTCTTCAGCAAGGCCAGTAAAGGTGAGATACATAGTTTAATATGGCATTTGGTAAGAAGAAGAATAGGAGGAACTGTTTCTAAAGTTGGGACTTCTAATTGGAACCTAAATAGAAAAGAAATGTGCCAACAAATTTGGTTATATCAAAACAATATAAATAATAAAAATTCCTTTATAAGTTTAGGACATCAGGAGGCTGTTTGTTGTTCCTCAGCTGGAATAAAAAAGTGGCTTTTTTCCATCTTCCTATGTAATGTTTTTAGGGAACCTTGACTCAGCATTTTTAGATATACATAAATGTACACATGAGATCTTCTGAGAATATCAAGCACTCATTAATGCAGAAGCTTTCATACTGTTACTAAGGGAGTCTTACATTTTGGAAAAAGACAGTATTTTCAGTTATGGGACTCAGTTTCACAGTTGGTGAAAATTTTGTAAATATAGGGAATGCTTGTATGGACAGAAATAAGCAATGTATCTTAAGCTCTGCAATGACACTACAAATCTGTGTCCAGATCTTGTATATTTATCTCTCAAACCTATCCAAATAGCTAATAATCGACTTCCTTCCCCCCCCTCTCTCCACGGTGCATTGATTTTTTTAAAAGGGTTTTAAAATAACAAATAATTACAAAATATTCATTTGTGATGTTGTTGGTTAATGAGATTGATTCAAGGGATACAAAATGAATTATATTTACAAGCACTTGCATTAATTAGCTGTGAGAAATGGCATGTTAGCAGTTAATTGCCTGATCCTCAGGTGAACACAGCATGATTAGATTTTCCTTCCCTCATGTTGAGTTGTAAGCAGCTGTTATGTTTAAACAGCACTCTGGGTAGTGCCAGAAATCGTCTCCTCTGTGCTCATTTGGTGGTCCTGGAGACTCAGAGATAAGCAGCAAATTCATGTTTTAAGAGCTGTGCAGAATTTTATATAATCCAATGGACTGAACTTCTATTGAAGTTCAGCAGCAAGCACCTCTGTATAGGTGCCTAAAGTCACAATCTTATTTACAATACCAGCTATAGAAACTTATATTCATTAAATATAATATCTCTCTGTTCAAAGATTTTTGTATAACTATTAAGGTTTGTGGCATAGTAAAGTATAAATATGGGGGAATCCTAGGATTCAATGTGATTCCACAATTTAAAGAGGCTTCTCTCTTGGCATTATAACACCGTTTTTACACAGACTGTTTTAGGAGAAAAAAAATTAAATAAATAATTTTGATTTTTTTTGAAAGGAAGTGCCATATGGAAGTTTTGTTGAAGATGCTCAGATGTAATGAGATACTCAGAATAAATTCTGTTTGCTGCTTTGAAACAAAGGGATGTGTATTTTAAACACGTACAAATTGGGCATATATATTCCAGAATATGAGTCTCATTTTATTCTCTTTTTTGAACAGAAGAAGAATCTATTATAGTGGCAATAGTATGACCCCAATTCCCTCCTCTTCAGACCAATTTTTCAATTTTAAAATTTTTAAAGGAAGTTAATTTAAAGTTTTTTAAAGGAATCTATTGTAGAAGTTATTTGGAAATTTATTGGAGCAGGCTCACCCTAGTCTACTGTACTTTCATGGTTCTTATGCTAAAATTATTGATATGTCATTGCTAAATTCAGCACATACTGCAGCTCTCCATGCTTGACTGGCTTTTATTAAAAGGAACAGATAATGTGGTTTGGAAATAATCAAGGCCTTGTATTGACACAGGAGAACACTTCAAATGTCATCCAAGTGTGAGATGTTGACATCTAGCTGTGTTTTCTGTTTCCTTTTGTCATTATTTAATTAATGTGAACCTTGGAAGTGAAGGAAAAGAATCTTATTTTCCGTTTGATGCATAGTGAAAAATGCATCAGCTTTCTTTCTTTCTTTTCATTAAGACTGGGATGTAGATAATAATGGGAAAAAATCTGGAAATGGTAACACACTTTTCGATAAAAATATATTAAATTGAGAAATGGTATGTATCTGTGCTTGTAGATGTCTTAAAAATTATACAAAAGAATATTAATAAGTTGAGTCGTACAATTACAGTTGTCTATGAGAAACTGCAGATATGGTTAGATTTTTATAAAACCTGGGCTAAACTGAATAGATAGGAGTACCAGTTTCTTCCCTTTCACAGCTTGTATGAAAATCATAAGGATGTTATTGCTGGTGTCGTATAACTCTTGAACCTCATGTGGTTTGCAAAAGCTTACTAAAGAGACAATTTTAATTTGTAGTTTGATTCTGCAAAATTATTCAGAGATGCTGAATCACTCATCAATCAGCATGAATTTAAACCTGCTGAATGCACTGCATGTGCTGTGGTTGGTGATAAACTTTTGCTATAATACATCTATTTTGCAAGTAATATTATGAGACAGCTTAACTTATTATAAATATGCTTTATTTGACTCTTGAATTTTAATCTTCTGCCTCATAAATACAAATCTCTTTAGGTCTAAAGAAAGTAAGTTCCCCTAGGAATTCTATTATTATGGCTTACATTTTGGATTTAAAAGTGTGTTGACATACCTCTCAATAAAAATACCACTTTGGAAAAGTGACCATACTCCAGTTAAAAATCTGTATTTTTACTCAACTCAGTATAAAGCTTAGAGTAGACAGTGATACTAATTTAAATGTTTCACAGCTTTCATATAACTGAGGCCTTTATAACTGAAATCTGAGAAAGACTTGGTTTATAACTAAACTACTTGAAATTTGCTGGGTAATCTTATCTGTTCTTTTGGACTCCCTTGTCCAAATGACGGTCACAGAATCACAGATTCACAGTATGTTAGGGTTTGGATAGGACCTCGAGAGATCATTGAGTCCAGCCCCCCTGCCAGAGCAGGATCAATGACCCAGTAATAAGCCATTGCTGTGAAATGGAGTGAAAGTCAGAGTTATATTTTTAATGATCTTTTGATAAAACAAGATTTTTCTTCTAACCTCACCAAAGGGTTGTCCTTTGTCCCCAGGGAACACGACAATCAAGAGTTTATAAGGGATTAGGAACACTAGTGAGTGACAAAAAGGGAAAATATATACGTGTAATGTATTTACTAAACACAATATATACACTGTATCTTGAAAGCAAATTAAATTTCAAATGTAGTCTATTAATATTAGCATAGAAATTGGCTGTGGAAGAGATATACAATTGTTAAAATACACAGATAATATAAAGCAATATTAAAATAGAAAGCAATACCTACACTGAGTTCACATGAAATTCATATAAAAGTAATGTGCAAAGAATGCTGTGATGTGCTATCATCCATATAAAAAAAGTAAAAAGAAGTTCATGGTCATTTTTAAGATAGGTTAAATCTAAACCTTGTATATAGATATAAAATGTCAGAATCAGAAAGATGTACTTCTATTCTCTTTTTGCAAGAAAAGTGTAAGGTTTATTCTGAGAAAATTTTAAATTATTAGTATAAAGATATTATACTGTTTAGTAAAAAAAACCCATAAAATTAATTTTAAATAATTAATAATTTAAAATTTATTTTTAAATAGTGAGTTAAAAATTATTTCAGAATAAAATTCCTAAAAAAAAGAAATAGAAAATGTTGAAGTGTATAAAAAAGTATAATCACACCCCTACTTTCCTGTCATATTCTGCTTCCTTGTCACTTATTGAATTCTGGACTTGACTCTGAATTACTGACTTCCTTGTCTGGGATTTGTGGATTCTTTTTAACATGGCAGCTCCTTTCAGTAGTAAACACTACTGAAATGATGCAATGACTGATGCAAAGAAACTTTTTCTGGAGCTCTTGGACCGCATGGTCCAAAGGTGGTTTGGACAATATCTTTGGCAAAAGTAATAGATACTGCCTTTCCCTACTTCAAAAGTAATTTATGACATACCTTTCAATGAAGTGAAAACAGGGCAATGTAATAAAAGCTTTCTCTTCAGAGAACGAGATTTATTTTCTTATGTGTTTTTACCTCTGTCCGATTTCTAGTGTGTTTGTCTATTCAGTTATGTAGGGTTTTTTTTCACCATTAGGATAAAAATAAAAAAGAGAAGGTCTCTGCACCTTCCCCCAGACAAAACAAAACAACAACAAAAAAAAGAACATAGGCTATATAGATACTTTATAACTTTTGGCTCTGGCCTGCTTTGTTCCTTTCTTTCTTTTCCCTCTGAATCTCCCTTTTCTGGACAAGCTTATTCCCAGCTTTTAATAAAATCTTGTACCAGCAACTTTTAGAACTGCTTTGAGCTGATAAAACCAAAACGTATATGAGAAGGATAATCACATCCAAATTTGAAATTAGTTCAGGTTTTATGCTCTTAAAATTCAATGTTAATGGCAGCTCAGTAAATATTTCATTGTGTTGTAAATAAATTCATTGTGGGAATTACACATCATTCGTAGACTCACCGAAATGTCGTTTTTCCCCTCTAGCTAGAAATGTTACTCCACATATGTCTTTCCTCATGTTCCTTCTACTTTCTTCCTTTGTTTTTTCATATTCGATTTGGTCTTCAGGAGTTATTATTTAAAATAAAACATTAGTGGCATCCATTAGTTACAAAGCAGTTACAGTATATTAATATTTTGACTCTTGATTTTTTATTTTAAAATATTTTAACTTGCGGATTTTAATGTTAAGATCTGTTTCTTGATATTTTATTTTAATGTTAAATTTTTTATTTTAAAATATTTTAACTTGTGGATTTTAATGTTAAGACCTGTTTCTTGATAGCAAGTTAGATGAGCAGCAAGATTTTTCTGAAACTGAGAACTGTGATCTTCAGTTTTTAAGTTTTGTCCGTCTTGAGGGCTTTATCTTTGTTGCTTCCCCTTTCCCTAGTGTAATGGCTTTAATTACATGAGTTTAGGCTCTGGAGTCAGGTCTTGGAAAGTATGAGACAGAACATTTGGGACAATATTTAATGATCAGCAAAATGCACTCAGGAGAAGTTTAGTACCAAATGAGCGATGTACTTCTGCAAATTGTTATCAGGGGCATTGTTGGAGCTTCTTGGGGTGATTTTAGGAGCACTTTGTCTGAGTGTAACAAGTAACAGTAATCCCTAGTGTTCAAGAGCACTAAATTCAGCTTTCATAAATATGAGAGCTAGAACTCCTGAAAGAGGTTTATCGCCCATCAGAAGCATTATTCATGAGCTCTGATTATATTTCTGAAAAATACTTACTTGCACACAGGCCTGATGTTTTGTATCTCTAGCCAGCACAGCTGAGTTTGTCAGAGGTAGATTGTCATCATGATACTTAAAACTATAAAGAACTTTGACACACATTGTGTAAACAATCTCTGGATAGAGAGATGGACTTTTTTTTATAGAATTGGAAACGCATCTGAAAAATTGGAATCTATGGTTCCTATCAGTGGCAAGTATGTATTACCATTACTCTCTTCTGCCCAGGTTGTGGTGTCTCCTTCTCTAGAGATATTAAAAACCGTCCTTAGCAGTCCTGTGTAAGGCTCTAGTAATCCTACTTTCACAGGGGGTTGGACTATATGATCTCCAGAGGTCCCATCCAAATCAATGATTCTGTGATAAGGTGCTAAAAGAACATTAATTTCAGAATACTTGCGTCAGGTTACACGAAGGGTTCATTTAGCCAAGTACTGTGTCTTAAGTCCACAGTCTCCTGAGTGGTAATAAATTCAGAGCTCTTGATTTATGTGTAAAGTTAGAATATTTTTTTCATGTCTGTAGTTTAAATTTTTGCATTTTCAAATTCAGCTGTTGTTTAATTAAGTGGTCACAGAATCCTGTGCTTGTGTCTTGCTCTTCTTCACAGTTAGTCAATACTTTTACTACTGTGATCATGTATCATAATCAAACTTTGTCATCTCATTCCTCAGTCTTGTTTTTATAGATTGTTTAGGACTTCATTGAATAGCAAGTACTTCAGTGCACATTCCCATGGAACTCAAATGATAATCTTCCAAGTCAGAGCCTAACTATTTACTCTTGTCTTCAGTTTAATTTCTTTTAACTAATTACTTATATGTGCATAGATCTTTTCTTAGTTCAAAATCTTGGTTTCCTAAAAAGCCATGGCAGAAAGCCTTCTCCAAGTCCAAGCAGGTTATTAGCTAAATCAGAGCCTTATGACCCCTTTCAAAGAATTTAATTAGATTTCTGTGATGTGATTTCACTTTAGAAAAACTTAAGTATCTGATTTCTAGAACAAATCTCTCAAGATATGTATTTTTTCAGTTTCAGTTGCACTTTATATTTTATCTGTAGACTTCATTTAACATGATTTATCACTCTTGCTGGACTTGGGGCATTTTTCTTTTATTTACATCAACTTTTATTTTTTGCAATCTGACAAACAGGCAGGAATTAAAAACAGATGAATATTTCAAAATTAAGCCCCCACCCTGCAAATAATTCAGTGATGCAGCAGGGCATTTTGTGCTCAGAGCAGAGAGACATACAAAACTGTGTGGGACTGTGCTGTAAGAACTCAAATAAATGAATTCTTTTCTCAGGATTAGTAAGACACGTATACATGTTAGTGTGATAATAGAGCATCGGGAGAATATCCCCTATATGTCATTGCTGTTTAGTTTTAAAATCAAAACTTCAGTTCAGATTTAAAACTTTTTCCAGACACTTTTCTCTGCCAATTTCAACAGATAGCCCTATGAATCCTGGAAAGCAAATATTTCAACATTTATCTTCAGGGTCCTTGTATTCCACCTCACCCTAACCTCAGCTGTAGCCCTTTCCTTAATATAATTCCTGTCTACTGATTTATGGATGCTTTGTTTTCATTATTCTTACAGCTTAATATGACTGGAATTTTTTTCACCAGATATTATTTTTCTGAGGCAAAGAATTTGAATACACTCATGCAAAAATAGCAGGTTTTGAACTTACTATGAATGGTATAATCAAAATCAGCAGAATTTATCTAGCTATCTTTTTAAAATAAATTATTGATTTTTATTTCCTTATTACAAGTGTAGCTCTAGACGGATTACACAGAGCATAATGTAAAACTAGATTCCAGTCACCAGGTACGCTACTGCTGGTAGTTATAAACACCTTTGTTTATCATTGAATGCTAATTTCTAAGGTTATGCTATTATACAGAATATGAGAATGGAACACAACCGTAGAGCATTGTGCTAAATTATGTTTAGATTAATCCACAGCATGCTAAAGACATAGAAGATTTTCTTTAGTCCAGTGGCAAGAATACTAAGTAGCAAAATCAAGTTATAGAATATTAAAAAGATACATACTCACTGAAAATCTGATCCTTCCTCATGAAGTAGCACTGTCTGCCCTAGGCATTATGAAATAAAAAAGCAAATTTATCTCCTTTCTGAAATGTTTGCAGTAGACTGAAGTCTGTTCCTGGAATCTTCTCCATTGCAAATCCCCACAGCATGGAGCATAACAGTGAAAATTCCCCTCTTTTGAAAATTATTCGAGTAAGCCAATGTAGCCATGAAGAAGCAGAATTAATTCACAAGATGAAATTGTAAGTATATGCCCATTGTAAAACTTTTGGGCTTGGAAATCCTCATGTGATTGTGTTATATCACATGCAGAGAACCCCAGGCTCCTTTGTACTATTGGCAGGAAATCCTCTAAATGATTCAAAATAACTCCTATATCTACGTAATTTATACTGCAGTGCATGACTATAAACCAAACTTTTTGTTAAAATAATTCCCAAGTATTCAGGAACACTGACTGGATGCTGGTATTTCCCTCATGTAGGTAAATAATTACAACAAGAAATATAAAGGAATTAGCAGTCTAATATGCATGTATGTTGTTCTTCCTGGTAAACAGATACCCAGAAACAGAAATTTCAAACTGCTAGGAATTTTTTTCTCTTATCTTTGGTCTTCTGGCTTCAAAACTTAAGACTTCAATTAATTTCTGTTTTACAGAAACAATTAATTTAGGATTACTATTTGGCTAAAATTTTGACTAAGGTGAAAGGACGTGGGACTTTTGCCACTGACTTCATTGGAAGTACATTAAATGTTGAGAATCATCCTGTGCTGTTACATAATACATGGTGAAGTTCTGGGCCTGAGATTGGTTACCCAGCATAGATTTGATAAATCATGAATGGATGTATTGTTCAGTTATTAATTGCAAACCTGCAAATGATTTATCAGGCCCTACAGTTCCCTTTTGGAGATAAGATATACCTGCTGTGGTAAATACTACCAGAATTTAGCTCAAAATGTACACATCATCCTGAAGGCTTTTACTTACTAAAGGAAGAGGAATCTTCTCCTTCCCCTTGAAAGTGTCCCTAGGTAAAGTGTACAATGCCCTGGGGATGGAGAATGGAGGGTAAGTACTGACAAGACCTGTTACAACCAGCTGTACAAAGCTGGTCCAGCCGTGTATGCATATTAGAAACAGAACAACCAGGAAAGAGAATAGTGTGTTAGTAATTGGAAGTTACTTGTTGACAACACTGAGGCACCTGTTTGTTGCCCAGACAATATCTCTAAAGAAGTTTGCTGCCTTTGGCTGTTGGGACCTCATGTCCATGATGTCAGAGAGGCTGCTGAGCCTGTCAAACTGATAGACAATCATCTATTTCTACTCTTCCAAGTAGGATTGAATGATGCTGCAACAGGGGGTTCAGAAATAACAGAGACTTTATGTCCCTTGGAACAATGTTAAAAGGACAGGAAACACAGGTGGTGCTCTCCCTGATTCTCCCACTTGGAGAAGGGGGCTTGAGAAAAAGGAGGTGACTTGAACAGGTGAATAGCTGGCTGCGTATCTTGTGCTGTGCTCAGAATTTGAGGAACTACAGGCTAGTCAGCCTCACCTCTATGCTTGGCAAGATCATGGATCAGATCCTCCTGGAAATTATGCTAAGGGATCTGGAAAACCAAGAAGTGATTGTTGACAGTCTGCATGGCTTCATTAAGGGCAACTAATGCTAGACAACTGTGCCTATGATGGGATTACAGTATTGGTGGATCAGGGAAGAGGGGCTGATATCATCCATCTGAACTTATGCAGACCACTTGCTACTGTCCCACAACATCTCTACAATGGAGAGCCATATATTTAATTTGTCAGCTTCTTGGTGAATAAGGAACTGGGTGGATAACACCATGCTGTGTGGTGTGGCTGACATACTGGATAGAAAGGTTGCCATCCAGAGAGACCTTGACAGGCTTGAAAGGTGGGCCCATGCAAACTGTATGAAGTTCAACAAGGTCAAATGTAAAGTCGTGCACATGAGCAGGGGTAATCCCACATATGGATACAGTCTGGTTGATGACTGGATTGAGACCAGACCTGAGGAGAAGGGCTTGAGGATGGTGGATAAAAAGCTGAATATGAGTTGCCTATGTGTTCTTGCAGCGTAGAAGCAAACTTCACACTGGGATGCATGAAATATGGCCAGCAGGTTGGGGGAGGTGACTTGCCTGCTCTGCTCCACTGTTTTGAGACCCCGTGTGTCCAACTCTGGAGTTCCCAACATAATAAAGACATGTTGCTGCTTGAGTGGGTCCAGAGGAGGGCCACAAAGATGATCAGAAGGCTGAAGCATCTCTTCAATGAAGACAGGTTGAGAGAGCTGGGGTTCTTCAGCCTGGTGAAGTCTCCAGGGAGACATTGTAACAGGCTTCCCTACTTGAAGGGGGCCTACAAGAAAGCTGGGGAAGGACTTTTTTATCAGGGACTGTAGCTGTAGGACAAGAGGAAACTGTTTCAAATTAAAAGAGGGTAGATTTAGAGTAGGTATGAGGAAGAAATTCTTCACTTAAGCTATTATTAAATTGTGCTACTGCCTAGACATATTACAGCAGATTATGATGCTCTTACTCTTTTTCTAGAAAGAAAATTTGTTGCTGCTGTTTCTAGAAAGAAGAGCTGTTGCAGCTCTAACAGGAAGTTTTCTGTTTGTCAAGGGCATTTGATATTCACTGTGTCACTTGTTTGTTGCAACAGTCCATTGCACTGTTCTGTCTGTAGTGGGTATTTCAGGGCTGTAGTCAGTTTTAGGGAAAATGCTTAATATAGGAAAAATGTGGGAGAAATTGAAGTATGGCAGTGCCATATGTAGTTTACCATCTGATTCTTCAGCCATTTCATTCAAAATCAACACAAAATGCAACTCATAGTCCTGCTTTCCTACTTGTCGCACATTCTAATGGTCTCTGAGAAGGATCCATGGTGTGAACCACCAGTTTTTTACCTTAAACATAAAAGCAGAATGGCATATATGCTACTGTGAGCCAAACTTAGAGGTGTAAGAACCTGCATGATGATGAATATTCAGTAGTTTATTCTCCTCCTTTGTAAAATCTTTTTCTAAACTCAATGAAACGGATTCTGTGTTCCTCATTATTAATGCCATTATAATTTTCTACAACTTCAAAGTTCTCTTTGTTCTGAGGTCAGAATATAAGTAGGATAGTGCTATTAATACCACATATAGGCAGAGCTGAAATAACCTACACAGTAATTGTATATGGATCCTGCTGCTATCCAAAAGCTGATGAGTCACTAGTGATTGCTGTCTGCTTTTAAGAATGCTGACTACTTCATCAGAACAAAAGTATTTGTTTTCTTGATGTGGTGTTAATACCCATTGATGTGGAGATTGCATTCTGTACATGACTGCAAAGGCTGTCTTTATTGGATGTGAACATTATAATGAAAACAGTAGATCAATTTAGATGGCTTATTTTCACAATTTTGTCTGGGTTAGCCTGAAATGAGACTCTGTGGTCTTTTTGTTTCCTGGCACTTGTCATTTAACATGGTCCCCCTGTGATAACTTTTTTGATGGGAGTCTTTTTTTGGGAAGACTCATGGTGACTAATGTTCTGCTAAGGACTTGTCTCTTGACAGAGTCTGACAAGGAACTTTCTGCAGAGGAGAAAAAAACTGAAACAAAGTTGGCAGCACAGTGTGAGCGCCACAGTTTACCTAGATTTTTCTTGAAAACAGGGAAAGCAAGGTACATGCCTTTGGCCTGCAAAGTTGTCTTTTCCTGCACCATCAGCTGTCCTGTGATAATACTATTTAGTGGGATATACAGAATAGAAAATGGGTGGAGGTGAGATACTAAGTTGTAAGAAGAAAAAGAAAGCCAGAGGAAAGAAGGAATGGAGAAATCTGGAGGATTTGGATCAGCAGTGTTATTGTTGGTTGTTCCACCTCTATGAGAAAGCCTCCAATAGCAGGAAAACCTTGACTAGAAATGAGTAGCTGGGAAAAATAGATAAAGAAGAATGGCAACTAAAAACTGTTGGAACCCAGTATAATATTCATAATGCAAAAGAACAGCATGCAAGCCAATGAAGAATAGTCTATTCCAGCAGAGAAAAGTAAACTACCTGAAAGATTCAGATTTTTTGCCCATTTATTGATCTTTTTCCAGCTTATGCAGCATGAATAGTCAGTGAATACATCATTGCTTACTTCCTGATACTGAGAATCAAGTACTTTAGCACTTCAGTGGACTGCTAATCTTTCCATTGCTTCTTTTACATAAGAATTCATGAGGAAAAAACTTGAAAAAAATGTGAAAAAAAAAAGAAGTTTTTAATTCTTTTCACTTTCCATTTTAATATTCTATTACAAACCTGGACTTTTAAAAAGTATTTAAAACATATAACTTTTTAAAAGAATTGTGTAATGTTATTCAGTTAGGCAAATTAGATCATTTTTTAGTGCATTTAAAACTGACTTTTAATATTTTACTTGTTAATTATTTTGTTACTGGGTAGACCTAAACAAGATTATTTTTATCACTAACCTTTTAAAATGTTATTTAAGAATTAATCTTTCTTACCCTCATTTTAGTACTAGAAAACTTTTCCATGCAAACAGACTTTGCTTAATGTGATAATCCTGCCAATATTGTAGAAGGATGATTTGTTAATAAGTTTTGCTTCAGGTATACATTTTGAGGAAATCCTACAAAATAACAAGTATTCCTGCTAGTACCAGAAACAAATATTCTGATTTAATACAGTATACATTAGTGTGCATTCCAAATGATTTTAAAATGTCATATGTTAAAACAAACAAAAAAAAGTATTTGATCTGAGTCATGAACTCTTTTAATTTTTCTTTTGGCTTGATGGGTCTCTATATATTTTATCAAGACTGTTTTCTTTATGCTATTTTTTTTCCCACTTACAAAGTGTTTCATCCCTATTCATCTCTTCTGAGATGTTTTCGCCAAAATATGTACTTGAAGTATCTATACTTTAGTCCTATTTTGTTTATAGTAGTCAAGAGTTTATAAAATTCTAGAATAGAGCATGGAAGAGGAAGGAATGTACTCAGAATGAGAGACACATTTGTGTGTACAGTGAGTATGATACTTATTTCGAGCTTTTTTTTTTTTTTAAACACTATGATTTATTTTTAATAATGTCCATAAACCCACTGTGAAAGTAAACTGGATATACTATGCTGCAGAGGAAAAAGATGCTAATGTAATGTTAAATGGTTCTTTTCTCTTAAGTTTGTAGATACAACAAGCAAAATACATAATTATATATTTTGAATGTTTTTTCTGGCATATTTTTCATGTTTTCTATAGGACAATTCATATTAAAAGTGCTCTAGGTTGAGTAAGCATGTTATTTGTTTATGCTTATTTGTTATGCTATTTGTTTATGCTTACAAAACCATTGGCTTCTTTATATTGTGAATATTTGGTGTTTATTTTGGGCTGGATCACCATGCTATTGCAGCAAATCTATTAGATAATAAACCAGGAGACAAATCTTAGATTTTTCCTCAATTTATTGTGACACAGACCTATCACATACTCTGAAGATACCATTTTTGTGATCATGACAAATATTTGTCCCATTTTTGCGTTACTGTAGTAATGTTGAAGTTCAAAATTTGTCAAAGAAGGTAATCCAAATAGGCAAACTAGAATGTCTTTCTGTTTTTCTGGCTTTTCTAACTTAAAAAGGAGGGTAAAGCAAAGTCATCCAATTTCTTGCAATCCCTTCCCGGAGAAAAATTAAAATAATATGAAAGAGAAGGCTTGCCTCTATTTCACAAGCTTTTTTTCAGTAGGTACTTAAAAAACTTATGCTATATTTTAAAAGTCTCCTTCTGTGTTTGCTAATAACATAGTTGCCTTCATGCCCATGTGAAAATAAAAGGAGGTAGTTGTTTGCATTTGTGTAAGCAGGAAGCAACATATAACTAGGACTTAATCTTCTTTTCTCCAAAAATGCTCATCTTCCTTGCAATCAAAGTACAGTTTAAATACACTTTAATTCTAGCGCTACCATATACCCATAAAAATGTCCAATCTGACTTGAATAATGACCTAAATTCACTTCAGTTAACTACCAGGTTATAGGCAGTAATTCAGCTGATAATAGCATCCAAGATTGTAATCTTACAGAAGAGGCAGTGCTGCTGCATCTCTGTGTTTATGCTTCACCACATGATTATTATTGCTTGAGTTAATTCAGTATTTTCAATATAGAATCATAGAATTTTTGGTGTTGGAAGGAACATTTAAGATCATCCAGTTCCAACCTCCTGCCATGGGCAGGGACACCTCCCACTAGATCAGGTTGCTCAGAGCCCTGTCCAGCCTGGCCTAAAAAACTTCCAGGGATGGGGCCTCCACCACCTCTCTGGGCAACCTGTTCTGGTGTCTCACCACCCTCATGAAGGGTTCATGAAGAACTTCTTCCTGACTTCTAATCTACCCTCCTCTAGTTTGAATCCATTCCCCCTGGTCCTATCACCACCTGACATACTAAAGAGTACCTCACCATTGTCTAGGCCCCCTTCAGATCCTGCAAGGCTACAGTAAGGTCTCCTCAAAGCCTTGTCCACTCCAGACTGAGTAACCCCAACTCTCTCAGACTGTCTTCACAGGAGAGGTGCTCCAGCCCTCTGATCATCCTTACATGAAAACATACCCTTAGATTAAAATATAATCCAAATATGAAAACATTATTTCAATTATTATACGACCTTAGCTTTTACATTTCAACATATTTTCTTTACAACATAGGCAGGAAGAAGGCTATACATCTTGAAAGTTTTCATAAATATATACTTCTACTCCACTAAATGTCTTCACAAATTTCAGAAGTCTTTTCCCTTTATAAGTTTTTTAAAGGGTATAGTTGCATTTTTTTCCCCTCTATTCCTTATTTCTGACTTGGGATAACCATGGACCAATACAACACAATGGAATTTTGAACAGAATTATATTCAAGCACGAAACTGAGACACAGCAGTAACAGAAAAGTACATAAATAGTTTACATAGGTTTTAGAGGTAAAAGGGCAAGAGATCTCAGAAATGAAAGATGACTTTAAATGGGACTTATGAAAACCAATATATATTAAGTGTTACAAATTGAATTGTCTCATTACTATAATAATTATATGAAGTATTCACATGCTGTTCTTGTATGTTGATCTATGATATTTCAGTAGTACAATCTTGTAAAAATTTAAGATTTTATAAAATCCTTTATTTATGAACTGTCAGCTGACTGGGCTAATTATGACTGACCACCATAGGCTTGGAGTTCAGCTCATCATATAAAGAAAGACTTTATGGTAATTTCCTGTGCCAAAGCTGATTCAATAATGGCAGTCATTAAGATAAAAATTCTGCATTCAGTTATCTGTATCAGATGCTAGTCTGATTAGAATTATGTACCTGAGTATATATGTAAAAATACAGTATAAACTTGATTGCATTACAAAATTTGGATGTTGCCAAAGAAAATTTACTTGCTATGATTCTGAGAGTGCATTTCAAGTCCTTGGGATGAAGCCATGATAATATCACAGAAGACCTTCAGCACAAAAAGTGGATTTAAGGGATGAGTGTGAACTCCAGTTAGCTCATTTTTTCCATGTCTGAAAACTGCTGGTGCAGTTTTACCTCTGCATCTTCAGAAATAGGAATAGAAACTTCCACACCTGCTGTCTTGCTGTATGATTCCACATTAGTTCATGTTATCTGAGAACCAAGGAGTGGTGAACTCTTACCCCTCCACTTCTCTGAGAAGTAAACCAGTAATTTCAGGTTACCACCACCACCCAATTTTCTGTGCAAAATAAAATTAAAGCAAATTTATATGACCAAACAGTACTATGGAAACTGGTCTAAATTGTACCAGTTTCTAACCCTTGCTCTTTTGAAAACAGTAACAAACTAAAGTCAGCTGCTGTCATAGCCATGGGAATGTGTCCAAATATATATCCTGAACCCTGCTACTGGAATAGAATAGAAAACGTTCTCTGAAGAAGCAGAAAGTATGGCTTCTTTGTAGATGTTTTAAAAGGGAAAGGAAAAAAATACTTGGGGAGAAAAAAAAAAGACTTGGACTGTGGGAAGCCCCAGACTGCAGAATCAGTGAATACTGGGCAACTGTAAAATCTTCCAGGTTTTCCCATTGAGTAGGAATTGTGAATGGATTTTATCTGATGTGCCACGCTGGAGAGAGGTCTCCCCGGTGGATGTGCTTATGAAAGGGGAATATAAATTTGCTAATTTTATCAAGTGTGCTGTGCAACTTCGGCTGATACTGAATCTCCTTGAAATAACAAAATGAATCAAGATTTTGCTTGTCTCTCTTGATTTCATGGGAGTAGCTCTAGGGCTTAATTACTTCTGATTTAATTACTTTATCTCTCTTTGCAATTTGTACTGCATCTGAATTAATGCTGTATTTGGCCAAGTAAAATTTCAGTGTTACCTTGGACGTGATTTATCCATTACAGTAATTTTGTTTCCAGGATCCACTAGGATCTGTTTCGTTCTGTTCTGTTCATAGTGCAGCTGCCCTGCAGTGCACTCAGTTCTTTCAGAATCTGGTGCCACACAGCTGAACTTCACTTTGTAACTGCTTTGGACACCTTTCTTCACTGTACTGTATTTAGTATTTGGTGGTACCCTTTATTACATCCACAGTCCTAGGCATGATGGTCTAAAATCTTGTCTTGTACAGTGGCTAAGAATCATCAAATATTGCTTCTGAAGTTTTTGAGGTAGACGAGTATATTTTTTCTTGTTCTATTAGGTAGTTTTCCTATTGTGAGGGCAATGACTTTTTAAAAAAAATTTTTTAAAGGTCAGTTGTTTATTTTAAAACTATTTTCCTCATTGCTTCCATAATTGAAAAAAGGATAATTTCAGTGTTGTCTCCTCTGATTCTTAGAAAGCATAGGAAATTAAGGGTTGTAAAAAGTACCTTTGTAACATCAAGTCATAGCAGAACCAGCAATTAAAAGAAAGAAATCTTAAGGGTGAATTTAGCCGTGGGGGTTCTGTGATATTGTGGAAAGGGTAGAGTACACGATTTTTGTGCAGGGAGGAAAAGCATCTGTCCCAAACCGTGGAGTTTAAAGGCATCTTGGTAACCATTGCATTCACATTATTTTAACTCCCTCATGCTCTGGCTTGCCTACATAAAGCGCAATGGGCTTTACTGCAACTGTTTCCATACTGGAAGGTGCAGAGTTGCAAAGACATGAGGATTCAGGAAGACACATCCTCAGAAAATGAGCTGTCAGAAATGTCTACTGTCTTGGCAGAGCAGCAAAAAAAAGAAGGCATTTACTGTGAAGGCATATGACAGTTCTTTTCAGTGCATGCTGTATAGAAACCAAGGACTTGCATCTGTCTGTGTCTTTGCTGCTAGCAATTTGGCAAAGTGTATTCACTATATTCCACTGTATTCAGAGGTAATCTCTCTAGTTTATTCTGTATTCAGTGCTTTGCCCCTATTGTCTGCTCTGTCTTTTTAATGCATGTTAGAATTTCAATCAGTGGCTTAGCAAAACGTTTGAATGGGGGCCCTTTGCACTCATTTGCAAATCTTCAAGCTTGGCTTTCAGGCAGATCTGTGGACTTTATGGTTTTGAAATGGAAGGTGGAGGTCTTGTTAGAATAATGAAAGCAGAACATTTCTGGACCAAAGCACTGGATTCATGCCTTACAGGTAAATTTGTGTTCAATAAGTTCCTTGACATGCTAGGAAGAGAGACACTGAGCATGTACTTTACTACTGGTTGCTGTAAGTGTCAAACAGGTCTCTACCACTTCATTAAACAGTTTTGAGATTATTTCTTTTACTTCTGCATTTGCTAGATTCTTACATTTTTAAAAACATGTTTAAATCCTGTGTGTGATATATTAATTTCTGGCATTGCTTCTATTAGAAAAATAATTGTGGCCTTTACTTTTCTGGTTCTCCATGGTGTGGTTACTTGCAATATTTAGTCATCATAGTAATATCTTAATTGTAAAGCTGATCACATTTTTTATTATTTAATGAATATTAAGTAAGTTAATTAAAAATGTAAGTTTAGTGCTTTTTTGATGTGTTTAACAGCAATTGTGCTGCAGCTGCTGAACAAAACCAGAATCAACCTGTCACTGCAGCTGCTCAAACAGATTTTATTAAGACACTAAAGTTCAGTACCATTTTATGCATAAATAGTATTTTGAAGATGCATGCCTTACAAAAGTTGCACCAAAAATTGTATGCTTGAATTCTACTTTCATCTTTAAGAGGAAAAATAAATATTTAGAACAGGAAAGTGTAAATAGGAAGTTTAATTTTTGCATGCAACTTGCATACAAAAAACTTCCTACAAATGTTAAGAATTCAGGACAAAAAGCCAAAAGTGCAAAAGTGATTATTAGTAAAAACTTAAGAAAGAAAGAAAACTTTAAAAGCTGCATACAAAGAGCTTTAAGGGTTTGTCGACAAGAATTTCTCAATGTCAGATATATATATTTATATATATAATATATTTTTTCTGCTATAGTCATAAGACATAATGTTGCAAATGCCAGTGATTAAGTTGCAAATGAAGTTGGATGAAGTTGCAAAGCCACTGACCATCATATATGAAAAGTCATGTCATGGTGAAGTTCCTGCTGTCTGGAAAAAGGGAAATATTTTCAAAATATTTTCAAAATATTTTCAAAAATGGAAAAAACTAAAGGGAACTATAGGTCAGTCAGTCTCACCTCTGTGCCTGGCAAATTCCCGGAGCAGATCATCCTGAAGACTCTGCTAAGGCAAGCAGATAACAAAGGAGTGATTGGTAACAGCCAAAATGGATAAAAAGGACATAGAGCTTCTGTAACATGTCGAGAGGAGAGCCACTAAAATGATCAGAGGTTGGAGCACCTCCCCTATGAAGACAGACTAAAGAAGTTGGGTTGTACAGCCTAGAGGAGGCTCTGAGATGACCTTATAGCAACCTTCCAATATCTGAGGAGGGCCTACAAGAAAGCTGGGGTGGGGCTTTTTACATGGGTGTGTAGTAAGAGAACAAGGGGAAGTGGTTTAGAACTTGAAGAGGGGAGCTTTAAGTTAGACATTAGAAAGAAATTCTCTCCTGTGAGGGTGCTGAGACGCTGGAACAGGCTGTCCAAGGAAGTTGTGGCTTCCCCCTCCCTGGAAGTATTCAAGGACAGGATGGATGGCGCTTTGAGCAACCTGATCTAGTGAAAGGTGTCCCTGCCCATGAAGGATGGTTAGTAGTAAATGATCTCTAAGATCCCTTCCAACCCAAACCATTCTGTGATTCTGTGATTCTATGATTCTATGATCCTATGATTCTATGATATGTATACTCTTTGTGCTAGGCTATATAGTGAAAAATGCTGAAATCATATCCTTAGTCTATTGCATACATGCCCAGCCTGTCTGAAACTTTGTTTTCAAGAATTCTTCACATTTGCATCTTAACAATAACCTGTTTTTGTTTTGAATTAATAACTGATGTCACTCTAGCTGTAGAAACCATGACACTAGTGTTACAGAACTTAGAAGAATACCTAGTTAAACTGTAATTAGTTGAGCAGGGATCTCTTACCTGTGAGAAAAAAATAAACTGGGTTTAGAACTGGGCTCAAGACATCACTTGTGTACACTCTGTTGAGAGAAGGTAGGCCTGGCACTGTGTAAGAATACGCCTTGGTTTTGGTTTCTTATGGTTTTACATATTATTTTTTTTTACATGTGGCTTTTTAGTGACTGAAGTAGTAGGTTGTATGTGCTGTGTTTTTTGTGCTCCTCGGAGTAACAGAGCAATTCAATCCATAGTCCTACCAGATGATGTCAGCCTCAAGAAACTATACAGTTTTTCACATTTCTTTCCAAGCAGCTGTGGCCTTCACCAAGCCTGTTGATCACCTTCCACTTATTCTTCTTTGTGTCTCATTAAGATAGAAAAGCTGTAAGGAACACTAAATGTTAATTTTTGGTTAGACCTACATGCATCTTGGAACGAGAATAGAAGTATGTATGTAAGAAAGACACCATTATTGTAAATTTACAGAACCACAGAATCATTGATTCTGGAAAGGACCTCTGAGATCATCAAGTCCAGCCTATGACAGCATACAACCACAATGAAGTGGAGTGCAGTGCTTATCCCTGGTAGACTCCACTGGAAACTGGATGCTAATTGGATGTAGCACCATTCACCACCACTCTCTGGGCCTGGTCATCCAGCCAGTTTTTAACCCAGAAAATAGTGCACCTGTCCAAGCTTCAGACTGCCAGTGTCTCCAGGAGGATGCTGTGGGAGACTGTGTCAAAGGCTTTGCTGAAGTCCAGGTAGACTACATCCACAGCCTTCTCCTCATCCACCAAGTGGATCACACATTCATATAAGGAGATGAGACTGGTCAGGCAGGACCTTCCTTTCCTAAATTCATGTTGGTTGGGCCTGATCCCCTGGTTGCCTTGTATATGCCTCAGGATGATCTGCTCCATAACCTTGCCAGGCACTGAGGTCAGGCTGACAGGCCTATAGTTCCCTGGATCCTCTTTCTGGCCCTTCTTGTGGATTGGCATCACATTGGCCAACCTCCAGTCACCTGGGACCTCCTAGACTGTTGATAAGTGATGGAGAACAGCTTAGCCAGTTCTTTTGCCTGCTGCCTCAGCACCCTAGGATAAATCCCATATGGTTCCATAGACTTGTTAGAATCTAAGTGGCACAGCAGGTCACTAAGTACTTCCTCTTGTATTATAGGAGGGGTATTCCTCACTCCATCCCTGTCTACTGGCTCAGGAGCCCAGTTTCCCTTCATAATTTCATTCTTAAAGTAAGCCCAGCCTTCCTGGGCCCCTCTGTTTTTGAAGGCCGCTTTCCAAGTGACTCTTCTAAACAGTGACCTGAACATTCCAAAGTCAGCCCTCTGGAAGTCCAAGGCAGCGATTTTGCTGATGACCCTCTTAACTTCAGCATGTATTGAAAATTCTGTCATATCATAATTGCTGTGCCCAAGACAATCTCTGTCCACCACATGTCCCACCAGCCCTTCTCTGTTTGCTAGACAGGAAGTCTAGCGGGGCACTACCCCTGGTAGGCTTGTGTACCAGCCGCAACACAAAGTTGTCACTGTGGAATGTCCACACATTCCAGAAACCTCCTGGACTGCCCACTCTCTGCTGTGCTGTAAATCCTGCAGACATCTGATAAGTTGAAGTCCTCCATGAGAACAAGCACTAGTGAGCATGAGACATCTCCAACTTGTTGAAAAAATGCCTCATCAGTGTCTTTATCCTGGTTGGGTGGTCTGTAGCAGATTCCCACCAAGATATCAGCCTCAGTGGCTTCCTTTATCCCTACTCATGACCATTCCACCTTGGTATGTCTAACATTGAGTTCTAGGCATTCGAAACACTTGCTAACAAATAAAGCCACCCCAACAAGTCTCCTTCCTTGCCTATCCCTTCTAAAGGGCTTGCAGCCATCCATTGCAGCACTCCAACCATACCAATCATCCCACCATGTTTCTGTGATGGCAATTATATCATGGCTTCCCTGTTGCACAATAGATTCTAGCTCCTCCTGTTTATTGCCCATGCTATGGGTATTGGAATATATGCACTTGAGCCAAGTGCATATACTGCTTCCAGAACTGGCATGTCACCCCAAGGTTTATCTCTAGCAGTCCTGGGTTCATCCTCCTCTCCATCTGATTCTATTTTAAAACCCTCTCACTGAGGGCTGCTAAACCCTGTGAGAAGATCCTTTTCCTATGCTGAGAGAGGCATAGCCCATCTCTTGCCATCAGGCATGGTGTCATGTATCCATGGTCAAAGAACACTAGATATCACTGGGGCCAACTATTCCTTCATCATTTACTGCATCTGGTAGGATGCAACAGAAGATTACTTGGGCTCCTGAACCTCAGATTAGTCTCCTCAGTGCCCTAAATTCATTCTTGATTCACCTCAGGCTTTTTGTAGGGATTTCCTCACTACCCACCTGAAAGATCAGTAATAGGTAGTGAGGAGTGTGTCAGGTTAGAGACTTTCTCTGTAAAGTTTCTTACCTGAGCCTCAGGGAGGCAGCATAGTTCCCTATGCATCAAGTCCTGTTGACCTCTCCACTCCCTTGAGTAGGGTGTCACCAATAACAACTACTCTTGTTTTCTTAAGAGAAGAGGTTGTCATACGTGTAGGCTGACTTACCTTGGGCTGCTCTTCTGACAAACTATCATCTATACTGCCATTTGCTTGCCCTAAGTTCAGTCTAAGACAGGTTCAGTCTAAGACAGTGAAAACTTCATTATTTAAAGTTAGGGTCTACTGTTTATAAAAGTGTGTGGTGTATAGATTCTGTAGCTTTATTGGAAAATAATATAGGAAAGCGGAGTCAGGATAGAATGACTGCATGTTATTTGGAGTACTAATTACTATACATTGGGAAATGCTGTAGTTGAGAAACAAATGACAGTTTCATCTCACCTTCAAGCACACACTTAAGTGTTTTAGTTAGTGATGAAGATGTGTCCTTCAAAATAATAATGTAAATTCTTACTGTGAAGTTGTGAAGTGGTTCATTTCCTGTTTTATATGGTATACAAAGTCAGTTGCAGCACTTGAAAATTGAGGCTCTAGTTTTGCTAAGAATATCAATAAAATAGTAGTAACTAAAAATTAGTGTAATTTGTATTTATACAAACAGGTTTTTGTTTTGTACTAAATCTAAGCATAGATCTTTCACATGTCCATTCTAGATCCTTTAGATATTTTCTCATGAATATTTTCACTGCTTTCATATTTGATGTGGACTCATAATAACTCATAGAAAGCAGAGATAGAGACTTCTTCCTTTCATTAGCAGTTGCTATTTTTTTAACAAGCCTTTTTTAGGAAAGAAGTGTAAAGAAAAACTATACCAGTAGAAATTGTAGATCTTCCCCCTACTCCCCAGTGTTTGTGTTCAACCATAGTGAAAAAGCTTAGTGTTTCATGCTGAAGTTAGAAGCCTGCAACAAGTGTTGATACATCTTAGATGTTTTGCCTGTCCCTAAGAATTTTTATATAATTTTTTTCTTGGATGACTGTCATTGAAATTCAGAATACAAGGCATTATGATATGAGCTGGGGTAACACTATGCTGGTTTGAGCATCTTGGTGAGTGATTGGGTGACTGAGAGTATATGAGAACCTCATTATTCCAGGCATGAACAGAAGAAAAGTAGGTTATTGTGTAGAATGTGTCTGTCTGTTGTGACCTCCCCCTTTGCTTCAGCACATAAATCAAATATTTATGATGCATGGAAAGTGGTGTAGTCATTATGCAGGCAAAGACTGAGGGGAATTCTGTTTTCCTCTCTGTGCTGTAATGATCTTTGCACAAGTGATCTGAAAACAAAGAATGGAAAACATTCATAGGACAGAAACCAAACTCTGTATTATATATATACGTATTAATTTGGTATGCTGACTGTAGTGCAGGCATTGTTGTCAAATGGAGCAAAGCAATATATTCTGTATGTATCATAATGCTTTGACAGTAGCCAAAGACCATTTATTTGCATAGGTTAGCTCCTATCACTCTAAATTATAAATTATCACTGTAAGGTTTGTACTTTTTCAGTCACAAATGTAACAAGCAATACATTTACTGATTATTCATTTAGAAATAGTTTAACATATGAGAACTTCATTTTCATGTTCATGAGTGAATGAAGTACAAGTTAAAAAGAGACCTATGACACAAATACTTTTAGTCAAAGAATATGTTCCCATCCCAAGTCTGAAACTTCAGGGTCTTAAGAATAAAAGTGAAAACACAGAGTATAACTCAACTACTCCCAATGTTAGTTTTCCTACTGATAACAGTTCTCTATGAGGGTATTCAAAACAGGGAATGATTTAACATGCTAAATAAACTTTATTACTTAGATACAAAGTAATTGTTCAGCACACTGGGACTTTTGTGTTTCTTATTATTTTTTAACAGGGCTATTATTTTCTGTGTTGGTAATTTGTAATTTGTTTTGCTGCACAGGCATACTTAAAAATGTTGAGATTAAGGCTATTTAAATCAGGAATTCAAAGTTGAGAGTTTCACTGTCTTTTTTACTATGAGCTTTTGTGAAATATTGGTTACTACATCTAAAACATACTAAAGAGCTGAGACTCATTTACCAAAGAATAATGAACACATTCTGGTTCAGAAAAAGAATAAAGTAAGAGTTTGGTATTAAATACATTTTCTCTACCTGCTTCTGATATATTTTTTGCTGCCAACTGTCCAAGACAGCCATAGTTAACTATAGATCTTGTCTAGTGTGAAAATTACCCCATATCATTTCTCTGATAAATGTAGTGTAGCGCTTTTTTAAGAAGATGACATTTGCCACATATGTTTTCTTTCGCTTTTGTTTTGCATTTTTCTGCTGTGTGTATAGGTAAATGTATAAATTACAGGCAATTCAGACTCAGCAGTGAGGAGTTTACAAGTACATGAGTGGTTTCAGCCATACTCTTAAGGCTGTGCAATGGGAAAATTATATGATGTCCCAGTGTTTTTTATTTAATCTTTAAGTAATCCTCTCACTTTTTAAGTCTCAGATAAGCCTCAAAAAAATATCTTGCTATTATTTTAACACATACTTCTTCATGGTTTAATTCTGTTCTAACTGAAATGGCTCTTGCTATACTACTTGTACCATGAAGATGTTGTTTAGATGACATGTCTCAGCACCCTTTTCAGCTGAGACTTAAAACTTAAAGATTCCTATGGGATCCCTTCCACCTGAGCCCTAAATGAGATGAAGTTTCCTCTTCTATAATCTAAAACTTTTGTTCTTGAATTAATCTTCATTGTAGTCAGCAGTAATTGTGGAGTTTGAAAGAGTTAGTTTGAAAAGGTTTAAAGGAGTGTGAAATTAAAGACTTGAGAATGCCCAGTGATGTACCAAATTTATACTTATAAAGTTGTGTATGTACAAAAATCTTATGTAGGTTAGAATGGGATGATCAGCTTTGGTTTGACTTGTATTTACATAATTATGATTTAAATATCAGTAATTGTTATGAAAAAATTTAAAATTCATCATATACCTCTTCTTCATGAAAATGCCCCAATAACATAAAAATGCTGATATATCTGAAACAATGAAAATTTTTTAAAATGTGAAATTATCAATACAATATTTAGAGATTCTTTCAGGACTCCTATATAGATAGGTTGATTAATGTATTATAGAATAGCCATTAGCTTCTTAGAATTAAAATTTATCTTTTTACCTATAATGAATATTTATATTAATTATGCTAGCTTTCAGACAATTATGAAGACAGCATATACTGCAAAGCTGCCTAGTAAATGGCAACAGGTCTTATTATTTTTGTGGCATTGTGGACTGGACAAGTCTGGGTTGAAAAAAACTTGGAGAACATTTAATATTGAATACATAATTAATCGAATAATTTACTAGTATTTCAAGCTGTTTTTACAGTTCTATTTATAAGCCACCAGTTGCACTGTATAATTTATTTTGCATTTGTTACATGCTTTTAAAAGACTGAACTATGATTTAAGAGTGCTATGCGCATCCCACAGCAAGAAGATGAATTTTCAGCAGTATATATGCATGAGTGTATGAATATATATGTATAGTGGTTTGTAATCACAATACACTATTCTTAAAGCTTCAGGTAAATATTTTGTGTATTATTATAAGCTGATCAGATGTAAATTCATTTATTTATCATTTTTTAACTTTAAATTATGAGAATATGATTTAAAAAAACCTACTGTAATTGTTTTATCTACATAATTCATGTTTTCCCTGAGAACATTCACAAAATGTTAGGCAGTACAGTGGTTAGACATTAAATATACAGGGGTATTTGGGAAAAAGTGATTAATTAAATGCTGGTTAAAGTAATATTAATCTTACTACAAAATAGCCTCCCCTTGAAACATATTCTGTCTTTCTACCTCTTTATAGGAAGTGAAGAATATTGACAGTCTTATTAGTTAAACATCTGGAATACAGTGCATTCCCTTTGTATTAGCATCATGCCTTAAAAGTATAGAAGCATCGCACTATAAGATGAACAACTTGTTCAGTTGTTGATGTAATTTCATGGAACACTGCATGGCATTTCTAGTACTTCAAGATATACCAAGGCAGAGCCTTCCAAAATAATTTCCAGTTTGCATTTTTCTAGGCTAAGGACCAGATGAGTTTGTTCTGTGTCACTGCAATTAGTATTGAAGTTAGCATGATCTTAATCATCTTGATATAATAAGGATGAGATCGGTATCCACATCTAGAAAAAATCAATCTGATTTTGCATCTGTAAAAAAAATAACACTTGAAAGGGAGTTTCATTCAGGAAATAACATAAAGAAGGAGTAATTTTTAATATAATATATGATTTTATAAATTTTATCACTGCAGAATAACCTAATATCTTCCATAATTTGACATTTTCTTATAGTGAGGCAAGCAGTCGTAATATGATATGTTTTATCACAGATGGATTTAGATGTCTGGTAATGATTAAACCCATCATAGAACAAAAGTAAAATTCTACTTCATTAATTTATATGCATTTGGAGTAAAAATCTCAGCGTTGCTGGTTTTAGTGACAAGAAGGTCCACAACATGATAGCAATCAAATGTACTAAGAAAGCAAAGAACTTATTCTCTTTCTGATCTCACCTTCCTTTTGACTGATGTGTGACACAATGTTTGATATTCATTTTCCCAAGGTGGGAAAAATGGGTTAAATCTGTTCTAGACTTCCGTCTGTATTAGGCTCTCTCAGTCTGGAGCAACCACACGGGTAATCTCAAATGGGGCACCGCAGGTAATCCAGGAGAAATAACTGAGCTATTGCAATGATAGAAAGTTATAATCTCCTTGCCTGACAAGTTGAACTCATCAAAAACATAGCTGTCAATTAAAATAATGGATAATAATGTAATAATATGATTAAAGCATTTTGAGAATAAGAAATTGTAAAGCAAATGATGACCTGAAAATAAAATACTAAAATAGTTAAACAAAATAAATGAGAAGACCACCTAAAAGAAATTAAATTAAAAATTTAAAACATATGTGTGTAGAGAAGGTGGGAGGAAAGTTTAGACTATAATGAATTAACAGTGTTGTGCAGTAAAGAAAAGATTGTCTCATTCTCCTATTCAAAACAGTATTTCAGTGGTCAGTTCAAAACCAAGCAAATAGCAAACCAGAAAATTTTGATGAAAATCATAAATAAAGTAATAAATGGCATAACCCTGGAAGAATGAATTGGTGAAGACATAAGCCTTTCACAAAAGATAATAATGAAAAGAAAATGTTGTCTGGAATGTCAGATATTTTGAACACTGACAGTAAGCTTTAATTTTGCTAATTCTAAGGATTTACAGACATATGACAAAATAATTTTGCATGGATAAGGCTTACTCCCACATGAATATTTACTATGGGAACCAGAGAGCAAAATCTAATATGCCCCTAAAATTGTGCAGATGGAAAAGTAATATCATTGTTCTTTACAGGAGACATGGCATGAACAGGGAATATGTTTGTATAGTCTCTTATGTGTTACTTCAATCAGGCTCAAGACATGCAAGGTTATATATTCTTTTGGTGTATATAGAGGAATGTTCAACAAGTAGACAAAATCAATGAAATGCGAATGCTGCAGCACTTTTATAACGGAACAGACTGTTCTCCACAAAAAATATGTGTGTGTTTACAGAAAAAGAAGCAGGATTACCTAGTGGTAAGGGTATCTTGTGAGTACTCCTGCATCCTAAATGCATTCAAAATACAAATGCAGGTTAGGATCTGCGTTCTTTTTAATTAAGCAATAAAAGGTCTTGTCATTAGTAATTTGACATAATAATTCAAGTGTCACAGGCTAGAAATAACAGTAAATTCTTGATAGTTTTATCTTGAAAATGGGAAAATTATGTTACCAGTTCAGATTATGAATATGAACATTTATTATGATGATGAATAAAAAGATGAATTAAGCTTAAATTGGAAGTCAAGTTGTACATGTCTAATAAACCCAAAATTCAAAAATGAATAGATGAGAATGACTGATACCTGAAGGTGAGTCATATGTTACATTTCTTTTGAGTTCAGAACATCAACACAGTGAATAATGTGAAGAAGGAGATTTGTAGTAGAGAGAAATTGTACAAATTTTCAGCAGTATTAGGATGATTCTCTTTAGGATGAGGGGATCTCAGAGGCAAAATATAAGGTGACATATATAAATATATGGGTGACAAATATAAGGGTGACATATGCGTGGCTGCCTTGGGGGAAAGGCTATGAGAATTTTGTGCAACATCAAAGAACTGAATTAGATTATTCAGAAGATTATTATAAATTCTCTTTAAAAAGCACAGCACTTTAGCACTTTTGCCAGTGGATGATAAGAGATATAAAAGTATTTTTGAAGTCTAATGTAAAATGTTAAAGTGTTATAACCTAAAATTATGATAAATTATATTACCTTGATATGTCAGAGTACCAGTATTCTTTGGAGTCATATTGAACTGAGTCACTTAGGGTAATAACCTAACTAAAATTAGATCCAGAAATGGACTAGTCCCTAAAACTGGACCTGTTTTTCAGAAGAGGATCAATGGGGTTCTGAGACTCTCCTTTCTTAGCTACATGCTTACAAAAGACAGAAAAATCTCAAGTAATCTCAAACTACTTGAAGTATGGGAGAAGAGAAGGCTTAAGGATGATGTTATCAATGTATAGAAATGCCTCTTGGGGGGGTACTAGTGATGGAACCAGATACTTTTCAGTAGTGCTCAGTGACACAACAGGAAACAATGGCCATATATATTAAAACACATGGAATTTAATCTGAACACAACAAAACACGTACTTGAATTGAGAGGATGCTCAGACACTGAACAAAGTTGCCTGGAGAGGCTGTGAATATATTCAGAACCTGAATGGATATTCTCCTGGGCAATGCCCTATCTGCATGGACTGAACAGAGGGTCAGTACTAGATGATCTGCACTAATCCCCGCCATGCTCAGTGAGTAGGTGATTCTCTCATGTGAACGTTAGCAAGCTTGGTTCATTCTCTTTCTGTGAGCATCCTGGACTATTTGACTCTGAGGAGAAAGGTGGAGAAAACAGGTATTCACAAGTCTGGTTTTTTATTAGAAAAATTTTGTTTCCATATTACATGAAACAGTTACATTTATGACATTGCGCAGTTTGACAAGGTAAAAAACCAATTTCTTGCTCAACTCTGATGACATTTTTTTCTTGGAAGAAAGTGCACTTGTACAACGTTACATAAAATGTCTATATGATGTCTTGTTATGGAACTGTTTTTTACTGTTGTGGGCTTTTTTGGTTAATTTTTTTTAATGAGGGTTTTTTTTGTTTGTTTTTGTTTTTACTGAGTTGTAATTGAATTAACTCAAGCAATAATAATAACATGGCGAAGCATAAACACAGAGGTGCAGCAGCATTGCCTCTTCTGTAAGATTACAATCTTGAGTACTACTACCATATGAATTTCCGTCTATAACCTGGCAGTTTACTGAAGTGAGTTTAGATCATTATTCAACTTAGATTGGACAATTTTATGTGGGAGTGCCAGAATTAAACTGTATTTAAACTGTACTTTCATTACAATGAGGATGAGCATTTGTGGAGAAAAGAAGATTAAAGGCATAAATTTTTACTTTTGAAGTTATTAATATGCAAGTCTACTTATGTGGATGTTTGGATTTCTGCTTCACAGTGGAGATGACTTTAGGCTATTATTGCTTCTTCTTTTAGCTTTCATATTGCTACTGAGACATGGTAGCACAGGAACACACATGGAGGTTAAGAAACTGTATCTTTTTATCAGTTAGTATTCTTTTAAAGATCACTATGCTGACAAGTCAAAGTTGTTTGAAGAGTGACTGCAGAGTAGTTTTTTAAAAGCAATTGGAATTCTTTTTAATCCTTCTTGGAAGTGAATGGGCAAACTTTAAGACGTCAGTATTTATTTGATCCCTGTCACTAGACTGAGCAACAAATTGAAAGTATGGAAGGGTGTGTCATGTTGGGTTGATTATAGATGATTAAAGAACAGGCACCATACAGTACTCTGTTACAGGTGTGATGCTTCTAAAAATTTTTTTCAAAGAAAATTTAAGGAAGGTGATAAAAAGATAATCTTGTTAATTCTGTCAAGAGGCCTGCAGAGAAATTGCAACAACAACCAATCCATATTTCCATGTTGGGACTCTTTGCTTTTTGACTTCGCTCAGGCTGTTTTTATTTTCTGATAAGGGGCTGACTTTTGTTACTTAGATGCCAATAATTTAATGTTGCACAAAAAAAATCTATGCCTACTAATGAGCAATTACTGATAAGAACTGATAAACATACTTATTAATTAGAAGGCTAGGAAATGATCTCATGAGCATTACTTTAGCCAGCAAATGATTCACCGAATTAATGGAGGGACATGAGAATGGAATAGAATAAGGAGGCAGATACTTTAAATGACCAGGCCTGGGGGCTGCTCTAAACATAAAAGAGCTGAATTAGGTTAATTGGTATCTGAAAGGATGTCAGGTTCTATAATTCAATTAGTCAGTTACAGGGCAAGGATTAACTGAATCTTCCAGACCTCAAACATTAAAAAGAAAGCCTAAAATGGTCTATTTTACTGTTTTCATTTGCATGACACTGTACAGAAACTTTCTTTCTTGTGTGTACACTCTCAGAGATCAAAAGAGTCTGGAGCAGAACTATTTCTTGGAGTTGCTTTATTTTGATTAGCATTTATTATCTTGGGTGTTGGAAGTCAGATACCCGCTGTCCAAAGTTTGGTTGCTATTCTTGATGGTTTTGTGGTAACAACAGCACTGGCTGTTGTTATGCTTGTCCAACATTTTAGTAATAGAATACCAACACAAATTGCTTATGACTGGAGAAACTCTTCCTTGCAAAGTTGGTTAACCTTATCTATATCAGTTGTCTGTTTTAAGATAATTATTTTCTCAACTGTAACTCATGATACTTCAGCTGTTAACAAGAATAAGCTTTTTCACTCATTAAAATATGATGGTATACTTTCTTTCAAATGACTTAGCAGTCTCACTCTTTAAACCACAGAAGCATCTGCTGTTATCATTGTGAAAATTTGCAGAGGGACAGATAAAATATAATCCTCTGGGAAAAAATAAAAAAGATAGGTATATTCTACAGTCCTGTACTTCCCTAGAAAGCAGGGCCTCAGCATAGGTCATGGTTATCTGGGAATGCAAGTTCCAGAACTCTGAATACCCTTGATCTTCCTCCTCCTTCCCCAGAGCTTTTATTGCTGAGTAAAACATCATATGGTTTACTGGGATGGTTGTTTTGCTTCACAAGTTATTGTGCACCCCCAGCCTACTACTTGGAGGTGCAGCATGAGAAACAGGGAAGGCCTGGATGCTGTGTAAGTACTGTTCAACAACAGTAAAAACTTCTGTGTGTTATCAACAATATTTTGGTTACAAATACAGCATGGTGTCAGCTGCTATGGAGAGAATTAACTCCATTTCAGCCAGATCCAGTACATATGCCAAAGTAAATTATACCAAATTTGTCATAGAAAGTCAAGCACTTACAAATAAGGCAGTGCCAAAATAATCTTTTTTGGTGTCTTTCTACTTATGCATGTATACTAAAATATATAATATATATATATATATATATATATATACAATATACATAGTAGGATACACTTTAATGGCATGACCTTGTAGGCAAAGCTGTTTCCAGGATCAGGAAGCACTGTGTAGCTATAGTTACTATAGTAGCCATTTCTTGCAGAACTTGAAAGATGATTAGGATGCTTTGTAAGATTTGGAAAGAAATAATGGTTTGAAAGTTAATAGACTCTTATCTTAGAGATAATTTGCTTTTATAAAACTTGATGATACAATGTAGAACTAATCTGTAGCACTAAATATATTTTTTAAGGAAAACTTTTTGTCCAATTACTGTAATACTTATTTTCTGAATGCCAATGTGAGCCAGTAGTGTCACTGGCAAACATGCTGAGATAAACTCTTGCAAATTGAAGCCAGAGGAAAATACACTTAGTAATGCTAAGAGAAGCCAACTTAAGGTATTTTGAAACTTGTTTTTCCAAGATTTGTCACTGGAAATTAGGGTCTGTTTTTCAGTTTATCTCACTGTGTCTCTGACTCTTTGCAATAAAAATGGGAAAATATCATCACTGTATCTTCAGTAGGTTTTATAGTTAAATTAATAGATGTGAAGCTTGTAACTATTGAGATGATAAGCATGTAAGAAAAACATATCAGCAGTGTCATGTGGCAACTAAGCACCATATAGATCATTTCCTCTTCCCATCCTTGGGATGGCGGGGAGGGAAACTCAGACTAATTGTTGAGCTCACCATATGGTATGAAATATCCCATGGGTCAATTGTTATCTGCTGTCCTAGATGTGTCCCCTCCCAACTGCTTGTGCACCCAAAACCCTCTTGCTAGTGGGACAGTATGAAGAGCAAAAAGGACTTGATACCGTCTAAGCATTGCTCAGCAGTGACTAAAACCTGAGTGCCTCATAAAAGCTACTATGAAGAAATTTAAATCTCTTTCTGCCAATACCAGTACACTCTTCACCCTTTATTCCATACCATTTAAATAGTTTTCAGGTCCCATCACACGGCAACCTGTCATCCTTAACAAATCCTCCTGCCCTAAAATGTCTGTAAAATGTCTATAAATATGCATTAAATGCATACTGCTTCACCTGCACTGCTTGTGATATTTGTCCAGTGATTCAGGTGTTTTTTGCTATAGTGCTTCTTATAACATGAAGCTCAAGTTATGCATGATAGTTTCTACCCCTGGGCCCTTTGGACTAGACTGTAAGGTTTAACATCACAGTGAATGCCCCCTCTTGCCTATAGCCTGGCTTGGCAGCAAGAGGTTCCAGCTACAACAGCTTTGGTTTATGGAAGCCACAGCATCAGTGACATTCAGCGTCATGTGACACTGCTATCATACAACCTAAATAATGTATTATTTTCACCAACAATTAAATCACCTCAAGGTACCCATTGGATTTACCCATCCTTCCATGTAGAAAATCTGCGGAGGCTTAAGGACAACACGTAGTCACCAATATGGTTAAAGTGAAGTCGTTTATTAACAATTTACACTCGCTTTATATAGAGCCCTTGTTTATATAATGATATCTTGCAGGTGGCTATATCTTGGCCACAAATCCTGTTCTCACAGACCTTCTGCTGGCTACATCATTATCCTGTTGTTATCCCTTTCTGCTGCCAGCTCCCTTATCTTTTTCTCATAGCTTATTTTTCAGTAACCTTGCAACTAGGCCTCAAGGCCCTTAGCTTACTCTAGCTAAAGCTAAATAGTCAGGATTGCTCACATGTCTGTTTTCTTCCAGACAGTTTCCCAACATATCCCCTTTTTGTTTTTGAGCAATCCAAACTTGCTTCATTGCGCGAGATAACGTGCTAATGATACATCACCATAAACAACATACTAATAATACAAAAGCAATAATAACTAATATAATTGATAAGCCTCGTCTAATTAAATCTCTAAGATATCCCCCTATCCCTAAGCGGTTTAAGCATTCATCTAACCCAGTATATACAACAGATAATTTTTTCATGTTATCTTAATCAATCATTTTTGGTTGTGAATGGACTCTGATGAGATAAATTTATGCAAATACATTCCATCCAAGTCTTCACAAACAACCTAAAATCTAACAATAGAAAGTCAGTGGCAGCACAACTTTGTAAAACTGCATGTCTGACACTATCAATATCTTTTAGCATCTGTGTTAAAATACCAGAAGTTAAGTTCATCTGCTTAGCAGTGCAACAGAATAGCACAATCCAATAGCATATAGATGAGGGATCCCATAATCAATATATAAACGATCACATGAATTACAACATTAACAAAAGCCTGTTATCAATACAACAAAATACGAAAAGCACATTTCACACTGCAGTGGAAGGACTTAAATACCTTTTTAGCATGAGGAAGGTCTGGTGTCCACTGGAGCGTAGAGCCAAGGGGGTAGAGGAGGCTTATCTGACAAAAATTCATTGGGGGGCCCCAGAAGCATCCCCAGACCCCTCTTAGGTCATGGCACGGTAGAGTCCTGGTTTCCTCTATGGTCGTCAAATTGAGGCCCCAAAAGGCCTAATAAAATTGTTTAGAGACAGAATTCCAAGCCTTTAAACAGCAAAGGCACACTCCTCTTCACCCCCTCCCATTTTTTGATTTTTTTTTTTTTTTTCCCTCTGTGGTGTCTGCAGCAGCGCTCATTTTCTGAGCAGCAGCAGTGTCTGTGGGGGTAGAGACAGCAGCTGCAGCTGTAGCAGAGACGCTGGCGATGCTCACCAGCCATATCTGAGTTGTGCTCTTGTGTGTGTGGGGGTGAGAAGCAGCTGCGGAGGCAGGAGTGGGGGTGCGCTCTGTACCAGAAGCAGCTCCCACTCTCCGCAGCAACTCTTGGCCTCCAAAAACGCATACTCATTCTCATAACTGTGGGGGTTTTTTTTTTTGTTTTTTGGTTTGGTTTGGTTTGGTTTTTTCTTACTCCTCACCAACATATGAGAAAAATTAACAACAACCACTAGAAGATTCAAAAATGAAATGGCATTGCTACTAAAATCTGGTGAAGTTAGCCTAAAATAAAATGAAGTGGTACAGTCTCCCAAACCAAAAATGCAAGTATAATTAAAAACCAAGTTGGGTTTGGGGGGTTTTTTTGTTGTTTTTTTTTTTCCTCTCTGTATGAAACACCAGTGCACCGTGCAACACAATATACATCAATATTGAGGACCATATTGCAATGATGGTCCTTAAGCAGCTTTATCGGCTTCTAGCATTCACTCAGAAGCTTCTAACAATTGGGCTACTGTAGCACCTTTTGAGAGTAGTCCTAATGCATGTTTAGTTTTTTCATTAGCATTGTCATATTCCAACATATAAAAAAAAATTTTGTTTTCATCTCTTCTGACAAATCCAGATGTGATGTTATCGCTGAATATAAGCAATCCACAGATTTTTGAATATGGCTCTACTCTCCTCTGTTTAATATTTGTAAAGAAAGGGGTTGCTTGTGCAGGATCATGAACAGTTTGCAAAGCTTTATGCGCCAATTCTTGTGAAAGTTATAACACTTCAGTTTGAAACCATGCCTGCAAATCTGCATGAACAAAAGGACCAGCACCAAGTAACATTTTTGCTTGCACCCCATATAATGCATCGGTGTTCTGTCTAGGAATCACAGCTGCATTTTCACATAGCATTTACCATTTATGATGAAATTGCAATTGTTGAGAAGGAGTTAACAGAGTATCAATGAGCATTTTTGTGTCATATGGCGTCAAAAACTGAGCAGTAAAAAGATGCTGCAAAAGAGATTGAGTGAATGACTCAAACCGATTTCAAACCGTACTGCGCAATGGCAGCTTTGGCTTCTTTTATCATTTTGCAATGTAATGCGACCCATTGACCTTCTCCTCCTGGTCCCATAATCACTAGAAAAGCTATCGGACCCATATTGGGAACCATTTCTCCTTCAACTATAGCATTTTGAATAATTCCCTTCCTTTTACTTACTGGATACACACTCGCACCCCTCCAATAGCCCCCCCACTACCCTGCCCTCCCCATGCTGGCTCTGTAAGAGGTGGAGCAGTGGGTGTTAAAGGGTTAAGGGAAGTAGGAGCAGGAACAGGGAACAGATCAGGGGCTAAAAATGGATTAGTGCCCCTGGGTTGTTCGGGATGTTCCCCGGAGCAAATGGCACAGCTGGCTGAGCGTGAATCAGTACGGTCCCTTCAGGTGCTGGTGGGGGTTCTTTAGGTGTCTCAAATAACTGTTTAGAGGTCAAGTCCGTATTTTGAGCGGTACTGGTAGATCAGGCATTAAGGCAGCAAATGCTGAGGCTGATGCCCTTTCACTTTCCATCTCTTTTAAGATTTCTCTAATCAATTTCCAGAGTGTCACTAAGTGTTGTGCCTCCTTATCTCCATCGCTAATTTTATTCCATAGGGCAATACCTATGGCTTCCCAAGTAGGTAACTCAAAAACGGTACCCATCGAGGGGATCAAGTCTCTATCCTGTGCCCATTTCAGTAATTCTCATAAGGTCCTGCCTTCGTATGATAAACCTCTCTTAGAGAGAATACATTATCCACTCAAATCTTTGAGCAAAAATTTGAGTCACACAGATACGTTTTCTCTTTCCAGAGGGATGAATAATACAGACTCTTATTCCCAGCCATTTCCTCAAACATACTATGGAAGCCCTATCTCCTTCCACAGTGCTTAGGAGTTTTCAAGGAGCAGGGCCATGTTACCTGTTCTTCTGTGATGCTAAATAGCCAAGTGGCTTCTTCTAAATTTGTATCTCAATGCTTGAATGTTTCAGCACCCTTTGCTGTCAGTGTTCAATTTTCCTGGAGGCTGGTGCAAGATACAGAATGTAGTACACCCAGACAAAGCCATGCTCCTTAACCCAGTGTTTGTGAAGTTTTTTCAGAAATCGTAGTATCATAGAGTCACTTAGGTGGTAAAATGCTGTTAAGTCAGCAGTTCCAACCATTAACCTTGCACTGCCAATTCCACCACTAAACCATGTCCCTAAGCACCACTTCTACATGTCTCTTAAATAACTCTACAGGTGGTGACTCAGTTTCCAAACCCTGAGGAGTTTGTCTCAGTGCCTGTTAACACTTCCAGTGAAGAAATTTTTCCTAATATCCAATCTAAACTTCTCCTGGTACAACACCTGCAAGAGAAGGCCAATACGGCCTTCACTACATCCTCCTTGTTGTAGAGAGCAATAAGGTCTCCCTTCAGCATCCTCTTCTCTAGACTAAACAAACCCAGTTCCCCCAGCAGCTTCTTGTAAGACTTGTACTCCAGACCCTTCACTACCTTTGTTACTCTTCTCTGGACATGCTCCAGCAACTCAATGTCCTTCTTGTAGTAAGGGCTCCAAAACTGATCTCAATATTCAAGTGTCAATTCAAGTGTCAATTACAGAGCCACAATTATCCCCACAGTCCTCCTGACCACACTATTTGTGATGAAGGCCAGTATGCTGTTGGCATTCTTGGCCACCTGGGCAAATTATGGCTCACGCCCAGCTTGTGGTCAACCAGCACACCCAGATCCTTCTCTGATGGGCAGCTTTCCAGCCATTCTTCCTCAAGCCTGTAGCACTGAATGGGGTTGTTGTGACCTAAGATTAGGACCCACCACTTGGCCTCATTGAACCTGATGCAATTGCCTTCATACAAATCAATTCAGCTTGTTCAGATCCCTCTGTGGAGACTTCCTACCCTCAAGAAGATCAACACTGGCCAAGAGCGATATTGCTCTCCCTCTACTCTGCCCTGGTGAGGCTATATCTGAAATATTGTGTCCAGTTCTGACCCTCAGTTTAAGAAGGACAGGGAACTGCTTGGAAGAGTCCAGTGTAGAACAACCAAGATAATTAAGGGAGCGGAACATCTCCCTTATCAGGAAAGGCTGAGGGAGTTGTGTCTCCTCAGCTTGGAGAAGAGGAGAATGATGAGTGATCTCATCAATGTTTATAAATATGTAAGGAGCGAGTGTCAGGAGGATGGAGTAAAGCTTTTCTCAGTGGTGACTAAGGGTAAATGGTTATAAACTGGAGCATAGGCAGTTCCATATAAATATTAGGACTGTGAGGGTCACGGGGCACTGGAAAAGGCTGCCCAGGGAGGTTGTGGAGTCTCCTTCCCTGGAGACATTCAAAGCCCATCTGGATGCATTCCTGTGTGACCTCCTAGAGGTGACCCTGCTGTGACAGGGTGGTGGTGGACTAGATCCCTTCAAGGTTCCTTGCAACCCATAACCCCTATGATTCTACGATACTCCCCCCATCCCACCAAACTTGATGTCATCTGAAAATGTACTGAATGTGCATCCAGATCACTGATGAAGATATTAAACATGACTGGTCCCAAAACTGAACTCTGGGGAGCAGCACTGGTGAGCAGCTACCAATAGGATTTAATTCTGTCCCATAACACTTTGGGCCCAGCCTTGGGTGTATACAATCTGTCCCCATAGACTTGTGTATGTCTCAAAAGCAGGGCCCAAAAATTTCTCTTGGATTATAGGGGCTTCATTCTGCTCCCCATCCTTGTTTTCCAGTTTGGGGGGCTGGGTACTCAAAGAACAACTGTTCTTACTGCTAAATTATAAGGTAAAGAAGAAGCACCTCAGCAACAACTGGTCTTACTGCTTAATTATAAGGTAAAGAAGAAGCACCTCAGCCTTTTCCTTATCTGTTGTCACTATGCTTCCTCTGCACACTCTCCTTAGCCATCCTTTTGTTACTAATGTTTTTATAGAAACATTTTTCATTGTCCTTCACATTGGTAGCCAGATTAAGTTCTAGATTTAGGCCCTTCTAATCTCCTCACAGTTTAACTTCAAAACATCTTTGTAGTCCTCCTGAATTGCCTGCGCCTTCTTCCAAAGGTCATAAACTCTTCTTTTTTTCCTGAGATCCAGCCAAAGCTCTTTGTTCAGTCAGGCTGCTCTTCTGTGCTGGCTTGTCTTTCAGCATAGGGAACAGCCTGCTCCTGTGCCTTTAAGATTTCCTTCTTAGAGGGTTTCATCCTTCCTGGACTTCTTTGCCCTTTGGAACTGCCTTCCAAGGGACTCTGTCAAACAGGATCCTAAACCAGGCACCAAACCTTTGGGCATTCCAAAGTATCTATTCTACTGACCCCCCCTCCTTACTTCTCCAGGAATCAAGCAATCTTATAATTTCACAATGAGTATGTCCAAGAGAGCCTTCAACCATCACAATATCCGCAAGTTTTTCCCTGTTCACAAACAACAGGTCTGGTGGGTTACCTTCCCTAGCTGTCTTACTCACCAGCTGTGTTAATTAGGAAATTATCTTCCTTACAGTCCAGGAACCTCCTTGACTGTCTCCACTCTGCTGCATTGTATTTCCAGCAGACATCCAGTAAGTTTAAGCCTCCCATTTAGAACAATTACTAGCCATTGTGATGCTTCTTCCAGCTCCTTGTAGAATGTCATCTTCCTCTTCATCTTGGTTGGGCTGCCTATTACAGGCTCCCACCGTGATACATGTCTTATTGGTCTTTTCCCTGATTCTGACCCAGTAACACTTGGCCCTCTCATCACCATTTTCAAGCTCTAGACAGACAAAACAGTCCCTAACACAAAATCTACCCTATGGCCTCTTCTTCCATGGCTATGCCTTCTGAAGAATTTATAGCCACCCATTGTAGCACTCCAGTTGTGTAAGTTGTACCACCATATTTCTCTGATTGCAATTGCATCACAGTTTTTCACCTGCCTAAGGACTTCCCAATCCTCCTGTGTTTCATTGTCTGATTCAGTTCTTTCATTGGTTTTGTGTCACCATGAAACTTGTTTTTCAAGTCCCAAGATAGTATTCTGGGCACAGGCACAGGTCACAGGCTATGTTTCCAAACATTCAGATGTCACTTCCACCACTGTAAGCACATGGTGCTTGCTATGGTAGGTTCATGGTTCCCCATATTGATATTTCAGACATTGTCCTCTATACCAAAGAGGCTTAGCTGTTGAGATTATTTGATTTATGGTGCTTGTTTCACATTCATGGATAAACTGTGCAATGCCATCAATGGCCAAGTTCACCCCTTGATCACAAGCCCATTTATATATTGCATCCCTTACTAGATGTCATGTTGTGTTACATGCCATCAAGCTATACATAACTCACCCAATCCAGATCCACCTGAGCCACTTTAATTCTAGCAGCCTGGACCACCTGTTTGTTATTTCAATGTTCTTTACTGTGATGGCTCTTGGGCATATGAACATTTATGTAATGTACTTTTAGAACCAAGTTCTCCTTCTGGGGCAGCAATATTTTGCCCCAATTACATGACACAAAAGGATTTTAATTGCAGTGCAAATTCATGCAAGCAAATATGAGTTATCATCTGTTGCTTCTAGTATGCAGGCAGTATCCTGCCATTTGAGTAAATCAAGACATTTTGCCTTCAGTTTAGAAAAGCTGAAAATTAACAGTGAAGTAATTCCTTGCTGGCATCTCAGTTTGTGACAGAAATTTTTAAACTAAATAGATTTTGTAGTGGAACAAAGCAGTCAGCTGCCTCTGATTACCAAGAAGTGGGTGTGAGCCAGTATCAAATCCACCTGTGCCCAGTTAGGGCAGGCCCCCTATTGAGCATGTGCAAGACCAGGGGGCCAATGAAAGGTGAGGCTCACACCCACTGAGTAGCTCACTCTTGGGCTAGTCACAAGAGAGGCTGGTAGCTCTTTGAGCCACGGTCCGATCTTGCTAGTTCCACTATGTGAGTGATAGACTCAGAGCATAACTCTCAAGTCTATACTGCTACACCTGCTCAGACCTTGAGGCATTGATCCCTGAAGAAAGATTCGTCCTGCTACAGATTTTGTCATCTTTTATTAGAGAATTGCTGTGGCTTTGACCAGGAGTCAAGGGTAGTATAAAAGCTTTAACTGGTTGTTTTAATTAATATTTCATCATAAAATTTTTATTTCCTCGCTCTATCACTGGTTAGCATCACAGTTTGTGTTATAGATTTCCTTTTCACAGACATACCTATTACAGGTTATTGGCATGGAGAATCTTTAGCTCTCACTCAGTGTTCTGAATCTGTACTTTTTCTTGTTTACTAGGAAAATCACATATAGTTAATACAGCTTTACAAGAAACTCTTAACTGGACTGTCCTGCAGCTGTATACCCACCATCATGTTTTTTATATTTGTTTTTTACTTAAGTTCAGGAACTACAATTTTTCGGTAGATCATAAATATATAACATATAAATTCAATGACTAGAAAGAATTTTGAAATTCTTTTATTATATACATATCCAAGTTAAAGAAAGAAAAAAACCTGTAAATACCAGATAAAACAAGAACCTTAATTCATACTTAACCACTCTTATATTGACTGTTTGAAGTATATAATTCCCTAAGAATTTTATCAGGCTTTCAAAATTCTTTCCTTTTATCTCAAAAATGGTATTATGATGTCTTGTAATACAATTATAGAATGTGTAGGATTGGAAGGAATCTTAAAGATTATCTAGTTCCAGCCCCTGTTCAGGGGCAGGGACACCTTCCACTAGTTCAGGTTGTTCAAGGCCCCATCCAACCTGGCCTTGAACATTTCCACGAAGGGGATGATAAACCTTCTTAAGGTCTAAACACCCTTCCAAACAGCAACTCTGTGAGTCTGTGAGTAAACATGGTGCTCCTTACAACTATGTTCACACATAAAGCAGAACTAGAAATACATGATTTTCTTCTGTTGTGCCAGGATGAGTAATATCAGTATGAGTCATATGTCCTTGTTTAGACACTTGAGTATTTGTACCTGAATCAATGTTCTGTTTTTCCACAAATTGATTATGTCTTCTCTTGCCATTAAAATGCACATTCAGTGCCTGTTTGGTGTCTTCAAAGCCAAGTTTTCGAGAAATTTGTGTTGGAATTCTCTTTCCCTTGTGGATTTCTCTGTGCCATAATATTTTATCTCTCTAATTTTTTTAATGAGTTGAAGAATTTGAACAGTTGAGTGCACGTTCGTAGTTCAGCTATCTGATTTGGATAGTCTGTGGCTGTGGTTCAAAGATTTTTATGACTGTGAGAGCTGCCCAAAAAAATTAGCTGATGAATCAGATCAAACAGCCTTATGTCAGATAATATTCTTAGTTCCGATATCAGCATTTTTTATTTCTTGCAGAGCTATAATTAATTTCACTAATATTTTTAAAGGCATTAATCTCTCATATAGCCACTAAACTTACAATAAAGATACAGGTCTAAAGTTATGCTTCTCTCTGGATGACTTTGACAAATTAATTCTTGTATTGTTTTCACAGGGACTGATTTTGCTACTGTTTTGCTTCATAGTGCATGTATTAAAGCATACCATTTTATAATCTTTGCTTTCTTAAACTACATTAAAGCTAGATTGAGAAAAAATAGCTAAATTATAAATTCAGACTTTGTGATCTGTGTCCAATTAGAAATAGTTTGCTTGCAGTAACTGCTCATGCTCTGAGTTTAAATGGACTGTATTAATATTACTCATCATGAAAAGTGTTTTATTAATGTCTCTTCCTGTGCACACAGAATAAATAAGTTGCTGTGCAAGTTTTCTTGCAGATGTGCATGTTTTCTTGCAGCCATCGTCATGAGACAGGACAGTAATTTCTTCACAGAAAATTAATCAAGGCAATAGGTGCAGACAGTGGTATCTGTGCAGGAGATAATTATCAAATAATTGTAAAAGCCTTTTTGTAAGACATGGAGGAAAAAAAATCAATTCCTTCTCATTATTACAATGATACCACTGCTCTGAGAAAAGTAATTACCTGTGAACTTGCTCTCACAATGGTGAGCGGTTTGTTAAAAGTGCTAAAAACTTTTTGAAGAGGTTTTTCTCTCCTGTAATTTGATATCAATTAGAGATTTCTTTCCTGGATTGTCTGCCATTTTTCTGTGACCCAGAGAATATTACCAGTAGTTTAGACAGTTGAATTTTTACTACCAATTTTTGCTAATGACTTAAGATTTCACTGGGGGCTTATTTCAGAGGTTCTAATTAGTCAGTGTTTCTAAGTACTAAAGTGGTTAATTTGAGTACACATCACTTGCTGTTACCATGAAATCACTGTGAGCAAGAGAGAAAAATGATGTTTGGTACAGTTGAATTTAAGGTGAATTTGATCCCGTCTTCAGTCGAGAGGTGAATAGTAGCAAACCTCTGACTACTGCTTCTATTTCATTTTATGTTATTATTGGTATTTGGACTCTTACTTCTTCCAAAAGGTTGGTAACTTTTAGGGAAGCAAACATTTGTGAAAAAGAAATTTGTCTAATGCAAAACAATTGTACCCTATACAGGTATGAGTACATATTTTAGATAGCAGTTTGTTAATCTCATAATGAAATAGCTTTCTGTTTGCAATTAAACCCCACATTATCTAAACCCTATCTAGATATCTAATTTAGATATCATTATCTAAAATTAATGAATTTTAAAATTATTTTTCATTTCACAATAATTATACTACAGTATAAATAATATTTATTAAAATCTACATTATGGAAAGGAATTAACAGGAATTAAAGAGCTAACAAATTAACATTATAGCTATTTTCATAAATCGTGGATCTGTTTTTTACTTTTACCATAGGTTTCGGAAGAAGCTCTGCACCATGACACTGAGGACAAAGAACCTCCCCAGGGAATGGAGCCCTATCTTGTACGGAGATTATCATCCCGTAACATCCTGCTTCCCCCACTGGCTTTCAGGCAGTTAGAACAAGCAGACCGGGATAAAACCATAGATACCAAGGCTATCCCAAGGCCAATGACTCTTCCACTGAAGATCCCTCCTCTGATTGCCATTACATCTGCAGAGTCCAGCAGGTAAGGTCCAGAAATTTCTTCTTTATTTTACATTTTCAGTTGCAGGTGCAGGATATTAGATCCCACTTCACAACAGAAGTCTATTTCTTTTCTAATAAAGAAATACACTGTTCTTTTCCCTCAATAAGTGAAAAAGAATAAAATATTAATATTTAAGTGTGTGACACTTGATAATACTTCTTGTAAATCTTTTATTCATGTCCAAATAAAAAAAATAGAAAAGAACATTCTTTGGATATTAGTGGAAATCTGGAAGCTTGCATAACCCTTTTTTTCCTAATTATCATAAAGATAGGATCTTTCTTATACACAGAAACCTTATAGTTTAAAACAAGTTTCAGGGAATCATGAGAGAATATTTCCTACTGCTGTGTATCTAAATTGTTTGTAGTGTAAATTGTTGATCATTTTGGTTATAGTGATTTTTTTTTTAATTTCTTCATATTATATCTATAAGTTCTTGTATCACACAAGTTTTTTAAAGTAACCTTTCCTGGTTTTATATGTTTCTTTTTACTGTATTTATTTTCCAAAATATAAATTGCTTAGTATGAAGTTGTTTCTTACATTGGTGAAAGCAGTGCAGATGATTGGTACCCTGAGAAAATATATGGAAAAGGAAAGATGAACACTGAGAGTGGAAATGCAAGATTTAAGAACTTGTAAACATATCTTCAGAGAGAATACTGTATTATGAATGATATAGCTGTGAAAAAAATGTATGACTGATGTGACATGAGAAAATAAAGCTTAAGTATTCAATAGGGTACTATGGCAAAAATATCTAATATTAATTTTAAATTTAATATCACCTCCTGAATCTTATTTCCATGTGGATATCTTTCTGTATGGAGTAGGTGAGACTGATTCTTGAAACTTGCTCGTAGAAACATAGATTGCATTGATAAAAGTATGTAAACATTTAGGTTGGTTGCAAATGTAAGTATTGTTTAGAGAGACAAATATCATGCCATTTAGCAAAGTTTTGATAGTGACAGAGTAACATCTTGACTTTTTGTTTTCTATGCACAAAGTCTCATGAGAAGATTTGTTGAGATACAGAAGGAAAACAAATACAGGTGCAATGATTGCAGTTGATATTCCTGGCTTTTCTAGATTTCAGAGTATTTGTCTTTGAACCTTCAGTAGTACTTGGGATATCCTGTGTAAACTGTGTTACACTGACTGCATTAAAAAAATAAAAATAAAAAGTGTGCTCCTGATATGGTAGAAGGTCATAAAGAATAATGAATAGTAGTTCCGTCTTATGGAAAAGTCTTAAGTGGTTACAGATTTCTGGTGACAGCATTATTTTCTAGGCTGGATTCAAACATGTGAGAGCAAGATAGTTTTAAGGGTATTTAAAAAACTCTAAAACATATCCATCATTATGGATAGCTATCTGCTACAACCAGGGAATAGGTTCTGTGGGAGGCTTCTCTGTAGCCAAGAGCCTGCCCTGGGTAAGTTCATCCTGCCTATGCCATTCAGTCCTGTGGTTGGTAGACATGGAAACAGCAGATTGTTGAACGGAGCTTCCAGGCTGTTTAAACAAAAAAACAACCAAACAAACCCAACTGAGCTCAACAATTTTGATGTTTCTTTGTATATATAAAATCTTTAGCTTTTATGAATCTTTCTTAGATAATTAGCAATTATACTGCTACAGGAAGAATAGTGTTCCAGAAATTAAATTTCTGTAGATGTTTGGTGCTGTTTCTCAGCTGTTAGCTCTCTCAAGCAGCTATGCATTTCCTATTTGCTTGTAATGCCAGCCAAATAGCTGTCCTTTTATCCATTTTCTTCACTGCAAAAAAGGAAAAAAACATAGGGGACTTATTGTGTCTGTGGAAATACACTTACCTCCACTGCCTTTGGAAATAGGCAGCTTAGAAAAGAAAAAAAAAATGTGAATGGGAGGCAGAAGGATTCATTGTCTTCAGTGCGTGGCTGAGGGTAGAGAAGCATTTGAGTTATAGATACTCATTCTGAGGTAGAAGAATTTCACATTGAAAACATCTTAAATTGCAAATGTATGATTTTGGAAGAATATGCTAAAAGGTCCCAAACATTATTATAGAGCACCTTGTGCTAAGATGTAAATACTTGGAATGTGCAAAACTAAAAACAGTGACTGGATATAGCTTGTAAAATAACATATGCATTCTGTTCCAAAACATAAACACATTCCTTTTTTATTTACTCTTTTTTCTCTCTCTTTTCTTATCTTTTTAAAGTCTCAGGATTTCCGTTGGCTTTGTAGATATATACTAGTTAAGCCAAAGACTTTAGAAAACAAAAAACCAACCAACCAAACAAACCCAAAAACCCCAAAACCAAAACACAGCAGAACAGAAAAAAACCTAGAGAACCAGAAAAAACTAGAAAGTGAATATTTAATATTTTAAAATATCTTTCACACTTTTACTCTGAGCAGACATTACTGTCTTATTGTTCCTTTCAGTCTTCTAATTTCTTTCTGTGCATCCAAGGAGCATGTTCTGATTGTTTTGCCCATGGTAAAGTGAGACAATAATAAAAATGATTGTTGAGATGAAGATTTTATGTCTTGAAGTTTCACATGCAAAATTATTAACATGAATAAAAATAAGTGCTTGCAAATTGGTAAACTGAGCATGCATCTGGTATCAACAGCTAAGTTTATGAACGTAACAATTGCCAAACCTTCTACTGGGAGGACTAGAAACAGGTAGGCAATTGCTCTTGATACTTATAGAATAGAATCAATCACTGAATGGTTTCAGTTGGAAGGGAACTTAAAAATTACCTGTTTCCAAACCCCCTGTATGGGCAGGAACATCTTCCACTATACCAGGTTGCTCAAAGGCTCATCCAATCTGGCCTTGAACCCTTCCAGGGATGAGGTATCCAAAATGTCCCTGGGCAACCTGTTCCACTGTCTCACCACCCTCACACTAAAGATTTTCTTCCTAACATCTAACGTAAATCTACTCTTTTCCAGTCTAAAACCACTACTCCCTGTCTTCATATAGCCTTCTCTTCTCCAGGCAGGAGAAACCTGATTTTCACAATCTGTCCTCAAAGGAGAGGTGCTCCAGCCCTCTGATTATCTTTGTGGCCCACCTCTGGAGTCACTCCAAGATCTCCATATCCTTCTGGTGTAGGAAACTCTAGATTCCTACACTTAGTTTCCTACATTTAGGTAATGTAGGAAACTTCTAGATACATAAACTAGATACACTACTCTATGTGGGATCTCCTTATACTGGAGTAGAGGGGGAGAGTCACATCCCTTGACCTGCTGACTGTGCTTCATTTGATGCAGCCCATGATGTGACTGGCCCTCTAGGCTGCGAGCACATGCTGTTTGCTTGCTTTGAGCAACACTCCCAAGTCCTTCTCCTTACAGATGGTTTTATTCTTATCTCCACCCATGCTGTATTTGTGTTGGGATTACCCTAAACCACATTCAGGACCTTGTACTTGGCCTCATTGAACTTCAGGCAGTTTGCATGGGCATGGCTCAGGGACCCTCTAGGTCCCTCTGGATGGCCTCCCTTCCCTCCATCATGTTGACCTCAACACACATCTTGCTGTCATCAGCAAACTTGCTGAGGGTGCCTCAACCCCACTGTCCATGTTTGGAACAAAGATACTATTTCAGTCCTTCAGTCTATAAAAGACTTCTTTCTTCCTCACCCTTGCCTGCCTGCCTGCCTTCCTTCCTTCTGAATATTTAGCCTGTATATATATATAAAATTAAATATATTGTTTTACTGTAAGTTAAGATAGCTAGGGTATTTGGAATGTGCATGTGATCACATGCTTTAAATTTTGCCAGTGTTCTTCAAATAAATATAGCTAAGTTCAAATAAGTTTACCAGAAGCTTTGATGTGGCTAATAGCTTTGATGCCATGCACAGACAGAAGGGATCAACAGCCACATTTGCCAAAGCAGCTGTTATTCAAAGGGTGGTGAACTTTATACACAGGAAGTTGTTTGAGATTTAAGGTATTTGATCTTACATCTTTTATAATAACTATTTCAAAGGTTTACTCTCTTCTTTACTTGTTTTGCCTAGTAGTACATCTTCCATCTTAGTTTGATTCTCAAGCAATTATTTATGTTATAACAGAAATGGACCTGGGGGTCCTGGCTGACAGCTGAATGTGAACCATCACTGTTCCCAGGTAACCAAGAAGGCCAACAGCATCCTGGTTTGTATCAGGAATAGTGTGGCCAGCAGGAGAAGGGCTGTGATTATACCCCTGTACTTAGCACTGGTGAGGCTGCACCTTGACTACTGTGTTCAGTTCTGGTCCTCTCACTACAAGAAAGACATCTGAGCTGCTGGAACAAGTTGAGAGAAGGGCAACCAAGCTGTTGAAGGCTCTGGAGAGCAAGCCCTATGAGAAGAGGTTGGGGGAATGGAGAATATTTAGTTTGGAGAAGAGAAGGATGAGAGGAAACCTTATTGCTCTCTACAACTGCCTGAAAGGAGGTTGCAGGGAGGTGGGTGCTGGCCTTTTCTCTCTAGTAAATGATAGGGTTAGAGGAAATGACCTGATGTTGCACCAGGGGAGGCTTAGACTACATTTGAGGAAGAATGTCTTTAATGAGAAAGTAGTCAGGTGTTGGAATACTGCCCAAGGAGGTGGTGGAATCACCATCCCTGAAGGTATTTTAAAACTGTGTAAATGAGGCCCTTCGGGACACACTCTAGTGGACAGAGTGATACATATATTGATATATATCTCTTAATCATTCTGTTGGAAGGGGGAATTTTGGCATTTGGACTTGGTGATTTTAGAGGTGTTTTCCAACCACGAAAGTTCTGTGATTCTATTATAATAAGTGTGATACTGTACATTTAATTTCTTCCTTCAAATGTGGATGTGATTCAGGACAATTGGTCAAATCTATAGGTATGTTACTAGTTTTTCCAGAGCTTAATTTTTGCATTGTTTGATCCAAAAGAAGAGATGGGATAGGAGAAGATAGTATAAGACATAGAAATTCTCAAGATGGCTTGACCAACATTTGACATACATTATGAAGTGCATTCCTGACTCAAAATGGTACAGATACATCAGATACATCAGAGGCTGATACATAGTCTTTTATTTTCTCTTTGAAAGATAGCTCCAAACTGTTCCAGTGGTTACTTTGATACTTCTGTTGTCTTAATACATGTGACTGACATAATGTGATAGGAAATGCCATGTTTATTGGGTGTGAACTCCAGCAGTGTGAGACCATACCATGTACTTGAAGACTTTATGAAAAGGGTTATTCGAAAGCAAAAGTTATTTTGGAGTTCAGATATGGTTAGAAAGGCTTTCACTACAAAAATATATGAAAGAGTTTTTAGTGTTTCACTTAGTTATCGGTAATTTAGTATACTGCTTACCGTATTTGCTCAAACATTTGGGAGAGATTATAGTAACTGTACAATATATGATATATTTTAAGTAGCTTTCATATTGTTTATGTACAACTGGAAGTGTGTATATTAGTGGTTTTAGGAAACTCTAGGAAGATACAAGAATGAAATATATGATAATGAATTCCTGAAATATCTCTTCTGCAATGTTTCTTTTGCCTTAGTTTATCAGTTTTTCCTTAAATTAAGTTCTGTGGATTTGTTATGATCCGAGTTATTACTTATATTTTGATTGCGAGGAAAATTCAGCCACTACTTACAGACAACGCGTGAATTTACAAAAATAACAAGGCTTTAGAATTTAAACAAGTTACAAAGATTTATTTTAAACAGGGAAAACCAGTTTTGCTAGCAGAAAGCCTTTGCATAAATTAGTCACCTTGGAAAGGGAGTCATTAAGGTAAAAGGAAAAAACAAAGAGATTTTGTCACCGTCCACCGGCCCTGGCCTCAGGCTGTAGTCGTTTGTGAAGGATCCGTCGCTTCTGCCACTTTTCCGTTCCTCCGCTGTGTCTGCCTCGTAGCTGGAAAAACCGAAGTGCCGAGAGAAGGAGGCGTCTAGAAGAAGCTGATGCTTTTTCCTTTTTTCCTAGGGTTTTTTATACCCCAAAAGAAAGAGGGGTCCCCTTATTGCATAAGTCCCTGATACATACAGATTTCCAGACTTGTCAGAGATGAGTCATCCTTATCTTTTTGTCTTTTGGTGTCTTGCTACTTTCATTGTTTTTGGTCTCCACCATGTACCAGGAGGCGACCTGATAAACAATCTTACCTTTTTAGGTGTCTGTCAGGCATATGTTAATTAAGACCACGCAGGAAGAGAGAAGAAAAGAAAAAAAGGTGATTCAGGAGACATATTTTGTATTTTCAATTCCATGTGTATACATCAGGATTAAATAGGCATTGTGCTGCTTAAAAAATTCTCTTGTTACGTTACCCATTAAAGAAGCAATCTAAACGCTCTATATTGGAAGATAGATAAAAACTTGATTTAAAATTATACCCAGTTTTTATTGATGTCCTTTAAAGATACACTTAGACTTTTTAATGTCTGCATTTGAAAGGAAATAGTATAAAATTATCATTAGCATCATCAGTTTGATGATTTCAAACAAATCCTAATTTCCTAATTTCAAACCAGTGTATCTTAATGCCTGCCATTTCCTTGCACATTGTCTTCATCATGTCAGAATATTTTAAAGACTAGATTTTGCATTCTGTTATCAGGCTAAGAATAACTTTCTCAAAAGTTAAATGGCTGAGATATATGAATCCTGAGCCATAATTTTGCACTTATTCACTTATACAGCAAAGTATTTTTAAAACAACAGTTAGATTTCTAAGTTTTGGTTATTGTTTTATGGAAGTGAGTGTTCAAGAAACACGATCAAAGATTGGACCTTAGCACAGCAGCATGCAAGAAAAATAGAAGCTGGGGAACAGCTGCTCTTCAGATTTATTTTCAACTCAGCTGGATAGCATATGTAGTGAAAATAAGTGGGAACTGTGAAAGAGAAAAAAAAAGAAAAAGAAGAAAATTTGCTATTTCATTTATTTTTTAACTTGGAGTTATGTTCTTAGTTTTGCTGAGTTGTAACTCAGGAAACTTCTCATGGGTCTAGCTTGTTTTCAACAACAGCTATGTTCCCTGGCTCACTTACGAGCTAAGAATAATGAAGAAAACCTCAAATTTCATAGCTTCTATTGCATATTTCTTTATTTAAGAAGCATCATAAGCATGAGCAAATCTTTGTGTTACCTTTGGAAGATCCGCTAGTGAGCTTTTTTACTTATGATACTTTATGATGGGAAAACTTGCATGCAAAAGAGTAATGCAACTGGCAATATTTACAGATCAAACCAGTAATGAACAGAGTTCAAAAGTATGGCTCCTGATTTTGTGAATTTTAGAATTTTACTGACCAGGTCTGAAAAATTTTTTAATTGTTATTGGTAGGCATTGAACACTTAACTTTTATGCATTCAGAATCACACTGAACTATCATACTGAAGCAGTCCAATTAAACTCTAACTGCAATATCTTGTTATTAAGAGAAGCATATTTAATTAGTGTGGAAACCAAAGATCAGTCAGCATTTAAGCTCAGATCTCACAGTGGGAAAAATTAGTGAGAATTTGTGAGGTTAGGCAGATGTTAGAAGCCTTACTGCTTTGTGGCATCAAAGCCGTGGATTTCAAGAGAGTCTTTCATTCTGGTCACCATTCTGGTGCCCTCTGCAAACTTGCTGAGGATGCATCACATCTTACTGGTGAGATACTTGTTGATGATATTAATCAGTCTTGACTCCAATATGAACTCCAGGGGAACTCCATTCTCACCTAGCTTCTGCTTAGATTTGGAACTCCTTGAGCACTACCTTTTGAGCCTCGTGGTCCAATCAGTTTATTGTCTGCCTAGTAGTCCACTCATCTAATCCATACATTTCCTACTTGGTTATAAGATTTCAGTGAAAATCTGTCAAAAACCTTGTTGCTGCTGCTTTTGTCTTTCACGGAGCCAGGAATTTCTTAATGAAAGGGAGTTGAGTTTATCACATATAATTTGCTCTTGGAAAAATTTATGCTGAGTGTTTCCAATATCTTCTTGTCCTTCAAAAGCTTAGAAATTACTTCCAGGAGAGCTTGTTCAATAACCTTCCCAGGCAGCTTGAGCAACCTGTAGTCCCTCAAACCCTTTTTCTTTCCCTTTTAAAGATGGTCTGACTATTGTAACTTTTCAGGCCACTGAGGACCTCTGCTGCTCATCACAACTTTGCAGTTATGATAAATAGAACATAGCCTCTCAATATCATTGACCAGCTGTGTCAACACCTTTGGATGCATTGCACCTGATCCCAGGAACCTAAATGTGACTGAGTTATTTAATTAGAACCTAACTTGTTCTTTTTCTACAGTGAGGTGGCCTGAGACCAGTAAAATAAGGCAAGTTTGAGTGCTTCATCTTCTCCATGTCCATCATCTCTTAGTTTCCTGCTCCATTCAGCAGCAGGCCCACATTTTCCTTTTTTTAAACTTTTTTCTTTTTTCTTTGATGTACCTTTTTGTTGCCCTTTGTCTCTATTGCCAGGTTCACCTCTCTATTGCCAGTCTGAGCTCTGACTTTACCAGTGCCATTCCTGGAAAGCCAGATGATCTCTTCGTATTCCTGTATTCCTCCTAGGAAATGTGATTTTTCCTGCACCTCCTGTATTTTTACTTCTTATATTTCATCTCTATCAGAAGTTCTCTGTTCATCCCATTTGGTGTCCTACTATTGTTTCTAAGCCCTCAATTGCAGTCTATCCAGTGTACTAGCAGAAATTGAGTCACTGGCGGAACATGTAGGATTTTCATGATAAAATATTTTTTATTTCTCAATTATTATTACATTCCTGTAGGCATTCTGTTAAGAGGAGGTTTTTTTAATGTGGTTAAATTCTGTTCTCTGCTTTTGCATTTGCCTAATTTGGTGTTATCGTGTTAAACAGAATATGAAGCACCGTTATGTTTTATCATAGCTGACTTGACTGTAAGTGTAAAGAGAATGGTTGTTTCCTAAGTGATATCTTTAGATGATTTCTCTTGTTGATTGTTCCTAGTGTGTTGCTCACTTACCTGCTTAGGTTAGTATTTGTGCCATGGCCTATAGGTCCAGTGGCTCACCTTTCAAAAGAAAGTTCAAAAAATAGAAGACTATGATTTTAAGTAGTTAAAGTTGCAGTGATGTATGGGAAGGCTGGGAATTCATTAAGATCAGCTCTATTTTATGTAGCATAAAGGAAGGTGATATTCTGTTAATAGTTCTTAAAAGACTTCTTTTCAGGCATTGTCTTTCTTGAACACTTAGCCAGTAAAATAGTTATTTTGTTAAGATATTTCTTCAGTCAATCACATGCAGTATTTGAGTCACTACTGAAAATGCAATATTAAAAGAAATGCATGGAAAAATAATGGTAGTATTTATTCTTTCACTATGTATATTACTTCCAACATAGATATTACAAAAAAACCTAGAAAACTTATCCATTTAGACGAATATACAGTTTCTTCCTTAGAAGGATTTTTTCACATTGGAATCTGTTACTTTTTATTAGCTTCAATCATGCATACACTAGCAGCTTATAAATACAAACAAGAAATCTATTGGACTTTCATAAGTACACAAAGGTGAGGGAAGATAGCAGTCATGTCAAGAGTGTGATCCAAACAGCAGCTGTGGATGAATCCAGCATTTATGACAATTCTAGCCAAGCTGTTTTGGACTGGAATGACAGGGTGAACTATTTATGGAGAGCACGCAGCAGCTCAGAGGCACCTCATGTGGTTGTGTGCAGAATAGCACCTATCATGTGAACGGTCAGTGTGTAACTGGGAAAATCTGTGCAGAAGTACATTATTTCTGAGAATTTGTGTGACCCAGTCTTTCTACAGAACTCTGTGCACAATCACCGATGAATTATGTTTATAAAGGCTGATTGCATTCTTTTCTCATTACTTCCTTTCTCTAAATCAGGATAAACGATAAGATAGTAGAAAGGAAAGAATCTGGGATATGCAGTGAGTCAAGCTGTTGTCAGCATTCCTTCTTATGGCTAAGTACGGCCATTATCACATAAAAAGGATTGTAGTAGTTTCTTTTTTTTCTAGATAGTTGTCATCTGTTCATAACAGTCATTCTTTGAACTTGATTCTGCAGAATTTTCATCCCTGTTCAGACTCTTAGGAACCATAACTTTTTTAACAAATATGTATTTGTACATAAGCATATGCATAGTAAAGACTACATTTATTTTACGATGGGGTGAGTTCCAAATTTGAATTTTAATTTCACTTTATATCTTTTGAAATTATTTCCATTAATATGTCAAATTACTAGCAAATGATGCAGTTAATGAAAATTCCACATCTCACCTTGGAATTTCAACATTTAACACCTTTAAGCATTGCTGCTCAAATAATATAAAATATCACAAGCAAATATATGTAAAACATTTTAGATACTGGTGCTAAGTCATTGCATTTGCAGGATTACACAATATTGGAATAGAGTTACATTTTATAATGCTCTTCAATCTTGAGAAGTATTTTGGTTTGGAAAACAAAGTCTCTTATTATCTAGAAAGCTCAAATGCACAAAATTAGATTTGAATTTGTTGCTTTGATTCTCATTAAAAATTCAAGAGGAGAATTCACAGAGCAGACAATGAATAATATTTCACATTGGAATACTAAGGTATAAATGGGATTTTCTGGAAATAGGAGGAAGATTTCTTCACAATTGTAATCAAAATGATATTTTAGAATGATCAAGTATAGAAAGTGATTTCCAAATACACATTTTACATTAGATATACTCTCAGAGAGCAGCTCATTAAGTACATTGACTTATCTACTGACTATCTGTTTCTAGTCTAAGCCTCCAAACTTTCTCCCAATTCTTTTAAATATCTCAGTTACAGTTTTCCCTTTCAGTTCATATGAAGACTCAACATTAGTTCTCTGAATTGTAAGAGATCAGATCCTCTTGGCACTTAAATAAACCATAATTTTTACTTTACTTAAAATTGTCCTGTTTAAAATAAGTAATGTCTATAATATGTAAATTAAAAGAAAGGATTAAAAATTCTGTTAGAAAAACGTAAGTGCAGATAAGTTTCAGTTCTGGCAAAGAAAATAGAAAAGATGAGCCATGAAAGGCTGTTACTCCAGTTTTACCTCAATCCCAGCAGTGAGCCAGTTTTTCGAGATACTTTCATAAGTCTGTTTTATGAACTACTGAGTAGAGATCAAAAAAGGTGGGCCTTTTCAGAGCATCTACTCCATGTGATAGAGTAAGATCTGGTTGACTGCTATCACTTTCAACAAAATAATTTTCTGTGCGATCTCAAGTAATGGCTATGTAATGGTCTCTGTTCTTTCTCACCAGATCCCTTCTCAAGTATAATTTTCTTTAGTTCAGAAGTAACTTTAGTGGCTTTTCTGGTATAGATGACAAGAATGATTGAATGCAACAGATGAACAATAAGAAATATGTGAACAGATGGCTGCACAATCTCATGAACTTTGCAATAAGAGGTTTCATTATGACAATCTGTGGTCTTGTCAGATCTAACATGTTGGACATGTTTGCATCACCCTAGCAAAATAAACCTATGATGATAAGATAGTTTTTTATTTTGAAATTCACTGAACATAAAGAAATTAAGACTTTACAGTGAAAAACAATCAGTATTGTGGATTTTCAGCTGCTTTTATTTTGCATTATACTTGACAACTTTGAAGAGTTTGCTGGAGTTGAGGATTTCTCTAACTGCAACCTTGCTGCAATATTTCTTCCTTATTTCTTTCTATTTCTCTGTCTTGGCTCATATCACCTTTCTCCTCTAGATGTTTACATCTTTCTGATGCTTACAGTTGTTTATTATCATTCCTATCAGTATCTTAAAATATCTATTAATCATACATATTCTGCTTATCTTGGTCTGTCGTGTTGTAAGATGGTTGTCTTTTATGTTCTGTATCATTTTTGTAACTATTCCTCATCCTTGGCAGAAGAAAGGAGATCAATGTATTTGGAGACTACCACCACCCAATACTGATACAGAACATTAAGTAAACTGTATCAAGTGATTTCCAAGATCTTTTGCACCATGGTTTCTGAGACATTTTATGACAAAAACATTATAGAAACTTGCAATCCTGGAAAAATAATTTTCAGCTTTTTCTTGGGTAACAGAAACAAGTGTGAACAGTACATTTTTTTTTTTTTTTCTGTATATAGAGAACTACGGTAAGGTATTTTATGATGAACAGTAAAATTTGATGTCATACTAGTAATTTGCTTCAAAGATATAATCTGATTTTGTAATTGCAAAAGTAAAATTTATGAAACAATCCTTAGACCTAGGTATTTTCTTGAGATACTTAATTTATTATGTATGCATGTATCAGTAGCAATTGCTCCTCTTCATCAAATGTGAATATAACATTGTGCTGTTTAATTCACACATTAATGGTATAAAATTAGACAATAACTATGCTTTTGTCATCTTTACATTTGATGCTAAAATTTCTTGATGTAGAATATGCTTGCCAAGCCTGACTGCTCTTCACATTTTGCTCTGCAAAATCCTCTTTAATTAAGTAGTGACAGAGAGCGGCCTACACAGAAGTACTAAAAGATGTGTGGGAGATTAATGTAAAATAATCAGTAGTCTGGGGTTTCCTCCAGAGACTGTTCTGTAAATCTAGCCTTAATTGAAAACCAAGAAAAAGAGATCTTAAAATTTCTCTGTTCAATAGAAATAACATGCTATCTTAAAGCAAGTAATAATTGTTTTAAAACTTAAAGAATTATCATATTTTCATTGTTATTGAGAAGGAAATCACAAAAAAAAAAAAAAAAAAAATAAATGAAGAAGGCATAGAAAGAGCCCTTTTAATCCCAGGATTTAGATAATAATAGAAAACAAGCAGTATTGATTTCTCTAATACTTTCAAAATCTCTAAACTCTTCATTAACTTGGTTTGTCTTTCAGGCAATTGTTATTGATTTCCTGGATAAAACAGAGGCTAGATATTCCCTATCATAATTTTTTAGAGAAGAATTACACAAAATAAAGTAGGAGTTACTAACCTGAGAAACTCCTGCTTTATCGCAGACAATTCTACTCTACAGTTGCATTGCTTTCAACACTGGATAATATTGAATTTGCATTAGAAGCTTTTCTGTGGTACTGATCACCTCCCCTTTCAGAATTTTTCTTCTTACCAAATCCCTCATTGAGTAATGGAATTATGGCTGTTGTACATATTAGGATCACTGTTATAGCCATGAATAGAGCCCAAGCATCCTGAATCCCAGTTCAAAAGTGACATCTCTATAGATGCTGAGAAGAAGATCCATTAGTCCTCTGATGCTCTTGGAAACACATACTTGCCCTTAGACAGTGCGTGCTCACAGATGTGAAGTTTCTAAGAAAGGTAAGGAATTGCTAGGAGTTGCTAGATGTAGGAGTTTTCTTTAGATTTAAGGATAGTCACTTCAATATTTGGGTTAGTGTTTCTATCTTTAAGATGCCTTGATATTGGAAAAAAACCAACAACCCAATAACTGTTAAAAACTGTAGTGAGAGCAATCAACTAAAACCAAAATATTGTTGGCCAACATCTTTTGATCAACAGAACTTCTCAACCTGTGATAAAAAACATCCCAAAAAGTAAACAATAACCTTTTCAGGATTTTTAATAGGACTGAGTGGGAGTAGCCCTAGATAACCAGGGCAGTAAAGTTAGAGAACATGTATTTCAATTGAAAGGAGTAGTAATTTACCAATTTTCTAGGGCCATTTGAGGTTTCTTCTTGTTTGCTTTAGTATATTCCACCAGCAGCTCGAGAGCTAAGAATGACTGAAGATCCAATCCCAGAGGTTTTGAGTTTTAATTTAGACCTTTGAAAAGGGCAGTGCAATTGACAAAACATTTATTTCAGTTCCAGACTGCCAGAATAGTCAGTAAAAAAAAAAAAAAAAAAAAAAAAAAAAAAAAAAAAAAAAGGTAATTTTATTCCTGGTAGTCCAGTAATACAGCAATTGCTACTGTCTTTTACACCATTTCATGAGGTGCTATTAGCATTACAATGAGAGAATTGTTTTGGGTGCTCCCTTCTGGCTTTGAATCCTACTTAAGAATCAAATAATAGATTTTTTTTTTTGCTGACCACCAGTGTGATTCTAGGAGGTAGGGCTAGCATTTTTAACACAGAGAATTCTGCGGGTGGTATCTTGTTTGTTTAATTATAAATTAAAATAACTTTTAAAAAATACAGAAGAAAGGTTGCTAGAAAAATCCCCTGCACTCCATAAAAAAATGTTGATGTTTGAAGAAATCTTCTCATTCCTCAAAACACATAAAATTATATTTAGAAGCCAAGATTAATTATTATAAGTTTTTTTGCAAGAAACACGGTGAAGACAAGCGAACCAATCTCTTGAAAAAGTAATGCCACCAGTTTTCCATCTTGTATAAAGGCTAGTGAAACATGCATAGGGTATTACTGAAGTAATACAGGGTGCCAAGGAACTGTGATGAGAATAAATAAATGGGGCTGTTGAAATTGTTTGAATTACTATCCTTCCTTTGTTGTATAGCATTTTCCATACTAAAAATCAAGACCTGTATGATACTTACCAGCTGCATAATTACTTAAACAAATCTTGTTACTCAAATAAATCTTGCTTAACTAAGAATTAAAACAGGATGTCACAACCTATTCAAGAATTCAAAAATCTGTGGAAAAGATAGCGTGGAAAAGAAAGCAGAAATATTTTTGTTAGCAGTAAAGTGGTGTAAAACTATGAACTGAGTGTATGAACTTCACCTACAGGATATAGTATTTTTTCTCTTGATGATTGCAACTGCAACTATCCAACACTTTCTATTTATGAGAGCATTTACTGTCAGCAATTATTTCAGTAATTAAAGCAGCAAGTGGATTATGATTTCTTACTCAGTACTATATCTCAGTTGGAGAAATCACAACTATTGAGCTACTGGTAGTGGGTTTTCCTTCAGCATTAAATGAGTGTTAGCTACCTATCACAAATAAGATCCAAACCCTATGATTTGGATTGCCTGAGTGATCAGCAGCACTCAAAGTCCTGATTCCCTGAAATATGAGATTTTTGCTCATTTGCAGCACCTGAGGACAGAAATTAGTGCTTTGTATTTTATGATAACTAGAAGATTGTAAGAAAACAAACCTGTACTTAATTTATTCTTTAAGTAGATATTGCAGTACTCTTAATTTCCTACAATATTACACAAGTTTTGGGAAAGTATACCTGGCCAACTTTTTACATGTATCCTAAGGTGATGTACTGTTCATGAATGCCCTCACGATACTGAATATATGAACATTTTCTTTCTTTGAAGAGTTCCCAATTAAAAACACAATGAGGCACATAACATTTAAAGCACCATTAACAAAAATGCAAACAAAAAATCTTGCAAGTATTCTCTATTAATCCTAAGGTGGTAATCACATTCTAACAGTAGGAGACATGCACTCATAGTTTCCAGTGTCTCTGACCTTATCTTAATACCTTTTTGAATACAAATTTAACATGACCTGATTACACTGGACCATCTTAGTACAAATAGCATGTAGTCATCCTGTTCTAAAAAAAGGTAATAATTTTTATGTTTACTATTCTTGCTTCTGTAAGGCTCTGTTGATGACTTAGAGGGGAAGCAGGTCAACAGTGCTTCAGTAAATGCTGACCTGAGAAAAACACAGCTGGAAACAGTTCTAGAGTTTCTCCTCTTCGTGATTGCTGTCTTGCATAATAACAATCATCCCTAAGGGGGCTATAAACTCAGCTTCTGTCTTTTCAAAAGGAGTGAAAAATAGTTTTTAATCACTGAATCTTTCTGTATTTCTCTATGCTTGAAATACTGGGAAGAGGAAAAAGAGAGTTGAAGGAAACTATGTGAGACCTAAGAGAAGTGGTGATAATATAGGATCAAAGAATTCTAACATTTCTGTAAAATAAGAAACTTGATAAACATGGCAATTTTCTGTGCAAATGGATGTCTACGAGATCCTTCGTATTTGCATCTGGAGGGCAATACTCTTCTTATGCAAGCGATTCATATGAAAGATGTGAAAATTTTCAGCCAACGAACTTCATATTTCAGAGAATAACTAAAATAGGTATATTTTACAGGCTACAGGTAAATATTGCAGTTCAAATAAAATTAACTTGTAGCTCAAAAATGAGCTGAGCAATCCAAATTCTCAAGAAGACAGCAGATAAACCTTCTCCTGGTTATAGCTGGAGGACTACATGCACCATTAATAACACCATGATATTTTCATTGAGTATGAGGTGTAAGATAAGCAAATTACAATTTTGATAAATAATACTTTAAACTTTTTTTTTTTATCTCAAGTTAATAGCCTTCAATAAAGGCCTTTACTTTGGAGAGTTACAGATGGGAAATTAAATTGGTAATATTCACACTCACCCACATTAAGGAGTGATACTTTTTCATCTATCCTTCATTTAAATACTAAGTAAGCCACTGACATGCAAAATTACTTTTTTCTACTGAAAGTGTTAGTATTTTTGATTCACCAAAAGCAAGCAATTAAGAAATTTTTTATTGGAAGCATCATTTGTTAAGATAAGTTAGACCTATATGATTATTTGTTTAAAAATAATTAATTGAAAATATGTCTAACTTTCTAATATAAAAGTACATATTTTCTGCTATGCTAGTGATTTTGGTGCTTTAATTAGTTTCAGTGCATTGCATTTTTAAATTTTGGTCTGTGTCTGAGAAAGTTAAGTTCAGGTACATGTTACTTAAGCTGTTCGGTATTTGAAATGTATTATACAAGAGAATGCAATTTTCTTTTGAATGCTGTTTCCATGAAGGAAATAATTACTCATTCTAACAATGGTGGGTAATTCTACTGCTTTTCCTAAAAAAAATAAACCAAACCAAACTAAGGAAAAAAAAACACCAAAAAAACACAACAAAACAACAAAAAACAAAACATGAAAAAAAGAAATTCAGAAAAGTTTCTAAAAAGGTTGAACAGTAATTCACTAAAATCTATTTAGTAAGAGCCTTTCCATTCATTTGTCTTCTTACTACCTGGAAAGAATCAGCTGAGATACTTGAATTTCTCTTACTGAGAAGTGGATAATTTAAAGCTTATTTTAGAACATTTTTAATTTTACTCTCTCTCTTGCTTGATATAGTTGGAGAAAACTGTTGAAACTTATGTGAGAATTTGAAGGAATTAAGGGCATGTGGAGAGACTTAAAAAAGAGTTATTTCAAGGTTAGCCCTACCAAAGCCTGAACCAGTGAATTAGTTGATTTTAATAAGTGGACTATCTAGTAGCGTTTTTTGCTCTTTACAGAAATTAAATAGCAGAATTATTAGAAATTATGAAACTAATTAAGATAATGAGAAAAAGCCTCAGATATATTTTGAGTAATATAAAGAAACCAAAGAATTTTACCTCCTAGTTCTGAGTATACAACTTACTCTCATATCCAGCTTTATTCAAAAGCACCTTCTTTACCAAGTAAAATTTGAACGGTCTTGAATTTTCTAGCACTTTTTTCAAGACATTGGATAAAACTTGAAATTGTAAAAACCACACCTGGCTCAGAGGTGGTTTTGTTTGGTTTTTTTGTTTGTTTGTTTGTTTTGTTTTGTTTTTAGTAAATTTTTCCTAGTGTTTGTTTTCCCAAAGTGGTATTATGGTTTTTTACCAAGAACTGAGTGAAACTAGATTTGCATGATGTTTACCTTTACTTGCTTTTGTGTTTGCAAAAGTCAGTAAAATTAAAAGGGTTAAATGCTGTGCAAGTTTTGTTGGAATTAAATGTTCCTGAACCCTGCAAACTGAAGTTATTATGTTTCATACAAGTGTACCAATAATAATACATCTTGGATGCCATCCATGTTCCTCTGCTTGAAATGAGCACATCAATAATTCAACTAACAGAGTGAGAAATAAACTGAAGTACCTCAGACCTCATCTAAAATGGACTAGATTGTCACGTCATGATTTTTCCAGAGCAATTGATGATTTGTAGTTTTATTAATGCAGGAACTACTTTGGAAACAAAGCGTGAATAAAGCTAGCACTGTCTCCTATTGTTATAAAAGGAAGAAACTCCACAGAGTCTCTCTTAGGGCTTATGCTACATTTAATTTGCTGCTGTGGTACAGTGGAGAGGCGAGGTAGTGGGAAGAACACTAACTATGCTAAGTCCCTCCTGTCTTGCTCCTGTGATGTCCAACTGAGGGAGAGTATTAACTGTTAACTGTTTCCTCCTCCGGCTGCAAATCAAGGCAGTCAAGGGCATATTTTTAAGATCTGCCCCCGTTTACATTCTGTTATTATGCAGCCCCAGTGAGAACTTAGCTCATGACTTTTAATGGGCTTTGCTCATTGCTCCAAGTGGTAGTTTACATGAAATTGTGATCTCAGTGAGTGCAAAATGAGTTTAGTCTCAGTTAGCCCAGCTTTTCATCAGCAGAGCATTGGCCTTGGACTCTGTAGGGCCAGGGTTTAGCTGTGTCTGTTCATATAACTGCAGTATGAAAATGCAGAGTTCTTACATATTTGGACGATTTTAAACAGCCTAGGTAAGAGGAGGCAATGGCTCTGTGTGTCAGGATATTTATCTTCTGGACCACTGGGTTGTGATGCATGTGTTCCCCAGCTCAGTCCGTTAATAAAAAGAACAAGAATACAGTCTATAGAGACTACATTCTTGCAACTAAAATTTTGATAAATTCAAAGAAACATCCTTCTAGCATACAAACTCTCTCAGAAACTCTTGTGCTCTCAAGTAACTGTTAGATTTAGGTTTGCACTCAGAATTTGAAAGCCATGTAGTAGTATGTATGATATTAAGTACTTAAACAGATATGATTTCTATTTCACTTTATACTAGAAATTAATTTGGGCTTTATACCCCACCCATTCTAAGAGAAGCAGATCTTTGAATCAGTTGTGACTAAACACAAGGAAACTTAAAGAATATTCAAAAATATCACCTGTCAGGTAATAAATTAAGCATTCTTATTATTCCTATGTATAGAAGTGACTAGAGATGGGTCTTCTTTTAAAACTGGAAAGTGTTATTCCTCGATGAAAAACTCCATCAAATATAAGTTCTTGTGGAGCTACCTGAAGGAATATCTCTCTGCAGACTAGGAAAGTAACTTTCCTAGTATTCAATGGGCATCAAACTTGCATAATTATACAGTTCTAGATTGATCTCGGTTTCGTCATGTTATTAGTAACCTTAGTAGAACTCAATTATGGAAACATTCCATAATTTCCAAAAGGCATTGAACAAAAAAGCTGATTGATTGTTAATTTCTTTCGGCAGTAAGATTTCAGAATATATATTGAAACAGATTCAGTGCTCTTATGGTAGCTGTCCCTTTTTCTTGCAATGGGAAAGTATGGGTATATTCTTATAATGCCTTATTTTCTAAAATTTGAAGTTCTATGTCTAACAATATGCTCCACTTTTCATGAGACCTCTACTTTTAAAAGCACTCATCTTTTTCCTCTTTAATAATTCATGTTTACAATTGATTTATAGAGTGATGGCCTGCTGAATTTCTTTTCTATTGCTAGCAGAAGGAGTGTGTTTCTGCTTCATGACTCAGACATGATAAAAAAAATTATATGAGAAGCTATTAACTGTCCACTGTATCTGAAATTCAACCTCATTCAACCTAAAAAAACTTACTATTTTACACATAAACATAAAGTTTCAGTACAGTTTCTTAAGTGCAATTGTGCTGAATTATAACAGGATTACTATTAGTGCTGTAATCAGTGGGGAATGCTACCCAAAATTTATCATAATGTAATATGCATGTGTTCCTTTCTTATACAGATGGTACAAACAGTTTTCTCTCACTTTAACACTGTTTACAGGATGTATAAACTACAGTAATATGGTCTCTGACATGAAATGGATGGACATTATTAGTTTTATAATTATATTGTGGTACATTTTCTTTTCTGATCCAGTTAGACTTGTTACCTCCTTAATATATTCACCTTTAATATTATGGGTTTATCTCAATTTTGTATGGTTTCTGTTGCACTTAGACAAACTAAATCAGGCCAAAAATTAAATACAGTGGTTTGTATAGACTGTATGTCACTGTTAGTCTAGGAAATGAAGGAACAAAATAGGAAGCTCCCAATTATTTTCTTTATGTCAGAATTACTTATATTCACAGCAGTATCATCATAGATATGCAGTTAAGAACTGCAGTGCTACTCTGGAGGAATAATAGATAAAACAGTTTATCAAGCACATTTTTAATGCTACTGTCAGCTGTCAAGGTTTACCACTGTCCTAGTGCTCAGACTAGGCCATAGAGCCTTCAAAATATTGTCAAAAACTTTGTAAAGAACAATAGAAATGCAAGCAAAATTGTTGTGAACATCTTCCAACATTAATCTTTAGAAAGAGATGTGAAAGGTTAAGAATGTTAGATAACCTAAAATTGTCATTTTCTTATGTTAGATTTACTTCTGGGGTTTCTGTGGTGAAATAAGCTGGGCAAGTAAGAAAAAACGTTGCCTTGAATTCTTATGTCACTTTTTTTTTTTTTTAAGATGAAGTTGCTAGGTCCCATTTATAATATATTTTGTAAAGAACTGTAAATATTCTGTGCCTTAGGAACAAAATGTTCTGGCAGTGTCTTAGCACTCTATAATAAGCAACAGGGTCATCCTGTTACGCTGTTGCAGACAAGAGTGCAAGGTCTTAAGGTAGCTTAAAGAATCACTGACAAAGATATCAGGAAAATATGATTTTAATATATAAATAGATTTATAAAAGAGCAACTTAACAAATTTGATGGCAAGGTTCACTCTATTATTTGCCATGTGGAAGGGACATGTAGGGGTTGATTTATGTGGGGATCAAGGGAAATGGATAATACTGGGGTAGGGAAGACTGAGTCAAGGATGGGCTGCAATCATTGAGACAGGAATTAGGAAAAAAAATGAGGAAGGCCCTCCCATTGAGCCATGAGGTTCAGAGCGGATCCCCTTGCTTTCCAAATTGCTTCTCAGAGAGGATGTTGGGTGTGGCTGAACACATTCCAAGTCCCAGACTTTGTTAACAGTTCACAGCTAAGGAGCTGAAGTGTAGTAATTTCATTGTAGTGGGTCTGGTGTGATTTAGAATAGCAGTAAATTAAGATTGCTTACCCCTATTCTATAATTAACTAATAGAATTAATTATTAACTCACTATTAACACTAAAAATCACAAAAATAGATTGTACAATTTTCCAGTAGCTTAACAAATAATCAGGAACCAATTAAAATAATTTCAGAGGTTAAGGTAAAAATCTATCAAAGATTACATTGTGCACAAACTCACACACAGAGATCTAGAAGTTAAGCTGTTGTTAAATTTTGGTACCTAATTATCATGAAATAATATCATGAAAGAATCAAGGCATTCTTCACCTGCCAGTCTACCAACAGAGTAAAATTGTACTTACTCAATAAATACAATTTGATTTTTCCCCTGTATTTAAGAGAAGTAGCTAGCAACTTACTCTTCCAATCGGATGAACCAACTTCCTTCATGAAATGTGTGATGTGGACTGCAGCCCAGTGTGATCCCAGAGAGCTCTGAAGAGCCTCCCTCTCGAGACCAATATTTATAGGGTCCAAGATGTTTGACTTTTCTCAGTATTTTTTCTAGTTAGGCATAACTCAGGTTAAGCAATTCCTTGGCAACTTTCAGAGTGGGTCTGTGTTCTGTGTTCTGAGCACAAAAGGGGTCTTGGAACATTCTGCAAATGGAGTTTCAGGTATGGTTAGCAAGTGCCTAATTGCCCCAAATCACTGTGTTTGCATTAGAATGAGAAAGTACCCAGTTATCCATGGTCACTGCTCCAGTAGACAAGATCAGAAAGTGCTGGATGGAATGAGCCTTCTGCACTTGCTATTGAAATAAGAACAGTGTTGGTTAATGTTGATGTTGCAATGTGACTCAGTGAATGGGGGCTGGGGTAAAGGGGCTGAAGGGCTGGTCTGCACCAGTACACATACACATGTTGTTTTTAAAAATTTAAATACAAAGATTAGTAGGTGACTAGAATGAAAGTCAGATATTTAACTGTAATTGAGTATCTGCATAATGCTGTGCCATATCTTCTTCCCTATTGGTCTAGTTTTGTGTTTTATAAAATACAGGTAGAGACATCCTGTTTGTGTTTTTGAATTAAGGAATGAAAAACATCCATGTAAATGCAAACCCCTGTTTTCTTAATAACATAATACTGTTACCTAATTATAAAACAGGCATACAAATGGAATACACCAATGCTATAATTAACACCATCATGCCATGCAGCCTTCTAAATCAGATTGCTAACTTGGGCTAGATGAGTTCGGCAACCTGTCAAACAACTCGGGCAGCAATCTCATCTATCACAAGCTTCTGCATGCTGATTTGTTACACCTGAGAAGCTAAGAAAGTCCTGTGTGGTAAGAATTACAGGTGTCAGAGGAAGAATTTCTGACTGTCTTGGCCACTGATGCCAAGCAACCAGAGACAGGATGAGAGGAAATGGACTCAATTTGAGCCTGGGGAGGATCAGATTAAATATTAGGAAAAACTTATTTACTGAAAGCAGTCAGGCACTGGAACAAGCTGTCCAGAGAAGTGATGGAGAAACCATACCTAGAGGTGTTAGAAAAAGCATGTGGATGTGGCACTTCAGAACATGGTTTAGTTGGCATGGTGGTGCTGGGTTGACAGTTGGACTTGATGTTCTTAGAGGTCTTTTCCAACCTTAATGGTTGTATGGTTCTCTGATCTCCCTCCAACAGCCTTGTCTTTCTGTCTCATCATTTTTTCAAGTATGTGACAACTCTAAGTCACTCACACAGATGTCTTTCTGTAGCATTAGTACAAAAAAAAAAACATAAAATGTGTTTCAAAGTACACAAAAAACTTACTAATTCTTTAAACTGTTCACTAAATTAGTCATTGTCATCATAAGATTCATCCAATTAAAGGTAGACTTTCTAATACTATGCTCATTTTAAATTGCTGGTGTATTAAGCCTAGTTATAATTACAGTTTAAATTACATTTTAAAAACAGTATTTGTGGTTATGGATTAAGATCACACTTTGAAACAGTGATAGTTATGACACTGAGTGACAACATACGTGTTTGTTACATTGAGGTCAGGGGAAAAGAGGTAGATTGAAATTAAATAGTCAGGAAAATGTTTATGGACTAGACAGTTACTAGCATAACTGTATTCAGTCAGTCTTTGTTCATAACAACTGAAAGTTGTTGCATGAAGCCTGTGTGGAAGACTGGAAAATAATATTTAGTTGACCTGAAATGACTTGTTTTTTTAATAGATTCTGTGGAAGAGAGAACAGTGGGTGTAACATACTTTCAATTTAGTAAGGCTTTTGAAAACAGTTCCCCAAAACATTTTTGGAAACAGAAGTCTGAGTTGGATGAATAGACTATTAGGTGGTATCCAAGTGTATAGAATGTTGTGCTGGTATTTGGCTGGCAGTTGGTAATGAGCACATCACCATGAGTTGATTCTAGAGCCCATATTGAAGTGAAGAGTTGGATACCCAGACAGGACAATCTGGGGCACAGGCACTGGCCAACAGAGTGGCTGAGTGGGTCATAAACCTTTTGGAAAGGAACTGGGGGCTCAATGGACTGTAGGGTTGATAGCAGCCCAATGGTGCACTCTCCCATCTCAACTGAACAAAGTACATACCAGAGTGACTCTAGCTAGTGAGTGGATCAAGGGGAAGGCTGGGAGCCAAGGAGAGGGCTAGCAGGATGGCCAGGGCTTAAACTCAGACATCTGGACAAAGAGTCATAAGCAGTGGAGGGGACCAATCTCACTTGGTCTGCTGTGGAGGAGATGAAATGTGATAAAGTGGCAGCCTGCAGCTACTGGAGGGGTAGTTGTGAAAGAGAACAAATGAAAACTTTTGTCAGCAGTGATAAGCTGTTAAAGGAGGGGTGAGGGCCCCTGATGAAGAGTTTCAGATTTAACATCAGGAAAATCTTCTTCATTAGTAATGTGGTGCGGGTTATCCATGGAAGCTGTGGAATTTCTGTTGTTGCCAGGTTTAGAAGTTGAGACAAAGCCATGGCTGATGTGTTGTTGTGTTGTGAGCCATTCTGTGCTCCCATTTTGAGCATTAAGTTGGACTGGACAAGCCCATAAAGGTCCTTCCAAAAGAAGCCCTATCATTCTGTGAAATTATAGTGGTATTGGTCTAATTTTAAGAGTAAAGGGAAGCAGCACCTGTGAGATACAATCCCATTGCAATATGGAAATAAAGAGAAGGGTAAAAGTTGTTTTTCTTCTCTGAGTTTTTATAAATTTGCATCCTATATGCCTGTATCACATATTGCAATAATCCCCACTGTTCATTTCATTTTGGATATCATCCACTCCTCTTGTTTCACTACAGTCTTTCTCCTTCCATCTTCTTTTCATGTCCTTCCTATATGTGCTGTCAAAACTGTCGCAACCTGCTACAGCTGGGCAAGTGGCAGCAGCTAGGATGCCTGGTTTGCAAGAGTGGGATAATCAGAACTTGATGAATGTACAAGATCAAACTCAAGACTCCTTCAATTGAAGGAAGTCTTTCCCACTATGTACAATATTTATCACAAATGAATTTTGTCTTGTTTTAATTCAATCTTGTCTGAAATTGGCGGTGAAACAAAAAGTTATTAAGGCATGAAAGAAGAAAAGGAGGGCTGATATGTGGTTGGGTTTTTTTTTTCTAGGAAAGTACTATTTGCTTGGAAAAACAAGGATTGGGATTTTTTGCCCAACAGAAGCTTGAATGTACATGTTTAGAGGATGAATCTTGAGTTTAGGAGCACTGTGTCTGGGAACAGAGTCTGACATTTGAGAGTGGGAAAAAAGTGCATCAACACCTTTATCAGTTAACAGAGGTGTACATTTCCATTACTAAGAAATTAAGAAGTTTAGAGAGAAATTTATGAGGTTTAAAATTATAACAGATCTTTGGTGGAAAGAGAAAAGCAATTTTGTGGTTGTGGAAGTAAAAGTTGGGGATGAAGCTAATCAGAACAGTCTAATGATTAAATGAAAAGTAATTGAAATATATATATATACATTCTTGCTTAAAACTGCTATTCTGGTAAACAAAACAGAAGGCCTAGACAAATGCGTATTAACAGCTTTCAAATGAAAACTTGTGTGTGTCTTTTTCAAATTTTGTTAGAAGTTTAGTGATTATAATTTTGCCATGAAGAAGAAGCATTAGATTTTTGAGTATTACCACACAGGCCAAATACATATTCTACTTAAAAAAAAACCAACCAACCAACCAAACAAAAAACCCAAAAAAAACCTTTTTAGGATGAAGTTCCTGTTCTGTAAATTTTAAGCGATTTTTTTCTGAGGCAGTTAAAATCTGTTGAAACTAGTGGTTTGTGATACTAAAGCTTCTTTGCAGCAGTAGGGTCAACATCTCTATAATCAAACCTTCCTCTCACAGATTTACAGCCAGCCTTACTCACAGAGGCAAGAGAGCTTACTCATCAGTGAAGATGGGAGGGCAGGGGAAGGTTTCAAGTTGGGAAATAGGCCATTTCTGAACCTGACGTGGCAAAGATTGGACATGTGATTTAGGAAATAACAGGTGGTAGGAGAAGGAGTTTAGGGAGTAAGAACCCATTTTTTACCCACTTAAAAGTTCTCAGTGAACTGGGGCATGAGCAACTTTGCCACTTGTTGCTGTGCAGTGGGAAATCCCCCTGTCCTCCGCGAGGGGAGAGGAGAGGGAAGAGGGCGAGGGCGAGGAGACCCCGGGGCGGAGGCGGGCTGGAACAGGGAAAGGCCCTCGGTGCGCTCTCCTAGTCCCAGTGCCTCCTCGGGCCGGGCTTCCTGCTGTATCCTCCACCTGCAGATCCCAGCTCGCTCCTCTCACTGCTTTAACTCTGCTGTCCCCAGCGCTGCCTTCAGCCCGGCTTTAAAGATTTTCAAGAGAGAAGCCAGCCCCTCTCCTCCTCCCCGTCTCCCCGCCTCCGCTCAGGAGTGGCCGAGAGGACGCGGCGGCCGCGGCCGCCCCCACACCGGCGCGGGGGCGGTGCGGCGCGGCAGGAGCTGTCCAACTTTTCAGCACAGTTTCGCTGCCTCTGCCCGGAGGAAGGCGTCCGCCGCCGTCCCGGCCCGCCGGCAGCATGGAGGCAGAGCACAGTGGTGGCAGCAGCGGCTTGTCCGGCCTGCCCGGCAGCAGCGACCGCGACGGCGCCGAGGGCGGCGGGACTCTCAAAGCCCCCAAGCATCTGTGGCGGCACGAGCAGCACTACCCGCCGCAGCTGCGGCAGCACCAGTTCCTCCAGCACCAGCAATCCCCCGGCCCGCCGGCACCCGCCTCGCGGGGCCGCTGCCTAGCAGGGGCTCGCGTCAGGCACCGCGGCTACTCCGACACGGAGAGATACCTCTACTGCCGAGCCATGGACCGCGCCTCCTACGCCATGGAGACCGGCCACCGGCCAGGTTTGAAGAAATCTCGGATGTCCTGGCCCTCCTCTTTCCAGGGACTCAGACGGTAGGAGAGGGTTTGACCCGCCGCTTTGGCGGTGTGTGTGTTGGGGGACGGGGGCTGGGTGCGGATCCAGGGTGAAGCTCTCCCGCCCGCCATGGCTGCTCCCGGCGGCGAAGTGGTGAGCCGGCGGGGGCCGCTGAAGCGGCCACAGCGGGACCCTCTGTCAGACCGACCCCGTTCCGCGCGGCGGGAGGGAGAAGAAAGGGGTGCCGTGCTGCTGCGGAGTCTCTGAAAGGGAGGAGGGGCTGTCGCCCGGGGGACCGCGCGGCAGATGGCTGCGGGTAGCTGGGCAGCTCGCCTCCTGGAGGACCCCGGGCAGGTCTTGCCGACAGCTGGCGTGCCCGAGGCACTGGCGACGGAGGCACACACGCTGGTCAGTGGATAAAAAAGCAATCGCTAAACACGTGGGTGGGAGCGGGACAGCTTCTGTGCCAGCACAACCTCCGATGAGCGGGACCCCCGGCTGGTGCGGGGCGGCCAAGAGCACCGGGCCCTGCGCTCCGCCCCGGCCCCGCTCCCCGCCGCCATCCCTCTCCGATCCGCCGCTTCCCCGGCTGCCCCTGGCGGCCCGAGCTCCCCGGGTGCCTACAGCGGCGGTGCCCAGTGGGAAGGACGAAATTCGTGTGCTTTTCGCACGAAGTTAAAATAATGGGAGCTCTTGGGAGGTAGAAGACAGTCTGGAAAACCGAGGGTTAAAGTCCTGCTAGTTTGAATGGGCTTAGATGAGAAAATGGGCTAATGGTTTCTTAGCTAGAGGGAGGAGTCCGTCATCTACTATTCTATTGTTCCCTGTTAAATGAGCTGTAGATTTATTTTGCAGTGTGTGTAGCTAACCAATGCCTATTTTGCCCTGGATGGCTGTCACAGGCATCTGGTTTAGAATCAATTTCTCTGTCAAAATAATAAGGATATTGTATTTGACTGATTTATTATTCAATCTTCATTTTTAGTTGCTGGGATGACTTCCTTTTAGTGGAAAGCCACAAACCTGTATTTTAATATTAAGCAGACAATGTGAATAAAGGATTTATAGAGATAGCGGTGGTCAGAAGGACAATATTTAATACTCAATTATTCTGTAGATTTTTTCATTTTCTAGATAATCAGATTTTTTTAGCATGATACACTCGATGACTAAATAATAGAATCCTTTCTGAACAGAGATGGCTTTCTGTGCTTCTGTGGTACACACCATATTCATTATTATGAAGTGTTGGCCATAGATCTGAAAAAGACATACTTGAGTATTCTCTGGCAGTGTTAGCTCTATTTCTACCTTATGTTGGCTTCATTTCCATTTCATATAAAATTGTGAAATAAAAGGAGATTCATGAATCCTAAATTATAACTACACTTTCACTTCAGTAAATTTTAAAATCCATCCTTTAATATCTTTGGTTTTTACACAAACATTCTGTTGTTATACCTTTGTATCACTTGTGTGAACTTATGCTTGTCTGAAGTTAATGATAAGTTTTTCATTATTTTAGATTTGAAAGAAAAAAATCACATACTTAAAAAATGAACAAGTGTTCTATTTAATGCTCTTTTCAATACATTCCTGTGTCTTTTATAGGGCAGCACTAGGCATCTAGGTTTTTCAGTTTTTAAGCTTGAATGCCTTTCTGTTTTGTGAATGCAAAGAAGTTTATTTTTTTTAATTTTAATGGTTGGTTTGACCATACTCAGCATTATTCCATATGTGATTAAGTATTGTGGAGATGGTCAGTAAAGGTGAGAAGGGAAAGTAGATTTCTGCTGCCATTTTAAAAATTTTAAATCACAATTCTTATCATACCTATTTAAATATTAATTTTAAATTCTCTATGATATTTTAACTTTCACCTGTGTTATTTTGACAAGACATGCAACTACAAAATTAAGAGGTCAGTGGATTTTATTTTCATCTTATGGAACTGGTAAATATGCATCAATATGCCTCTTCTCCAGAAGCCAATATGCCTCCTCTCCATTCTCTGGCTTTCCTAGCAAAAATAAATTCTCACTGTTAAACATTTTGAATGAAACACTTATAATATGGGAACACAAAGTGAATTGGAAAAAAAAAGCTATACAGATTTGTTCAAGAAATATTAGTAAAGGCTGCTCTTTCTGGGAGTCTTATTTCAAGTTTTGGGTCAACAGCATTTTTTCATGGAAAGCAAAGCAAAATATCTTTTTAGTATTCTTGTAAAGCAAATAACTCTAAAATAAAAAATAAAACCAAACCAAAACACATGCACAAAAAACTGACTAAAAACCAGCCAACCAATCAACCAATCCCACCCAAAACAAACAAAAAAAAAACCCCAAAGCCAATATTTTTGAAAAAGACACCAATCCTTTTAAATATTTAAATTCCCCTTTTGCTTTAAGGCTTTTAATTTTTTTTCCCTGTATTTCACCTGTTTGTCAGAAGAACATGTCTTAATGGATTCCCATGGATTTATTATATGGTACAGGGTGATAAAACTGTCTGTCAGAAAACCCCAAATTACTCTGAGTATGAGAGGGGGAAAAAAAATATATATATATATGTATATATATACAGAAAACACATAATGTACTAGGGATAGTATTAAACATTAATAGTTCAAATGTGCCAAAAAGTGTATCTCTAGAATTGTCTTCCCAGATTTTGTTTTGTTTTACTCTGAAGGTATCCCAGTTCTTAAAGTCTCAATGAAAACTGCTAAGAAGCCAAATATACATCTATGAATTTTCTTCTAAGTTTTATTAAAAATGTGTAACAGTTACATTTTTCAAAAGAAATGGGAAGGAATTACACATGTTAAAACCAGAAGTAAAGCAGACTTTTTATATCCTAGTATATCCATACTGAAGAGAGTTAATGTTTAAAAGGCAACATCAATCAGCAAAAATTCTAAAATTAAGTAGTTGAAAAACACAACGTGCTTGTAGTTCAGAAAATTAAATACTGCTTCTACCTGTTTTCATGCTTACTCTGGCTCCATATAATCCTTAGTATCTTTGTATAGAATGTATTTAGTACACTGCTATATTTCTTTCAAGGAATACAGTAGCATTTCATTACACAGAATATTCTGTCAGAATCACTGACTAGTCAGAATCACTGCCTTACTTAAAAGGCAAGATTATTCCTGTGTTTTCAAATGAGAAGGCAAGTGCTTTGAATTCATACACACAAGAGCTGTACATAAGCCAGAGGAGTCAAGAAAATAGCTGGGACTGCTTGTGATCTTTTTTCTCTCGTTTTTCCATTTGTGTTTAGTCTGGGGTCTTTGGAAAGTCAGTTATTCTATATCTAATAATAAATAGCACTGATTGAACTGGGAAATAAATACTTCAGCTCCAATAATTTTCCAGTCAATAGGATACAAAAAACAAAAACAAAAACAAAAAACCCAACCAACCAAACAAATGAAAGAACAAAACGAAAAACCAGAACAGTGCAATAAATGGAACAGATGTTCTGGTTATCTTCAAAAAATTTAGGGTTCTCTGCTTCTCACATAATCATCATGGTCTGTATTCAGAGTTTAGTTGTTTTAAAAAAAAACCTCAGTGTTTTTAAAGGCCATTAGTCATATGCCAATTAAGTCATCTTGCCATATCATCTTTCTGTGTTGTATTTTCATTACTAAAATTTCAGATTGGAAGAAATAGAGAAGAAAAACCATCAGTCCTAATTCCACTAGTCGTGGAGTTTCCTAGGATGTTGTATCCTTAAGATACATGTCTTAGATCTTAGACATCTTTTTTATCATGTTTTTCAGGCCATCATTTTTTTTTTCAGCAGGTCTCCTGTAAATTTTATCTCCAGTGATTTACAGGTCTAGGCTTCTTCATGAAACCATATTTTCATCTGTATTTGTAAATAAGTGACTGCCCAAAGATAAGGCAACATTAGCCTTCTGCAATCCAGTAATCCTGGTGCTTGTTTCCTAATGCAATCTGTTTTAAAACTGTACTTGTAGATGGCCATTAAAATGTGTTGCTTTCAAAAAAAGCTGCTTCTTCTCTCTTACCATTCCTTGCAGACTGTATATAACCAGGTAGCATCCACCACTGCATTGCTTACCTGTGGAGATTGCTACAAAATATAATTTTTTTCTTGAAGTGTCAGTCTCATTCTTACACCACTCAATAAAGGGCTAAGAAGCTAAAATAACATCCGAGAGTGAATGCACAGAGGTTTTATTCTCTTAGAAGAAGAAAGGCATTTTATGTGTTATTTTCTCAACTTTCTGAAGTCTGGCATAGTGTATGACGCTGTAACCATTTAGCTAAACAAGCCTTTAGTTTATGTTGCTACAAATAGAGCACCAAGAAAAATAATGGTACATATGAAAATCTTGGCAAAAGTGTTTTGTGTGCTCCAATAAAATGCACCCTCTTTCTATCCTAAAAGCCATTCTGTTCTGCTTTGTTTGAAAAGCTGCTGTTGATTTATAATGTACTAACTATTTCCAAACAACTTAAGGAAATGAAGATGAGTGTTTTCCAACAAGGCCAATAGAAAATGCCCTCAGAATTTATTACAGTCTCTAATTAAGAATTTTGTTGTTTACTTTTCTGGCAGTGTTGTATTGCTTTGTTTACTGCTAAGCAGTATTGCCACCCAGCATGTTACAATAATTGGCATATGCTATCCCTCCCTCAAAACCAGAAATGTTTTCTACAAGTAAGTAAACATTGTTGGATTAATGTTCTTCATGAACATTAAGATAAAGAATATTATAAAGAGAAATAAGAAACTCATATTGTCAAATGTGTTAAATAGGGGACTATAGGGATGTTATTTTCATGTTTGTTTAAAAAAGACATATATTGAGATTGTTAGAGTTGTGTGACCTGAACAAAACAATAGCATTAATTTCCATGCTGTAAGAATTTGTCAAAATACAAAATTTTAAAATTCACATATTAAGATATTTTTATTTTAATATGAATGTTGCTGCCAATGAGTGGTTCCAATTTCCCAATTTATTGCTATTTCCAATGAGCATAGAAGCCTGGTAATTTAGCAGGACTTAAACACTTTCAGTTAAAGACATAGCCTCATAAATTTCTACCTGAAAATTACTAAAATATTTCTTTAATTTATTACTCAATGGGAAATATGTAATTCAGTTTTTCTTTTAGTATTTTTAAAGTAAATATTAATTAAGTATTAAGTATTATTAATTAATTAATTAGTATTGATTAAGTATTAGTATACCAATATTAATCAAGTATTAGTGTCGAAGAAGTGTTTATGCAAAGGAATACACAGCCCTGGTGTAACCAGTGTGATACCCAGCCTTTCTAAATATTTCTCCCTGGGATGCCAGGTTCACTGCTGGGAGGTAGCTTGGATGGGAATTTTACATAAAACGCTGGAAAAACCTTAGTAAATTTCTTACAAAAGTTATCTTAAATGGAGTTGAATAATTTTAACTAAATAGTGCTCTGGTGTTAGACAAGACTTTGGAGTTTAGCAGATAACTGGAAAAAGTGTGAGATTGATTATGTTGCCATGTTAAAACTTCAGTTGTGAGAGGAAACTGGGATTATATAGATCCAAAAGCAGGACAAAGCCATTTGACTCTAAAGAGACTGTCTTCATGGACAAGTTCCAAGACTGAAATTTTGCTAGTGGAAGGCAACACTTTAATGAAGAAAGGGTGCTATACAAACCCCATGCGATGTCACATGATAGAATGGTTTGAAAAAAGTTGGTACATGCTGATATGACTGAGGCATGTCAACTTTCCTTTGCTGGTTTTATGAACATGCGGTAGAGAGCTGTTTTATGAACAGCTCTAGAGAAGAAGAGCATTGCTAGAAGAGTTTATTCTTGTAAACAAGAATGTAGCTTATTTCTGAGAACAAATGTTCCTTTTTGGAACCTTTTGTGGAATATCACCACAACATTTGAGTCGAATCCAAAGCTTCTCTGGTAATCAAGAGAAACTGCATTTAGTGATCGTTGTTTATACTGCATCTTTGCAAGTGGTAATAACATTTGTTAATAAGATGAAAATGTATAGGTAGGATATTAAATTCTCTTAATGTTTACTTCCATGAAATATTAAGACCTTAAGGTACATATAGCTGGAGGTCCGTGGGGGGGGGAGTAGTATCTGTCATTTATTAATACCTAGGAGATGTCCCACTGTTGTTCACTGCCCAAATTCTCTTCATAGGTGCCTGTCCCCTCACTTAGTGTGTTCTGCTGTGAAGATTTCAAACTAACCGTTTAGTTTAGTAAGGTGACTGCTGTTGCACTTAAGTGCCTGCCTAATTCCAGTTATTTTGAATAAGTCTATACACTGCAGTATTTGCACCATAGCTTGGGTAAATTCTACTATATTAAAGAAAAACAGCTACAGACATGAAAATAAAGCAAGTTTACAAGCTTAGCTAATTTAATATGTGCATATAATTGTGAAAGGACTAAAGAGACAATAAAGACATATAGCATTGTGGAATTGTGGAATCATGGAATGATTTATGTAGGAAGAGGCCTCTGGAGATCACCTGGTCCAACCACTACTCAAAGCAGGCCTTTTTTAGAACATATTATTCAGGGCTGTGTTCCTTTCAGTCTTGACCACTCCTGATGGAGGTTCCACAGCTTCTCTGTAAAAACTGTTCTAGTATTTGACCATTTGATGGTAAAACATTTTTCCAATATCTAATCAGAACTTCCAGTGTTCTGACTTGGGTCCTTTCATTCACATCATATCACTGTGCACCTCCAAGAGTTTGGTTCTTTCTTCTTTGTATCCTCCGCCTGCGCAGGGAGGCAGCATAGATCTAACCACAGTTACCCGCGTGCAGTCTCAAAAGCACTAAATAGCAATTCCACGCGTCTAGTGGAAGGTGTAGTGCTGGAAACATTGTTTTCTATGGCTCTAAATTAGGTATGCCATTCCAGGAATAGCTAGATGCTTAAGAAGGTTAGACTGCCTCTTTACTCTGTTTCTCTTTTTGAGGGACCGGTAGCCTTGGTTCACATTTCTGGGAGAGAGTTCAGTTTTAAGGACAGTCAAGGGGAAAAAGGAGAAAAAAGAATGGTGGCTTCCTATCAAGTAGCTTCTTGGGGAATTTAGTATCTCTCAGAGATTTTCTGAACATTCATACTCTTGCCCCTCTTACTTTGCACAGACTGATCTAAGGCCATCCAGTATGTGGTGAAGTTCACTTATATTCAGCAGCTGACATCACAAAAAGCGATGAGAGAGCAGCTGCTATCAAAAATACCTTTCAAGTTTTGGGCATATAATTTTTTTTCCAGTTATTACCTCAAAATTCATTATTTTATGTTAAACGCATCAAGGCCTTTTATTTGTTTATTTATTTTTCTATCTGCTTAGAAATGAAATAACATTTTGCAGATGGACTTGTGTATGCCGTCTTCCTCTCTCTGACACTTGAGATATCACTAAATAAACCAGAAGTCGTGTTCCATCTAGTGGACGGGTAATGATATATAGGACTGCTACATGCATTCATTTGCTTCAGGAGCCGATGTTCATTTCCCTCTGTCCATTTATAAACTAGATTATTAGCAACTCATATTTCTATATGGGTTGATGTTCTAGGAAATTTTAGGTACAATGTGTGCATGGCTGTGAGAATATTTTGCACTTAAGGTAAGCGGCTTTATATTTCTTACAGGCTTTCCCATACCTGAGGAGAACGGTATCTCCGTGGTATTTAACATTGCAGAAATTTCACTCAAAATCCATCTTATCTTCAGTAATTATCAGGGAGTAAATACTGAATACCATAAAAAAAATTGCTGTCGTGGTTGCCTGAATTTCTCATTTTCCATTACTGTGGCTTAAAAATATAAAAGAAACCAGTAATTTTAACAAATAATAGTACTCTGAGTACACTAAGAAATGCTCTGGATGAGAGAGAGAGAAATTGGTTTAACCAAAAAAGGTCACAGCTAAAATTGTCTGGCAAGTTTCACCATTTTTTTCACTTTTCTCACTAGCTTCTATCAATCTATCTCAACAGTGATTAATCAGCTTTCCATAGGAACTAAACAAAAATTTACACTCACACTTACTGACCACAAGCCAGTAACAAGATAGACAACAATCTGGGAAATGTATATTTTAATGGGGTTGCCAAGAGATTAGTTTAAATGTGTGACAGGAGCTTTTTTCTGAGAAAAATACTTTTCCTCCCACCTCATACAGCCAGAAACTCCGTGTATAGTTGTGAAAATACAAATAAGAAAGTTTCCTGTATTGATTTCTTTTGGGGAAAAAAAAAAAAAAAAAGACATTCAGAGTTCACTGGATTAGGGAGGATTGTCCAGAATGTACAGGTCCAGAATGTACTTTAAATCTTTTTGGACCTATTTAACTTCTAATGACTAAAAGTGTTCCTCAAATTAATCGAATCCAGGAAAAATAGAAGAAAATTGTCAGATCTGACAAATTTTTGTTATATTGTTTTAGAAAATGCTGATACTCAAAATATAGATTCCAATATTTCACTTTACCTCTGTTTAACAAACCCATTTTATCAACATGTGTCTGCACTTAGCAAGGGTAAGAAAATTAAAAGTGTAATTTGAAATGCAGGTCAGATAAAAAAAAAAACTGGTTTGAGTTGGTAGCAATAAAACTGAAATAACAAAAAAATTAAACCTGTATAGAAACCTAGAGAAGTGAGCAGGCTGAAACTCATATGTACATTCTCTGCCTTTCCAAATGTATGGTAGTTTTCACTAGTGAGTAAGTAGGAAACTTGCTGAGAAATTGCACACAAATAGATCTAAGTTAATTGCAATTCACAAAACTTTATCACTTTGATTCTTGGTTTAGATACATCACCTTTCAGATTACAGATTAGTGCCATGTTCCGCATAATGAAAGAAAATGCTTCTGCTTCCTCCTTTGCCTCGTTTTAAAGTGATGTGTAATATTATTGAAATCTGAATGTCACCGAACTTTCCCTTCTTTGACTTTGCAAAAGGTAGGTGATAAGACAAAGAGATCCCAGAGCATTACTGTCTTTACAAACTTATTTATTAGAATAAAAACTCTTCTGCTAGTACTAAAAAGTTCTTTGCCTTAATACAAGCTTTAATTTTGCTCTGATTCAGCTGTATGACTTGTTTGCTCCTCTCACCCAAAGAAAGAGAAACAGAAGAGAGGTACGTAATATACTATTCAAATGATGCTAGTATTTTGCAGCTGTGTATGTTTATTCAGATAACAGAATGCTTTTTCAAGCATTTTCAAGATACTGCTTTGTGACAGCAGTGATTACAGTCATTAGCAATGCAATGTGATGGACTGACAGGATATCAAATTCTAATAGCAATTTTCCCCATTCTTGCTATCTCTTAAGTGTACTTAATTCTGCATATTTAGCTTAGTCTTCCAGGTATTTGATGCTACACTTTACCCTAACATGCTGCTTTAAAAAAAGAGAGATTATTATTATTTTAGATGGAGAGAATATCCACAACTTCATTTAAGATCAGTAGTGGAAGTCACTGGTACATATCGCAGGACAAACTTCCTCATGTTCTCCAAAGCTGGAAGTATTCTGAACTTAGAAAGTGCTTATTTTAAAACTTTGGATAAATTCTGTCATTTGCCAAAGTAAGCTTGGAATGCACAATTAAATGTATTAAACATCTATCAGCTTCCAGTGTTCCAAGAAACTACTTTGTTCTGGCACAGTTTTTTAGTTTCTGACATGGATCATATGAACACAAAGCATGCTAGCAGAAAGAAAAGAATATGCTACCTTCACAATCCTTAATTTCCCAGCTGAAACTTTGAAGTTTCTCATCCTCAGCACATTTTTTTTTTTAGCGTTTCTTCTTGTCTTTCATATAATGTTATATTTGATTCTTCAACATAAAGGTTCCTATATTTTATTGTATGGTATTCATTATTTATTATAATATTGTTCCAAACTTTTTAAAAAAAGCAATTAAAATTCTCAGTGGGATATATCTGGTTATTCAAAGTGATACAAAGAAATTTTTTTGTTGAGGTACAATATTAAATTATAAAATCCAGAAAATATTTTTTATTTTCTTACTTTCAAACACAAAGTGCTTATTTGTATTAATTCTGCATATCTGTTACTGTTTTCATGTTCTCATTACCTTAGCTTTGGTAGTGTTGAGGCGTCAAAAAGAGTGGTGACTCAATCATAATATCAAACTATCTAGTAATAATCAAAATGATCCTAAAGTTTAGGTATATGATAGGTAATTGCAGAAATGTAAACAAAAAAAATGTAAAGAAAAGTGTAAGTACTTCCGGAACAGCTCAAGCTAGATCAGAATTCCAAGCTGTCAGAAAAAGATTCCTTCCATTCCTTCCTGCTTACTCTAAACTCTGGAGAAAAGCATCTCAACCTGACTCTCCTGGAACAGTGAATCAGCACAAAAATCTACTATTTTAGCATTCACATAAGTCAGCAAAGTTGTGAAATACCAACAGGTGTTGACAGAGAAAAAGCAACACCATCTTTTTCATATTAATTCGCAGACGAGAAGCATATTTCCAAGTCACCCCATATGCACTGTACCTGCATTGTGCAGCTTTTAAATTATATGAAGTTCCATTTCTGCTTCCACAAATTTTGTGAATGCTTCTGCATTTTATTTATTACTTTATGATCTGTCAGCACTTCTCTGTCTTGGGACAAGCAGTAGGGTATTTAAGTGGGAGGAAAGTGGGAGTCAGATAAAATGGCTTTTTTTCCCCATTACTTAGAAGGAACTTAATGGATCTTCAGGACAATATTAAAATTTAACACCAGTGAAATTCAGGTTTACCACAAGTGCTGCAGATGCTATTTAGAATGTTGTGAGGTTTTTTGTTTGTTTGTTTTAAAAGGCTAATTTTTTTACCGGGTTTTGTTTGTTTGTTTTGTTTTTTTAATCAGGAGATGCCAGTCCTTATTTTTGATATTGAAATATTATTGGATGTGAGATGCTAGTAACAAACATTGCCTGTCATCTGAATAGGTCTTGTGTATGTCAGGATGCATGGTTTGCAGCTAAATCTAGAATACTTATCAGATGCTGAACTGTTTGACTGGCGAGGCTTGATAACTTTAAGTTGTACAGAGTATTATCAGTAACTTTGAAAGTACCATGAGAAAGCAGCTGCTCCAGTGGAATTTATAAGAAAAACGGGTTTGGTTTGTGAATTACTTTCCAAGAGATTTATCTCTAGAAATAAGAAAAGAACATTTTCAGCTTGTTTGAAAATTTGACAAGTGTTAATTGAGGACTGGCAGTATGAACAGATTTGGACATGTGAGGAAGGTAGGAAAGTACATGTAAGTAAGGTACATGTAAGTAAGGTACATGTAAGTAAGGTAGGAAAACTATAGAGCAATCTCAGAGGTGAAAGAAGAAGATTGTGTTTGAGTCTATAGAAAGGGAAAAAAGACAGCCGGGGAATGCACTAGGGGAGACAGAAATGTTGAAGCAAAATATGTAATTTTCTTTGCAGCAGCTTTATAGGTTAATAAGGGACATACAAAATAATAAGACTGTGTATGTTAGTGCTATCTTTGCAGGTGGATTGTGAAAGTTGAGTCTAAAATCTGGAAAATGAGTTTTGGTTTTCAGTGTGCCCTTAATATCTTGGATAGAATACCCCTGAACAGGTATGAATTATAAAAGGAACTCATATTCTTAGGCAGCTGCATTCACTATTACGTAGGTCCTTGCATCATCTAACCTCAACATTTATAGAGGAGTTATGAATCATCTGTTTTTTTAGTGGGAATTCTGTGGGTATCGTATCATATATATATGTTACTCTAGAACTCTATGTCTTTAATTTTCTATATGGTTGTCTAATATTTGTATTTTCTAAGGTTTTTCACTAGTAATGTTATAACATGATTTTACATCAATATGAAATGGTAATTAACCTGTTGCCCTCTTTAAGTGAAATATAAAAAAAAGACGTGAGGGATGTCTCCCAGAATGTCTGGATTGTGCCTATTAGTAACAAGAAAAGGTATCTTGAGATTTTAATTTTTTTTTATAGCATGTGTGGTATTCCACTGAAACTCCATGTTCATTTTGCCAGAAAATTCTCTTCTTATATCAAAATGTGGGCGATTGTGCTCAGCTATTTCACAACTGTTTGAAAACGAGCTCCTACATAAATATATTTATTATTCTGTTATGGTAAATCCCAGTATTATTTCATTAAAACAATCTATTTTAGGCTGTGTGTCAGACTGCATCCTATCTGTCAAAGCAGGCATTTATGTCCCTGTTTGGAAAAAAGTTGTGGCTAGACAGAAACTGCGATAATCTAACAGCAAAACCAAAATAAGCTTTACATGTCAACTACCAGAAGAAGTGTTTTGTTTTGGTTTATTTTTAATCCTGCAGATGTGGACAAGGGAGGTTTTGCTGTAGCAGAAACAGAGATGTAAAAATAAGTTAAATATGTGTAGAAACTCACTCTGTGTTGATACTAAGACTCATTGCAGAGCTTTCATTGTCTGGATCTATATAAAGTAGGGATGTTCTACTGTCTCTATGTAAAGAATTGAATGAAAAAGTACAGCCTTAGTAATACTCAATCGATTAAATATGAAATATCTTGAGACTAATGTATAGTAATTATGACTGAGATACCTTGATTAAAATGGGCATTAAGTATGCACATGATAAAATATAGTAGTAAAATAAGAAAAAGTCAGTCGGTAGACTCTATTAAGTAGGAAGTTTAGAAGACATAAAAGTTCTACACTTTACACTAAATGGGAAGTCTAATGGAAACAAGTTTGGTTTTCTTCTGTAGGGATCAGTTTTAAAACCATATATATAGAGAGCTTATTCTTTACAGTTACCCTATAAATAACCAGTTTGATAAATAGAGTTGTAAAATAAATTTATTGTAAATTGGGGAAATGCTGGGATTTTCTCTATTCCCTGCTTTGATCAATTTGGCATTGAGTGATGAGCAAGAAAGAGGGAAGTTTTTTTAAACCTACAGCATAAATTCCCACAAGTAATGAGAAAACTGGAACATGAGTCAAGTCTGTGTTTTCTTCTTCTCCATAGGGAATATGAAAGAGATCTACTCAGAGAACAGGTATCAAACAGAGGTCCTGTTAGGCTAGCTTCTATTAAATTTATATATGGCTTTATGCAAGTATGAAAAGAAACTTTAGGTCCCAGTGTTATGTGAGTATGGTGTAAATAATTTATTCTTCAGTATTTTCCCACCATTGTCACTATAAACACAAAACTCCTTTAAAATGCAGGTGAATGGCCACTTTTGAGATCAATTAATATGCTTTTAATTTACACAATTTAATTTTCACAATTTAATATGTATTCATCAAAAAGTTACTTTGTCTGGAACATTGGTTAGAAAGACATTTGTAAAATTTAATATTAAATGTCTTTGAAAGAGTGATGATGCAACATATTTGTAATTACAGAAGTCTATGGAATATTGTATTCTAATAATCTTCTATTTTTTACTCAATGTTCATATGTAAAGTTATGTAGAAGGTGTCCTATTGTGTGATTCATACTTTCTTAGGCACTAAAGACCGCAAGTTTCCCTGGAGAATGAAGGGGTGTTCTAAATACAGAATTCTATCTGATGGAAATGAGATTTTTAATTTGAATATCAGGTTAATTTAAAATAATACTTTTTGTGTAGTAAAATTTAGAAACCTTAATATTTAGAGATTGAGATTGTTTTGAATGGATATCTAAAGTGATGTTACAATATAGAACTATATATTATTTCAGTTGCAGGTAATTATTTCTCTTCATTTAAAGATTTCTATCTTGCAAAATTTTGCCTAATTTTCCTTTCAGGAAATTCTCATATGAGTTAAATATTTCTTAATTTACTTCTGTGGGAAATTCATCATGTCTTGGTTGGTACTTGATGGTCAATGTTTCCATTTTTATTTTTAATTCTATATTTGTGTATTTAATATTATTTTTTAATTATACTACAAGTGGGGCTACTGAGGTGTCTTATTTTATTCTTTGAATTCCTTGATCTGTTTGATTTAGAACAGTGTGATTTTTGCTACATTTATGATGAAAATTTTGTAGTTCTGGGACAATACAATCGCCTTAGGAGAAGGTTGGAGTCATCATTACTTTTCTGTGTTGGATCAATTTCCCTGAAGTTTTGATTCTACCCCCTGGTGTTTGACCTGACATTTGTTTGTCAGGAATCTGAAAAAAAAAAAAAGATGTGATAATTTATCATTGTTTCACCTAAGTAGAATGTTATTATAATGATATTGCAACAGTACTGCATAAGCATTTTAGCAAGCACTCTGACACATTCCCCCAAACTGTGTTGGTTGTCATTTAAGACACTTTTATCTTACTAGATCATGTTCTGCACTGTAGCATTTCATTTTTCATTCACAGTAATTATTCCTACAGCTTACTTAAAAATGGGTTTGGAATATTCTGTGTGAAAATAGCTACTTGCAGATACTGCCAAATTTTAAATGCATTTTGTCATTGTTAAAAATTATATGACATTCATCTGCCTAGTTATGTCACAGAAAGAAGAATATTCTATTATTTTAATTTTGTTTACTACACTTTCTCTTTTTTATTGCCTTTATGACATTTTAGTGATCATTGTGCCACAGCAGTGGTTTACAGTCTGCCAATAGATTTATATATGGCAATGGAAATTCCTGCCCTCAGTAATAACATTTTAGTAGTTTAAAGATTTTTTCTGTGTATGTGTGTCTGTGTATGAAGAAAACATAAACATAGTATCCTGGAATAAAAAAAGTTCATACAAGTCATTAATGTAGACAGTCATGTTTTCTTTGGGTGACAAAATGCATGTAATTCAGAAAAAAAATCTGAAGGTAAAGACATCTAAGAGGGAAACTTGTGGCTGACTCAGTTACTGGAGCTATTATATATTATCACTGTGTCTGTTCCAAGAGAGAAACTGTGTCTAAGCATTTTAGATTGAATCAGGATTGTGCTGTAAAAGAACTTTTGATACACCCCTATTTTTTTTTATTTTTTTATTTTTTTTTTTATTTTTTTATTTTTTATTTACACTGGGTAGGTGTCTTGGAACACATTAGATTAAATACATTCATACTCTAAACCTAAACCACACATTAGAGCACTCTCTCTGGCACTCCAGCCACTGCAAGCATTTTGTCTATGAGATCAGAACAGTCAGACTGAACTAAAGCTCCTGGAACAAATAGCATGGATTCTGGATCTCCTGTACTAGTTCTCACCCTTCAGGTGTGCTCCTGTTTGGCCTCACTACTTGCTAATGCAGGCACAGCTGAAGATAATCTCCTTAATTTTTCTCTTTGTCATCAAACTTATGCATAAAGACTCTTTATTAGAACTATGGTTTTGGCATGAGATTTGTTGAAACAATCTGAATTTACTTATTTAATTTAAGAGATTTATCTGAAAAGATGAAATTTTCAGAAGTTTTTTGTATTTAGAGATTCTCTAAAAATATATAAATATTCTAAATCTAAAATATCCTAAAATCTAAAATATTATTTTTGCATTAATATATATACTTTTTTAAGTTGGACAGTAACAGCTGGTGAAAAATATGGACACATAGAGGCAAATGGCAGGTTTCTCAAGAAAAATCTTGATTGTTTTACACACCCATCTGAATTATCTCTTCACAACTATTCAGCGTTAAAAGATTTCTTCAAGAACAGCAGGAACAATTCTCATAGAATTATTTTGAATAGCCAGGCTCAGTACCTGGTATGCTCAATACCTACTATACTGAACATAGATCAGAAAATATTTTTTGCAGTTATTACTTGTTATAAAATGCCATACTTCTACAGTCTAATCATGTGTGTGAACACCATTTTCCTCAAGAAAACTATTTTTAATGCCATATAAAAACCCAAAGAAAATGAATGAAAGAATAACAGGAATGTTTAAAACTCTGGAGTTAAAAAAAATGCCATCAGTTACATTAGTTAAAAAGAAAGTGAAATATCCCTATTTCCTACCTAAAACTGGAGAAATACTGTGTAATGACACAAATATAGCATACAGTTGAATAAACAGAAGCAGGTTCAAACTCAGTATCACACTTTAGGAAATTGAGTGGCAGCATAGGATCTCTTTCTTCTACTACCCGTAAACTGTTTTTACTACATTCTGCCTTTAGTTTCTGTGTTTAAAGATGTTTCAAGTTCAAGGCACATGCAGTAGTTTTCTCATTCATACAGGCCACTCAAAGAAGGAATGTCAGCCTATGAAGTGTGTTGTATGATTCCTTTGAGGCCAGCAAAGGGCATTATGTTTAGCAATTCTCCTGAAAAACAACTTTAGAGAACAGAAAATACTATTAAATTATAGGAAGTATATATAAATTATAGGAAGTATAACAGCAATGACAGCAGAAGACTATTACTTTAGAAAGTAGATAATTGGCTCCCAATGCAACTCTTTAGAAGGGATATCTAACCAATAGACAATTGCAATGAATATAACTTCTGTTCCTCTCCTGAATTCACAACTAGAGAAAATACCCAGTAATGGCAAAAGAGAATGCAATCCATCACCTTCCTTGAATATTGGCAGAGTAAATAGTTTTATTTCTTTGTAAAGTTTTATTTCTTCACAAATTCTTCTTGTATTTCTTCACTAAGCGCCTAAGAGGTTAACATTTAGCTTCTTAATTAGTGTGCTATAATGGACCTGCTGTACTGTACAGTTTTTACACTGTGGGAATATTTCTGTTAGCATGAGTATCTCAGGTCAAGATAACCATTCCAACCAGTCTAAACCTGACTTTCAAAAATCAAATCTGTAATCCCACATACGATATTCAAAATTTACTACAGATATTCATGTTGGCCACAGCTTATGCAAATTTTGCAAGAAGAGTATCATTATTAAAAATTCAACTTCCTTGAAATACAGAAAACAAAAGAAATACAGATATTTGCTCATCTAATTTTAATATGGGCTAATTGTACAAGTAGAATACCTGTAGTCCTGACAGTGTATCTTAGCCTTGAAAAGTAAGTTTAGTGATCAGAATAGCCAAGAAAACCTCTTTGGCTACACAATTATGTCTTGTGTTTGGTTGATTTTGGGTGTCTGAAGCAGTAAATTACCAAAATGTATCTTTTAAATGAAGTTGGGATATTTTTAAATACTTTGTTCTGTGTATATTCTTTGGATGTAAACTTTACACTAAACCTCCTTAGTGGACCCAAACATCATTCTTCTGCCTTTTGTAGGTGTATTGAAGAACTTGTAATTAATAAAGTGCTGCTTTGACTTTCTTAATATTTACAGTTTCTTTTTTATTTTTTATACTGGTCAGTTTCTTCCAAAATTATTGTGAAAATAACGCAGGACTAAAAAAATCTTAGTTTTCTCAGGAAAATACAGACTCACCATTATCTACTTTATAGTAGAGTGATATTTAATCTTTTAACCTGAGACCTTATCTTCTTAGCCAAAGGTCTATTTGTGATAATGTTAATGGAAAAAATTTTCTTTAAAGGATTTGTTTAAACTTTAATAATTCTTCATCTTAACCTGCAAAGTTTAATTTATGGAACTTCAGGAAAAAAATCTAAAACCGCAACTTTTCATAATTCTCAAAAGTAGGTACAGAGCTATTTAAAAATACCTAAGTATGGAAGGTTTTTTTTTTTTTTAAGAAACTTATTCATGTTGAAACTTTTAAAATTTAAAATTAATTTTGCAGAAAGAGAACCTTATTTTAACTATATTCATAGGCCTCTTGAACACCTCTTGCTTCAGAGTAGCTTTAATAAGTCTGCCTTCCAGAAGCCTCCTTTACTCTAGATGATACTGAAAAAAGTAAATTATGTATTTAATGCAAATGCAAATGAAATGAGTTTATGTGGAGTATTTTTTGTTTTGTTTAATCTTTGTATGAAATACCATATAAGTTATAGGAGATCGCAGAACCATAGGAAATACCTGGCTTGAGGAATGATGACACCCAGTGTCCGACTATGATCAAGATAATCTGTAGCGGAGGAGGATTCGGAGCATCTGAGTTTGGTATAATTTTTCTGTTTACCAGTACTTCATTCTAGGGAAGCATTTTTTCTGGAGCTTACCAGAGAAGAATCCAGGTTCCTCCAATGTGGAGACTTAGAAATATTCTATTTCTGAGTATCTGTAACAGATAATATTCTGGTTAACTATGGACTTGTGTAGCTTATGAAAAAGATCAGTTCCCTGATTGCTGATTTTTTGTTTTGGTTTTTAATAGTCATTTTAATGCACTCATTCTGGCATTTGGCTGTTGAATATCCCTCCCTACTTCTATTTCAAACAAATCTGTTTCACGCTCCCAAAGCATTTGGATTGACTATGTTTTCAATTTTTCTTTCATTTCTGTAAGAAACTTTGCCACATTTTTTTGTAAGAAATGTTCAATAGATGCCCATTTAAAAAAATAGTTACTTTCATAAGCTCCAACTGTTGTTTCATATTCTGAGAGCCTGAAATGATGTGAACAAGTGTCTTTCAAGCCTCAAGTCCCTAGCCACAGACTCATATATGGAGACACAGATGTGCAGACATATCTATATTTACCTATGGAACTTTGTTTGTAAAATTAGTACTGTAGTTTGTGTAGTTTTAACTAAATGGATAACCAATTGATCTCTAATGATGTGCCTTATTCAAAAAGATCTGTGAACTTTCTTTGTTCTCTATTTTGAAAAATTACGTGGTGGGGCTGCTCCCTGAGGCTTGAAATTCAGCATTCTAATTGCTGGAGTGGGTGACACTGAATTCCAGTGTAAGGACTGAAGACAAAATTCTGTGTAAACTTCATAAATTGAACAGTTATAGCCTTGAGCCGTGTTGTTTATTATAAAATTTTAAAATTCCAGATATTAAAAAATATTTTTTTAAAATATTGTGAGGCAAAATAGTCTTTTATATACATAAAATATGTCTTATATTTTAATTGTGATCTTCCACAAGTGATAGTACTCATTATCTTGTTACCCCTATTACCGTGATTTCCTAAGATTAGAAGTTCCTTAGTATTATACTGAAGCCCTTTAGCCATTTTAAGTGTATTTTTAATATATCTCATCATTGTTGTAACTTGGTGTTGATGTTCCAATGGAGGTTTCAGGGCACTTTTCTGAAATAACTTGGAACATTATTAAATCTTCTTTATAGGAAATACTCACCCCACCTCCCAGGGGAAAAAAAAAAGCTACAAAGTTATTTCATTATTACAAAATGCATCATTGTAATCCTTTTAAAAATATTGATGACAAAGGAATTTACTAACTTAGCATAACCAGGCAAATGTTTCTAGGATGATTATGTGTCCCCCTTCTGCTGTTAAAAATAAGTATCAAAATATACACTGTTGGTTTGATTTGTTGATTTGATTTTTTGCTTGGTTGTTTGTAAATCTTAAATTCCAAAATGAGAAACTAATTTTTCCCCCATCTTAGTATCTAAATTGTACCTTATCCAATACATTTTTTAAAAATATGCAGTAGTCTGCTGGTTTACTTTTTTGTGTCTGTTTAGGATTAGCCTAAATATATGATGAATGAAACAGGTCGGCTAACAGAAAATTAAAAACTACATATTATGATAGAAAAATAAAAAGGCTGTTACTGCAGTATGTGTAACAAAACAAGAAATTAATTTTTTTTTTTTTTTTTGTGAAATGTTAAAAGCCTTTTCAGTGGGATGGACTGGGAAGAAAGATTACTGTGAATCCTGGGTGGGATTAATAGTCAGCTGATTTGATCATTATGGTGTCATTTAAAGAATCAGGTAGTAGTTTTATTTACTTTTAATGTTCATCAAGCAGCTGTCTAAGAGCATGACCCAAAGCTGAGCAAATGAATAAAAGACTGATTTTGCTCATTTTGGCTATGATTTGTAATACACTCCTAATAACTTCAAGGCATTATTTTATAACTTTTTAAATTGCAAATGATTTCTTCCTAAAGAATAAACGAATTATTGCTCTTATCTTCAGAGAAAATAGTGTTGAGAAAGAATTAGTCTATTGAAAAATACATTCCAAACTTTATATAAAGCTGCAGCTGGTGATGTGCCCTTTTGTTTTTTTTTAAGTGCTATTTCGAAAGTAGATATAGAAATCATACATCAGAAATTTTTAAAAAATATTTCTCACCATGCTCACATATTCCATTACCTTCTGGATCATACTCTTGTATGCTCTTTGTACTCTTTGTACTGTCATCCAATACAAAATATCTGTTCTGATGAAATTCTTTTGTCCTTAAAGCACAGGTTCATAGCTTTATTAGGCTGCACTGATCACTCTCATACAATTTCAATTTCTATGATTTTCACTGAGTAGGAAGCTCATCTCTTACCCTGAGAGGAACACATTTGCTATGGGCTGTATTGCTGTCTTTCTGCGCCTATTTATAAAATATAAACAATTTAGACAAAATTAGCATGTTTTTTCACATTAAATCCGACTCTAATTTTTCAGGTTACGACTTAAAATAAGTCTGTTTATTTTCAATGTACAGAAACTTTGTTGCATGATACACTTTAAATAGTTTATTTTTCTTTCTGATTAATCATCTTTCTGATATGAAAGACATTGCATTCAATTTAGTCAATGCATAAAACTGATATTTTTAAGGAAATGGTCCCCCTCTACTGTTAAAAACAAGTAATTGTTTCTTAGCTGTTTGGTTTGGGTTTTTGTTTGGTTTGGTTTGGTTTTTTTGTTTGGTTGGTTTGGTTTTTTTTTTTTTAGCTAGAGAAAACATCAAGAGGATGACATAGGAGTATTGAGGAATCAATAAGATCATGTGATCATCAAATTAATAAGGCTGGAAAAGGTATCTAAGGTCATCAATTCCAACCATCTGTCCAGCACCACCAGCTAGCTAAATCATGTCCTGAAATGCCACATACACACTTTTTAAAAACATCTCCATGGACAGTGATTCCATCACCTCCTTGGACAGCTTGCTCCAGTGCCTGATCACTCTTTCAATTTCCCCTCGGCCTCGTCTTCTCTAGACTAAGCAAACCCAGTTCCCTCAGCTGCTTCTTGTGACACTTGTGCTCCAGATGTTTCTCCTGCTTTGTTGCTCTTCTCTGGATACCTCAATGTCCTTCTTTCAGTGAGAGGCCTCATTCAAAAGTGAGATGTCATTCAAAATGCAGCCTCACCAATGCTCAGTATAGGGCCACAACCACCTCCCTAGTCTTTCTGACCATGCTATTTCTGATACAAGCCAGGATGCTGTTGGCTTTCTTGCCCCCTGGGCAACCTGCTGGCTCATGTTCAGTTGGTGGTCAGCCAGCACCCTCAAGTTCTCTGCTGCACAACTTTCCAGCCACTCTTCCCCAAGCCTGTAGTGTTTCATAGGGTTATTGAGACTAAAGTGCAGATCCAGTTGGCCTTTTTGGATCTCATATTGTTGACCTTGGCCCATTGATCCAGCCTGTCCAGGTCCCACTGTTGAACCTTCCTCCCCTCAGGCAGATCAGCGCTCTGTGCAGCTTACTATCATCTGCAAACTAGCTGAGGCTGCACTTGATTCACTCATGTAGATCATTGATGAAGATATGAATCAAGACTGGTGCCAAAAATGAGTCCTGAGGGACACCACTGGTGACTGGCCATCAACTGAATTTAACTCCATTCAGCACAACCCTCTGGACCTGCCCATCCATCCAGCTTTGACCTAAAGAAGAGTATACCTGTCTATGCCATGAGTTTCCAGCTTCTCTCAGACAATGCTGTGGGTCACCACTGTGGTGTCAAAGGCTTTACTGAAATCAAGGAAGACAACATCCAGTCTTTCCCTCATCCAATAGGTAGGTCACCTGGTCTTAGAAGGAGATCAAGTTGGTCTAGCAAGGCCTTCCATGAATCCTTGCTGGCTGACCTGATCCCGTGGCTGTACCACACCTGCTGGTTGGGCTCACTCAAGATGAACAGCAAGATAATGTTCCTTGGTACAGAGGTCAGACAGACAGGCCTGCAGCTCCTCAGATCATCATTCTGGCCTTCTTTGTAGATGGGTGTCACATGGGCAAGTCTGCAGTCATGTGGGACCTCCCTTTGTTAACCAAGACTGTTGATAAATGATGGAGAGAGGCTTGGCAAGCTCCTCCACTAGCTCCCTAAGTACCCTTGGGTGGAGTACTTCTCAGGATGAAAGTGCAGTAGCCAAGATCTCTGAATTTTTTCTTTCTTCATGAATAGAGCATGGGATTATATGTGAAGATGAGGCATTTTTAATTTATACATATGCTCACAGTCTGTAGTGTTCAGGAAAAATGAAAGAGAGCTTAGAGAACACAGTGACCTACTACAAAAATTGTTCTCAAATTTGTTTTCATGTTCAGCACTTCTTGTCTGTTTTATAACTTGCATGTTTTGGCTGGAGATCTTCAGATCACTCTTGTTTTTCATCTGTACTTCCACTTATGAGACATCGCTCAGGCTCCAGTATCACTGCGGAACTATGTATTTTACTAACATTATTTTTGCAACAAAAATTAATTAAAAAAAAATTCAGCTACAGCACAGAGTGTCAGAGAGTCATGTTTCTGAACGGGTGTCTGACAAAATAGAAGTTCTAATTTTATTTCTTGGTGTTGATAAAGGAAACAGGTTCATCAAGTACCGTTACTTATCTAATTCCTGATGGAAGGCTCTCAGAAATTACACTCTCAAAGGTACAGAGAGGGGCTTCTCTGGATCATTTACATAGCTTTTTGATTATAGCAATTTGCTGTTTTTAAAAAAAATTAATGAGGGCTTTAACTATTCTTTCATTGGTACTGAAAAAAAACCCCACGATTTCTTAAGACCTGTTCTAAGGCTATGAAGCCAAATCTCTGCACAGATTTTCAGATGCAGTAAAAAGAGCCTTGCCTGTTGTATTTAAAAGTTATTGAAATGATCCAGATTTTATTTAAAATTTAAAAATTTATTTACAGTGTGAAAACCTTGCAGCTTGTTGTAGGGTAGGAGAGAATATTTTACTGTATTATATGCCCCATTAATAGAAACAGGAAATGGGATTGTCTTCATTTTAGCCTAAGGCAAAACTAGCTGGACATCCTGGCCCTTTATGACAGGTTTGTATGTTTTGAGTTGCCATATACTTTGAAGAGAGGAAGTATATAGTAATCTGAGGCAGTGTTGTAGGAAGTGGCTTTTAAATTACACTTCTGTATTTTTAATGCAGCCCCTTATAAATGTTTTCAAAGGTCAGACTTCTGTTGTGCAGAGCTCTCTGGGATGGCAGTTCTGGGAGGGGAAAACTGATTCTGGAAAAGGTTTAGCTTCAAGTAGTATTTTGAAATAGCTTAATTTCACATGTATTCAGGTCCAGGTCCACTTTTATATCTACTGTTAGTCCATTCAGAATAGAAGATGACTTAAAACCAGCACCTTTGTAAGAAATGGGATTTGAAGTAACTGGTGTTTGAGGGTCATGACTGTAATTTTTCATAAATTTGTTACAGTTTTCCAAAAATCTGTATATACTTATCTTTCTTTTACTCTGTCTCCTAGTACTTCAGAGTATCTAGTCTTTTCATGTTCAATAATGTGGTCAAGTTTTTTGTCAAAACTGCACTTTTACAATTCTCTACATACATTAGCTTGTTTCTAAATTCCTCACTCTCGCTTTCTGATCCCACAAGAAAAACTTACTTATGCTTATTCTGATATCTGTTGTGAACTGTTTCTTTGTTGTTTTCTTTTTCAAGTATATACAGGGTTTCCATTTCAGAAAATATTTTCTCCTAGCTTTATCTTCTTCCAGCTATCATGTCTTTCAACTGTTAGTTTTTTAAACACTTTTTTCTCTCTCTTCCTTGCCTGGGGAGAAGCCAATGATTCTGCAAGCATAGTATTTTGTGCCTGACCTTGTTTTTCTCAATAAGCAAGTCTTTAAGAAAATTAAAAAACAAACAAAAAAACCCATAAGAACAGTACAAACAGCTACAATAAACTTAATTAAGGCTTTTTAAACTTCCAGCCATTTTTCAGCTGTGAGCCTTTCTGAGCAGGATGTGGGCTCTTCTGATTTAACATGTAGTGGCTTTCTCTTCCAGGAACTTGCCTTGTGTGCCCTTCAGGTCACAGAAACTTTTGTTATCTACAGCAGCTCCATGCAAGAAATTTTACAGTTAATTACACAAGGAACTCAGTTGTTTAGCTGTTAATTTTATCCCCTGTCAATTCATATTGTGTGCAGTTCTCCAGTCAGAAAACAGAGCAAAGTATACAGCCCGTTCTTTCCCCCTTGCCCTATTGTCCTTCCCTGTACATAATCTTGCAGATGATTTTGCCTGTCATGCATTTATTTGCTTACATCTTGTTTTCCTTAGAAATTTACAGTGTAGTATGGTGATCTACTTATGTAAATAATTATTTTTAAAAACCATTCCTTGTTCCATGGTGTTGATTGGTAAGACAGGATGCAGATTTGGTGAGTTGCATAGGTTGAGAGGGGACTTTCTGAGATCTAAAGCTCAGGGAATGTCTTGCTGGGTTTTTGAGTGTCTCCAAGACTGATTTTTTTCACAGCCTCCCTAGGCAACATGTTCCAGTGCTTGAACATCCTCATGGGAATTTTTTGTGTACATTTAATCATAATTCAACATGTTCTGATTTGTCTCCACTGATATCCCTGTGAAACTCTTGTTAAGGAGTATAATCACATCTTCTCCTTCTTAATTAGATATCTGCGATCATCCGTAAGATCTCTGGTTAGCATTCTCTTCTTAAGGATGAACAGACCCACTTTTCTTAGCATCATCTTTATGACCATTCTCTGGACCCACTTCAGCCTTTCCTGCACTGGGAAGCCCAAAACTGATTATGGTATTCTCTGTGTTTTAAGACACCTCCCTAAGTCTGCTGAGTACATTTTCCTTAACACAGGGCAGCATATGGTTGGCTTTCTTTTATACAAGGGCACACTGCTGAAACATGTTAGTTTGTTGTCTACCAGGAACCCATTAAACACTAATAAAGAGTGTTCAAACTGTATTTTTGTGGTGATACAAGCAAAAAAAAGTACAGGTCAGTGCAAAACAAGATGAAAAAAAGGCCAAAAAGATGTGGCTAGGGAGTGTTAAGGCATTTTCAGTATTTTTTCAGTATTTTTTCTCCACTTCCCACACATACCTGATTGGCTTGCTCTTTAAGCCAAACTTTTTAGTTTGCTATGAGGTGGACAGAGGAGCTCAGATAGAAGCACATTTCCTTGTTTCAGCCTAGTGCCTTCCACTTTATCTCTCTCATAGGTGATCTGTCTTACATACCATCCTGCAGTTACTGTCAAAAAAAAGAAGAAAGAAAAAAAAAAAAGTTCAGTCAACTGATCAGCCTCCTGTGAGGAAAAGAACTTTATGCTTCCCGTTATATTCAGTATAACATCTTTAACTCTGAAATGTACAGATTTTGTCACCTTAAATGGAAAGTACTGCCCAAATATTTTTTTACTGAATAGTCATTACAAGCAGGTGTGGTTCAACTGAGTGAATTATCACTGGTTGTCTTAGAGATGTACTTCAATTAATGACATTTGATTAAGGCTGCACTCTTTCCCTTGATTTGGGGTTGCCTTGAAACTCTGTGTCTAATTTTATTCCCTTCTAGAACTTCATTTTATTCACGAAACACTGAGTTTTCTTTCCTGAAACTCTTCTCTGAGATAGGAGCTAAACCTGCCAGTTAAATTTTCTGCTTTGCTTCCTCGACTCCAAACCCTGGATCACATTTTTAATCAAGTCTAGCCTCCTTGTACCAGGTTACAGGACTTGCAGCTGTGCCTCCATTCATCTGGACTGCAGGCTATAATTTCTAGCTATTCTCAGAAGGCAAAAATTAACAGGGGAAACAGCAGCTGCAGCATGGAGTAGGGAAAGGGCTGAAATTAACCTAAAATTATGAACAGAAAGTTGAAGAGAAAGAAAATGGGTTTTGTAATCACATGTGAGTGGACAAGGAAGGACAGAAAGTGACTGGGACTGACCAGAAAGTACAGCCATCTGGAGCTCTCTGTAACCAAAATCCAAACATTACTGTAAACTACTTGTTCCTCTATTTGCCTGTTTCTGTAACTCTGTACTTTCCCCTTGAGTCTGCTAGAGGGAGAATTTATACTGGTATTTCCACAGGTGCGTACAAGTTAGTGTTAACATTCAGTAAACTTAAGAGCATTTTCTTAACTGTAAACTAGCTAGTGTCAGCTTGACTTACAGCACATGGTAATTGAAATTTGTTTGTCTCTTTAGCACTTATAAATCACTGTCCATTGTTGGATATTAGGAGAACCATGGCCTTGGATTTTCAAGCAATTTGTTACTGTCCTTTTTTTTTGGTTTATTGTTTATGTACCTCAAGTTCTACGAAGTACATAATTACAAAACAGTGGGATATCACAAATCCTAAATTCCTTGCCAAATTCTACAGTTTAAAGCAACATACAGTAGATCAATACAGAGATTTAGATGTGAATGTGACACAGTGAGTATTGTTTTCAGTAGTCTACAGTGTCACTTTTTTTTTATCTCTGCAGCCTAACCCTAAGCCTAAATTCTAACCCTAAACCCTTAAATTCTTTAATTTAAAAGTAGATTATGAGTTAAATTTTCAGATGTCTACAGATAGCTTTTCCCAAGTGAAATAATACCCTGAAAAGAATTTGAAGGCATGTAGTAATGACAGAGGGTTAAGCAAAAGTTGGCATTTCAGCATGATGAGAGAAAAGACATAGGGTATAGTAGTCAGAGAATACTTCTACAAAGGGAGTCAGGCAGTGTATATCAGCAAAAAAGGAAGACAGAAAAAAATTTTGTAAACTGTAATACCAGAATGATTAGCTGAGAAAATTATTCTTGTTGGTAGTGTTCTGAATTGCTGACAGAATGGTATTTGTCAAGAAAGGACAGAAGATAATGATTCTGTAAGTGAGAGTTCTGGCTATGTGGATGGATGGGATGACCCTTTGAGTGTTTATCTGAAAGCCTGTTTACACTGTAGAGCATATTTATTGTGCAGTTAGATAATTTTTCATCAACATTTTTTTAGGTGTTCATCCTCCTTTAATAAGGGTTTATGAGGTAATGGAAAGATTACGGACAAATCAGCAGGACACAGAGGTGCTTTTCCTGTGTCTGCTCTTTCCATATAGGCTACAAGGCTTTCTGACCTTGATGTTGCCAGGACTGCTTGTTTTGACTATAATATATTTATACTTTCAGCTGAATAGGGATAAAACAAAACTAAATGCTTTAAACATTACACAGTAAGAAAGTACACATAGAGAGTACTTTCTGGTTCGTTTCTTGATTGCTTTCTCTTAAATGTGGTGCCACATGTCTTCTCAGAACACCACACACCACCTCCAGGTCCACTTCTATAGATCAGAGATTTATAGGTGTTTCTAGCCTATTTTTAATGGTCTCCTATAGTTTCTGCAAAGGAGGATTCATGAAGAACGTTGATAACTGACTTGGTTTAAGTTGCAGTATTAACCTGCAGGAAGTTTCCTGCCTCTTTCCTGGATAGAGACAGCACTTCAGCTTCTAGCTTTTCTTGGCTCATGCCTTTTATATGATCCCTTCTCATCTTTCTCTATACCAAGCAAGTTGTGATCAAAAGGGACCTCCCAAGAGAAAGCTCCTCTGGGAACCAGAAACAATTCTGCATAATATTACCTACTATAGTACATTTTCAGAGCTCTCTAAAAAGCAGGCCACTTTTGGGGTCTCTTAGTTGAATATTATTTTGCATTTGAATTGTGTCCTTTATCAACATCCCAGCACTTACATCTCAGCATCACTCTAAAACTGTGGGGTTGGAACAGAAGAAGCATTCCACTTTATCTTTCCTTCCAGCAAGAAATCTAGAATTGCCCTTTAAAAAAAAAAACTTCCACTGACGCCAAGAGATTCCACTGACTTGAATCCAATATGATTTTTGCATCCCTTCTCTTATTTATATCTCCCAGGTTCAAAGTGAAATGTGTTGCTTACTACAAAACTTTTAATCAGGTTGTGAACACATGTGTATCAGAAACTGTAGATGCTAAATGTACAGATGGTTCAAGAAACAACAACAATTTTTTATGTTAAGAACAACATACAGCTTGTGACGTCCCAAACACTGCAAATTATTGGACACTGGCTATTATGGAAAGTGTCATTGCATGCTCCTAGATTATTCTAGAAGTATATCAAAGTCTTCAAATGTAGCCCAACCTTCATAAAAATAAAATTAGTTGTCCTCAGGTACCTTTTTCTACTCTATAATATTCCACTGCTTTGATTCTATATTACAGCAGACAGCAAGGATCCTCACCTGCAGCTCACAGTGCTTGCACTGTCTGTAGGCACTAATCTAAATAACATTCTATGTTATTTATATATATATATAAGTTATATATATATATATATATGTTATTTTTATATATATAAATATATACCCTTATAATCTGAAAATGCCAAGTCTGGTGCCTTAAATGTCAAGAAAGAGTTTTTGGAAAGAGTTTTTGGGCCAGTCAAAATTTTCTTTTGATAGTCTTAGGGTTATCTATTCTTCCTAGAATATTTTGTACTGTAGAAAGATACACTGCATAGCTAATTAAGATAAATCGAATGGTCTGGTGTGTTGTTGTGGAGTTCTTTTGTTTGTTTTGGGGGTTTTTTGGTTTGGGTTTTTTTGTCTGTTTTATTTTGGGTTTTTTCTGTTCTTGTTTTTGTTTTAATATTCTACACTTCCAACATTCTACACATTCAATGAACAGCACAATTTCAGTTTTCTGACTTAAAAAGTCAATGAATGCATGAACTTGTATTTTTGTGCATTGCTTTTTGACTGACTCTTCTGTCAGGGCAGACCATTTGACTATTCCCTTTTCACTATACATTGTACTAATACCCTTCTCTGAGTTAGATACAGCTAGTGGTATGGCTGCATCAGGAAGCAGTGAGAGGGGGGCTGCTTACATATGCTGGGAGCAGAAGTTTCCTCCAGCTCAGACAGGGTACCCTCCAGTACCTGAGCAGGGCTGGTCATGGATGGGGACAGCAGCCAGCAGCCTCAGGTGAGGCCAGGTTGCAAATCAGGTCCAGAGAGTCTGGACAGGAGAAAGCAGGGCTGGAGACAGAACAGAACAACAACAGAATTGGAGGCAGTTGAGACAGCATGGCCATTTTTGTGAGGCTTCCAAACAGAATAGACTCAGGGCCCATTAGTGTGCTCTGCCAGTTCTAAGTGCTTGCTATATGTAAAATGTTTTCATTCCAAGCAACTGTGGCAATATACCTCAGAAAGGTAAATCCTTCTGCTAGAGAAAATTAAATTATGCATTTTCAACAGATCAGATTACTTGAAACACAACAGATGGTCTAGATCCTTTATTAAGTAAACTTCCTGTGCACTTGTCTGACCTCTCAGAAATGTACTTGTTTATTTTTACATTGTACTCTGGCTTAACTACCATATTTTGAGTGCCTGGGTTAAGTCTAGTTTGGTCTAGCTCATGCTAGCTTCACACTTAAACTCTGAAGTCTGGGAATCTGGAGTGTTTATATGCTTTTTGCCAAGTACTAGCCGTATTTTATAATCCTAAGAAAGAGATTTTTACAAAGCAATCATACATTCACTGATATGAACAGCAAAATTATACTCTCATCATTAAGCTAATTGATTTCCTAAAAGTTCTAACAATATCTGTCACTGATCTAGCCTTGAGAAGCCCAGGACTACAGCCACAGCTTGCCAAGCTGCTATTCTTTGTAATCAATCCCATATCCATATTAAATACAGACTGGGGAGGTGAGGCTCAGGTTGGCCCTTTGGTGTCTCATCCTCTCCACTACCCTCTCCTTTGCCCTCTCCTGTAAAGCAATTTATGCTTGTAATTGCTTTCTGCTAATGTGGGCCATGTCCTTCAATTGCAATTAACCAGTAGTTAACAGGTATCTTTATGCCTTGCAGTGTCAGAAATGCTGTCTGTTCTTCATGTAGTTGTATAGAGGTACAACCATTTCCCTTAATCACAGAATCACACAGAATGACAAATTGTTAGGGCCTTGGAAGAGACCTCAACAGATCATTGAGTCCAATCCCCCTGCCAGGGCAGGATCACCCACTGTAGGTCACACAGGAATGTGTCCAGGTGGGTTTTGAATGTCTCAAAAGGAGGTGCCACAGCCCTTCTGGACAGCTTGTTCCACTGCTTTGCCTCTCACAGTGAAAAAGCTTTTCTTTTTGTATACATGGAACCTCCTATGCTCCAGCTTAATCTTACTTCAGGAAATGCTTTCTTATACAATTGTTTAGAAATTTATGGTTACCTCTACTCTGTTTATTCTCACATGTCCTATGAGTCATTCACATCTACGTTAATGCATGTGTGGGGACTGCTACATCTGCCTATCTTTACCTGGCAAGCCAACTTCCTTGCCATACCGAATATCATCTTTTAAAAGAAATGCTGCTTTTCTATTTAGGAAGCATTAGATATTTTAATGTGTCACATTGGGAGGGGCGTTTTTTCCAAGGGCTCTTTCAACCAAGACACTTCATTTTCCAAGTTTGATAGTTCACTCTGTGTACAGATTGTATTGATAGTCCTTTCTGGACTCTTGATTATAAAAGCAGTTTTTCTTAATCTTTTCCTTTATGTTAAGGAATATCTAACACTGATAGAAGGAAAGGTCCAAGCTATCATATGCAATATTGCCATACTTATTTAATTTAAAGAAAATGCTAAGTAGACTGCTCTTGGGATGAACTCTTACCCAACAAACTTTGCTTTGTTTTCTTTTATGCCTGTATGGCAATGTGTGTTTTTAAACAGAAGGTCTTTAAAAGAACATTTACTGCATTATTTATGGGACAACAGTGTCTGGCCTCCAACACCACTCAGTTTGTGGAGTTTTATTCCAGAAACAAACCATATTCTGAAAATACCCTTAATTCATTCCCTGTAGCAGCACGGATTGTAGGAAAAACTCCAGAATATTGCAAAGATTTTTCAGTTCATAGTTCAGAAACACATTTTGCCATTCTGTTTAAAGTTTGGAGTGGTTTTAGAATTTTTTTATTGGCTTGTATTCCATTTAGCAAATTATTTTGAAAGTTTAATACATGTTTTCTCAGAAATATGCATAAAATACTGCTGAAATCTGTGAATTGCAAAACATCGCTCTTTTCTTAGGGTGGACCCTGGACATATTCTGATATGTAGCACATGTAGCTACTTGTTTTCATTTATTATCAGATACACAGTGTCCTCTTTGTTGTGTCTGCCATACACAAAAAGAGAGAACTGCTACTCATTCAGGGGAATCATGTAGATAATGTAGAATATTGACAAAATTTCCAAACACTCCAAAAAGATATTACCAACTGAATATAATACACCTTATTAAGCTGCAAAGTGAATCTGAGATGATACTATGAAAACAGTTTTTATTAGAAACTTCTCAAGTTCAGGAGTGGTCCAAAAGTTTGAGTAACTGTTTCATTGATGGTTGTAAATATACCATACCCAAGTGTATACAATGTATGTATACAATTGTGTACTACAAGCTGTTCTTACTTTATTCTGTTCTCCTTCTGAAAATACACTTCTAAATGTATGGCTATCAGACTATTATTTGGAAACTTTCCCTAATTAGTCTTTCAGCACTGTTTTAGATACAATTATTCTATTAAGATATTATTGAAAATGTACTTATATGATATATGAGGAGTAAACACAGCAGCCTGCACGTGCCTTGGAATATTTAGAGTTCTACATATTTTCCATACCTTTGCCTATTACAGATTTTTATCTGTGGAAGGATACCTGCCACTTCCATGTAAAATGCAATCAATCATCTTTTTTTTCACATATTGCATCTCCATGGTACCTATGGTCTCTACAGCAGCCATTCATGTAGCTGTTAGGAAAATGGTCTGACAAGCACTACCCTGCAGTTGTCAGATCCATAAGTATCATATAAGGTCTTTGAGATTGTGGCAATTAGCAGATATGAAAATGATACTGCAAGATTTGTTGGTACATAACATCTTGTTAAGACTTCCTATCACCTATTAGCTACTTATTTTGTTCCTTGACTGCTATTCTCCTCAATCAATATATTAACCTCATTTTGCAAATTAGAATTATAGACTCATCCAAGATTTGTATTTTCTATCTTATCTAGAATTAGAACTCTCCTCAGTCACACAATACTCTAAGATTCTATTATTTGCTTCCAGAAATAAAACCATGTTATACCATCCATTCTTCACAACCACCTCTAACTTTTTTGCTCTTCATTTCTGCACCATGGTCAGATGCTATAGTACCTCAGCATGGGCTGATCTTACAGCTGATCCTGCTTTGAGCATGAGGGTGGACTTGATCACCTGAGGTCATTACCACCTTGAATTCTTCTATGATCCTGTAATACTGGCCTGCTTGCTTTAAAAGAAGCAACATGTGGAAGGTTTTCTTTCACTTGCATTCCTATGTGTCTGGAATTCTCAGCTTGGTCCCAAGTAAGATATTTTAATAAATTTCCCTCATCATATTTTTATGTGAAAGAATTCATTTCCTCCTTGTGACTCACTGCATTTATGTTGTGCTAGGAAACATTCTGTTAAAAGTAACTTAAATCAGCAAAATTTGCATATTATTTTTGTTATTGGTTAGTGATTATAATATGAAAATAAATTAATCAAATTCTGTTCAAAGAAATTGTTACACAGAAACGACACTTTAATCCTTGTTTAGTCTCTTTAATCAAATACATGTTTAATCATGCACAGTATTGCCTGAAGAATTTATGAACTTACTCTCTTCTGGATGCTGTAGTTGGTTTTAGTTCTCATGATTAACAGAAATGTGAGCACTTAAAGTCTATAAAAAGGAATGTATTTCATAAGAAAGCTTATGAAAAATAGAATAATTGAATGCATGGATTTAACTTTTTAATATCTTAAGTGGTCACTGGAATTGAAGCTACTGGCTCTTCTAGATTTTTGTAATGCTGAATTATGAAGAGATTCTAGTTCTCTGCTTTTTTCCTGAGCCTTTTGAAGGTTTAGTTGAATGTATAGCAGGCACAATTACGTCAGATCATGATACAACTTTTACCTACAGCTGCAACTAAGCAAAGTTTACAAAATTAGAATTAACTATGACCTTATTAAATAAGAACATTTAATCAGAAAGACAGTGAAATGCACTTAGGACATACAGCATGGACATACTTAAAGTACAATCAATATTATCCTTTGGAAATGTGTTACTTATCTATTAGCTCTTAAATGTTCTATTTAAAAAATACATATTCTTTTGTGAAATTTCACAGATCACTTTCTGTGATCTCATTTCATTTGAAGGACTGGGGAAGAGACTGAAAAATTAACTCATATGTAGAAAATATTTAAAATTACTTAATTTTTTGTAAAATTTTTTTGCATTATTTGGAATTGTACCCTGTGCTTCCATTTCTTAATGTATATGAAAAAGCACACAGACTGTGATTTTTAGCCGAAGTAGTTTTTCAGAATAGGTGATCATGTTTTCCAGTTTTAATAATAATTGTGATGGATCTTTGTAGGAAAAATAGATATGTCTTCAGTAAAACAAAGTCAAGTAGGGTCTTTCCTTAATTAACCAGCATCTTTATAGAAAACAAATAAAATTGTACATTACTGTCTTCTATTAACATGTAACTAGGGAAACTGGAAATAACATTTTTTTCCTTATAGAATAGTTCTCTTTCAAGGATTTATTCTAGTACCTGAGTATGCTACCTTATGCTACTGCCCCCTTTTTTTTTTGCCTTCTTTTCTCCCCAGTACTTTCTGTAAGATAAATATTTGTCTAACTTGCATAATGGCTATCTGATATTGTTGGAAGTTAAACCTTCCATTTTTATTACACTGAATGTTGTTCATGTTTCTAGTCTATAATAAAATTTTTTCAAAAGCTTTAATTTAATTTCATTACCATGCTTGAGAATTTTCATAGTACATATATGTGCTAGGCACTACACAAATAATCTCAACAGATTCCTAAGTCTTTTATATTGTGGGACTTTTTATGGTAATAGAAATTTCCATTCTGTACTTCTAAAAGTGGGAAAATCTCATTTAGTCCTCCTAGATTTTTTTTTTTTTTTTCTGAGGAGGAGGAAGAGTGAAGCATATGTCAAGATAACCGAGGGAGTAGAATCTCTGGTTTCTAATATTTAACCTTTTGATTGAGCAAGGCTTACCATTCTAGTTAGTTTTTGATGCAAATGATGCTGCTTAATAATGAAGGAGTTAATTTTTCCTGTTTAAAAGGCCTTATCCTGCCATTCCACGCACATTTCGTATTGCCTCTGAATATGTGGCAAACCCATTCAATACTGGTGATGTCAAGCTAATTATCCTTGTTGACTTAGTTCTAATATTTTCCTCAACAAGTGTAATAAAACTAGTGATTTTTGGACTAATGCTTTACTCCTCTGTAATTATCTTTGTAACATAGTGCAACTTAAACCATGATCCTTGTCCCACTGTAATAAATCTTAATAGTCTTACTGACATCGTTGAGTAATTGATCTCCAATGGATACATTTGTCTAGTTTTATAAAGCCACTGTGGCTATCTGAAGACCATGCCTTGGAGTAGACATCAGATGGCAGTATTTCATAGCATAAAGAACATAGCTCTTATACAGATGGTATTGTTTGAAAAAAAATTGACTCGTATGAAACAGCTAGTGATTTTTAATACATAAGAAAGAATAATAGACTAGTAAACAGGTGATATGGAATGCTAAAGTAGCTTGAGTTGGAAGGGACCTTTGAAGATCTTCTAGTCCAACCCTCTCTGCAGTGAGCAGATAAGGTTGCTCAGGCCCTGTCCATCCTCACCTGGAATGTTTCTGGGAACACAGTTTCTACAACCTCTCTGGGCAACCTGTTCCAGTGTTTCACCACACTCAAGACAAATGTCCTCCTTAAGAGTTTGAATCCACCCTCTTCCAGCTGAAAATATTAGCCCTTGCCCTTTTGCACCAAAACCTACTGAAAAGTCTGCCCTCATCTTTCTTATAAGCTGCCTCTAAGTACTGAAAGGCTGCAATAAGGTTTCCCCAGAGCCCTCTCTTCTCCAGGTGGAAGAACTCCAACTCTCAGCCTTTCTTCACAGTGGAAGTGCCCCAACTTTCTGATAATTTTTGTGTCAGTCTTCTTTACCTGCTCCAACAGATCTATGTCTTTCCTGCACTGAGGGCTCCAGAACTGTACTCCAGGTGGTATCTCACCAGAGCTAGAAAGGAAAAGGGGTGGAATCACCTCCCCCAGCTTGCTGAACATATGTTCATATTTTGCCACATATTTTGCCTTTCTGGTCTGTGAGCTCACACTGTTGGCTCATGTCCAGCTTTCCATCCAATCAGGATGGAAATCCCCCAGTCCTTATCTGCAGGGATGCTCTTACTCCCTTTATCCCACAGGCTTTATTGATAACAGGCTGTGCTTGACCATGTGCAGGACCATGTACTTGGCCTCCCTGATGCTCCTGAAGGTCAAATAGGCCCTCTTCTCAATCTTGTCCAGGTTCTTCTGGATAGCATTCCATCCCTCAGGTGTGTCAACCACACTACTCAGCTTGCTGTTGTATGCAAACTTGATCAGGGTGCACTTGATCCCACTGTCTATGTCATTGATGAAGATATGAAACAGTACTGATCCCAGTAGTGACAGGTATATTTGTTCTTCATAAATATACAATATATATAACATATAATACACATAATATATCTATAATATCTATAAACATTTTCATGTTATGCCTTTATTTGGTCTCCTTGTTGAGGACTAGTACTGTGCTTTCTTCTTTTCTAGTGGAAAAAGATCAGAAGCAGTTATTCTGTTAATCGAAGTATTTTTGTCTCTGTGGGTTAACACTTCATTTCCAGTTTAAATTTTCTTCTTAATTGAACATGCTTTTAAATATATTTGTTTTAGTAATGTCCGTATATCATTCCATATTTGGCTAATATTAGTTTTTATGTAGTGATTTAATCTTCTATAAAATTTTAGAAGAGTACACAAAACCATACTACACAGTGAATTTTGCATTCTGTGGTTCTGTTCCAGATTGAATTAAATTTGTAGATACACAGTTATCAAATTTCACATATGACACAGTACAGTTAAACTTGTATACATAATGGGACTGACACTGATAGCAATGTAATTCTTCATGTAATCTGACCTTCCTGTTGCTTTTCTCTACTTCTATCAGCATCATGATGTTCTCCTTATAATCTTCATCTGAAACTGTTTCAGTGCTAACAAAAAAGGTTATTCCTCTCCATTGTGACACAAGGCTGTTTTACAGGATTTCTGATTTTACCCCAATACAGAAAACAATATTTGCCTTTCATACCTGATCATTTACTTGTGGTAAAAAAATCCCTTTCTTTCTTGAGAGCTTGGACACCGTATGGGCTTCAAAAGCTGTTTCATATAAAGGAAGCTGGATTATGAAACAAAAAACAACAACCAACCAAACAAACAACAAAAAAGGAAAAATATATTGCACCAATGAGAAGTATGTATAGCCAATGCTCTGCCATTGAAAAGAAATCTTTCAAAAAATGGTGGTGGTTTGTTCCCTGTAGGGTGCAGGAAGTATAGTTGCAACAGAAGAGATTGTTATTGTTGCTGTACAAATGAAAGTGCCAAGCTTAAGCAAATATTAGCTTACCACCAGTTATTACTGAGTTTGGGTTTTTTCTGTTATCAATGCATTAAAAAAAAAAATCAAACATATTTGTAAAAATTTTGTGTATCAGAATACCTGAAGTTAATTATTTTAATTAAAAATTAAAAAATAAATGTCAGGATAGATTGACAAAAGCTTTGTTGGATCAGAACACTGGACCAATATTTTGTTTGCATAATGCCATTAAAAACAGGAAACCTAAAATCAGTATATGTTGACCAAATAAATGCAAGTATTTCTGAGAGTTCATTTCTCCATCAGCTGGGAATAGAAAAAAGGCATTTCCTTAGTTTATGTAGTGATCATGATATGATGATACGATGAATTAAGAACATCACATTAAATGAATACTAGTGGTTGTCATAGTTTGATTTCAGTTTGTGTGAAGATTTTTCATGTTTGTTTTTTTTTCTGGAAAATGTAAGGTAGCAACTACTAGCCTTTCCTAAATACATTTGAAAACTGTGATAAGCTTGCTTGGGGAGGAGGGAGAGAAAGGTTTTTAGGGAGAAGGAAGAACCTAAACCATTTAACATTATTTATTTGTAGCTTAAGAGGTAAAAGTTCGTAATCTTGATTTTTAAATGAGGACTACAAAGATAAATACTGTAGATCCTGGAAAAAAAACAGGAAAGGTTATTCAGCATTCTCCCTTATTTTTAGCCTCCCTGAGGGTTCAGGAATAAGCAAATGGAAAGAATAACCAAATAAAACTAGCACGCATCTGATATTTAAGCCCAATTCCACCATTTTTTATGTACATAACCAGAAGTCACTCAAGCAGCTGCAGCATGTTAGTTCCAACAGTTTTAGCAGGCAGCTTTACAGCTCTGGCAAAGACTTTGCTCACGCAGTTTCTTCCTTCTGTATTCACTTGCTATGATAGCTAGTAAGTGATCTTTGGCAGCAGGGCTGTGAGAGGAGTGGTAGTGTTTAATAGGGTGCTGTGGAGGAGTTAGCTTGCTTTTTCCTTTGTGGATCATTATCTATAGAGAGATGATGAGGGCAGGTGACACCATGCTGAAAACAGAATAAGCTGAACTGGAAGATGAAACTCTGCACAGTTCTTGGGAACTGATTTACAAAGTATTTTAAGCAGCTAAGTGAATATTCAATTGTGTTAGACCTTTATAACAAACTTACTTCAGAAGCATGGCTCAGCAGACAAGCCCAGAGACTTTGGTTGTTCCTGAAGTGGATAGTGCACATTGTCAAAATCTGTGGTTAAGTGAAGATTTTGTGAAGACCCTGCAGGAAAACCTGTTGCAACATGAAAAGCCCAGGGCATCCAGGAAATCTTCATCTGCTTCTCTCCAGCTGTCTCCAGTCATTTCTCCTCGAAACTCTCCAAGGCTTTTGCGCAGGATGCTTCTGAATTGCAACATACCAAAACAACGGCGTTTCACTGTGGCACATACCTGGTAAGCACTGAATGCATTGTGAAATGTCAGATGAACTTTTTTTCACAGACCATTTATCTCCTCTGTGTCAGTGCTTATATTTGTTCGTTTGATCTCTGCATGAATCTCTCTGTTTGAAAGGGAAAGCTCTAATTTGTGGCTGAAGTTAATTTCAGTCCTGAAGCTTAAAATAATAATCCATGTAAAATAAGAAACATTCATTTGCTTGCAACTTTGTTTCCTCTGCTTTCTTGGGTAGTAATTCCTCTCTTTCTCTCCACCAGAAATAAAAAGTGGAGTCATAAGAAGTACTTACCTCATTCTGTGCTGTTCAGGCCAGAATGAGTAGGCATTTTTTTCTCAGAATTTAAAAGATACATTAAAAAATTATTTGCAATTTATGACCTCTTGCCCCGAAACTGAATAACATAAGTTTATCTTTAAAAGCTTTTAAATTAAGAAGGACATGATAGAGAAGAATGGTTTGAATAGACACTCTATGTGAAACAGTGGGTTTTATTAAAACCGTTGTGAGAATAAACAAAGGAAAGTCAGAAAGAGAACCTAGTACTACTTTTTTTCTTAGAAGTGTGTCTGTGGTCAAATCCATAAAAAACAAATTTTAGTGCATTTGTCTTCTGTATAACAGCAGCATAATTTCAGTACCTAATTTTTTTTTTTTATTTTTTTTTTAACTGAGCCACTGTGTAATAGACATGTGATTTCTAGATGCTTTGGCTACATAGGCAGTATAGTGGTTTTAATTCCATATCCATATAATATAAAATTAATTTTAAAAGTGCTTTTGAACATTGAACTATGGTAAACTTATTCTAAAATGTTGTACCACAGAGGAGTACTACGTACTATTCTGCTTTTAATGCATGGGTTGTTCCACCATAGTTATGACCTTCTCTGTAAGTGCCCTAGTTTTATTATCTTTCTGATTTATTCTATTTTATGCTTTAAGAATAGTCATTGAATTTATGTATGCGTCCTCCTTTTTTAATCCATCACTCACATAGACATTAAAAGTTTTTAATAACATGATCTTAATTAAGCCACAAATAAGTTGGGAAGCCATTCTGATTTTGTAAGTTTTTGTAAATTTAGTATTTTCTTATGCTTTTCTTATTATTAGAAGTTTAGGTATATAGATAGCATAAGATCTGAATATATAACACTAAGAATATTGCTCTGTGTTGCCATGGTGCCAAACAAAGATACTACAGATCCAGTGCACTGGAACAACTTAGATTGTACTGAACTCCCTCATTTATAGGCTCTGAAATGGCCTTCACATACAGTCAAGATGTGGACACCCAACTGATGTTTTTTTCTGGCAACATGGTTCTTCCCCCCTCCCTTTTTTTTTTCTTGCAAAGCCCATATCTTTCACCTTCCAGTCGCCTGGGATATAGAACTGTTGATACCAAAATGCATTTTTTTTACCATGTGAATATTATTGTTTCACATGAATAATTGAGTTATCATTTTTAGTAATATGATAGGAATATTTGTTCTTGGAAGGACTGCATAAATGGCCTGGCTGTGAACTATCAAAATGCCTTCATTTTTCTGTTATGTGAGGTGGTATAGAATCATAGGATGCAATAATGTTCATATGCACATCCAACTGCACAGTGGGACAATGTTGCATTATATAAAAGGCATGTTAACTACTTGTAAATAAAAATGAGATAAAGCATTTAAGCCTGTGGAAAGCTTTGAGGTTCTTCTTTCTCAAAGGTGGACCATTGTGCCTTCTGAAAAACCACATCTTGCATAAAACAGTTATGAAAATAGTGCAAAACCAGGGCCATTTGCAAGGCAGTGCTTAGGAAACTGATAGAAAATTTAAATCTTTTCTCTCTGGATCAGTTGTGTTCAGGAAGGCATAACTTAATAATTGGGGTTTTGGGGGGGTTTGTTTGTTTTTAATAGGAGGTTTCCATGCACTATGTTCAGAAATGAGGTTATATAACTTTATTTTGCTTACAAGGATGTAGTGGAAATTTTGCCAATATTTCTTTAAACTCAGAGTTCATCACTAGCTGTTAAACTCAGACATTTTAGGAGTTCTTGTCTCCTCCCTTTGCTTCTTTATCCTTCCCCAGCTGTAACTCTGAATTCATCTAACATTTGAAAGATAAACTACTGTTTTTAGGGCTTAGGAACTGAAAAATAGAGCATTAAGAGTGAGTTGAAATAGAAGGGTTTAAGTAGTACTATTGTATGGAGTCCTCATTTATGTTGGAGAAATTTCTGAATAACTTATAGCTTCAGAGAATGTTGCAGTTAACCTTGCCTGTAATTGTGGCATTAAAATTACTTAAGTCATCTTGAACTTTTACCCTGGATCACTCTATCTACAGAGAATGTCAGTCTATAGGAAACAGGCATAGTAACTTAAAAGAAACAAGTGTTTCAGAGATTTATGGCCAGGAATTCAAATACACTCTAGCCAAAACCAGTTCACGTTCCTCAGGAATCTACATTATATTTGTCTTACTGTAATACTAATCATAAAGCTTTAAGACCTGGTCAATTTAATAACACTGCAGCCTGTATTTCAACCAGATATGGATAAGGTAAATCAAGTCCTCTGGTATGTGCTTGACAAGTAAAGTTTCTGTATTGTTTGGCTCTTCATATGCCGTTTCAAATCTGCCTATTACCCCAGAGAAGTCTGGCATGAAAGAGCATTAGGGTGGGATCAGACATGCTGGGATTTGTGAGAAGAGAGGCCCTTCAGTTACAGGGAAGGAGACATTCGGTTCTTCATCTGTGTGAAGAGACAGTATATGTGAGACATAGCAAATGGTCTCTGGAAGAATCTTTAGATACCTTAAATCCTACAGTTTCATTAACTCATCTAGGAGGTTGGCTTTCCTTTATTTGATTAGGAAGCATTCATTTCTGTAGAAAAGGGAGAAGAAATAAGAAGTGATAAGATTTGGAATAGGATAGTCAAAGCAACATAAAATTGTATCTATTTATTTGGAAGTAGGAATTGGAGGCATGCATCTGCTTGATTTCTTTGGTCTTTTGTATTTGTTACTTTAAAACTTCTCAGTGAACACGATGTTCAGTCCCAGTTTCTCTGTTTTATATAACTTTGAACAGGATATTTGCTGCCTTATTTAGTGTGTTCACTAAGTAGTGATATACAAACTTCTATTTCATTATATAAAGTCATTTTGTTATTCCTTGGTGCAGTGTCAACCTTCGTCTTTGATATCTGCCCCCTCTCCAGCTCTTTTGGCTTCATTTAATGCTTTCTGATGTTCACGAGTTTTATGTTTTCACTCTTCAGACTTAAAAACACAAAACAATAATAAAAATACCTCCAAACCTAACAATTTAATATGATTATCAACTGTAAGAATTCAAGTATGTTCTCAGCTGTATAGAGTACTTTTATCTTAGTTCAGATAGCCTCTCTTCCACCCATAATAAATAGTTTTACATTGACTTTGGAATTCAGATATGGAAACGATAGGTGCCTTAGAAGTAGTTTGGACAGATATGCCTAAGGTGTGCCATTTTAAGTTTCAGGAATGCAAATGACATAAGGGTTCTGATAAAATCAGGTCTTTGTTTATTTTTGTTGCACAATATCTTTTCATGGACTTAGAGCACTAATATCAAAAAAAACCCCAAACCTCTGGTGTTAGTTATAGATATATTGCAGAAGAGCAATGTGTTCAAGTTGCTGTGGTTCTACACTCCCTGGTTCAGTGTATTCATACTGAAACTACTAAACTTTACTGGAGGTTTACCTAACTGAAACTGTGGGGTTTTCTCATTACAAGTTTCTTCCTATTACCTTTTCTTGAAAAAAATTAAATACCTTTCATGTTTTCCTTTTCTTGACTACTTAGTGCTTTCCAGGGAACTAAAGTAGTTACAATTTCATGTACAAAAGCCATTTAAAATGGAAAATCCATCAAAACACAATAGGATGGTAACTATGGTGAGAACACTAAGAAAGGACATGATTCGTAATCTCTATATGTGTATACACTATACAAACAACTGAAATGTTCTAGAGAGTTATTCAGAGTAGCTCAAACTTCTGTGGAAAAAAAAGAGTGTTATGAAAAAATATTTTAGAGAGAAACCAGATTGCAGCGTATATTCACAATTTAATTAGATGCATAAACTCATAAGAATAAAGGTGTTTAATCAGTTTACAGGTGTATTAAAATATAATTAATAGCATCCTTTTGGAACTATTAAAGCTAAATGTAAAGTTTAAGAGGAGAAGATTATATGAGCAAGATACAGCTAAGATGCATATTTTCCTATGTGAACTCATTTGTTTCTGTTCAGTTAAGAAAATCCTTCTTCACTATTTCTGTGTTTTTTCTCACTTAAGTTTTATTTACACTTTCTAAATAAAATGGCCAACTTTTCATAAGTTTCTAGGCAAGGTAACAACTGACCTATTAGAGACAATTCTTTTCAATCGTTTTCAGGCTTACTGCTTTTGAAGTATTATGTTATCCTCTTCACATTCAATGTAAAAATGTTCATAACAAATCCACAAATCTTTCACAAGAAATAACTTAATTCACAATATTTTAATAGAGACATGCAACTAATGTGAAAGACAACCCAATCTATATATCCACTCTTTTCCTGAAATTCTGTTATGTAACTTCTTTCAGGAGATGTAGCTCAACCTTTTCCATTGAGCCTTTCATTCTTGTGGATGACCTCCTTACTGTGTGGATCTTATATTTCTTCATGAGTTTTAATAGCTGAAGTGCTTTGCCTAGGCCTAGGTATTTTTGGGAGTTACTGTCTTCAATGGTATGTTCTGTGTTGGTCAGAATTTAGGAGAAATTCTAAATAATGTAGAACTATGGGTGAGTTCTATAGCTCTACTTGTGTTTGGTTATTATGTAGGAAGCAAAGAAATGTTTTTCAAGAGTCATCTTGCACTCATATTTTTAAATTAAATCTTACTGTAATTGTATCCCAAGTTATTATATGTCACTGCAAATATTTACCCTCCCAGAATGATAAATTCTCAGATTTTCTTGAGTAAGGTTTTTTTTCATTGTTCTTTTGGGTTCTTTTGTTTTTGTTTTAAGAAATAAGAAAAAATTCCTGTAGTTTTTGTAGAATGTTTTTATTAGCTTACCGTGTTACATGTCAGGAAGCCTCAAGCAGCCTTCTATGTTGCTTCTTGTTGTATCACTGATTTTATTTTCCAGACTTGCTGTCTTCATTTTCATCTTTCATCTTGCATGTGTGTATTACTATTTTACTTGCAGTTTGCTAGAACAGGTTATTTGTTCTTGCTCCAGATGATACAACCATATCTCTTTCTCCTGACATTTGACACATTTTCAGTGTTTTATGTGAGGTGAGATTGGTATCACATAGTGGTCTGTTTTGAATTTTGAGACTGTTCTACCTTGGCGTTAACTTAGGGGTATGCTAGGTATTGTACGGTTGCATGTACATAACCTCACAGTTTCAAATGTGTTATGAAAGCTTCAAGTTTCTCTTCCTTCTTAATTTATCATAGTAATTTGTATCTCTGAGTAGATATATTTCTTATGGAAATAGGTATTCTTAGTTTTTCTTTAGCACTGTCTAGCCTCTAGCTGAGTTTTCTATTCATGAATTCTTGAGGATCTTCATCTTTTTTGGGATTTGTAGGTATTACTCAATTTTTTTTTTCTGTTCTTGTGATATTTCTTCCATCTTTCATTAACTTTTGGGGCTTCTATATATCTGTTTCTTCTAGTACCAAGCATGATTTCTCCACTGGTGGTCTAAGAGGACACTGTGCTTAAAACTTGCACAGAAGTTCATTCCAGATAAGTTAGCCTGTAAGAGTGAATAAAGAAAGGGAGAAAGATCTCAACACCTCAGTCTGTTAAACTTCCAGTCCTGTTAGGAGGAATTTCGGACCAGCATAGTGTGTTTTTACTCTGTCGAAGGGTAGAGTACTGACAGACTTCCAATTTACCAGAAGAGCAGTGAAACTTTTGATATCAGAAGGCTTATTTCTGTCCTGGTCTAGGGATAGATAAGGCCAGTCTCAGAACTGAACTCTAGCTGAGGCAAAGTATTGGTGCTTAGACTGTGTCTGCAGTAGAATGTGGCAGCTCTATTGTGGTGAGAAGCACTGGCAGACCTGTCCTTTCCCTCATGCCCAGGTAATATTTGATCCTGGTCACCACATAATTTTGGTAATATTGGTGTTTCCCTACAGTGTGAGGTTTAACGGAGTAATCATGTAAAACCTCTGGTGCTTTCTAGTATATAGATTAGTACATTTAATACATTCATAGTGGGTTAACTTTCCATTTTCTAAGTTATCAAAATTCAGAAAGCACTCTTCTTTTTCCTTCATCAGACATGGTGGGAAACTATAGGGCACAGAACTTCTTTTCTGTTAGTTGCATATTACCCATGTGCAATCACAGATAACGTGTTGTATTCTTTTGGGGGTGGCAAGTTTCACTAAATGATGAAGCAAAAAAGTTAGTTATGAATTTCCAGTCTTGCTGTGCAGCTATAAGAACCTCTTGAAATCTCCTGTAATTTCATGAGCACTGTCCGAAGTAATAAAATCTGTTATTTTCAAAATAGAATCTACCTCTTGAACCTGTTCATTATTATGCACATTCACATGAAAGAGATTGAATTATTTAAAGGTGCTAAATAGAACTGTAGCATGCAGCACATTACATAATCAAAAAAGAAAAATAATGACTTGTGTAAATGCATGCTGTCATGGGAAATAGTTTAGACCACATAATTAAATATGGAAATCCAGCAAGATCACAGAAAATAGTCATTAAAAGGCCTAAGAACTGACTGCACAATGAGTTCTATTCCCCACATAAAGAAATAATTTACTGCAGAAGAAATTTCTGAAACTTACAAATGACATTACTAATGACATTATTTCTCCAAATATTCATCACTTTTTTTCTGAGGAATGCAGCATTAAGGTAGATACTCCAGCTACAAAATTATGATTGAAGAACAGATTTTAAATACATCTTGTTTATTGCCATAGTCACAGTCTGGAGGCTTGCATGTAGTTAGTTGTGGCTGAACTATATTTGTCTGCAGTGACTGAATTGAAGAAGGAGTTGTTGCTGTTGTAGTCACACAACAGCTTCTGATACCTGGTGGCACTAGTATGGAAACAGCTGTTACCATACAATGTTTTTGGCTTTTCAACAATAGCTTCCAAGAGTAACAATACTAAAACACATGATGATTTGTAGGGGGGAGAAATGGACTATGGGAAAAATTAAACTCCATCATATGATTATAGTTAGCAATGTTAAAAGGAGCACTGAGGATGAAGAATGCTGAATTCAAGACTGGACCGCATCTTTCAGTGTGAAAAAAACATCTCACAGAAAAAAAAAAAGATTTTTTTAGTCATGTCAAGGTCAAGATTTTGATGAAATTTTCTAATTAAATATTGGAAAATTCTGACTTATTTTGCCTGAAATATTTCATTTAAAATACTTAGCTTTACCACGCCTCCATCCCTGAAGTATACTGAGTTCCTTGCTGAGAGCAAGGAATGCCTTGTTTTGCGTCACCTGGAGGCTGTAAAGGAGGTCCTTCTACTCATCTATGAGATATAAATCACAGTATCATGTATACTGGTCATATAGGTAACAATGAATAATAAATATATAATGCATATATTATAATTATATTGCCAGGTATTATAAATTATATATATCTCATGAACCAACAGCATGTTCTGTCCTCACTGTTGGTCTAAATACATACTTCTTTACCTTTAAAAAAATCACTCTCCTTTTGGCAAAGTCATATTATGCTCAGTGTCCATAGGTGAAAATTGCTCACTATTTTCTCCTTTTATATTATCAAAATGTCTTTCTCATATGTTTTGTGGATTTTTGTTCCACTCTGGAAGCCTTCTCTTTTTAAACATGTCAAGGGCCTTAGACATTAATGAAGCTATTTGAAACAGTATTGTACACACTGTTTTTTCATAATAGTGATCTGATACCCAATTATTCCACCTAGGAAAGTCAATAACTTACCAACCATTCTTTCAGAACCTCCATAGGATACTATGTTGTATTATATGGAGATTCTTCTGTAAGAAAAGACAAATATTTTGCTGGCAATAATCTTGTATGCTCACCAGATTTTGGTTGGACAATTGTCTAATCTTTTTTATAACCAGTGCTGGTATTTCTTAATCTGGCTTGTTAACTGGCAGCCACTAAAATAATACAATTTGTTAATGTTCCTATCAAGTAATATCCTATCAAATATATACCACAAAAAGCTGCAAATATGTCTTCACAATTACAAACCTTCATAATTCTTGTCAAGATTGAGGGTTTTTTTGGATGAGTTGTTCCAGTTCCCTTTTTCTTCTTAGTACAAATGATCTGCCATCTCATTGTCCTGCTCTTCATGTAACAGGTATGGGCATTTTTAATTATAAAGCTTCTAAGAGGTTCATTTAATCGCTTCTCCTTCCAGAGGGCATATTAGAATGCAGAACTTGATCTCAGTACTGACTGAAAGTCACTAAAACTGTCTGAGTCACTTTTTGTCTTCTTGAAGACTGATTATGCCTCAGTATGGAGGCTGAGATTTATAATGCAGGCCACGTTCAATATTATTAATGACAGTTGAATGACTAATGACTTTAATGACTACTTTAATGGAAACACTACATTGTTGTTTGCCTATTATCATCCAGTCTAAAGAGTGAGAAATAATGACTCTAGCAAAGTCCTCTACTGTATGCTAGTTCGCCAGCAGTAGCAAATTATTTTCTCAGCATCCTGACATAGTTACTTGATTACATAGTTACATGAAGGATTTTGGTACTAATTTGAAGTTATTTTTTCCTTTTCAGGAGCTTTGTTTCCCCCAAAATAATGGTACTTGAAACTTATTGCACTTTCATGTGAATAATAGGAATAATCAGTATCACGTTTAGAATAAAATGTGGTTTTATTCTAAAATTACAACTAACTACAACTAACATTTTTTTGGAAAATCAATTTCCTTATTTTTAGGTGACAAAAAAAAAAGCTTAAAAAAAATAAGCACAAGCTGGTTGCTTGTGACTCGCTCGAGTAAAAATCTTTGGGTGAGGATCAGGAAGCAATTCTGTCAAACCCATTTCTGCCCTATTCATTTATTTGAGTAGAGTACTAAATTATAACATCTATTCATCCAGTATTGGCTGCTTACATGGGTTTTCTTGGGAAACAAATTCAGCTGACTTGACCAAAACAGTAGAAGATGAACTCTGGGTATCTATATTTTTTAAACTTAATTTCGGAGTACAGTTTTAACATTGGAGAAATGTTTTCTTGATTAAATAAATAATCTATTGAGGAGCACTTAAATCAGTGGAAAGAAATGTGGTGCCTCTTTTAAATCATCATCTATGACATCATAGTAATGTTACTGTGATGGAAACTAAAAAGTTAAACTGCATTCTAGTTAAACAACTATGCATCCATTAATAGTTAAACAACTATGTTGGGGAAACAGTTCAGAAATATAGAGGTTGTGAGCAATCCTGACTTACTTCAATTTAGGCCACATTGGGTTTAATGGTTATTGAGGCCTAGTTAGAGGCTTTCTGAGAATGAGCTAATGGGAAAGAGATAACTTAATTGGCAACAGAAGAGGAACATAATTATGTGAGAAGAGTGGTTCCATGGGAATGGTATGTGTAATTGGAATACAAAGCCACCTGCATGATATGATGGTGTAAACAAGGCTTCTCTATATAAATGAGTGCAAGCTGTTAATAAATGATTTCATACAATCATATTGATGTGTACCTGGAATCCTTAAGCCTCTGCAGACTTTTCCCACACAACTATGCATCCATTTCGCAAAGTTGAAATAAAAGCATGTTTACCATTTGATTGTTGTGTAAAACAATCATGTATCTTTTAGGGAACAAGATCCTTAGCTCAGTGGGAATGTATGTACATTAACAACATATATAGAAATACAGCTCCCGCTTAATTCAAGCAGAGGCACATAACGGCCTTGTAGATGTACCGTGAGACTGGGTTGAGGTATCTGGGAATTTTGAATCTGGCTCTTCCATTGGTTCACATCATTTGGATCCAGCAGACTTGTTTATACATAATATAATATGTATAATAAAATATTGTAATATTTATTTCAGAGATGTTTTCTTAATATTTTTTCCAATGTTTTCCATATATGAAGTTGAAAACACTGGGACTGCTTATAGATCAAGAGAATATTCACTTTTCATATTCTACATATTAAATATCTGTTTATAGTTTCCTTTAGGGTCAACAAAATGTTGTATTGTAGGAATCTAGGAAAACATCGTCCTTGTTTTGAACTGTTTAACTGTAACAGAAACCAAACCAATACAAGCTTTAGGGGTGTTTTCCTTGTAATCTTAAGAATACCCATGATCTGTAACAAAAATCTGGAACATTGAGTTGAGTATGACAGGTATATCTAAACATGTTTATCTTGCCCTCAGGGTCGTTAGTTCAGGGATATGCCACACTGGCCTTGACTATGCAGTTTGCAGTTCAAAGCACAGTTGAGCCTAATTCACAGGAGCAGACAATACAAAAGCTAGACTCCCTGTAATGGAGAAAAGGACAAAATAGAGTTTATAGAGCATTCTTCCTTTCTTAAATTAAGTGCATATGTTTCGTGCTTTGCTCTATGCAGTTTCCAATGTTTGAAAAACTGAGGAGCAACAGATCTTCTCTGTCTGTAAGATGTGTCTATTCTGCTCAGCCAAAATACTGTGAGGAAAAGATGTTATGTACAGGTGTTAGTTAAGGTGTTATGTACACAGAAGGCAAACTATGGCTGCTTGGACAAATAATTCTAGCATTTCTTAATATCTGAGAAACTGTCTTACAACCTTAGTATTTTTTCATATAAGCAATTTCTAAGTATAGTTTGCAGGTGTTCGGGGGATTTTATTGTTGTTTTAGTACAACAGAAATTCTTATGTCATTTTATGATGCCACCTTCATTCATGAATGAAATTCCTATTGTTGCAATGCTGGAGCCATATAACACCTGACTAAATACCTTAACCCATCTAGAAAATACTGATATCTGTTTAACAGGCAGCCTTTCTGAAATTATGTATTTGTTTCCATTTCTTAGATTGTATTTTCCAGGTGTTCAATTTTTTATTGAGCTAACCAATTTAAATATTCAAGTTTAAATGTAATTTTTCTTACTTATAAGTGCCTCTCAGGCCTCTAAGATTTAAAAAAAAAAAAAAAAAAAAAAAAGCTGCAAAGAAATCTTAGCTGATCCTGGCATATTTCCATAATGATTACCTGTCAGTGACCCAGCTGGATGGACTAAGGTGACTAGCTGGGGTGTAAAACTTTTTTTTTAAGTTTTTCACTTGTAAGGAGCGGTGCTCTATTTTCTCTGCTAAACCAAAGACTTGAACCCAAAAATAACCTCAAGAAAATTAAATATTAATGAATTTCACCTAGAGAAATTTAGTCTACATATATATTCTCTAGTGTTTTTAATATTAATTTTACATTCTGCCTCTTTTTTTGTATTTTTTTTCCATTCTCACAGCTATGGTAAGTAGTCCACAGTAGTTGCTGTGGATTCCATTGGGATGTCTGTTAGATGAGCCATAATTCTTTAGATAACAGGCTAAGACCAATGGGTCAGAGTAAACAGGTTTTTTTCAGACTAATACCTCCTGAATATGGTAAGCGTTATACCTTCATGTGTGCTACTTCTGCACCCATAGGACTGCAAGACCTCTGGATTTTTTGCAGAACACTCACTGGAATTGTCTATGAAATTATATTTCTGCACCTCTGAGACAAACAGAAAGTGGAGAAGAAAATAAAAGAAAAGGTTCCTTGTCTAGTGATTTTTATACTGACATTAGAGGCACAAATACTTTTCTTTCAGTGCAAAGTAGTAGTATGTTCGTAAAACTGTTTGTTAATGAAATATTCAAGCTGGGACATTGCAAATATTAAAGTACTATGAACAATAGAGATTCTTCAAGAGATTAAATATTTTTAAATTGTTTCACTGTGAAGAAAAATTTAAAAATTATTTTTAAAGCAAGAGAACTTAAACATAAACAACTCAAATTAGATACTGGAATTTGAATATGGTTCAAGTTCCTTTCCTCTTTCATTCTGGAAAAAAACTGTGCAAAAGAAAATATAAAAGTGATTTAATGTCGACCATATATAAAAATGTGGAGGAAGGTGTGGCAAAAATGTTATGAAAGCTTTGCTAAAGTGAAAATGGATTAATTTTGACAAGAGCATTGTTTTGTAAATAAGCTTTTTCCATCTCTGAAGTCCAAGAGAAGCAGAAATATTGTTTTTGTAAATGTAGACTACATTTCTATATGTCTTAAAGAAAAAAACTCCAAATGCATGAAAAAATATTGCTATTAATGCCAGACTATATGCCTGCAATGGTGAAATGAATCTGCCTTGACTAAACTAATGAAAGCCAAATCAGGTATCAAAGGTAAGAGTAAATTTAATAAATAAATAAATAAATAAATAAATAAAACGAGAGCACAAATAAGCCATTTACATCTTGAAGTGTAATTAAGGGAAATTGGCTTGTTGCTATTGTTGAAGTGATTTAAAGTGAGACTCTCTGTGTATATATTGGAATCACATGAGGATATTTTTGTAAAGCCTTTAATTTATTTTTTTTTTTTTAGTCATAGCAATCCATCCATTTAGAAATTCACAGTCTTTTAAATAACAGTTCAGAAAACACAATCTACCTATGCTTGCAGATGCCTGGATGCCTGGAAAACCAGGTCTGAACACGCAAGCCAAGGGTGTGGGTGGTATGTTGTCAGAAGTCTGTTGGCTGTTGAGTTTGCTCAGGTGAGAGATTACCTTCTGGGGAAGTCTTGCTGCCCAGAGGCTGTCCATGGCTTTGAGAAGGTCTCCTGTGGGCAACCCCAGAATTATACTTGCTTGAGGAATAAATTGTTTTGGTGCCATCACTGTTATCACATAGCTGTGTGTTTAAGAAGGGAGAGGAAATAGGAAATAGAACAGCAATTTGTACATACTGTATTTATGTAGTGTTCAGCAACAGTGACATAAATGTATGTTACTATATAAATGCACATTACATAAATGCATGTCTCGTGTATAGTGACTGAAACCTGTTGCAATTGGGTAGAAGTAAATATTCTATTTTTAATAGCAGCACAGTTAAATTTGCAGAAGATCCACAATAGTAAAGAATTGCTAAAGATTTTTTGAATTCTGGTTGCTGATGTTGGGTATTGTACAATGCCTACTAGAGTTGAGAAGAAAGCTCCAGAAAGTATAATAAAATTTAGAATCATTTAAACTGATAACTAGTAAAATACTTAATTTTATTTAAATTGTAATTTTATAATTTACGTAGGTTTTTTAATTTGTTTGTTTGTTTTGGAGGTCAGTTTCACCTAGTACAACTACTTTAATTCAGGATGAGTATTCAAATTATTGTTCTATATAAGTTATTCAAATTACCGTTCTATATGAGTAAGCCCCTGTTTCAAATTAAATCTAATATGAAACAGTTGATGCTCAAGTTGCTACACTCCCTCTGTCAGAACCTTGTCTTCTCTTCATTCTTATATCCATTTGGGTCAAATGAGGAGTAAGTTTCAGAGCTGGCAAAGTTAGGTGCTTGTCATTGAATTTCATATCAGTTTAGTAATAACCATTTACCAGGGGACTTTCTCAAAGAGGTGGTTGAATGGGTAATGGATTCAGTATTTTATAACAAAAATAACCTCCTCACAGTGACAAATAAGGAAGAATTGTGATACATGAAATGGAAGAAAGAGAAATGCTTAAAATTAACCCCGTGACAATAATGAGTTGTAACACCTTTTGGAGCAATGACTGACACACTGTGCAGTCATCACACTTTTCTGTGTTGCCTGGAAACTGAGGTGAAATGACCTCATTGGTTTTCAGCTTGCCCCAGCTTTCCCCTCCTTCAGTGTCTGATACATCAAAACAGAATATGCACTTAGCAGAACACAGCTTAGGAGAAAATGGTTGGTCAACCCCATTACCTGTGGGTTTCTTCTAAAGTGTGTTTAGTGTGTTTCAGTACCATATAATACTGCAGAAAAAAGAGGAAAGTAATTTTCAATAATAGAGAGCTACTTCAGTTCTGTTAATCAGCAATACTGGTTAGCAGCAGAGGTCCCACATGACTGGAGGCTTGCCAGTGTGACACCCAAAAAGAAGGGCTGGAAAGAGGATCCGGGAAACTACAGGCTTGTCAGTTGACCTCAGGATCAGGGAAGATTATAGCACTGTTCATCTTGAGTGAGCTCACTCAGCAAGCGCAGGACAGCCAGGGCATCAGGCCCAGCCAACATGAAGAGAAAGGCAACTTTCTACAACTTGTTCAAGAAAGGCAGGTCCTGCTTGACCAACCTGATCTCCTTCTATGACCAGGTGATCTGCCTAGTGGATGAGGGAAAGACTGTGGATGTTGCCTTCCTGGACTTCATTAAAGTTTTTGAGAGCATCACCCACAGCACTGGTTTAAGCATGACATGCCATGGCATAGAGTGGTGTACTCTCCACTGGGTTAAAAACTGGATGGCTAAGCCCAGAAAGTTTTATGAAACAGACTTAAGTTGGCAGCTGGTCACAAGTGGTGGCCCAGTGTTCAGTTTTGGTCAAATCTTGTTTAATATCTTCATCAGTGATCTGGATAAGTGCTTCCTCATTGAATTTGCAGATGATACTACATTTATCAGAAGTGTAGATCTGCCTGAGGGTAGGAAGGCTCGACAGTGGTACCTGAACAGGTTGGAATGATTGACCATCGTCAGTTGTAAGAGGTTCAACAAGGTGGAGTGCCAGGTCCTGAGCTTCGATCACAACAACCCCATAGAATGCTGGAGGCTTGGGAAAGAGTGGATGGAAAGCTACCCAGTGGAGGAGGACCTGGGGGTTTTGGCTTATCACCAGCATAACATAAGCCAGTAGCACGCCCAGGGGGCAAGAAGGCCAACAGCATCCTGGCTTGTATCAGAAACGGTGTGGACAGCAGGAGTGGAGAGGTGATTGATCCCCAATACTTGGTGCTGGTTAGGCCACACCTCAAATATTGTGCTCAGTTTTGAGATCTTTACTACAGGGAACACATTAAGGTGCTAGAGCATGTCCAGAGAAGAGGAGCAAAGCTGGAGAAAGGTCTGGAGCACAAGACTTACAAGGAACAGTTGAAGCAATTGGAATTATTTAATCTAGAGAAGAGGAGACTGAGGAGAGCTCTCTCATTTATCTTTACAGCTGCCTGAAAGGAGGTTGTGGTGAAGTGGTGGCTGGTCTCTTCACCCAGGTAACCAGTGATAGGATAAGAGGAAACGAATTCAAGTTGTACAAGGGGAGATTCAAATTGAATATTAGGAAAAAAACACCACCTCTTTATGGAAAGAGCATTCAGGCATTGGAACAGGCTGTGTATAGCGAAGTGGTGTTCAAAAAATATGTGGACATGGCACTTGAAGACATGGTTTAGTTGTCATGCTCCTTCTTGGTTGATAGTCAGTGATCTTAGAGGTCTTTTCCAACATTAATGATTCTGTGATTAAATGTGTTTTCAATGGACAATAGACTTAACTCCACCATTCAAAATGGCAATTCATATCCTATCTGAGTAACTGATACTTGTCAGGCATGGCAAACTTTGGTAAAATGTGCCTTTTTCTAAAACAGTAATTATTGTATGTCTTGCACTATTAAATATTAACTATATTTCTAAATTATAGTATAATGGTATAATAGTATAATTAATAATCTTAATGAAAAGCAATTAATTTTATACAATTTAATGGAAAGCAACTATTTTTTGTGTCAAGTATCCTAAGAAAAAAGAAAAAGAATCTAGTATATAGCCAAAGTTTATGTTATTGATTAGGCTCTTTGTCAAAGACTAGATCTTCCTGTTTAAACAGCTGTAGGATGGAGATTAATGGTATTTGATAATGTATAATGTGTAGGTAAAGCTGAAAGTTTGACTTTACTTTCTCAATCAAAGTTTCTTTGCAATATTTTCATGTCTGGACAAAAAGAGTATTTCTCCTCAAGTGTTGTTTTTCATCCAGCAAAGTTAGTGGAAAAGAATTCTAATGTAATTACACAGTAGTTTAAGCCATCCTAGATCCCTGCATGCTTCTCTAAATAGCCAAAATTTAACTGTATCATGCTTTTTACTCAGTCAAGTTTGATACCCAGTACTAAAGGCCAATATTAGTGGTTTTATAGCTCTGTAAATTCTACTGTACATTGTAGGTCTTGGAATGAAGTGTGTTGTGTAATACCTGAAAGATAGAAATATACTTCACTTTCATCAAAGCTTGTTTCAGGTTTTGTGGCTTTGCTCAGATAATAGGCATTTTATAGCTCATTTTATGATTTCTTTTGGAAAGAACTTTGTGCTTGCATGTGCAACATTTGGTAAGTAAGCTGCTTGATTATGGAGAGATAAGAGGAATATTCAAACAAGTCAAAGCAACAGCAGGAAAACAAAACAGTGTTCTTTTCTGTTATGCTCCACTTAAAAAAAAAACAAAACAGGCTATGTCTTGCACAAGAGCTTTTTTTCACAAGTGTCGAGTTCAATGCTTAGTTCAGAGACCAGTGTCTACTCTAAAAAAAAAAAAAAAAGATAAAAGTAGGAAGTTTCCAGGTCTGTAAGTTATCTACTCAAGATTTTGAAAATAACTCAAATACAAAAGTGTAAAAACTATTGCTTACATCTGCCAGTGACATTAATGTTATTACCAAAAAAATTAGATAGCAGCAAACATGATGGCAGATTTTTAAAAAAGGTGTTTGTGGAGAGAGGAAGAGGTGAATCCAGAGAGTTGTAAGAAAATATGTCTTATTTCTTTTCTGGATAAACTCCAGGAACTTTTAGAATGAAAGTAAATATTTAAGTGCATACGTTAAAACACATGTGTAATGGGCTTTTACAGAAGAAAATCATGCTTTAGAATGGAGAGGGCGTTTGTTGTAGTTTGCAGAATTTCATGGTTTTGTGTTTATGGGTCTTTTATTGTTTGGCTTTTTGTGGTGTGTGTGTGTGGTTTTGTTTTGTCTTGTTTTCTTCTGTGTTTTGGTGTTTTGTTTTTTTTTTAAGTAGTCAGTAAACATGAGTAAAGGTGATCCATTTGTATATATGGATTTCAAACCAGCTTTTTATTATGTACTTTGTTAAGAAAGAGACAAAACAGTCCTGCACTACTAGTTCAATGGAAAGAAACATGTTGATGGAAGGTCTTTGTCAATAAATAAAAATGAATACTTATGGGAAACAGCAACTTTAACTTTGCATAGCTAACAGTGAATTTTAAATAACACCACTGCGGGCTGAGTTCTAGCATTCATTGTGGGTAGTCCTTTGAAAAATACCAACTTGGTGTTGAGTCAAAAGGTTTCTCCAGTTGTTAAGAACTGTTAGAAAAGAAATACTGAGAACAGGAAGAAATGGTAGGATAGACTAGGATTCAGTCTGGAAAGAGTGTTTGGGTCTACGAGAAAACACATGAAATTGCAAATAACAGAGGAAAAATGAAATAGGAAGTTCCTACGAATAAGGAAAAGTCATGTGCTTTTTCCCATTTAATTCCCATTCCCTTGCTATTTCCCAAGGTCATTCAGTGAAGTCATCAAAAAGCAGGTTTCAAAGTATGTTTTCACAGAACACAAAGTATACATGAGTTCAAAATATGATTATGAAAAAAAAAATATGATTGGGATAAAAGTCTGTTGAGAGCTATTCAACATAATTAGGATGTGAATTTAACCACTAATATCTTTTGCCATATTTTGACAGTAAATATTGGGAAAAACTCTATTCTGTTATGGAAACATTAACTTTTTCAGCGACCATCTGTTAGTCATCTCTGTGAGAGAATTAAAAATTGTGCTAGGTGAACTTGGGGTGCAACTCAGAGATGTTGTGTCCATATATGTTTGTATGCCTGTATCCAACCACTGCAACCTGGAGCTTTTCCAACAAAAGGAAGAATTATTTTGAGAGTTGTTACTATGTATCCAGGGCTGTCATCTTTGGCTGAAATAATTACCGATACTTAAATGAGGAAATTCACTGTATCAGAGGTTAGAATTCTTTCCCTTCCTTTAAATGCTTTTTCTTGTTTAATTAACAGCCCTGTGAAGGCAACACTCAGGCTCACCTTAGTTGGCTAAGACATTTGCATATATTCTTAATATTTTTAATCTGCCTGCCTAGGCAGTATTGCATCAAATTTAAATTCTATTGAATTAACATCATCTGTCCCAAGAGAACACTGGCTAATTCTTTTGAAACATTTTGCACTTGCTTTCAATGTGAAAAATGGCAGCTTCTGATCTTTGTTACTGATAACACTGACTAATAATGAGGAAAAGGAAAAGAAAGGATGCACATGTTCACTAAGACAGTATCTAATAAACCTTCATGGAGGAACTCAAACTAGTTTGTAAGGTATGGTTTAAATATTTTGCTCTTTGGTAACTTGATTGATTTGATTTATCACTTCTACTTGGATTGATTTATGTCCTGAATATGCCTGTGTAACTTTCTTTGTGTTTAAATAAAGAAATTAGAGGTTTGGTGTGTGTGTGGAGAACCCGTACAACACAGATAAGGCTACTCTTAGTGGTTTGGGAATATCTTCTATATGTTTTAGAATTAGCACTAGCCTTTTTTATATTACAGAAAATAAATTTAAATACCACACTGTCCCTCTTGCCTAGGTTTGTTTTGGTTTGTTTTTTGTTTGGTTGGTTGTTTTTTTTGCTAATAAATAATTACAATGCAGAAATGCTTCAAGAATATTCATAATTTCATCACTTGGATTTTTAGAATATGGGAGTATTATATTGCTTTTGTTCAATGCCTGTAGTTTTTTTTATTTAGCAGGATCAGATAAAGAATGTTTGAGAAAGCAGCAGTTCAGACCCTACATAACTGGAGAGCAGCAGAGATTTTCTGTGTTCCCTGTTTATTTTTTCCAATGTTTCTTTTAATGAAAAAGTATTTGTCACATTTTTTCTCTCATTAAAGAACATTTTGAAGAAGGCATAAAAATGAAATTAAATTATTACTTTAAAACTCATGTATCTGCATATTTTTTAAGAATGGAAGCTGACAATTATTTCACTTAAATCATTGCTTCACAGCTACTGCATGGTAAAAATGAAGGTGTAATCAAAAAACACAGGACAATAAACATGTAGAAGCTTGTTTCAGGGGCCTTTTTAGCAGACACACTGCCTATTCTTTGCTAGCCGAAGTCCCAGCAAAATTTGAACTTTATATATGCCAAATACCTTGAATAATAGCATCCTAGAACTTAGCCTAGGGTTCTGTGACTGTGGATGGAAGCTTAAAGTAAGGCTCAATTTGTCATTTGAGCTACCACTGTAATGAAAATGTTAAAGGTTCATAAAATAACATTGAAAGAATTTACAAGGGACGACTGAAGCAGGCATTTACTAAAAGGGGATCAGGCACTGTTATGCATGTAAATACATTCTCTGCAAATGCCTTTTGGTACATAAGACACAAGATTAGTGACTTCAGATATGTTTTAAAAGTTAATCCATAAGGGGTGTCAGGTTGTGAAATACTTGTTTTTTGTTGATGATAGTCATGCAATGAATTACTAATAGCAATATAATGTGCATTGTTACAAACAGCATAAGGAAATAACTCATTAAAATTGATAAAATTTTAGAAAAAAGCTTGTAATTCGCTTTTCCACAATTATCTGAAAGAAGCAGGTAGGTGAGCATGACAAATTCCTTAGCTTTTGGGTTGTGCCCGGCTACCTGATTTAACTATGAAGCAGTTTTATGTAGCTTTCTACAACTGCTGGTACAAAAAGGGAAGAAAATACTGTACAGAGGTAATTTCTGTTTTGCTGAGCAATGGTATTCCAGCATTATGCTATAAAAAGTGAGTTATGAAACAATGTAGATTATAATTATATCTTTTAAAGGAGGTTTAACTGCGACTTGGATTTCTCCACATAAGGTAATTAGTGCCTATTATTAGCAGAAGACTTGAAACAAACCCACTATTGTAAATATATTATATTCTATTACTGTGATAAGTCATTCTACTGTAATAGTGGGTGAAAGATAATTCTTGCTAATTTATGATACTCATTGGACTACATCTTGTCTTAAGTACAATTAAAAGTATTCTCAGAAATTAAAAAACTGAAATGCTGAAATTTCCTGTTGGGCTAGAGGATAACTTAGGGCAGAATCTTATGCTGAACATCTACAGGTAGAAAACATATCATAAGGTATGGAACCATATTGTGAGCTTTCCTCATTGTGCTGTCCTTTGTTCTTTTGATGTTATAGAAGCCATGGTTTGAAAAACTGCTTATACATATATTGTCTTGGGTTAGTGCAGTGGTGTTTTAGAAGCTGGGGGGCCACAGGGATGGTTTCTGTAAGAAGCTGCTGGAAACTTCTCTGGTTCAAATCCCAGCCCCACCTCTGCCCAGACTGAGTAGATATGGGAAGCTGGATACCTCTGCAAGTAGCATATTCAAGAAAGAGAAAATGAAATTGTAAAAATATAAAAAAGGAGCTGCAGAGTAGATTGTGGATGAAGTGAGAGGGCAATGCCAGAGAAAAGACATCAAGGTCATGAAGAAGTAGGGAGAAAGCTGCCCAAGCAGATATTTCCCTGCAGCCAATGGTGGGATGGCAGCTGTCCCCTTGCAGCCTATGGAGTAACATGGTGGAGCAGTCTCTGAAGGACCACAGGGGGGTAAAAGTGGATTTGTAGCCCCTGAAGTGTTACAGGTGGGAAGACATGAAATGGCAGCCTGTGCAGGACTGCAAAGGTGCAGATGTGGATCTGCATCATGGAGGACCATGTGCTGGAGGAGGTGACTGACTCTCTGGGCAGCCCAGGCTGGAGCAGTTCCTGATGGTCTGCATCTGATGACACAGACTCATGTTGGAGTGGGGGAAGAATGTGAGGAGTCCTCCCCCTGAGGAGATAAGGCAGCTGGAACACTATGTGGGGAACTGACCCTAAACCCCCACTGCCCGTTCGACCCCCATGCTGCTGAGGGGGAGGCAGAAGTGAAGTGATCCAAGCCTGTGAAGAAGGGAGGACAGGTAGGAGGTTTTAAGATCTGGCCATGGTTTCTCTTTCTCCTTGTAGATTAAATTAGTGGGTTTTTTAATTCCCAAATCGAACCTGTCTGATTTTGCCTGTTACTGTAACAGGAGAATACAAACCTCCCTGTCCTTGCCTCGATTAAGGAACCTTTGGGTGGATTTTCTGCTCCTTGCTTGCAGTGGGGGTGGGGGGATGGGTGGCCTGGTTGGTGCTGGCTGGGCCTAAACCATGACATACATATAGCTGTACGTAGAAAAGATATTAAGTGGCCTTCCACTACTTCAGGTAGTACTTCATGGGGTCTGTAGGAAAGCTGGGGAGGGTCTTTTCACAAGAGTGAAAAGTGATAGGACAGGTGTAATGATCTTGAACTGGAAGAGGAGAGATTTAGGTTAGACATGAGGAAGAAATTATTTAGTGTGAGGGTGGTGAGACACTGCAACAGGTTGCCTAGGGCAGTTGTAAGTGCCCCATCCTTGGAAGTGTTCAAGACCAGTTTGGAGGAGGTTTTGAATAACCTGGTCTAGTGGAAGGTGTCCCTTCCCATGCAGTGGGGTTGGAACTCAAAAGCATTCTGTGATTCTGTGTTTCTATGAAGTAAAGTCCTTTTTAAGAAACTTTTGACCTTGCAAGTATGGATTCTTTTTGATGGAAACCTCCTTCATGGTTTTGTATTTCATTGCTGAAAAAGAGAGAAAATAACACTTTTTCTATGTAACTGACAACATGTATTTTCTTGTTTCTGAGGATGGAAATAATAACATTACAAAGTGAGAAAAACTTGTAGAAGTGTTTGATAATGTTATGTACACTTGTAAAATTTAAGACTGTTTTTCATCTATTAAAAAATATCAGAATGGTTATAGTACTAATCTAGAAATCCCAAAAGGGCCACGAGAAATTATATTCTAGAAAAAATTATTTGTTGAAGAAGAAGATGTATAAAGAGTTAATGTGTAGAGTAAACTGTAGGACATAAATAAAAGAAAAATATTGATGTTTTTTGAAAAAAAAAATTTTTTTAAATAAATAATAAAAACCTAAAAATATATACTTCATATCCTTTTATGTATTTCCTTTTAAAATAAGCAAAGAATAGTTTTTTGAGTTACCTGATTAAAAAGAATATTAAAAGATATGGCAAAGATGAGAAGCTCTTTCATGACCATGAGAAGTCTTATGAAAAAAGGCATTTAAAAGGCTGTAATAATTTATCTAATCTGTTCCTGCAATGAAATTGCATTACATGTAATTTAGACATAGCTGTTCAGTTTAGTTTCATACAGTGTCTGAATTGTGAACACTGGAAGGGACCTCTGGAAGTCATCTGGTCCAACTCTTTTCTGCTCAAGAAAGGCTACGAAGAGCAGGTTGCCCAGAACTATATCCAGAAGTGGCAGTGTGATGGCAGAGAACCCCTGTGATGACAGGGTTGTGTCTGTAGACACATGATAGTTTCTTAGCTCCTACTTATTTTACTGCAGATTCTGTAGGTGGGCAGTTAGCCTCAAGCTATATGGAAATCCTTATTTTAGAAATAAGGGGGGAAATAAATAATATATATAAAGTTATTGCTAAAGTAATCTGATAGCAAGTAATTCCTTGAATGTATAATTTTCCAACCCAGTATTTGCCTTCAGTTTGTAGTATACTTTCCATTTTTAATAATTCATATGAAATGAAACAGCCTAAATTTAATGATGTAGAATTAGACCTGTATAAAGACTAGACTTCTTTTTTGTTGTGTAATGCCTGATACATTGCTCAGTTAGCTTGTAATTTTGTTGGCAGACTTTTACATTCATTTATCCTGATGCTGTACAATTCATCATGCTTTGTAAAGATCTGATTTTCTCATGTTTAAGAAGTAATAATTTTTTTCAAGGCTAAAATTTTTTAAAAAAAGCAACCTTGCATAAGTCAATACAGAAAATATGTATTGTATTTTCTTGTTCATTTCTTCTTGACTTCTGTCATCCTAGTACAACTAAATTAATCAGTAACTGCAATGTGGAAAGGATTTTGAAGTCCTTTTAATGACATTAAATGAACATGAATCATTTGGCTAAACTAGTTTCAGGTCTGATAATCCTTGTAGAGTTCTAATGTTTCAAAGTAATTTTTTTTTTAATTATTAGAGTTTTTTCTTAACAGGAGGTTGTTGCTATGCTTTGCTCTGCAGAATGTTACAAAATTGGAGTGATAGAAAATGCAGCTTCAAAGTAAATTTTACTGGCACAGTTATATAGGTAGAATGGCCATTGCTTACTGAGATACACTCAAGCTATTTCAGTTGCACTTGAGTACTGTTAGGTAGAAATGTAATTTCCTATTTATTTAGACTTCTATGCAGAATCAGTGGCATTAGCATACTTCAAGACTGACAAACACCTGGTTGGGTATCTCCAATTTTATTTCCATTTTTCTGGACAAAATCCTGGTATGGAGAAGAAATTATTTTCTTCAGGTTTGTTTTTGTTTGTCAGGTTTGTTTTTCCTTTTTTTTCCCTCTTTGGTATTAAAAAACGTCCATAAAATGGATCTCATGTAATTGATCTATAAGCTAGCTTTTGTACTTCAGGCAAGACAGTAAAAACTATTGAATTAATACAGTTGATCTTAATGAACAAGTACATTTTCTCCAGGTCTCTGCAGACAAGCTTTCCATTATATAGGTGCTAGTTTCCACAGATGTATGCGGCAGGCACACCTACCAGACTGCTAAGCCTTGCATATGGGGCTTAATAAATTGGAAAGTGTTGAAGAAGTTGATAAGATAAATCTTTCCAGAAATCCTTAAATGGATTTTTTCTATTTCAAATTCCATGTCATGCACTGTGTAACCTCCATTTCATTATTCTTTAGCTTGATGTACATATTGTTCGAAGACTAATACCACAACATCAAAATTTTGTGTAAACAGAATAGACATAGATTAGAAACTTCAACCTGATGTTTCTTTCATGAGGAATGATATAACTAGTTCATGAATTTAAAACAATGCAGGCATTTGCGACTATTTATAGTAAGATTATTTATGTGTGTATCTATCTATTTATTTGTTTTTCAGTGTTTAATATTTGCATTAAGGAAGTTTTGAAGGCAAATACAACTCTTTCAGCTTCCACTTTTTGCCTTTAAGGGTTTTGTTGGGAAGAGTTTTTCAATGATTCAAATGAAAAATTCTGAATTACAGTGCCTTTTTCATGCCTTTCTAAATGCAAATATCTGCCACCCTTGAGGAAATATCTCCAATCCCTTTCCAATTCACTGATATGCTTTCATGATGTTTACAATAAAAAGAGATTTATAGAGTAGGAGTATCTATCATTTTGGATGGTCTAATGTATAGAAGCCTGCTGGTCTGAGTTTAGGATAACATCTTCCCTTTACCAAAAGTCACCTTTGATGGTTTGCTGGCTGTTTTTCTGGCTGTACATCATGACTGTTATGAGGAGAATCAGTAAGGCAAAGAAGCTTTTCTAAAAATACACGTGTCATAGAATCATAGAATCATAGAATCATAGAATCATAGAATCATAGAATCATAGAATCATAGAATCATAGAATCATAGAATTGGCTGGGTTGGAAGGGACCTCAGAGATCATCGAGTCCAACCCTTGAACCACTGTTGCGGTTGCTAGAGTATGGCACTGAGTGCCACATCCAGTCTCTTTTTATTTTGTCATGCCTGCCAGGCAGAGTCAGGAGTGTTTGCTTGAACCCCGGATTCCTAGGATGGCAAAAGCGAAGGATTTGTATTATAGTGCCTAGATAAGGAAAAGGAAAAAGCAAAGTGAATTGCTGCTGTAACCAAGTTCCTGGGTACAGCATTACAACACCTGGTGCAGCAGCTTCACTGATAATTCATAAATATGTAATATAGCTCCCGCTGATGTAGACCCTGATTTTGCTCTGCTGGGGAAGCTCACAACCAATAGATAGCCATGTGAAACAAATTAAACAGTTACATTTGCCAGTGTCATAACAGACCTTTCATATCAAATCTCATTCTTATCTCTAATTTGAAGAGAAACTGAAACCTTTCCCCAGCAAACAAATGCTCAGGTGTCTTTGTTGCTGTGGAGTACTGGAAAGAACTGATTTGCCTCTAGCTTGCATATGCTTATTTATGGAAACCTTTGCATGCAGCAACACAAAAATTACCCAGAACAGCTGAATGAGATTTTGGATTGACACAATGTAGAAATGCCATAACGGGTATAAAGCTTGATTTTTACTTTTGGTATTTTTTTCATTTTATACACACACATTTGGTGTTTTAGAGCTTATTTTATGCAACTGTAGAATACAATTGCATTCTGATGACTTTTGTTTAAGTACAGGCAGGAATTTAGTTCTTAAGAAACACCAGTTAAGAAATTTTTAATGGTGGGTGGTGGTTTCTTTGTTTGTTTTTTTTTCCCCTCCACTCTGAAGAGCTGAAAACAAGAGAATGTCTTGTAATTTAATGGTATGAAATTACTCTAAAGAGCCAGATTAATCATGTTTATCCACTCTCCATTATAGTCACATGACCTGATATTTGAGGACTAAAGTATTATTTAAATTTGGTTATTGACAGATTCTGTGAAGTTGGTCAAGTCAGTTATGTCCCTTGTTGCTTTGGTTTTTTTTTACTTTATCAAAGTTAGGAAACACATGTGCCTGAACATTCAGAGATATAAATAATGCTATTTAGTGTTACATATTTATAATAGAACAGTTTTTGGAGCTGTAATATTAGAAACAGTTGGAATTGTGAACTAGCATTACCTGAAACTAAAGCATTAAACCATGTAAGAAAGATGAAATCTTAAAATTTCAATAACCAGCTTAGGAATATGATAATTCTTCTTACATCATTTTTATTTTTGTATCTTTTAAATATTTAGATAAATCTTGTACTTTTTAATATATCTTTGCATTGAAACAGATTGTTAAAATTTGAATGTAGGGTAGGTAACAAAACTATGAAAATTCTTTCAGACTTTAAAAGTGGTGGTTTTTAAAATTAAGAAGCTGATATGAGAATCCATGTGAAGTACCTGTGACTATATATGGCCAATGGTGTGTAAGTAATAAATCAAGGACTATGCTTTGACTGGAATATTTTGTAGAATTGAACACAATATAGCGATCCTTTGACATCTTTTTAGGATGTTCATGTGTGTCTGCATAGATATTTAAAAGATTTTTTTTTTCTGTTTGTTTCCCTTTTAGGTAAGTACCATTTATTGAGAAGTACATAGTTTGGTGTTTGCATTGTGCCCTTCTGTGAATTCACATGTCCAGTGAGTACACACAAAAATTTTTAATATCTTGATACTTTTAACTCATCAGGAATTGCAATTCTGTTTAATGAAATCTTTCTGCTCTGCTCTCTGGATCTTGGATGAGATCTGTAGGAATACATAAGAAAGTGTACTCTTGTTCTCTGATAGGTACTGTTTTAGGGGGGTACTGTTTTAGGGGAAAACTAGGCAATTTTAGTGGCACTTCTATGGAACTTAGGGTGTATAGAACTCAAGTAACAAAACCTATTGATGATTTAATACTAGTGTTTTCAATTAGCAGTGATATTGTCACAGCTCTGTCTTTACTACAAACCCATCATCAGATGAATTAGCTTGAATGCTGCCATTTAAAAAAAATAAATTGCTGGTCTGCATCAAGGTTTATGGCAAAAAGTCAAGTATATGATGAGTTTTTGAGGTCTTTCCTCCAAATTTCTAGAAGCTCATATGCAAGTAAGGTTTTTAAGGAGCATATCTATGACAGAATTTACCCAGTGGTTTTAAAAGGTTCAGAGGAAAAATATGGCATTTGAGATCAGCTAGAATTTTCAGAGATCAATATTGTGACCTCGAGTTATTTGCTTTAGTAAACTATGTAGAAAAGCTTTCAAAAAAAGACAACAGTCACTGTGTAACAGTCAAGGCTACTAATGTCTAATTTGCTGTGTTAAATTACACATTTGAATTAACATGCTATAAACTAACATTCTTGGATGGTTGCAAATTGTTATATATATGTGATTGTATCATTTATATGAGTATTCATGATCTAAACCATAAATAAAATTATATATTTAAATACTCTGATCCAAACAATACACATTTTGGGTCTTGTTGAAATTTCTTTGGTCTTTACTAACAGCAACACCTGCAGACCATTGTGAAAACTGGAACACTCAACATACCACAGGGCAGGAGCCTTTACATTCCAGTAATTCTAATGAATCATTCTCTGGATTATATGTAGGTATCTGAGTTGCTTAAACATACATGCAAAACATGTATTGACAGATGTTATCTTTCTGCCTCATGCTAGGAAATAGGAAAATTTGCTAGGTGTAAGACTGAAAATTGCAATTTTCTTCTCTTTTTACAACTATGAACATCCTGCATTAGGAAGTAGCAACACTTTCAAAGACCCACAAATGTGCGTTAAGTGTACATGTATGTTCGTATATGTTGAAGATTTGAATCACTGAGGTAGGCATTACTACTCTCTTTCATAGAGCAAGCTTACTATTGTTTTTGTTACTCTCTCCACATTCAGTCTAGGCAATATTCTTGGACTTCTACTGCAGAGAAGGTCCTATGTTAGAAATTAATGGAAATGGTCTTTCCCCAGGATTTCACTTCTATGACTGTGTTTTCAAAGCATGACCTGCTGTCCCTTTAAAGTAGGACAGATACCTTTGGGAGTTCCAGGTTCAGAACAGAGGAAGATCAGAAAATGCAATTCATCCAGCATAGATGTTAGAGACTTTTCTAAGAAACTATCAATCTCAGTGTCAGTATATGATAAAATGGCCAATAACCAGGTATTTCTGCATAACTGTAGACATCCTAATGTTTATCAGGACCTTGCTCAGAGGGATTGTTATATCTAAAGATCTCCTACATTGTTTTTTAACAGGCACATAAGGTATCATAACAGGGGCATTACTGCAATATGAAGCAGTCAGTACTGAGGATCAGTGTTTCATTGCCTGTGTTTCAGGGGTTTACTTCAGATTCACTCTAATAAGACCCCGACAACTGCACTTCACTATGTACATATTACTGGTACATAACTTCTGGTTTCACTTCATTTGCATTTTGCTTGTGTGCCAGGACTTCTCTGCTATGCAAATCAGACTAGTGAAGGTCTGGTTCAACCTTCTAGCTTCAAAATGCACTCCTGAGACAAACTAAAATACAGATATAGCTGTATGCTTAATCTGTGTGTATATAACCAGCTTTTGTAGTTGGTGGTTTTACTAACCCGTTTTACAGTCACAAAATATGTTTAGAGTCTTTACAGACCAGTACCTGATACGAGTCTTAGCTTGAACTCTGAAATGAATGAAAAATTATGATTATTTCAGAAATGTAAAATTTGGTCAGATGTATAGAAAAATAGTTTGTGTTTCTTTTTAAGATAGCTGAACAACTATATTGACTGTTAACTAAATAAACCATTTAATTTTTTTAAGTTCCAATTATGAATTGCTTCATAACTCCTACTTTATTTCTTATGTGGAAAGCCAGATAGGGCTTATAGCATATTTCTTTAAGTCCCCCTATTTTAATTTTTTTTTCTGATTAGGGAACTAGAGTTGTCTTTATTACTGTATTATTTTATCATGATAAAATTCAGCTAAGTTGGTGACTCAGATTTTTGATTACCATGAGAAGCAATACATTTTGTATCTAAATTATGCAATCTAATGTATAATTTATTAGTTCATTAATTAAATAAATAAATAAATGTTGGTTCTTAAGGCAGAAAGAAAGAGAATGGCTGGAGAAGTCTTTAAACTAGAATCTATATTCTGACAAGCATAATCTATAATAAGAGTTTGCTAATGTAGTTGTTTTGGTTGCTTTTTCTGAAGCTCCGTGGCACAGTTCTTGGAGTCAGCAAGGGAGTAAAATGGAAGATCTGTTTACTAATTCACTCAGTCCCTACAGAGTTCCACTGTTTAAAGAAGTGCAGACTTGAAAGGCAAAACATCTTTGCACACTTCTATTAATGGGAATATGGCATGCATATAAATAAACCTCTTATTTAAAAATGCCTCCTTTTAGAAATTCTCTATATTGTTCTTTATATGTAAGAGGACAGAGAGGATCTAACGTCAGCACAAAATCTGAGCACTTCTTTATTTGTGTGTATGTATAGAGTCACAGTTGCAAATATGTCTATATTTTGTAATTATCGGATCAAACTCAGAAATATACCTGAGTTACTGGAATAAACAGGATATGTTGCAGGAATGTGCTCCAGTATTTGCCTGAACTAAAATGGGCCAGAATATTATGTGCCATTTTTATTTAACAAGCAAATAGAGGATTAAATTGCAGTATCATTACTGAAACAGCCTTCTAGATTAATTTTGAAGTTTATCAGGAAGAAAGGAAAGAACCAAGATATAGTGCACATTGCATAGTGTAGCTACTGTGAAAATAAGAATGATGGTTTCTTATAACAAATTTTCAATCAAGGACAGCTGGAATTGAGTTCAGAATGGTACAACAGAGACTATTGCATTACATTGTGATGCAGTGCCTTGTTTTATATCATATAATTAATAGAACATAAAATGAACTGCTAAATATAAAATAAATAAATAGTACAAACATTGCTTTTTGCAATGTGGTGTTGTGAAGCTGGTATAGTAAAAGATGGAAAAAGTACATTATAAGGAAAGGCATTTGTAGGCCAAGATCAATGTTAAGAACTAACATTCAGAAATATGAGAACAAATTTTATATTACAGAAAGTAATTCAGTGTCCAGAGCACTGATAGGGAAATAATGCCCTCTGGGGAAAAAAAAAACCCAAAACATCCAGCTACTCTGAAAGATTACAGAAGCTAGTGTTGCCTGAACTCTTATATTTTAATATAAATACAGTTTTACTATTGAGGTTTTATGTCATTCTTTATGTTGCAAGCAGAATAATACAAAACTCTGTACTTTCTGGGTGAAGCTGTCTATGCTGAGGTTCTGGGGAATATAAGGTTGTAGTATATAAGTAGTACACTCGTTTTTTCTAATTCTTACAAGAAGTCTATAGTTAACTGCTTTCTGAACATGTCAGTGTATCTTAAATATCTTAAAGCTAAAGTGTGAGGGATATATAATTTGCACAATTGAAATGCTGTGCATTTAAAATGCACCTGGATTCAGATCCAAGAAAGACAGAAAATTGAGGATTTTTTTGTTTGTTTCTTTATAATTTATGTGTATTTTTAATATAAAAATTAGTTAATCCTGAAGCTACAGTTAATAAAGCTGCCACGTTTGCATTCCTGCATGGGGAACACAGAGCTGTAATTTCCTATATTGTCACTAGGTGTCACCCTTTTCCCCAAGAACATTGCTGCAGGACCTTGAAAAACTGTCCAACAGTACAGCGAGTGTTTGAAATACAGTTAGGTTAACATCGGTTGGAAAGAAGAAAGAGAGATCTCTTCTCTTCTTTAAAGGAAATGAGATGTCCTGGATAATTTGTTTTATGGTTTGTGATATACTGTGTATTTTTGTTAAGTTCTGTGACCACACAGCAGGAATAAAGGCTGCTTATTCAACTTGCTCTAGCCACCTTACACTGAATAGGTGAAGCTCTGGTGTGTTCTGCTGTTGCAGAGGGCAGCTAAGGATGAGTGAGACAAAGGAAAAGCTGCGACACAGGAAATCCAGGGAGCCCATGGCATCAGGAGTATAAGACACGGATTTAGAGTAAAGCAAAGACTGGGATGCATGGCCAGAACAGAGCAATGGGAGAGAGGTTCTTCCTAGGGACAGGTCTTGGTAGAAGTTCAGGAAATTTATTGTTGGACTGGGGATGAAATCCAAAGGACAAACCCATCCTGTATGGTTGGTCAACAATACTGATGGAAAGTCATCTTTATGGAAAAGGTAATTCTGATATATCTGATGTGCCTATCACAACGACAAAGTGCAGGCAGAGTTCTCTCAAAACTCTGGTTGTTGATCTCATCACCAGGCTATGCTATCTGACTCTTAAGGATGTGCAGAGGGCACCCACTTCAAGTATTCACAAGGTATTAATTATTAGAGCTGACCTTGGCTACTTTCTAATTGATTGGTTTAGTATTTTGTGTCTTAAAGGGTGTAGATAAAAGTTATAAATAGTTGCATGCTAATCTTGCTTGTTATCTTCTTACTTGCTGGATGCTAAATGCATTAGGAGAGACATTGTTTATGAAGGACAAATACTCTTTCCCCAATATTACTATAAAAAAGAGAACCATTTCCATCTTCAGAACCACAGTTCATATAAACAATTTGGTAGATATTTATATTACAATGCATCTTGAAAAAAAGACAATTTGGTAATACTTTAGAATAGCGAATTCTTGGAATTTTAATTCTCTATGTTTCCCCTTCTTAAGTGAGAAATAGTAATTCTTATCCCTTCAGCTGTTAAGCCTTGCATGGAGTTTTTCTGGAGGTAACCTAGCTATTGCACATGTTCATGTTTTAACAGCACACATGGGCTAATTAATATCTTGAGATCTCATATTTAAAATAACTAAAAGAGGTTTTATAGGCTATAACATTAGCTTTATCTTCTAAACACTATAGGGAAAAGCTGTGACTTTCAAAATTATGTTATAGGAGGCAGATACAAATAGGAACTCAAAGCTATTTTAATATGAACATTAAATAAAAGTATCATAAACAGTTCTGATGCCAATTTTTTAAGTTTCAAGGCAATGAACTTCACGAAATGAACTTCAGGAAAAAAGTCTGCAACAGGTTGTTGAGCTGATTACATTAAATTTATTGGATAGCAGCATTTCTAGCATTTTGGAGCCATGTTTTCAAATTATTTAGAGAAACCCACTTATACAGGTAAAACTGCATGTTTTAAAATCTTTTATATTTTGGGTGTGTTATTGTGTTATATATAGAAAAATGCAAAAATTCCTGCACTTCTGAAACTTTTCCTGTCTTTAATATTTATTCTCTCTTAAAGTATGTACACATATATGTTATGAATTTTATTTTATAATGTTTATTTTACAACTTTCTCTACTTGTTATTGGTTGAAATGTAGACTATGAATTTTAAGGGGTTCACTACTTGAAGGCAAAAGGAATATCAATTCTATCTTAGCAAAAAAAAAAAAAATAGAGGTACAATTTTCCTTCTGAAACTGAAGTGATTTTTCAGTTAAACTGAATAATTTAGTTGCAAATTAAAGATTCATATTCATAATTCATCCACAAGATCTAGGCCAATTCATTAGTATGCTTATTATAGATAAGAGGTTGAATAGAAAAAAAAGGATGGTGCAGAGAATGTGTTTTCTTCATGCTGGACTATGTGTCCAAGGTCAAGACTTCGACTAAACAGCAGTCTGCAGTTAATTCTGGTCTGGAGGTCTCTCAGCAGTGACCAAGAGAATTGTTTCCATCTCTCAAATCAATTATTCACAAAACCATAGAGAACCTTGTTTTCTTACCTCTGTTACTTGCCTTCTGCTAATTGTCCTTTTTACTGAGCCCAAGAGAGCTTGAAAAACTGCTTGAAATTATTGAAGCTTTTTATAGCTGTCAGATACTGGCCACCATCGCTATTATGCTCTGCTGGTTGCTATCAGCATCTTTCAAACCTATCAATAATAATAAGTGGGTTTGGAATACAGCCACAGCTTTTATTTTTTTTCCTTAAATTGCTGCCTTGGTTTTTGAGACTGCTTTTTTTTAGTGTCCTTGGTAAAACCTTCACTTACTGATGTCTTGAACTGACTTTCATTGCAGCATGCATCGTACCTCCTTACAGTGCTTGCTATAAATAAGTAACCTGGAGCTCTGCAGAGTGACAAATGAAGACCAAACTACCACTTAGTTGTTATATTAATGAGGAACATAACAGCATGTTTCTTATTATATTCAAGCTGGTCTTGGAGGTTTATCATGTACATGACATAGCTTAGCTAATTATAAGCCATAGTGCTTTAGGCCATGAAAGCCTACAGCACTGAACAAACAAAAAGGCATTTAGATTCTTAGGAATTACAAGCATGAAAATGAATTATTATTTGGAACCCTTTAAACTCAACTCTGACTAGAATCAGCAGTCAGAAGCAAAGTGTCTCAAAATGATTGGATTTGAGTAGTAGTAATTGAAACAGCCATGTTCATTCTGAATTACAGTATTTATTAAACATAAAATTAGGCTGTGTGTCTTTTTTTTTTTTAATAGTGCAGGCATTTAGTTACCCTTCATAGAAAAAATGGTTAACACATCTAGTTCTGGCTTCTCCCCAAACCTTCATGTACCTTAAAAGATAATTCAGAACCCTCATGTATTTCTGTTTCTGCAAATTTTTCCCACAACAGCACTGTGATCTTGAGCGTCCAGTTTTGTAGTGACATTCAAACATCTAAGTATTTAGAGACAGTGAAAGTGCCTGTGTTCTGGAAGTGGATGGGGTTCAGAGAGGTGATGCTGTGCTCTGCTACCCTCAGTAGTAATTCAACACTGGGTTCAGTCAGTCAGCTCACTAAAGCAATTTACCAAGCAGTGATGTACACTTCACCAGTGAGTTGTACTAATATCAAGTATCTCTTGAATTCACTAGTTTGAGGGACATGTTGAAGCAGGAGTGATACTGAGAACTAGTACAAATAGAAATGAGATAGCAGCAGATATTGTCAGGGAGATGAGATGAGATGAGATGAGATGAGATGAGATGAGATGAGATGAGATGAGATGAGATGAGATGAAGCAAAGGAGCTTCTGCAGGAGCTGTATAGAACTCAGCCCACCTGTTTCAAGAACAGTAAAATGTTCACAAAACAAGAAGGTGAAAAATCTGCACTGGCACAACTGTAATTCTGGTTTGGGTGTTGGGTGGAAGCCTTCAGATAAATGTAATGGTACGAAAGGATGGTGAGGCTGGGGGGCCTCTTTATCTTAAGCAGTTGAATGAGGAATGAGAGGAGGTGACAGAAGCAACTTAAAATGATGGAAAAAACACAACACTCCATTATTACAATATGTATGTTAGTTCCAGGTGCTACCAACAGATAGTATGTATCTGTTGCTAGTCAAGCAAAAAAACCCAAATTGTAATCCTCAAGTCAGGTTAGGACAACAGAGTGAGACAGACTTCAAAGAAAGACCTAGTTTCCTAACCTCTGAAAAAGCTCAAACAGATATTTGTGTGTTGATCTCAGAAAGGAAGGAAATACTAACAGGAAATGGTGATTTTAATCTTAACAGAGTAGCAGTTCACCAAACTGGGACTGAGCTAGGACTCTCAATCCCATGCTTTCAAATTTACTGTTTCTTTGGAATGTCTTCTTATCCTAGTGATGCTGAACATCGAATAACTTGCAATACTGTCTCTTTGAGGGACCCAGATGATGGTGGCATGTGCCTGTCAGAACACAGGATTTTGTGGCAAATTTACCGGGTTTTATGCTTCCATTTTAGTGTTGCATGATACAAAATATTTTGGAAACAAGGTCTTAAGCAAAGCTGAAGTTTTTTTCTGATGGGCAAAATAATTCAGTAATTTTCTTTTCTCAGAATTACCTCCTTTTTGTTGCTTATTTTCCTAGGAACTTAATGAAAAGGCTAAGAAGTAGGGAAGTTTAAGCAAAACAAAATGAGAAAAGAAAGGGTTTAATCATTGAATAAGCTGTAAAGACTAGTTTCCTATGTTGGGTGATACATACTAATTTCTTTCAGAAAACAGCATTTAATTAGGTTTTAATAGGTATTAATACTGGAGCTTGCTACTCTGTTATGATTATCAGGATGATATTACAGCTTTACCAGGGAAGAAATAATAACAGTCCATTAATTAATAATATACATCTGAAAAGGTCATTTAAGTCTTACAGACATATTTCTGTAGTAAAATACTCCTTTCTTTGTATCTTCTGTTAGAACTTCTTACAAGTAAACCCCTTCTTCTGTCAAAGTGCTACATTAAGAGCCTCTATTACTTCCTAATTATCGTTGTTAGTTTCTTTCCATATTATACTGTACATGCAATGTCAAAGGGGATGATCATCAGAAGTACAAAAATAATGAGCTGGAATAAGTTTTGACTATAATTCCTCTTGTTCTTTTAAGAGAATTTAGATACTGAAATAGATTTTTTCCTATTTTTTAATGTACATTTTTAGTCTTAGATTGACTAAAAGAGGATGATAGTGTTCCTTGATTTCTTCCTAAATAAACTTTTGCAAGTTAACATTGTAAGCTAGTACTTTGAAAAGACTGGGTTTTTTTTTGTATATTATATTCCATTATTTTCTTAATGATACTTTATCTCCCACTTTCTCTCATTAATTGTAGTCAATACAGTATTTTAAATAAAATCAATTAATATCAGTATTTCCTCTGTCACCTGATCATCAAAAAATACTTTGCAAATATATAGCATTTTAAGTATTGCATATCAGTTAATGGAAAATATGAAGCAGTGCCATTTAAATGGCCTTCTAAATCTAAGTTAGTACTGTTGGAAGCTTAGGAAACAAAATGTACCTCTTTTAAATAGTTTAGAAAATAACCTATTTCATTAAACGAAATTTTAGTTCATGAAACAAATCCCCGTTTTCCCCTTCTTTGTTAGATTTTAAAAGATGACAGACAAATTTACTCACAGAATTTAAAAAAGATATTTCTTAGACATAGTTTTGGACTATGGTGCCCTAGGGCCATTTGCTTCAGAGAGCCATTTGCTTCAGAGAGCAATATTACTAATGAAGTAATTTTAATTATGAAGTAATTACTAATGAAGACAGAAATTTCAAGTACGTTTGACTCATGATCAAGTTTATATTCAAACAGCCTTATTTAGGAAACAATGCTCAAAGAAATTTTTGCAAGACTCCTGCTTTGTAAATCTAATGAAACATTTATAATCTTGTTCAGGTTTTAGACATGTAGTATTAATATCTTGGTAGACTAACACAAAGCCAAGAAGAATTGAAACTGCAAGAAACACTTTATCGGAGATTATAATATTCTTTCCATGTCAAAGGAAATAAAAATAATTTTTAAATTAATAATCTTTAAAAAGGATATTTTTTTTACTATTGCATTCCAAGTTTAATTGAAAAAGTTGAAGAAATATCTTTCTTAGAAACATTTTCTTTCACTTCTGTTCCTACTTGCCTCTTCAGTTTCTTTTTCCTTTTCAACCTATTGCAATTCCAGCTAAACAGCAACAAAAGATGAAGAGCTTAGGAGGCAAAACCATAAATATTTAAAACAATTACACATATTCAGGAAGAGTCTGGCCACAGCTTCTTGGAATCAGATGTGAATTTTTATATCCATTGCTAAATTATATAACTGGTCATAGAATCACGTGTTGCAAGGGACCTTTAAACATCGTCTAGTCCAACTTCCCTAGTCCAATAAGCTGGGGCATTTTTAACTAGATCAGGTTGCTCAGAGGCCTGTCAAGCCTGACCTTTAATGTCTTCAGGGATGGGGCTTCCAGCCCTCGGGGCAACCTTCTTGGGGCTTTCAGCTCTCTGGTGTTTCACCACCCTTATAGTAAGGAACTTCCTAATATCCAATGTACATCCACCCTGTTCTGGTTTAAGACCATTGCCTCTCTTCCTATTTCTACACACCCTTGTAAACCGTCCCTCCCCAGCTTTCCTATAGGCCCTCCAAGGAGACTGGAAGGCAGCTATAATGTCTCCCCAGAGCTTTCTCTTCTCTAGGATGAACAACCTCAGCTGTCTCAGCTTGCCCTCATAGGAGAGGTGTTCCATCCCTCTGATCATCTTTGTGACCCTCCTCTGGACTCTCTCCAGCAGGTCCATGTCTTTCTGCCCTGAGGGCTTCAGAGCTGGACACACTAGTGAAGGTGAAGTCTCACCTGAGCAGAATTGAGAGGAAGAATCACCTTTCTCAGTCTGCTGGCTATGCTCCTTTTGATGCAGCCAACAGTGTGACTTGCCCTCTTGGCTGCAAGTGCACAAGTGTTGACTCATGTCCCGCTTTTCATCCACCAGTAATCCCCAAGTCCCTTTCCGCAGGGCTGCTTTCTGGCATATCATCTCTCAGCCTGTATTAATAACAGGGATTGCCTCTAGCCAGGTATGGGACCTTGCACTTCATCTTGTTGAACCTCATGAGGTTCACATGGGCTCACTTCTGCAGCTTTTGCAGGTCACTCTGGATGACATCCCATCCCTGTGGCACATCGACCACACCAGTCAGCTTAATGTCATCTGCAAACTTGCTAAGGGTGCACTCAATCCTTCTTAACCTATATATTGAAATCACTCAAACGTTGATGAAATATTGATGAAAATATTAAACAACAGTGGTCCCAGTATGGACCCCTGAGGGACAGCACTTGTCACCCATCTCCATCCGGACATTGAGCCACTGACCACTACACTCTGAGTGCAAACATCCAGCCAATTCCATATCCACTCAATAGTCCACCCATCAAGTCCATACCTATCTAACTTAGACAGAAGGATGTTGTGGGGGATCATGTCAAGAGCCTTGCAGAAATCCAGATAGATGACATCCATTGTTTTTCCCTTGTTCACTGATGTCACCCCACTGTAGAAAGTCACTAGGCTGGTCAGGCAGGACTTGCCCTTAGTAAAGCCATGCTTACTATCTCAAATCACATTTCTGTCCTCCATGTCCTCCTTATCAGAGCTTCCAGGATGCTCTGTTTAATGATCTTTACTGGCTAATTTTTTTTTTTTTTTTTTTTTCATTTACAGAATGGATAGCTAAATACACATAAGTATGCTAGTTCTCAGGAGAAGTCTTAGGATCAATTTAGCATTGTATATTTTAGTATTGTATATTTTATTATTGTCAATGTAAAAATGTTTTTAAGGTTTTCCTGTAAAATGCTTTTTAAAGTCTTAGATAAGCAGGATTGCTTGACTGATTTTTAATGATAAGGGTCTTATATATCACTACCTTAAAAGTTTCAGACAATGCTGCTGTGGGTTATAACTAATGACTGAGTGGTAACTTTCAGTTCAGTGGGAACTGGTCACATTGATATTGCCTGAATATTAAATGGTATGAAACTAATAACAAAGCTGTCAATTATTATTAAAAAACTGTATTATGACTATGATGCAGTCTTCAGTCTTCCTGGAACAAGGACAGGGGAAAATGTTTACCCAGATAATACGATTTTTTAAAGTGAGTTACTGAGTCTCATGATGAGCATTACATTTTTCCAGTATGATTTCTCTTAAGTCATTTTCACTGTTATTCCAATTTCTCACCAAGCACTTAAAACCAGTATGCTGAAAAATTGAACTAGCTGCTAGAAACCGTACCGCATTCTTCACAGCCCAAGGAAAAAAAAATTTCAAAATGTTGCTTTATTCAGATTGCTTTTATCAATAATGAAATAGAAAAGCTGATTATTTTCCTGTTTTGACTGCTTCTACTGTCCTTCTCCTAATCATTTAAGAAAAGGAAAAACAAAACCCCAAAAGCTCCTCAGGCTGAACCTCAGTTCTGAAGTCTGGAAGGATAAAAAGAAGTCTTTTGCTGTAAATTCCATTATTTGTACACTAGTTGAAATACATGCCATTACTGTTTTCCTTTAAATATCTATAGCATAGTAATTTTTTTTATATATACATAACAAGTCTTAAATGCAACAAGCACTTTAAAGTGCTGATTTTGGTATGGAAATTGAATTTTTATTCCAGGTAAATGCATCTTTACAGAAAACTTGAATAAAATACGCCATTACCAAATTTTAAAAGGTGCCATTTAATATTTTCATATAATCGAATAGTAAAAAGAGATGAAAGACTTATTACATATTTATTGAACTATGTAATTATTTAAAATATATGTAGGTATAGTGTATCTCAATTACTAAAACTAAGTCTGAACTTTTTTGGAGGTGAACATTTCTTTAGGTAATAAACTGAAAAATGCAAAAGCAATCCAAGATTTAAATCAGATATTTAAATCATTCTTTCCACTTGCTAATTTAAGCAATAATTTTTTGGTATTGAAAAAAAAATTTAAATCTGTCCAACAGAATTAGAGGATCTAATTTTCTGAGTCTGTGTTTGAAGAAACTTTATCCTAAGTTATCAAGACCTTCTGCCTGTTTTCCTGAGTGTTTTGGATCCATACCTTGGTCCATTTCAGAGCTTCCAGCTCAGACGGTCCTCACAGCATGAAGTTTGTGAAATCTGAGGAAGCCATTCATCTGTCCTGCAAAATGTATCAGTTCCTGGGTGTGATGCTTAACCCATAAATGCAATGATACAGAGTGCCAGAAGATGCTCATGATTCCAGGCCAGATGGCATGTGTTCCCTTTACAGAGCACATGGTTCTGAATTCCCTCTGGGCCCTACATGATAACACTGTGAAAGAAAAATAATTACTGATTTCTACGTGGTTTTTTTCAATTATTTGGAAATGGTTGAAATAATAAATAATAAGATGAGCCATAATGTAGTCCATGGCACTATTGATTTTACACTGCATATGCTGAGGTGTTTTATATGGGCATTTAGTGATGTCTGGGGATCAAAAACTCTGTCGTAGTGCTGGTGGATTGTCTAGGTCAAAAGAAACCAAACTTGATCTAGTCTGGTCCACATCACCTGCTGGAACTCATCTTTATGGTGGACTGCTTCAGGATCGTATTCTGATTTTACTGTGGAGAGAGCTAGTTGGAATGGTTTGAAGAAGAGCTAGGGAGACACCATGGCTCCAATGCCTGGTAGTTCCTGGGCCACCTTTTTTTTTCTCAGTGTGAATGCAGCCCTTGGTGGGGCTGGCAGTGTCTCAGATGGTAATGCTGTTGGTAGCTAAGGAAGTTCAGGTTTCCTCTCTTATGTATTTTGATCCAAAGTGTGAGGGGGGGGGCTGCATAGTCTGTGGAGCCAAACAGCCTCAGGATTTGAATTTTTTAATCAGAAGTTATTTAGCTCCTCTTTAGAATTTAGAGGCATTTAAAAAACTGATTAAGTTACTGATTACAGTTGCTGAACAGGAACAGTATTCTTTACAAGGACAATTCAAAACCATTCAGCCTCTTCCCTCTATATCAGTTAAACATTCAATGTTAAAAAGACTTAAATGTATATTTTGGTAATCCCATTTAAAAAAATAGAATGTGAATACAGATTTTTATTTAATTTATATTAATTAATTAATATTTCTCAAGTGTTTCAGTCTGAGTCACAACTAAGAGGAAGGCAGGCAAGAATGCCAGGAAGCCTGTGCAGATGAACAAGGAGGTCCTGGACACACTTCGATGCAAGAAGAAATTCTACAAAGGGTGAAGCAAGGACATGTAGCCTGGGAGGAGTACAAAGAAATTGGTTAATTTAGTCAGGTTTGGAAAGCTAAAACCCAGATAGAATTAAATCTGGCTAGGGACATATAGAGTGACAAGAGAAGCTTATACAGGTACATCAGTGAAAAAAAAAAACAAAACAGGGAATATGTGGGCCCTCTGCAGAAGGAAATGGGAAACCTGGTCACATGGGATATGTGAAGGCTGAGGTGCTCAATGACCAAAGCAAAACACACAACCCAAATATTTAAACCGCATTTATTGTGTTAGATGAAGGTATACTTCAGCTACATTGTTGACATTTTTTTTTTTAAAAGAATTGATGCCTAAAGTTATCTCTCCCAGTTTTAAAATTGATGAACCATGCTATTTTATATCTCCTACAAAGAATTCTAGGGAAATATCTGGGGAAAACTTAAATAAATAAAAACAAAAATAAAAATTGCTTTGTGTTTCCAACCTCTCAATTTTATAACAATTCAATTTTATTACTTTTTTTTACCAAACTTAGTCTCACTTTCACATGAAAAACTGGGCCAGCTTATCTTACAACAGCCTGGACTATTCTCTAAAAGGCATTGCAATGATTTTTTTGTTCATAAGACCCTGTAAGACAATTAATAATTCAGAAGTATGGGCTTGCAGAAATACTGGCAGTCTGACCTTCAGCTTTGTACAAATGCTGATCAGCGAAGCATTGCTTGTCTTTCTAAAATAAAAAGAAAGAAAGAAAGCGCACATACATTAAAAAAACACCTACCCAACTTGCAGATGACAAATCCCAGTATACTAGAACTGGCTGATCTTCTCAATAATGTATTTATTTTTCTTGTAGAAGAAATTGCCAGATATGCTACAGGCTGCTGCATATTCCTAAAGCACATTCTTGCATTATTCAATTGTCATGAAGCATTTTCCCTACCATGGATAAGGGATTCTACTTTAGGTAGCCAGGTTATAGATTTTATATATGTTTATAATTTCTTACAAATATTGGCTATTTAAGATCATCACTTTTCTGGAACAGCACTGTCCTTATTTAACAGTTTGCTTTTCAGTGCTTGTGAGCTGATTATCAGACACGCAAGATATCGTATTGAATATGATTGTCCTGTAGTATCTTCAGCTATTTCTGCATATGTGTGTGCTTATAATATGACTAGACACCTGAAAAGATACACAGCTTTTAATGAATGTGTGCGGTTTGGCTATATGTTTTGAAACAAGTAGAAAATGTTTAATCTGTGTTCTCCAAGGTTGCCATGAGATTTCTATAGGATTGTTACACATTTGCAAAACAGTTACCATATGAAAACACCTAGAACTCAAAAAGAAAGAGACTGTTTTCTGAAATGGCACCTTTTAAGAGTCTGTCAGAAAAAATACAAAGATTTAGTTCTGGGGGAGGGTATGTTCTTACATGAGAATAAAAATTTTGTGCCCAGAATCTGTGATTATATTTTTTACACTCATAATAAAATTAAATGTATTTGTATTAAAAAATATTTTTATGAACAATGAAAAAAATAGAATATCCTATGGAAAAAGTATCTTTCCTAGTAAAATGGATGTAAATCTAGAGTCTTCCTCACCTGACTGAGCTGGCTCTTTTATGTGGTTAATCTGGTTTTCAAGAATGCCACTATCTTCATAGTTATATCAGTGTTGAACGCATGCTGGATCTTATAGCAGTTTGAAAATGTTAGGGTGCTACTCTCAAAGTGTTTGACGTAGCTCTGTCTGTGATAGCAGTAATTTTCTTTGCCTTTGGGATGCATAAAATGTCAGTGTTAAAATGAATCTCAGGCCTCATGTTCTGAGCTGGAGGCACCAAACCCTTGTCATACTATGGCTGCACTTTTAATGAGACTATAAAAAAATGGGAATTATGATTAATTCCACTAGTTGTGAGACTCTGTGATGATTGTCCACAGTCAGAGATTAAGGTGCATTGTTCCTTATCATTTGTCAAAGCTTTCAAAATTTTAACTGCTCCTCAGTTCTAACCATGGCAATCTGTAAAATTTGAAATCTTAACAATGCAATCGATACAGAAAATAAGGTACCTAGAAATGCATCATTTAAGAAATGTGTGTTTGTTTGTGCTTAAAAAACAGTTCTTGAATACAGCTGCAGAAAATGTTTTGAAATGTATGGGTTTGCATTGCAAACATCACTGTCTTTTCCAGGAAAGACTACTGTCTTTTTGTTGTTATCAGAAAAAAAGCATTACGTACTTCATCTGGGTCAGTGTAATAGTATTCCATAAATAACATTTAAAAACCCAGTCAATTCAGAGGAGATGAAGAAGACTGCTGCCATAAAACTTCCCTGCCCAAAATTGCCCAAATAAATTTTATCAAATGAATCTTTAACCTGAAATTCATTTGAGGTGTGTGGTATTAAATGCATGAATAATATTAAACACCAGCTATCACGGGAATTCTGTAGTATATCAATGTGAGATCCCAGTTTTTTGGAAATAAAGAATTGTGATTGTGTTCAGTTTTCATCTCTTTTAAGAAATACATAGATAATTTTTAAAACTTTCTGGTAATATTTCCATGTGTTTTTCATGGGATAGTCTTGATGATTGCATACCAAGGCCCTAGTGAAACTCCTTAAGCATTACTGTCCCTCATATGAAGAGATATTTGTTCAGTTTCTCATTCCACCTATATCTTTATTAGAAAATTCATGAAGGGTCATGAAATTGTCTTCCAGGAGACATGGAAATGGTACCTTAAAAATGGTACACTATAGTGGTTAATTGCAACTGGCCCTCAGACTTAGATCTATGACAAGGTGATTCTTATTGAACAGTTGCTTAAATTATATTCATTACATTTGACATTCATATTTAGTTCTACTTATTCAGAACACTTTGTAAAGACTACTTAATATTTGCAAAATCATGTTAGGTACATCTAACCAAGATTGAAAATGGTTTCTTTTGGGGTGATTTCTTTGTGTGGCACAGAGCAGGTATTGTACAATATAAAAGTAAAAAAACATGATAGGGAAAGCTTCTGGTCATCCTCTTTGACAAAGTTTATGCTTTTAGGCTTTTGTTATGTTTAGGCTTTTGTTAAAGCCTTTATTAATGGTTCATTATAGAATAGAATATATCTTTATATGTAGAGGATAACTGCACTGTTGAAACATGGTGATATAAAGACTGAATTTAAAACATGGTAGCTAATAGATTCAGAAGCCTAGGAATATCCCAAAATAAAATGTGGAAGAGTGGTTCAACCAATGAAAGGTTGTGACACAATTCTTCAATGCACTTCAATTTCTACCTGTTAATTTTTAATAAACTTATGTAAAATGATTTGAGCATGCTTTGATTGTGTCAAAATGAGCTGCATTAGTGGCTACAAGTAAAAATTTTAAACATCTTGAATTATTAACTATAGGAAAACTACATGCATAATTTCATATTACTTGATTGAACATCAAAAATTCCACTTGGGTCTGCTGAAGGAAAAATATTGAAGGAAGAATACTTTTGCATGTAATAACTTTATGTATGCCTATTGCAGTGCATCTCCTTTCAGTTTAGAACTTTTCTTCCTCAACTATTGAATGTTACTTTACTTCCAGCCAATTATGAAAAATGTGAATTTTATGCAATATGTTTTTTGTTATAAAGGCATTAATGATTATTGTAAATAATTATTACTACAATAGCTATTGGGAAATATGTTAGAAAATATCCTGTGAACTCTACTGCCTGTATCTCTATGGTTGTTTTTAGGGTTTCTTTCTCAATTCAGCTTTCTAATAGATCATCAAAAAGAGGTACTTGCTGCTCAAATAATAGCACTGATTTATATCAATTTCTGAATATTATTTCTGAGCACTAGACCAAGACGAGGAGCAGGTGATCTTGGATTTAAACAACATTCCCTTTCATATAGATGTCATGGCCCAAGCAGGCCATTAAACATACTTGTAATTTGCTACAGCCACTTCCTTTCTTACGTGGTTACTTGCAATTTTATGCTCATTATTATTTCTGCATAAATTTAACATGGCATTGTCCCAGTTAAAAAAAACAAAACAACCTACCTATGTTTCGGTGGTACAAGCATAGTTTGTATTAGTCAAAACTGTGAGTAGGTATACAAAATATGGAAAACAGCAGTGTTGGTTTTGTTAGTGCCATGGTTTTGTTTTTCTTCTTTAATTCATTAATGATCACTCATGAACAAAAGGAATTGCAATGTTGAGAATGGAGAAAGCAAAGTACAGAAAGAAACTCTTTGTGATAGCAAGGAAAATGCCAAAAACTGAATTTTTTTTCAGGTGCTGAGCTTTCCAAATTCAGTGGAGCTGCACTACGTCCAGCCCTCTAGAGGACAAATTCAGATGATAAGATCTTAATTTAGGAAATGATCTTACCTTAAAAATACTGGCTTGCTCTTGAATTCTTCCCTTGGAAAATAACTTACAGTAGTTTTTAAACAGAGCATAATGCACTTTACCCTTTCAAGTGATCGAACAGCAATGAAAAAAGAACGTAAAGCTGTGTGTTAATTAAGATTTTAATTTTAGAGTTTTAAAATGTACCTAAATAAGTGTTTAGAACATTTTTACCGATTTTTTTCAAATGAAACATCATCTGGGAAATCTGAGGAAATTTTTTGAGCCTTTCTGTAAGTAATGAACTTGTGTTCCTCGTAAGAAAGATGCATGAAATCATATAAAAGGGTTTTTTGTTGATATGTGTCAAATGCGAGAGTAAGTGTTTCATTACCAAGAAATTGATGCATTCTTTCCTCAAAAGAATATCTTCTAGAGCTAAAGAGTGCTCAGGATGAAATGGCAGCAAACTGTAACAATAAACAGTATAAAATGGCCCAACAAATATTTTATTTATTCCAGTATTGGAACAAGTTTAAAGCCAATATCTAGAAAAATACCTTCATATGAATCGTTGTAAGTAGTCAGATGTCATCAGTGTCTTCATTTAGCCCACATAAAGCTGTTTGCTCTCACAGTCACCCTGCTCAGTCAAAAGGAGAATCAGAACAGAGAGAAGCTCTGTGGGGTGAAATGCAAACAGATTTAATGAATAACAAAACTAACATAAACACCAACATAAAGTATGTAAACTTTTACTCAGCCTGGTCCTCAGGAGTGGCAGAAAGAGCAGCAGACCAAGAGACCCCTGGAAACAGAGCTGCCCCTTCAGTCCATCTTGCCCTTTAAACCAAGCACGACTGGTGTGGGACACCCTGTGATGGGGTCAGCAGGGAACAGCTGCCCTGGCTGGAGCTGCTGGCTGACACAGGGACTGTGGGTCTGTCCCACTGAAATCAGGCAATTAGGCTTTACCTGTAATGATATATTGCATTTTGATAATGGATTTATTTAGCTGGTAAACTAAAACACTATTTGTGATGAAGTCATTCAGTAGCTTTTCAATTTTAGCTTAATGTTTTAATAGGAAGCTATGCTACACTATACTTCTGTCTTGTATTTAAGGTGCTGAAGATAATTTCCACAATGAGATGTCTACCTAATCAACACAAGAAATACCTTGGACACAGAGCAGTATTTCATTATTTTAAAATGTAAATCATGAGGGCAGTAAGAAATTGCATGTATACACTTACGAACATTTCAAAGAGAACAGCAAGATGGTTCTGCCCCCAGCTATCTACATAAGTAAGGGGAGAATATTTGAGAATGCAATAGCATAGCAAAGCTTCTACCCTTTTTTAAGGGCTGTGTAATTTATTAAAAAAACTCAGTTTGTAATACTACTAATAATAAACAACTGTTTTGCTTCTTCACACACAAACAAGCTTTCAAGTTACAGAGTAAGAAAATCAGTATCTTCTCAGAAAACTCCAGAAAATAGATGTTACAGAGATAATTTTCTAAAGAAACATTGATAGTATTCTAGTAACTTCAGTTAAAAGCAGAAAACTGGAAAATAAACATTTAGGGGAAAATAGCTTTCAGTTCTATCAATTTTCTTAACCTTTATAACAAGCTCTCTTATATTTTGTCCACATTGCAAATTGATATTTATAACTGAGGCACTGCAAAAGATCTGTTTCAACAGATGTAGTTTGGGTTAAATAGCAAAAGCAGCACAGCCACTATGGCCCAGATATAGCATATTAAGTGTGTTTTCTGCTTCAAACGGTGCTGCCTTGGATCTCCATTGTACTAAAAAGGTTCCATATTTTTCATGGCTTATATTGGCAAAACAAAGTAAGACCCAACTTCCCAAATTCCCCAGATGATAGCTGCTAGTAATTAGAGGGTTTGACTTAAGAAACCTTACTTTCTAACTGTACCTGTGATGCCTGCCTTTGAGCAAGCTTGTATCAGTTCCCACCAGATCCCATTTTCAATAAACAAGTACCATAAAACAATAATTTTTTTTTACTATTTTAATGTCTCAGAAGTGATTCATGTTTGCAGGAGTATGACATGTAAGTATACTACGTAGTATAACAGCTTGTTATTGGTCTCCAGGGATAATGAGGAACTTCAAGTTTGAGTCACATTATATCTGACCATCTCATCTTGATTAAATAATTTGCTACATGAAAGGAACTCTTTGAAGAGTATTTCAACAGCCTGACAGGAGGCCAGTCTGTAATGGATCTGCCTAAAGAAGCTAATGTTGTTGCCCATCTCAGAGATACCCTGTTTAGGAGTCTTCAAAAACATTGGAAGTGTATAGAAAAAAAGGCATGGGTTTAAGTTCTGTGTGTTTCATAAAAGCTGATTCTGCAGCTCATAAGCACAACACTTTTCACAGTCAGGGATGTGTTGTGAAGGAAGATTTGAATTTCTTCCATTATGTGTATTTGAGGAAATTACCAGTAAGGCTCCTCAGGACTTCACTGTTTAATTACAATCATACTGATAATGGTCAACACTGTGGATAGCATTGGGTTACTCAGCATTTTCAGTAATGTAAATGCAGTAGGATTTGAACTTCAGTCTTTAGACAAAGCTGCTACAAATTCATGCAAATTTGTACTTCAGCCAGCCAATCAGAGAGCTTTGCTACTTAGGTGGTCACATGTTTGCTCTTTATTTTACTTGTCTAAATATTAAATTGAGACCAAGAATTGCTTTGTATTTGGGGACTACTGGCCCATATTCATTTAATAAATCTCATTAAGTACTTTATAATCAGCTTATTATTCTGCTTCTGTTATGAACATTTTAGTCCACTTCTCTATGCAACCAATAATAACTTCCCACTTTTCTCTACTTAACATACAACTGTAAACCAGTTGGTGTAAACATCTTGTGTCATTTATGCCTGTTACCCTAAGTGTCTCTGGTTCTATGTTGCTGTAAAATATTATGTACTTATTGCTGAGTACTTGTCAATACGCATTCCAGCTATATATGTACAGACAACAAAATTCTAAGCTAGAAGTATATTCTAGAGCAGTATCTCTGTACTATTCCTGGGACAGTAGAAATCTCTTCATATTTTAAAAAGATCTAGGTTTTTTCCTGCTGTCGGCATTCAGAATACAGAACTGTTATCTGGATTATTTTCATATGGTCACTCTGAAACTTAAATTATGTGACTTCTTTGCATTCTGAAAAAGCAATGAAGTTTAGGAGTTGACTGTTAACCACTTCTTACTTAAGAAGCAGACACCGGCTATAGTGTCTTTTTAATGATCAGTCTATTACTTTTAGGACAGGTTGTCACTTATGTAAAGCTAGAAATTGCCACACAGAAATATACAATTACACGTTCATATTTATAATATTTATTTATTTATTTTATATTATAATATTTTAGTAGGAACATGTGTGGTATATGTAGGAGAACATCATTGTGCAGTTTGTGCACATGCATCATGCAGGTACTCTAAATTCCTGGATGCTGGTGGAATAGTTTTACAGGCCCCTGAAAAGACAACTAGAACATTGTGAAAGACAAGTAGAAAATAACTTTAATGTCAGTTTGCAGAAGCTGGCTCTATGGAATCTGCATGTCTACTGGTAAGGGGAGGGGAGGTATGGTTCTATGAATTAAAAAAATCTATTTTTTATGTTATAATTGTAAAAATATGTTATTATTTGCATAATAAACAAAGCTATTATGCAAAATAATAGCTTTGGGTGAATGTTACCTGGTAGAAGGGGCTTTTCTGCAAGAAGGCTTTAATGTGGACAGAAACATAGCAACTTTATTAAAAAAAAAAAAAAAAAAAAAAAAAAAAGTAGTACTAGGAATTACAATATCCCAAGAAACTTAAACTTCCCCTTTTGAATTGCAAAAAAAAAATGTAGAATGCTAAGGATTAGCTAGTCACAAGATAAATCTGATTGATTTCTTTAGCAAATAATCAACAAACCAACACAAAAAGGGAATAAACTATAAAAACAATTAAAATAAAGATGAAAATAAAGAGAAGCAGCAGCATATACTTGTGCTGTAGGGTTGGGTGTGAAATTACAATAATTGGAGTAATATCTTCCTTTGTCTTAATTAAGAAAATTCCTGTAAACATGATAGGCACACAGGTATATAAGTCAAAATTTCTACAATTGATACAAAGCAAACCTCTAAGGCATTAATGTTCTTAAGGTATGGAGACTGGATGATCTTTGTTTAAGAACTTTAAAAGAACTTGTACTGAAAATCTCAGTCTTGCAGAGATTGTTAAAAAGCTTATAAAATCAGCAATAGGATAATAATAAATGCGTTACTTTTGCTTACAGAGACTGGAAGTGATCTAGACAGATACCACTGCATGTTTCTTTAACAATAGTAAGAAAGAAGTTTGGAAGACTAGAATTGCTAGACATTAAGACAGATAAGAAATGAAATAAAACTGTATGTGCTTACTAAATTAAGTTGGTCTCAGCAATCTTAATATTAATTTTCAGACAAAATATCAGGTGGCCTGGTGTAGATGGCCTTTGTTATGATGTCACTTGGAAAATTACTATCTAACATAGAAAACATGGTCATCAGTAAAAGAAATTTAAGACAGATGAGAAGCTAGTAAGAGAAGAGAACAAAGTACTATCAGAACGCAAAAATTATTTCCTCATGTAAAATGCTGCTAGAATCCTAGGATTTCACTCAATATTTTTATTCATAGTGTTCTTAAAAACAGAAGGCTGTAAGAGTGCACCAGTGACACTGCCACATGACTTCATGTTAGGAAATTATAACCAGGGATAACAATCACATAACAGCATCTTGGAGTATAGTTCAGTAGGAGGGAGAGTTAACTTTAGAAGCTCTATGTCCTTGAACTTTCGAAAACTTTCAAAGAAAACAGAAAGTCTGTTGATGCCAGGGAGGACAGGCTGACCACAGGTCAAAGTCCAGTGTCTTGTCTTATATTACTTTTCTAATTTCTAACTTAATCTCAATATTGACAGGATTTGATTTTGCAGACCCTGAAGTCTTGGGTATTATACATTTTAATTAGGTTACAAAGAGACAGAATTTTTAAAATTATAAATAGAATTAAAGTCAACAAAACCAAGGCAAATTAGGGCAAATAATCTTTTTTCATTAGTATATCTTCTGTTTTAACTATCTTACTGGATACTTTGATTTCAGAAAGAAATTATACCAATGTGTTTCAGGGTTTTTTGTTGTTGTTGTTGTTGGTTTTTTTCAGAAAAGCTATATCAAAGGTTCAAATCTTACAGAAGTCTAGAGGAACTAGGTTTTTAGTATTAAAATGTGGAATCACAAAAGTTATTAAGATGTCTTGAGAAGTTCCAGGAATAGAAAATAGTCTAAATTTCCTCTTATTTCAGTTTCCTAGAAGCAGAAGAATTGCAGTATATCTATTCCCATCTCCAAAGTAACAAGACACAGTTTCCACAAGTATACCATGAATATTCAGCTCCAGACAAAACAAAAATCTGCTAATTAATGGTTCTAATGGGGTAATCAACAACTCAAAGCCTTATGAAGGTTTTATGAAATGATTAAAAAGAGCTTGATTTTTTTAATTTTTTCTAAGCCATTTTTAAAATCATAAATTGAAATATACTTTACTTAACTGTGTATTTAAGGACATGGGAAAATTTTACTTGACAGAAAAAAGTTATGTTGGAGAAATGACGTTATCCCTTGTTTTTTCATGTGTCCCATTCTCCTTCCTTACCTAGGAAAAGGTGCCAGAGACATCATCAAAAAGACGTTATGTCCCAGTAGGATTCTGTATGTATTGTCAATGGGGAGTCCTTTTGTAAATGATTTCTGCAGTGTTCAGTTCAGATAGTGATCATTCCTTTTACAGAAGGAACTGTATACTATGCAGATTAGTAGTAAGTGAAATGTGAACATTACCAGATGGGGGCAGGAGAGTGTTATGCCCAGGCGACACCTCTAGCATATTATAAACTACTTTTTCTATACAAGCCTGTAGGGAAGGTACAGGTGATATAAATGGTATATAGCTGAATTTCATATATGCATAGTAAAGGCATACTTTATGATTTATATATTTTTTAGTTACTTCTAGTGAATTCTCTTTCATGTTGATACTCTTCAGTTTTGTGAAAAGCTTTATGTTTTGCCACATTCTTAACTATTTTTGAATACTCGTGCCAACATCATGTTGCCTACAGGAAGGCTGGGGACTGGCTGTTTGCAAAGGCCTCTAGTGACAGGACAAGGTGCAATGGTTGTAAATTAAAGAAGAGCAGTTTTACACCGGATGTAAGGAAAACGTTTTTTACCATGAGGGTGGTGGAAAAATGAAACAGGTTGCCCAGGGCTGTAGGTTAGGTCTCATCCCTGGAGATATTCAAGGTGAGGTTTGGCAAGGCTCTAAGCATAAGTTATCTGTACTTTTATTCACTTAACCTAACTATGGGCTACTAGCTCTCTAAAGTATGGGCTACTGCTTTCTAAACTCCATCACATGCTATTTTCACAACATTATTTGTGTAGCCTGATTTGGGGAAAGAAAATTGAAAATAGTAAAATAAATCATCCCTATTATAGCATCACTTACAAAACTGACAACGTATTTCTGAAATTATAATTATTTCAAATCATGTGATTTGTTTCACTTTTTACTTCTTTCAACGGAATTGTATCATACTACAGTAACTAATTTTTATAGCATTAAATTGAATTTCTCTGTTTTTTTATTTAAAGCATGAAAAAGTATAATTTCATTCCACATTGTAATTTAGGATTCAAATACTTTAAAGCATGTACAGTTTGAAATTGAGTACGACTCAAAATAATCTCCACAATAATCTCCGTATTATAGAATAGGTCATGACTCTTCACTGGGAGTGTATTTAATCTCACTTCAGTCTGTTATCACTGTATAAATAAAATTAAAAAAAAAAAAGAGAAAAACACCTGTCATAATTTTCTCAATGTTTCAGTTTTAAAGTTGTGAAAACAGACAATTGTTTTGGGTTTTTTTTAACAACTTCTTCAAAACCATTTCTGGGAAGCTGAATATTTTCACTGAGGTAAATAAAAACTTCAAGAGTTACCAGAAGTCATTTCCTGCTTCACAGCAGGTATACATCCATACTGCTAATGCTGTGCCAGTCACACATTCTGTAGCAATGACTAGAATGACATGACATCTTACAGAGGGCTCAAGCTCTCCTTTTGACAGTAAATAAGACAGCTACAGCACAGGAGGCAAAATGACTTAATAAATATGAGCTTGAACTAATCTCCATATCAATTTATTAAATCTCTCTTCTGTCAGAAGAATAGATGGTTGCTTTTCTTCTTCCTGCTTTTCTAAAGAAAAAGAAGAATTGTGAGTCAGTAAGTGGGCAGGGAAAAGGAGTCAAATGGAGAAAAAGAAAACAATGATCTGTGGTTCCTATTTACACTTCATTTGTATACATGTGAAGTTTCTGTTTATGATCCTTAGGGCATCTGAGCCCTATCTTATGCAACAGGGAAGAGATGAAAGCATAACCAGTGCTGCCTGATCTTGGGAGATAGGTTGCTATGCAGTACAATTGTTTTTCTTCAGGCATCACCTACCGGTAGTGTCAAGTAGAGCAGGACTATTTCTCTTCAAATGAGACAAAAAGGTAGTTTAATCTCCCTGAAATCTACCTGCATTCCCTCCCACAGCAGTCTGTCTACTGCAACTTAAATTTATGCATCTTTTAGGATCTCCTCATGTCAATTGTAAGAAATAAATAGCACAGCAAAAATACAACAGGAACTAATATTTACCAAGTGAGATGATGGATGATAATTATTTGATAGAACTGAGCAGATCTTAGATTTTAGAATCAAATTATGTGAGACAATCTCTTGATCTAATTAAAGGGGAAAAAAGAGACCGATAAGTTAAGAAGTTAACAGCAGTCACTGAAAATACTAATTTTACAGCGTTCTTGACCTGAAGATTCTTTGTAACTTCAAAAAAGGGCTGGGGCATGGATGGGGCATGTTCTGTTCAAATTCATTTTAGAGCAAAAAAAAAGAACAAAATTTACTTGGCAATTAAGCTCTTTTTTTTTAAGGGGTAGCCACAAGCTTTTAGCATCATTACAATTTCAATGAAATAATTATAACTCTAAGCTCTCCAGCACTGAGGTAAAGTGGAGTGGGTTATATCCATATTGCGTGTTTACTTAAACTTTCTATGCATATAGGAGACAGGTTTTTTTTCAGTTCCAAGTATCTGAAATCATGTGAGGCTTTGTCACAGTCCACTGGAATGGTGTTTCTATAGCATGACACCAAAATGTCTTGTTGCTTGTCTTGTGACTTGTCATGAATTATCTGAGGGTGGAAAGCCTTTAGGGATGCAACAGGACTGTACAGGAAGAACAGAGATAAATAACCCTATTGTTGTCTGGACTGCTGGTAACAAAGTGCTTATAAAGTTGCACTGGGTTTTCTCTGAAGGAAAAATTTACTTCAGAAGCAGATGAAGCAGTGAGATAATTTCCATGTAGGTTGAATGGTATAGGAAGCAGATGGGATAAAAAGCTAATTTATTTGGCCTGACATACACTCTGATAATACCTGTCTGTGTGTAAAGCAGTCTAAAATGTGGTAAGAAGCTTATCAGGCTTATCTGCTCACTCCGTTGAGGATGCTGATGAGACTAATTTGTGCCTGACTTCCTAGGCTATTATTTTTTAAGGTAAGTTCTGTGGACCTAAAAAGTTGAACAACTAAAGACCTATAATGGATGATTTTCTTCAACTGGATGCAGTGGGATGCATTTCTTACCACTTAATTAATCAAGTTGATTTTTGGAATCTATATGGTTTTCATGGAGGACTTATAAATAATCAAGGGATCCTACTACTCAAAATAGAGAAATGAATCCCAAGTATGGGGAATTGTCAAAACTATACATAGCATTTTCATATTATTTCAGAAATCAATATTAAAATTTAAGTGACTTAATTTTTATTAAATTCTTTCCTTCTGTTTGGGGTAATCTCTTTACAGCCTTTTAAAATATGAATGCCAAAATGCCATGTTTCCATGTTTTGCTTTTTTTTTTTTTTTTAATTTCTTTAAAACAATTTCTATTTCAACTTTCTCCCTGAAAGTTGCAATTATCTTCCTGCACATTATTTATTTTAGCAATGTTTCTTGCATTAGTGTATATCCCATACCTCAGGCTTAATCACAATGAACCCTCCTTGTCAATGATATTCCAGGCTCCATAATAATTTCTTGTAGGGCACTTTGAGATGTTTTGTACAATTACCATGTTTGATAGGATATTTTTGTTTATGATTGCTGAGAATCTACTCGTTGAAGTCACTAGCTCATCTTGCATACTTTCGCAAGAAATGACCATTGGTCACTGTCACAATTTAGCTGTGACACATATTTTTGTACTTCTACTAAGTAGAAGTACTAAGAGCTGGCTTTTCAGCATTTCTTTAAGCATTAGCTTTACTTCCCTGGATCCATGTTTTGCTCTGTATGTTACTGTATTGTTACCAAAGTATTTGCTTCAACCACTTTTCCTTGCTCATTTTGTAAAAAAATCAGAAGACTGAGTAACTGACCCCTTTCTGAAAGGTTATACTCAGCATACAGATGGTAGTGCTATTTGCCCGATGCACTTTGTTTCTCATTATCTATAGGGCTCTGTATGATTATTCTTTTTCTTTATTTGTGTATTATTTCATTGCTTTTGTTGAATTTCCTGTTAAAAATCTGGCACTGGTAAAATAGCATTATCATCTAGCTGGGCCTGTAGCAACAGGATGAGGGGTAATGGTTTAAACTTCAAGAGGGTAGAATTAGACTAGATACTAGTAAGAAAATTTTCATGATGAGAGTGTGGAAACCCTGGCACAGGATGCCTAGAGAAGTGGCATATGCCCCACCACTGGAAACTTTCCAGGTGAAGTTGGATAGGGCTCTGAGCAACCTGATCTGGTTGAAAATGTCCCTGTTCACTGCAGGGGCATTGGACTTGATGACCTTTAAAGGTCATCCAACCCAAACCATTTTATGATACTGATCATGGCCAGAGATAGTCAGAAGATAAACTCTTCTGCTTGCATCAGCTAGTGCATTTGCAGCTATGGGGAGAAGCCAAGAGCATGCTCTATGGGACTTCATCTTAACAAACACAGACCTCAGTCAATTCTTAAGTGAATTTTTTTGTGTCAACCATAATTGAAAGGATGAGGGTTGTGGGAGGAAGGCTATGTGGAAATTAAGAATGGAAATGAAAAAAATCCTCACTTCAGTGTTTCTTCTCCCAAGAACAGAACAGGAAGATGCACTAGATATTCCTATAGACTAAACTGGAGTGGTCAGAGTACTGTCCTGGCAGCAGAAACAAGGAATCAAAACAAAATCTGCTTTGAACATTTTTTTTTTTCTTAAACTGTAATTGCACTTGTACTTTTTTCAAAGAACTTGGTGAACCTGGATTGGAACTTATATAGCAAAAAAAAAACAACAAAAAAACCCAACCCAAAACTAAACAAGCCCCCCACAAAAGACACAACAAAAAAACCCCAAACCAAGCAAAAAAAAAACCCAACCAAAACCAACTAAAAAACCCTAACAAAACACACAACAAAAACGAACCAAGCAACAGAAACAACTAAATTTAATGTCACTAAATGTTTTTAGGTGTTGCATTATTTTTTTTCAAGGTGAAATGAAACTATTATGGGCATGAACTGGGTGAATTTCATAGGTCAGTCTATTCTGGAAATGTAGTAAAAATTACTTACTGGTTAAAATCTCTGGCTTTAACTAATCACTGTTCTGGACAGCCCATATATTTTGTATTCCACCTTGCTGGTGAGTTCTTCAACTAGACTGTAATGCTTTGTAGTGACTTTATATACGCCCATTCACCTTTTGCAGCTCTGCTTGTGAATGAAATTAGTTGAGTCAATGGGTGCTATGCTTTGTACTGAACTTAACACTAGAGCAAAAGAGATAAATTTGCATATAGATCTAGAATAGAGTCATTTGCAGATTTCAGAAATGTCAGGTTGTGGGTCAGTGTTAAGAAGCTCTTTCTCAAGACAGTACAAGTCATTAAGCAAGGCTGGTGTTGAAAATACCAGTTCCCATGGATGATAGAGAAAGCATGTAGTTAGGTAAGTGCAATATGAAATAATGATAGTGAAGATTTGCGTAGCATTTGGTACAGTTAATACTTCATAAGTGAATCTAGCCTAAATAAAGAAACAGACAACTGCATTAGGAAGATGAAATATTTTTGCATATTCAGATTAATCACACAACCTTTCTGTTTTCACTGTTTTGTTTGTATTCTTTTTCAAGTGTCTGATATGAATTTGAAAAAGAATGGGGGAAGGGCAGTGCTTTTTACATATAGTGTGAACATATAATAGTTATAGTGAGTTAGCTGGTCCTTTACAAAGTTCTACGGAGTATCTTTATTGATCATGATAATATAATTCATTTTTAACTTCTTACTGAGAAAAGGATAATTTTCTTTCTTATTATTTGTAATTCTCAGTGTCTTCTCTCAGTCTTGGTTGTATTTAAAAACCCAAAAGCCCAGCCTTCTGTGTAGAGTGGTAGGACAGAAATTATGCTAGAGCCCCTTTAAATTTTGGACTCTTGTATTTTGGTGTTCCAAGTCTTCACGGTACAGTAATACACAAATGTGTGCAGCAGCATAGGCTTCCTTTCTTCCTTTCCATTATTGAACTGAAATAAATACTATCTCACAGTCAACGCATTGTGACACTCAAGTTGTTTAATATTTTACTCTTCCACCAGAATGGCATCAGCTGTAGTAGGGCTAATTTGGGGTACCGAAGAACTGAGCTTTGCCAGGAACAGAACTGAGCTCAAGGAAATAGGATCTATAAAAAAGTGCAGTGCGGTATCTCGGGTTACTCCCGAGTCCACCCACACCCTAATCAAATACACAGTCTTATCACGTCTTAATGTCATTGAAGTTGCAGCTGGCTTCCATAGTGCAGGATTTCCTGTCCAAAAGGGCAAGGGGTCGTTTGAAGTTTAAGTCCTAGCGCGGCGTAAGCCATTAAAAAAGAACGGCAAGCAAACTGTGAATGTTCTAGGCACGCTGAAATATAAAAGCTTGCCTATAAATCCTTTACATTTCAGCAGAGGTCGAGACAGTGGGCTACGTGTATCTTTTCCCGCAGACTTTTCGCACTTCCACGCAAAATTTTTCCTGCTTTCAGGAAACAAATAGGTCGTTCTAAGGCAGGCTCTCGGGATATCTTTTTCCCCGCTGCTTCGTGTCCTCGGCCGGTTGGGTGTGTGGGGGAGGGCAAGCAGGAGGCGCTGCTGTGTCAGAACCCACCTAGAGGGCCCCCGTGACGCCAGCGCCGGCAGAGCTTCACCGCAGCCCGGCCCAGCCCAGCTCCGTCGGCAGCGGCTGTTGCAGCGCTAGTGCCGCCCAGCCAGCCCGGCCCCGGAGCTGCTGCTGTTGCGGCGGCTGCTGCGGCGGCTGCTGTTGGGCCGGGACACCGGGAGACCCGGGGGTAGGCTGGAAATTCTTGTCAGGGAAAAGGAAGCGAGAGCCTGTTGCCTGCGTCCCTTGACAATACACGCCGCCTCTTTAGCTTGGGTTTAAGAATCTTCCCGAGGACGTGTCGGCCAGAGCGTCAGGAGTGATAACTACTGTCTGGGATCTGAATTGGGGGAAAAAAGGACAGCAGAGAAAGAATGCTTAGGTAACGCGGGACTTAAAGCTTTGCTTTCATTTTTCAACCTACAAACTGATGCACGTGGTTTGATGTACAGTATAACATCAAAACAAACCTAGGTTCTGCAGTGAGAGTCGATAGCTTAGTCATTTTACTTAAAGGGAGCTGGTAGCCTTGTTACGGGGTTAGACAGCAAAAATGCAGTTGATCAAGATACTGTAGGTTCTCTTGATGGTGTCTAACTGAAGTCCTGTCCAATGAAGCAGAAAAAGCATACTTCTTTATGTTTTAGTTGAAAAAATAAACCCTCACTGTCAAATTTGGGAAGAAGTTTGGGGTTTGGCTATTAAACATCATCCTGTTCCCTGGGCTTGTAAAGCAGGACAACTGAATTAAAGTAATCACTGACGAATATGTTTTTAAGAAAGAAGAAAAAGCAATATTTATTTCTGAACATGGCAAAGCAATCCGAAGTTACATATCTCCCCCTAACAACTGATTTGGCATGGATGACAAGAAACTATCTTTTGATTTATCAACTGCCCAAAATGCTGCATATGAAGATGCTTTAATTCACAAAGTACTTGGATTTTTATCAAAGTAAACTGTTGGCATTGTCATAACAGTTTCTGTATATTGATTAGTTTAATGTTTCTTAAGTAGCAAGTGATGCATAAATGGATGGACATGTACCTAGAAAACCCTGTGAGAAGTCTTTCTGTGGATCCTGAGAATTTTTATTTTTGTGGATTACAGTAGTGCTTGCAATAATCCCTGCTGTTAACTGCTCATGCAGTTGTTCTGGAATGCGTCTATGAATACCATAAGAGATAAATCTGTCTGACAAGAAAAACACTAATGCTGGAAGATCTGTGAACATGATGCACGTGAATAATTTCCCCTTTAGGAGGCATTCATGGATTTGGTGAGTAATCAATACACATTACAGATTGGGAAATGCAGAATGCTTGTCTGCAAAATACGATGGCAACTACCATATACTATTTCCCTACATTAATGTCAAAAGAGGACTAAACAGGCTGTGAGAAAAAACGAGAATTTTAGAGAGATGGTAGTTGATGAAGCAATATGCGTTTAGCACTCATTTGCCTTTACAGAAGAGACAAGTCATTAAAATTATATTGTTACGGTCATACTTTCTTACTGATTAAAGCTTTTTGAGCAGGGAAATGTATTCTGTTCCTGCATCAAAGAAACACTTCATCCTCTTTCTTCTTAAGACTAGCTTGAAAGAAATAATGAAGACCTATTTCTTCCAATGATATTGTTTGTGCTGGAACTTATTTATACACATTCAGATGACCTGAAAACTGGAAAGAAATGCTCATTCATATGACAATTCAATAATTTTAGTAAATGCATTTGTATAGTATTTTCTCAAATGCAGCTGTTTGGAAGACAATCATACACCATTAAAATCATTAAAACGTTTTCTCTTTGAACGGCAGGCAGGCAGGCTTTTTTTTTTTCCTTACTGAAAAATCTTTCTCTGTAACTTTGTGTGAAGTACGGTGCAGCTAACTTGCTAATAAATTCTTCCAGTGGCTGCTGTGTCATATCTTGCTCCTGATGTGAATTAATGTCGATTAGTGCTTAATGAATATGATTATCTTAGGCAAAAATTCTTACGCAGGAGACTGTTGCTTTCTGGGTAACTACTGAATCTTTTCAAGTATTAGAAGCCCACACGTATTAGGGAAGATCATTTAAGAAATTAATTGCACGCAAGTTGAGGGGTTGGCAGGCTTTGTTCTTTGTATGTGTTGGCCTCTGCCTGTGCCTGATTTTCGGGACAACCTTAGAAAAGGCTTTGCCTCCGCGATGCCCTACCAACGGGCTTCCAGCCGTGGCGGTCTGGTAGCATTTCCCCGCCGCATGTGCGGGACCGCCCCCCCGGCCCGGCCCGGACTCCGACGGACGCGGCTCTGCCGTCACGCGGAGGTCAGCTGTCGGCGGCGCCGGCGGCTGCGCGCGGAGCCAATGGCAGGAGGTGCGAGCCTCGCGTTAGGCGGGGGAGGGGCGGGGTCACCTGGGGCGTCGCTCAGCGGCTCGGAGCCGGGGGGTACTTGCCGGCAGGCGGCCCGTGTTCTGTTGTGGTGGTAGTGTTGTGGTGTATTTTTTTTATTTCTCTAAATTACATTTTCTTCTACCGCAATACCGTTTTAGTCTAAACAAAATCCTTTCAGAGGCAACCTCACAGAACAAACAAACAAAAAAATAGAATTATGTGATCTGCAATGTATTTAATCTTTTGTGTTCGTGCAGTTTGTTGAGCGAAGTATGTTGGAAAGGGTACTGCAGCCCAGACCTAACAGAAGACGTGTTTCCTTTGCCTCCAAGAGTATGGCCTACTTCTGTTTTCAGTAACTTAGATGAAATATTTTAATAATTTTTAAACCCCCAGAGTTCCATATTCTGAATAAGTGGTTTTCAGTTATGAACCTTGACATCTGCTGAAAAGGGATTGTAACAAACGGACTGTTTTTTAGTTCTCTGAACGGTGGTTATCTGGGTTATCTGCTCCTTGCCAGACCTTTTCTCTCTGCCACAGTATGTGATCCCATTGTCTGGAGCAACTGGCAGGAGTGTAAGATGCATGAAGCCAATGGCACATTCTGTGCCATCATAACTGAATGCAAACTATGTCATGCCTACATTTGTGCTTACTGAATTGTAGACCTTAATTTTGGATGGAAATGGTCTTAGTATGCAGTTGTTCATCTCAGCTCTCAGAGAACTGGAAAATTTGCTTATTCACGCAACAGTAGGTCTGGAAGGAGCATTTATGTGTGCCAGTCATAGTTTTTCTTTTAATTCTGAACCTTCACAAACCCTTGGATTGCCTATAAGGTATGCCAAGCTTTTCCGTCATGAACAAGAATTGGCACAAAAGAAAGACTTCTGTATGTATGTGACCTTCAGATACAATACAATACAATAATGAACTAAAAAGAAAAAGGATATCCTTCATGGACTTCAGTCAGTTTTGTGATTGTTTAATACAAATATTAGATCATCTTAATTACTACTAGCTTACTCAGTGCTGATGCCACACGTGAAAGATACTCTGTGGCCAGCATTTATACATCCTATCTTAGAGGTGTTGGCTTTTTAAGGTATTTTCCATACCTTAGACACGTGCAATATACCTTCATATGCTACTTCCTGCTCGTCTCTCATGGAGCATGGGGTAGAAGAGTCAGGGAGAATAAAAAGAGAACCTTTCCGAACTAGAATTTATTTTTTCAAATGTCCAAGATTTTAATGTTGTGTAACCAGTCAAGGGGGTGTATGTGTTTTTCTTGTTTGGTCCTCTGTGTGGGTTTAGAAAAAATAATAGCCAGAGAACTGTAGCTCTGAGAGTGGGATTTGAATATGAACCCATAAGCTTTTGAAGTGTGGTAAGAATTCTAGTATCATAGAATCATAGAATCGACTGGATTGGAAGGCACCTCAGAGATCATCAAGCCCAACCCTTAATCTGAACCCTCCCCATAATGTTAGTCATAGGTAAGGGCTGACAGCTGGCAAAAAGCAACCATAAAAAATGTATGTGCCCAGGCAGTACAAATGGGAGCACAACTGAATCAGAAAGCTAAGGGTAGTTATAATCTGAATGGACTCTAAAGGGCATATGAGACTTGAGATTTGAGTAAAGAAAAAACATTTTGTCTGAATCTATTTCAAATATTTTGGATTATAGTGGAGCAAATACAAAATACATAACTAACTAAAGGGGTACAGTGCTTGGGGCAAGTGATGTCCCAGGTAAGGATAAAGTTAGTCCTAGCAATTGTGATGGTAGTAGAAGGAGGAGTAGATTTTTATAAGTACTTACTATATTACATACTATACAACATAAATTATGTATTAACAGTAATGAAGCTTACTGACATTCACACTGAAAACAATTTTAGAAACATTTACTGCTGAACTGTGTAACCAAGGTTAATTTTCCATTACATCTTAACTACCTTTTTGTTGCCAAACCAAGATAAACATGGTATTCAATTTTGGTTTGTGCGATTGTGTAAACAAACACTGCACGTGCTTTTTAACTTTACCATAGGAAAAACAGAAGTGAAAAAGCTGTGTTCAAGAATACCTGTCCTTAAACTGGTAAAGGTTTGAAATTAATCCACAGATGAATATACTGACTTGTCAGAATCAAAAATGTAACCTATGACTGCCCATCCCTTTCTGCCAACTTTTGGCTTATTAAGATTTATTGAAATTTAATTTGGCTACTAAGGCAGTGAATAAAGAAGAAAAATAATTGTCTTTTTTTTTTCCTTCTTAGTCCCATTGTATTTACATGATTTTAGTAATTTTTGTTGTGCATATTTGCTGTAATGCAAAATGATGCAGATGCATAGTTACATATGTTATCCTTTGCTTCAGATTAATGTAGTCATTTTAATAATGACTAGCTTTTTGACAAGCACCTTTGTAAATCCTTGAATGAGTGAAGTTGTTAAGAAGCTTCTGTCTTCTTTTTTCGCCAGTATTCTAAAATAATGATACAAAATTGTTTATTTGTACGTTATATCTAACTCCACATAGTTTTCAGGGAGCCAAAAAGGTTTTGGATTTTCATTCGTATGAAGGTTCTTCCATTTTATGAGAATAGAACAATATGTTGTGAAGAAATCTGATGGAAAATTAAGATCTCAGTGCTAATGAACAACTTAAGCTTTTCATTATCATCTCAGAACACTGTGAGTCACCTCAGCTTACTGAGGTATCATAAGGAACTGAGTCTGACCAGTGCTATGTTCTTCTGATGGCATAACTCTTCTAGTCCAAACCATCACAGAATATAAAATCTTTTTTTAAAGCCAAAGATCTTTGCTGAATCCTCTGTGGCCAGTAGATTTTTCACAGTACTGCCAAGTACAAAAGATCCCATTATTCCTTGTTTTCTTATGGTCAGTAACAGGTATTACTCTTCTTTAGGCCTTGTTGAAGCTTATTGCCCAAGTTAAGATGAGTGTAGTAAAATACTGCATGAAACAGAGAATTTCAAGTTATCTATTGCGCATTCGCTTATATTTCTAACACCTTATCTGTGTGGTGGCACCAGGTTTGAGGCTGCTGAATATCAGTGAAGAGATTAAACTAGTTCCGCTGCTTACAAAAAGGGCAAGAGTTTTAGATTATTTATCTGCATATACATATTTATCTGCATATACAATAAATTACACCCATCACTACTGAAGTTCTCTATAATCTTCCATACAACAGTTATGCTGCTTTTTCATGCAAAATGTCTCCCTTTTTGCATGCAAAAGTTCAGTGTTCTGAGGTCATGTAGACTGTTGCGCCCTTTCTTTGTCCTAGATGGCATCCTGTTGGAGCTCTAATCTATTGTTCCAGAAGAATGAGATCATTTAACCTTCATTTTCAGATCACTAATATACTCACCTTTTCATTACTGCAGCTGGTTAAAATTTAAATTTTGTGTCTTTGAAATGTGGACCATTGCCAAGGCCTGCCATTTCCTCTTCTGTCTTCAACATATCATCTGTAAAGGAAGTTGATATTTGATACATCTATCCTTTGGATGCATTACAGTTTTGTTGATTTGGACTGAAACTATTTTGAAACACTGTGCCTCATTAGAAGTAAAGTGTATGTTTTAATCAGGCATTTTCAAGCCTGGTCAAAGGATCCTATGAATTTGCAGAAAGTTTTGCTGTCTCTGAATATAATCCTAATTTGTATATTCTTGGGTACACACAGTCACAGCAACAGAAACTAAATTAAAGTTTCTTTTAGTCATAAAACATCCGTTGAGTGTTCATGCAGTTCCTTACTTGCTTACAAAGAGCCACCTTCTTTTCTTTGGGTAGAGTTAATCCATACCTGTACTTCAACTCAGCAACAGTTACCCTATAACTTTACCTCTTAAACAGTAGCGTACAAAAATATTTTAATTATTATTACATTAAACACAAAATTAATTATTCCCTATTATTGATTCTATTTCATTTGTGTAGTTTTTTGTAAGTAGATTTGTGAGTACATATATTGTTTCTAAACATTTTGGCCTGAGTTAAGTCGGTATAGTCTTCCATTCACAGATGGGAGTTTGGCTTCTGCTGGGCAAAGAAATAGTAGTGCAGAAATGTGAGTAAATTATCAGGTTTACTTGAAATGCATTTGTTTGGCATTTGGAAACAACCGAAGATTTATCTAAGTCTACACATGAAGGTTTTACTATTTTTTTGGTAATTTCAACATAGTATTTGTCAGCAGGGAGAAGAGACAAGCAGAGGGAGGGGAGAGAAGAACCATGAAAAATGTTGAAAGCTGACAATTACAAAACTGAAGAAGATTTGTCAGTGAATATAACTTACTGCTTATTATAGTGTCATCTCATTAAAATAGGAATCGTTAGGCTTCACCTGTATGCTAAATGGCAAGTTTTATGCTGAAACGTTAACTGAATACAGGATGCTTGCTATTTTTATGACTACATTAACTCTGATAATAGCAGAAGGATTTAAGATACTTTTTAATTTAACTATTAAAATATACAAGAATATTTCCAGTAAAAACTACCAGCCAGTAGCTGTTGCTAAATGGAATAATTTTCCCTGTGTGACTCCCTCCATGGAAATAGCAAAATGGAGTGCACAAAATAAAGTTTCAAAGGAGTGTACAGAACCAAGTACAGCATCTGAAAATGGAATGAGCAATTTTGCTTCGCAAAGTCATAAATGCCCAATCAATTTAAATGGTAAAACATATTAAAGTGCCATCAGAAGAAAGTTTTTTTTTCTCTGCTTTTAAAACTGGCTAGGTTGACTTATTTAGATTATTGTGATAATTTATTACTTATTTGAAAAATAAGTATGGAAAAATTGTATGAATATTTGTATTTTGCGTGGTTTATGCAGTAACCCTCTTTCTGTTGAGAAATAATTAAAACAATTGCCCAAATACTAAAGATACTCAATGACTGAGATGCTATAGTAAAACTGATTATACCCAAGTCTCAAAGTCAGTTATCTGAAGGGAACTGTTTCTTTTAGTTAGCTCAGTTAATCTCTCAAAAGGGGGATCTCCTGTGTACTGATATAGTAACTTAATTTTACTGAATTACTGACTTTTGCAGTAATTTTATGAAAAACATAGAATCATAGAATCATAGAATAGGCTGGGTTGGAAGGGACCTCAGAGATCATCGAGTCCAACCCTTGATCAGCTACCGCCACAGTCACTAGACTATGGCACTGAGTGCCATACCGAGTCGCTTTTTAAATGTCTCCAGGGACGAAGAGTCCACCACCTCCCCAGGCAGCCCATTCCAATGTCTGATCACATATGGACGGTTTAATTTTTCTTTTTTTCTGAGTAGCATATCTTCCTATTTTCAATTGTATAAAGCAATCGGTTTGGATTGTATTATTTCATGTTGTCTCATTTAACTTGTATTACTTTGCTGTGACAGATGACAGCTTGTCCCTCTCTGGAAAACAGGTAGTTCTTACTGAGATGACAAAATATTACTGAAACACTTTCCATCTGCAATGAATTGTAGCTCCTGATTTCATGATTGTTGGATGGCTCTTCTGTAATTCTTAATTTCAGCCACTAAGAAATGGTATTTGATCTGAAATACAGGGGCATTTTTTATGCTGTCAGTAGCTAAGACTTAAATCAATTTACCGTGTTAATCATATGGATGTAACTCAACATTTCAAAGACAAAGCAGTTACTTGGTGGAATCCTAAGTCAGTTCTATGCCTAACTGAACAATCACTTGATCTTTGGAACATTTTAAAAAAAAGAGTATTTTATATGGTGTCATAACATTTTATATTGCATTCCTTTCACATGGCTGATTCCATGTTATTACTGGATTTATTTTTCTCTACAAATTTACTGGAACGTATTTTAAAGAACACATTCTTAAGCCATAATTCTTTTAAAGACAGATTTCTTTTCTTGTGATGTCAATATATTCCTTGTTATTCACAAGGAATTTAAAGTTTTCAAACTTTAACTTCCTCTAAACTCGGAAAAAAACCAAACAACAAATCATTTGTAAATACCTCACAGATTCAGAACACCTTCCAGGTGAAACATCATTTCTGGTAGTAGTAGAGTCAAACACAGAGGCCCATATACCCCAATGATATGTGTGCCTGGATACTTGGGGGAGAAATGTTTCAAGTTTCATTTTAATATCTCTTTGTATCCAAATTTATTTTCTTAGGCAAGTAATGCCTTCAAGGAAGTTAATAATTTTAGTTGTGAAATGATTAGTTACTGATTATTTCCATTTTCTGAATGGAAATAGACATAAATAAACATAAATAACTCTCAACTAAATACTTGAGACACATGCAAAGTATCAGGTGAACTGTGTTTTTGACTGTTATTTTAAGGAGAAAGTTGGGTTTGATGAATTACCAGCCTTAGTTGTTAAAAATCATCTTAGCACATAGAAGTCAGACCTTTTTGTGCATCTTATATAACACTTAAATTTGTTCTTCATGATGTGTGGACTTAAGAATGTCATCGTTCAGTATAACTTATGTTGATAATTGATCTTTAATTGAGAAAGTGTAGTACAAAAGGAATGTACTACTTACGCTCAGAATTTCGGGCAGAGGAGCAAGTGCTCTGTCATATTCAGTATCTGGATACATTCAGAAATGTATGGAAATCAGTGTTCAGCTAAGCTAAATTGGAATTCTAATAGGATGGATTTATTATATTGTGAAATAATGATGTACATATCATGCCACCATCTGACAGAAGAGTTACTTAGTTAAAAACACTGGTGAGAGGACTTAAATATATTTAGCTTTTCACTGGGTTGCATCCATTCATCAACATATTAGGTATCCAAAGGTTAAATTTAGACTTCCAACTTATGATATTTTATTTAATTCTTGAAATCAGGCAGAGGTATTTTATTCAATGTTTTTGAACTCATGGAGAATCTGAAAGTTCCTAGCAACCTTCTTTAAATCTGCTGCTCCACTGTTTCCTGCCCTTTCTGAAGTATCAATTCATGCAACAGATCTCATGACATAGCTGCACTAATAAACATGGCCTATAAATGCTAATGAGCACTTTGCCTTTCCCTAGTATTTTAATTTGTAAGTTGTGGGTCTAAACCTTTACCAACATTTTTTTTTTTTTTTTACATCTTTGACAGTTTTCAAATAAAATAAAGCAGCTGTGGCAATAGCCAAATGCGATTGAATAGCTAGTTTTCAAAAAGTCTATAAGCCAAATAGATGTGATGAAACAAAAATAATTCTTTTCCCCCATCTTGTACTTAAGGGTATTGAGGTATGAAGAAATTTACACCCAGGAGAAAAGTGGGAGATCAATTTACTGAGTGCTAGGGTTGTGTCATATAGCTAACTTTTGCAATCAGGCCAAGAGGTACCCACCCACTACATCTACATCCACTCATTTTTATGTACTCTCAGCCCTTCCACTTTTCTTCATGATTGTCTCTTTACATTGTGAGAGAGTAGTCTTCTTGACTGTACTTTTAACACAGATCCTGAAATGGAGATTTGGTGAAAGTTATTGATCAACAAATACCTTTTCTTTCTTGTTGCTGTTTGGGATTTTCATCTCAAGTGTCCTTGAAATATTCTTCAAGGTAAAAGTACTGATGTAACCATACAGTTCCTCAGAGAATTTCCAAGTCCTTTGAATAGTTGCCATAGAAAGTGGTCTGTCCCTCCTGGAATACCTATAGCAAGCTGACCTGTCCCATGAATGTAAAACAGTCCTAGAAATTGTCCAGAGAAGGGGAGTAGTGAAAGACTGCTACTTTGGTTTTTTTAGGGGGTGGGTGGAGTTGGTTTGTCGGATTGCATTTTTGCAAGTAGCTGTGGCTTGTGGTGAATTAACTGCCACTGGGAATACCACAGTCACAAAAAGGTATGCATGCTGAGCTCTAGCTGAGTTAAGTTATGGCTGTTTATGGCAACAAAGCAGGAATCAGAGATTAAGTCATAATAAGGTAGGGATTGTACCAGTTAGAAGATCACTCTCTTCTTCCATGAAGTAGAAGGATTTTAGCTATGATGATGATTTAGAACATTGCTTATCCTCTGTAATGTGAATATCAGTAAAATTTTAAGAGGGTTTTGCATAATCTAAATTTTGGAACCATCAATTCATGCAGTCCTGTAGGATACTAAAGCCGTTGTTTCATATATTATACAATGCTAAATAAATATAATTTTGAGAAGCAAAAGGAATCTTACTTTTGAAACAGATTAGATGGCCAAGGACAAGAAAAAGGACTATTGCATACATGCAGGTGTAGAAGCAGTAGAGTCCAAGTGTCATCCATGTTCAGGACAGACACCAACAGAATGGAGGTTGCACTAATAGTGAACCCTTATCTGTGACAGCCAGAGATTTTCTTCTGTTAATGTCATATATGAATAGTTTTGAAAGACCCTGGATTAGATTTTAACATGTTTAATGTGCCTCTTGAAAAAGAATTCACTTCCAAAGTGACATATTAATCCAGTTGTGTTATTCTTTCCCATGATCAGTAGAACAGATAGTAGGAAAGATTTGGAAAGCACCAGAAAACCTTTAAAACTTTGTCAAAGCAACCATGATATCATAATATTTTCCTTATTGAAAATTTACTCAGTATTTTAAGCATCAGCTACAGAAAGCAGAATGAAATAATTAGAAGCTGATTATTCAAAATGTATCAGTTTTAGCTTTCAGGAACATAAATTGAGGAAGCCAATGAAGTTGGAATGAGATTTTTCATAGTAACACTCTCTACTCTGCCTTGACGAGACCTCACCTGGAATACTGTGTCCAGCTTTGGAGCACAAAACACAGGAGGGATGTGGAACCTGTGGAACATGTCCAAAGGAGGCCACAAAAATGGTCTGAGGGCTGGAACACCTCTCTTATGAAGACAGGCTGAGGAAGTTAAGGTTGTTCTTATGTAACTTAAGTTACATAAGTAACACAGACTGTAAGAGTTTTCATGGTTTTTTTATATCAAAAGAGAATTTTGTGATCTGTACTCTTATCCATGTAAGTTTTTCACTATCATTAATGTTTTTTAGAAGATACTGTGAAAAAGAGCAAATGTACTTGCATGTCTAGAAAAAGAAGGCATTTTATCCAGTGTTAGAGTAGAATTGTTAGACCTGGAAGGAATCTTAAAGATCATCCATTTCCAAGCCCCCTGAGTGGGCCAGGACAGCTCCCACTAGATCAGGTTGCTGTGAGCCCCATCTAACCTGGACTTGAAAGCTTCCAGGGACGGAGCTTCCACAACTTCCCTGGGCAACCTGTTCCAGTTTTTCACCACTCTCACAGGAAAAAATTTCCTCCTAATGTCTAAGCTGTACCTCCCCCCTTCCAGTTTAAAACCATTACTGCTTGTCCTCTCACTACAAGCCCTTATAAGAAATCCCTCCCCAGCTTTCCTGTAGGCCCCCTTCAGGTATTGGAAAGCCAGTATAAGGTCATTTTGGAGCTTCCTATTCTCCAGACTGAACAACCTTAACTTCCTCAGCCTGTCTTCATAAGAGGCTCCAGCCCTCAGACCATTTTTGTGGCCTTCTCTGGACACATTCCACAGGTTCCACATCCTTGTGTTTTGGGCTCCAGAGCTGGACACAGTACTTCAGGTGAGGTCTCTCCAAGGCAGAGTAGAAGGGGCAGAATCACTTCTCTTGATCTGCTGGCCACACTTTTTTTGATGCAGCCCAGGATGTGGCGGAGTCTTTTGAAGAATCTGTTTCTGAGGATGCTGTTCTGAGTGTTTTGAGGGATCCTACATTAAAAGCACATAGAATCATAGAATGATTTGTGTTCAAAGGGATCTTAATGGTAATCTGCAATAAATAGGGACAGCTTCAACTAGATTAGGTTGCTCAAGAGCCCTGTCCAACCTCACCATGAGTGTTTCCAGGGATGAGGTTTCTACCACATCTCTGGGCAACCTGTTCCAGGGTTTCATTACCTTCAGTGTAAAAAATGTCATCCTTACATCTATTCTGAATCTACCCGCTTTTATTTCAAAATCATGGCCTCTTGTCCAATTGCACCAGTCCCTACTAAAACATCTGTCCCTATCTTTCTTATAGGCCCCCTTTAAGTACCAAAATGCCATAATAAGGTCTCCCCAGAGCATCTCTTTTTAAGGCTGGACAATCCCAGTTCTCTAAGCTTGTTTTCATACAACCTTCTGATCATTTCTGTGGCCCTTCTCTGGACTCACTCTTACAGGTCCATGTGTTTCCTGCACTGAGGGCTTCAGGGCTGGACACAGTACACCTTGTGGGGTCAGAGCAGAGTGGAGTAGAAGGGCAGAATCACATCCCTTGACCTGATGGCCATGCCTCTGTTGATGCAGCCCGAGATACAGTTGGCTTTCTGGGCTGCAAGTGCACATTGCTGGCACATGTCCAATTTTTCATCCATCAATAGCCCCAAGTCCTTCTCTGCAGGGCTGCTTTCAATCACTTCATCCCCCAGTTTGTATGGTTACCAGGCTTTACCCTGACCAATGTGCAGGACCTCGTACTCCTCTATTTTGAACCTCCTGAGGTTCACACAGGCCCTCTTCTTGAGCTTGTCCAGGTCCTCTGGGTGGCATCCCTATTTCTCAGGTGTGTCAACTGCACCATTAAACTTGGCATCATCTGCAAACCTTCTCACAGTACACTTTATCCCATTGTCACTGATAAAGATAATAAACAGTACTTGTCCCAGTATGGACCCCTGAGGGAAAGCGCTCCTCACTGATATCCATCTGGACATTGAGCCCTTTGCTTTTTCCTTGTGCATGTGACCATCCAGCGAATTCATTATTCACTGACCAGTCCACCCGCCAAATCCATTCTTTACAACCTAGAAGGATGCAGTGGGTGACCAAGACAAAGACCTTGCAGAAGTCCAGATAGATGACACCTATGTCTCTTCCCTTGTCCACTGATATAGTTCATATCAAGAAGGTGCCAGGTTGACTTTGCAAGACTCAGCCTTTGTTGAGCCATTCTGGCTGTCTCAGACCACTTCCCTGTCCTCCATGTGCCTTAGCCTAACTTCCATGATGTTCCTGAGCAAAGAACTGAGGCTGACAGATCTGTATTTCCTAGGGTCCTTCTATCTACCCTTTTTAAAAACAGGCTCAAATGTTTCCCTTTATCCAGTTACAGGGGACTTCACCTGACTGCCATGACTTTTAGGAAACTAGAACCACATATTTTTCTGTTAGACTTTTATGAATCAATGTAGCTTACTTTTTTTGTAGGAGAAAAATATCTGATTTCATTGAACTCTTTCTTTACAGTAGAAGTCAGGACAAAAAAGTAAGTGAAACAAATAATTTAGGGAATACAATGTGTTTGACAGTATATTATGTTACTGTGCCGAGGTTTTCTGCTACTTAAAACCAGAATTCCTTATTTACTGTGAAAGTAAATGACAAATATCAGAGAATTTTTATATTCTAGATAATCCATCTGCAGTGATAGGATATGGTTGGCTGCAGAAGATTTAAAAAAAAATAATTAGGAAAGATACACATGCTTCAGATGGTTAGAGAAATGTTATGCTTGTGGATTCTGTTTCCTTGCAGAGTTTTAACAGCAAATTAAACCCACATTTGCTAGACTGATCTAGATATGGTTCTGTTGGATTTTCTAATATTTCTCTGTTGGAGTTGTGTTGGCAAAATAGAGCAAATCAATAGAGTTTAATTGGCCACTCAACCCTCCAGGCTGGAAATTAGAGTACTCCTAAACTCTGTCAATCAAAGGAGAGTCTGGACCCATCTTCCAATAGCATATAGGAGAAAAGCATGGAAGTAATTGACTGTTGCATGTTGAAAATAGCAGTGAAAAGTGTTGTATGCTGTCATGTATGGAGTCTATGACAGCAGGGCAACTTGCCTGTATCACCCAGAATGTCCCCTTGACTTTTAAGTTTCTTTCTGAATTAATTAATTCAGTTGCTTTATTTTATTTTGGTTTGGTTTCATTTTGTCTCTTTAGGACTTTAAATAATCTTTGGATGCCTCTCTGAAAGCTAACACTTTGTATTCTGTGGAGTTTGCTATATTTGTCCATCATGACTAAGCATTATTGCCATTCATTGCTCACGTCTATACTTAGGAGTAACAAGAATCTGGTAGAATTGCTTTAGAGATGCAGTTGGCATATTTAAAATGGTTCCTGTGTTGTATTATATTGTAATTGTTCTGTAATGTTCATAATACATAAAATGTATAAATGGAATGTTTATTTTAAATTACCTCTGATATCCATTTCCTATTTTAAATAATATATTAACTATTTGCCTGTTTGAAAATAAATGACTAGAGATCAGCTACTTTCTTAAAGCTACTAAAGTAAGGAAAGAGAGATAATGCAATCAGCAATAAAATATTGTTCATCTTACAACAGTGTCAGGAGGATAGGTTGAAAAGTCATTGAATGTAAGCAGTGAAGAACTTACGCACGAAGTTATGTAACCACATTTTAGTAAATAATGTATTGTTTGAAAATGTGGTTTCAGTTGATATAAGTAGTAATTTTGTCTTAAATTACGTAAATGATTTTGATATGTAAAAAGGTGGTGCATAGAAGGAAGTAGTTGTGTTGGAACAGTCTGCCAAGCTGAGAGTTTATAGTTTTGATGGCATCCTCATCTCCAAAAAATATCGCCAGGGATGCAAAGTTTAAAAAAATACTTTAATTTTCTCCCGTTCCATAGTTGTACAGAATGCCCTAAATGCTAGGCCACATAGTAATCTTATGTGTCCTTATTTCTGCCCTTTTCTCTGAGCAGTAATATTTTTTTATAGAATGCTCCCATAGTAGTTGCTCTATATTGAAGTGAACAGGGCAATCTGCAAACAGAATTAAATATAGATACTGTTGTCTCATGGCTGAGCTATTTAATAAATTATGAATCTTCTAGCAGTAGTTTCTTGTCTGAATAATTTTTTCATCTCAGTGAGAAAAACAGATTAAAAATAATTTATGAATATTCCAATTTTTTTTCATTACATCTCTGAATCAAACTTCTAGTTACTTCAGCAGCATTATTTGCAAATTTACTACTCTCTTCCTTGTTAAATTATACTATCTTTCAATACATAGGATTAATCTCATTTAGATCAGTAAAGTAGCACACAAGCACAACTAACTTCCACAACTGAATAAAACTTTGATGGTAGCTTTAAATTTCACTGTACTATGTAATTCAGGTATTTTCAGTTATGAAATGTCTCTATAATCTCGATTTAGTAATCTCTTAAACTATACAATATGCTTAACATCTGTGTGTTACAGATATAATTTTATTATTTCTGCTGAATATTTTTTCATTTTTTCATATTTTTTCTAAAATTTCTGAATTCTAATGTTTTCTAAGAAACTAATGAATTGAAATAAATTTAGTAGGCTTTTTTCCTAACATGCTGAAGAGATACTACCACTTTGGATATCTTTCACTGACAGCCTAATTTTGTCTTATATTATTCATGGCTTATTCAGGTGAAATTTTGTATCAGTTTAGTTCCTTTGGGTATATTCTGACAGGAGCAATAGTCTAATATCTGAAATTCAGTGACAAGCATACTAGTTTTTTCTGTCTCATTCAGCTATATAATTTCCATTTTGATTTAGCTTGCATATTGAGCAGTACCATAAAATGGTTTTGCTCTTCCTCACTACAAAGAATAGATTGACATTTTAGAAGATGTTTTTCAACAACTTCCAGATAACTTTCCAACCATGTAATTAGTGTCATATTTAAGAATGCATTCCCTTTTAAAATTTGTTCATTAATGTTTGGTACAGTTGTTGCTTATTTCTGTTGCATTTACTTTTTCCAATTATTTTTAATGCTTTCATGGTGACACTATCAGTTATTTATATTTCCTGTGAAATACTTTTATCTTTTCCTGACAAGACAAAATGAAGTCTTCTGCTGCATTTTCTCTATGTTGTTCTTACTTAACGTCACACAGTATTATAGAACACCAGTACTAATACATACAAGATTGAAAGCATGACAGAGTTTCCTATCTTTTTTTTTTTAAGGCTAATGGATTCTAGAGGAAACATCTTCCAGAAAGTTTCTACTAACAAACCGATTACCCTATTTTATTTTTTTCCTTAAGCAAGTTGTAATTTATTTAGCAGAAGCTTCAGATTACTTACAGCTTTAGTATCAGGAGTTTTGTACTGAATTACATTCTAATTGGTGAGAAGAAGCAGGCTTTTAGTAGCCAGTAGGGCTTTTAAGCTTTACATGTGATTAATAGGTCAGTTCTGTGTTCTCTTAGTACTATTTCAGTACCTCATAATCCATCTCTGCTGTAGCTGATTTCAATGAGACGTCAGCAGCTATTATTCTCACTAATGTTACTGGTATCACTCATAAGGACCCATGTGACTGCTCTTCTCCTCTTTCTCTAGGCCTAATGATATCTTGAACTTTGCAGCACATCAGACACCTGTTTCAGTTATTAGACTTCATTTCTACTGTGTCATGGTTTAGTCTCTTGACCTTGACATTCACATCTTATTAAGAAGAGAATTGTGCCAGTTTTCTGAATTAACTTCTTGATAAACAAAGGACAGTGTTCTCATCAGAGTCACAAACAAAAAATCAAGCCAAAGTAATTTAGCATAATTAATCACATAAACTACAGAATAATTTTATGGATCTGCAAACAAGGTAAAAGGGCACATTGCTACAAGGAATGTAAGGATAATTAAAATCTTCCATTACAAACAGTCTTTTGCATTGTAGTAGACATGGATTTCTCTTGAATATTAAATAGGATTCTAATTTGAAGCACTTGAAAGATAGTGGATACATTGGAAAACAAAAAAACTCATTGTGGTTTTAAGGGAAATCTTGATTAAGTTACAAAAGGAAGTAAATGGGATGATGAATGCTTCAGATATTCCCTAAAAATCCTCTTATTTTTTAACAAGTAGTGAATGTGGTAATTGGAAAATTGCAGAAGCATCACAATGCTGCCTGTGATAGAATTTTGTGAAGAGAAACTGTCAAAAGGTAGATGAAAAAATGATATAATTGTAGGACGAAAACATACCGCATGCTTTTTTTTTCTTCTATCATATTTTTTCCAGTTTAAATTGTTCTTTGTTTTCTAATGACACAATGAAAACCTTTGTCAGAACTCTCAAATGGCCTATTTAAATGTCTTTGAAAATTTAGAGTTTTATTATCTCAGTGGGATTTTTTAAATGAGTTTTGGTTTTAATTATAAAATTTATAAATTATAAAATTTATAAATGATTATAAAATTATAATCTAATGTTAGTGTTTCACTTTGCCTTTTCACTTATTTTTCCCTAAAGCACTTACTGGCTGCACATCAATATTCACTTCTTTGATTTTTGATTCATTCTTTTTAAGGGGATACAAATATGTGTTGCCAGTGAAAGGACCAGTCATTCCATTACTCAGCCTTGGATACATGTAGTTGCACCTTTCCAGGCCCTGGCCGTGCTGAATACAGAGCAACATACCAAGACAGACTGGGGAAAATTAGAAAAAATTACTTAGGTTTTCTTACATATTCCTGCAGTCTATATTTTATGTTAATACCTATTTAAGTAAACTTGTTTTACAATTATTAGCTCTTCTTTCACAGGTGTGTGGGATGGCCTTTCCCTTTTTCCTTTCCCATCTGGGAAAGGAAATCTGATCTGATGAAACCAGACTGTTTGGATCAAAAATCTTGGTTAAAAAGCAAGAATTTCAAATAATATAGATTCCTCACCCTCCCCTACTCCACAAAATGGAATCCTACCCTTGCTTAACTAAAACTTTGTCTTTTTTTTTTTTTTTTTTTTTTTTTACTTTACATAAACTTAAATATCTCTTGCTAGCTCAATGAATTTATTTTGGAAATAGTGAAATAATCAATTACTGTTTTAGAAAATATGTACAGAAGTAAAAAAGAGCTCATCTTGAAAAATATCTGTCACAGTCAAGACATTTATTAACGTGTATGTGCTCAACTCCAGATTACAAACTTGAAAATTGTATCCGGATAGCTATCTATTTAATGGAGTTGTCAAGAATTATTGTATTTTAACTAAACCTTGGAATTTGTAAGCTGATTGTTTGCAGGCTTTTTTATTTCAAAATGAATTCCTGAGGATAAATGTTGTGTCTTATAGGAATAAGAAACAAAAGATGCTGTGTTAAACCTTGTTTTATTGTGCTAAGCAGTACAGCAAGTGCTGTTACTGTTTCTGACTGAAGTATCCCCCACGTCATATAGGAGAAATAGCATATTGACACCGAGGTGCTGTGTTCTCAGGGATTCTCTGAAGTCTTTAGCTGCTATGCTATGCAGATAGGAAAAACCCCATAATACCCTATGGCCCAGACAGCATTCAATTCAGTCAGCTGTTTGTGGTGGAAGACCTGAGGCTCACAATTGTCAGAGCCACTTTGTTCTTATTACTGGTGATGATGTCTTCTATATAGGGATGGTTATTGTTGGAGTTCAAACACTTGTCTGCTTAATGACATCTTGAAAAATAATTGAAGGTGTGATCTTACAAGATGCTAAATATTCTAAAATTAGATGTTGTTAATAATATCCATTAAAGGTGTGAAGTTGATCTCAGTAACGAAGTGTCTGATACCATTTGGAAACCGGATTAATTGCTCCCCTGTGAATCAGAGTTTCAGCAGGCTTCTTGAGTTTTTATTGTATTCTTTTCAGGGCAGCTATTACTCTTACAGACTAACCCTCAATAATTATGCTGCAAGAGGTGCTATTTTTAGAGTCTGCCCTGGCCTCTGCTTTGATACTGGAGTTTTTCCTGACAAAGCTACATATCCAGAGTCACTCTGTGATTTAAATGGCTTAAGGAGATCTGTTTTACAAATCTGAAGAGTTTTATGCTAATCCACGTATTTGAATTTTTACTGAATCTCACCTAAGTTTACTTAAAAAGTTGTCATTCTGCATTTCACCCAAACTTCTCTTTAAATGCAGATTTTTTTTTTTTAGATGGGAGACAGTAGATAAGATCCTCAGGATCCTCCAGGGTCATCTCTTAATTTAGGACACATTTCAGGTAATAAACAAAAGTGTCTCATGGATCAGAATACAGGTCGAGGGAATAATCAAATATAACATTACAGGTTATCAAGCTCGATGTCAACTGTGCATATAGGTTTTTTTAAAGACCAAGGCCTTTTGCTGATTATTGATGCGCCACCTACTATTCTCTCTTAGAAATAAGAAACAGTTAAAATAAAAATTGCATGCACACAAACCCAGATTGGAGTACCTTACTCTTCTATAGAGCTAGAAGAGTAGTTAGGAAGATCGGGGTGTATTTATTTTTTTCTCTCAGAGAAAATGTTATAGATCCTTTTCTTAAGAAATAAGTGGCAGGATGGCTTCTGCATTCTGCTGAACCAGAAAAGGAAATGAATGGTGCTGTTAAAACTAGGAAAGAAGGAGTAATACAGTTCTAATTTTGTTGCAATTTGCTGTATGATTTATTGCCCTTGCATACTGTTCTTTACCAAAATAATTATCTCCAAAATTTTTCATAAATGGTTCTTGTTAGCTTCGGTCAGACAAGGCTCTCTTGGAAAAGCAGAAATAATTCTAGAGGAAAAAAATACTATGCATTCTCTGCGATTGCAAGGACTTCATACCTATCCCTTTATGTACATTGGCAATGGAATAAGTTTTTGCTCAACCAAATTTTGATGACTACTGTTAAGAAATTAAACCGATCTTCTTTTCTGGTTAGCTTTTCAAGCTAGTGTACTTTGAAGTACCTTCTCACTTCAAGGTTTTCTTCAACAGATACAAGGTTAGAATATGAGCAGTAAAAATACCTTGATGTAAAATCTGAGGGGGAATGAAATGGCCTATAAATCTCAAAGGTAACAATATATTCTCAACATACTAAAGGGCATAGTTCCATCTGGTTTTCTCTTGTTGCTTTTTTATGGTACCACTAACAGGGAACATAAGATGTGATCTCTACAAAGTGTGATTGTTGGAAGGATTGAAACAATAAAGTTGACACGAAACTTCTCATTTTTTGATGCTTCATTAAGCATCTTGTTTGTTTGTCAGTCATCATAACACTAAAGCTTTGTCTGTTTTTAAGTATATTTTCCATTTAGCAGTATCTTTATTTCATTATTGAAAAAAAATATTAAAAAAGAGATCTGGCAACCTACTCAAACAATAGAACGGAAAAATAGAAACATATTTACAAGTATATTTTTGAAAAAAAACCAAAACAAAACACCAGTCTTGTATTGTAGTAACAGGTAAAACTCTAACAAAGGTTCTTCTCTCGCATAGAATTGTAGCAGGAAGTACTGAAATATCTGTAATGTTAAACTATTAATTTAATTCCTTTTTAATAGCAGAGAATAATCCCACTGTATGCAATATGGCATTAGAAGACGTGAAGCACTAAGCTTTATAGTGTGGCTTTCAGGAAGGAGTATATGTCTAAGGTTAGGAAATAAGTAGCGAATTTTCAAATACTGAAATACACAGTTTTGCTCAATGCTGACTTCTCCTTGGCATGCTGCTTGGTATGTGTGACATCAGTTATCCTTGCCTATGATTCTATTGCAAAAGTTACATTAGATCTAGATTTGTGTGGGGCCACAAAAGGTTGTAGACCACCGAATTTTGTTTAATCAAATTTTGTTTAATAAAAGCTGGCTTGTATGACTGATACTATTCTAGAGAGAAATCATGAACCATCCTATTTTGTATACATTTTTATATTTACATGAAGGGCTTTTAATTCAAAATACATCTTACAGAAAAAAGCTTAAGATTTTTTTTCCTTATTTATTCTTTTTATTTCTGTATTTTCCATAATATTTGATTTAAATTGTAAATTATTTAATACTGTGTTCCTTGTGAGAATATCATAGTACATTTCAGGATGGTAATTAGTAACATTCCTTTCTTCTTACTTAATCTACAGTGGGATAAATGTAAGAATCAAAACCACTTTCTTCTATAGTGTTTATTTTTAAGAAACATCTTATGTATTCTTTACTATTATAGTTGAGTGTAAAGATTTAATAAAGATTAACACGTCTTTTTTTTCATGGTAGGCGTTGTTAAAATTCCAAGCAAGAGAAAATCCCTGCATCATAGAGTTTAATCTAAATGCAGTGGCAAAGTGGAAACTCAGAACCAGTATATACCAATGGCAAAATTATGGCAGGGCCTGAACTTAACTTCTTTGTAATTCCTTAGGTCATGCTACCTGTCATTTTTCACAGATAAAATCGGTTTAGTTCAAGATTATTATATGTGTTCAAGCTACGTGTTTAAGTGTATGAGTATTGTAGGAGTGGATATAATGGCTGAAATCAAGTGTACCTTAAGACTGTCAGTCTGGCTGTTAGCAATTGTCCACAAGAGAAAGCTCTGTATGATACTTACCACAAGTACTCTCCCAGCCTCCCATTATATCCAGTTCTAACATTTCACAAGTTTTTGTCCAATTTTGTCTAGAAGCTATGTAAATTTTTTTCATCTACGACATCCTTTGCCAAGTAATCCTTGCTTTATGGAGAACAGCTTTGTGGTTGGTGGTGGTTTGTTTTTGTGGTTTGTTTTTTTTTTTTTTTTTTTTGCTTGGAATGCAGATCTTACTAGGTTATACTATGTTAATCATATTTTTGCCTCAACTGGTTATTCATTGAAATTTATATTTAAGAAGCAAGGAGGGGGAATACTGGTCACTGTTGTTAGATATTACTGGTTTCTGACTGAAGAGCTTGCTTATCTTTTGTAACAAAGTGAAATGTGTCACAGGTTAATAAGAAGTAATCTTTGAAGCTAATAGTAGTCATCTATCAGCCTTGATTTACCCTCTTTGGAATCAGATAATTGAGAAAGTCTGAGAAAAACAACGCTTAATTTCTGGGTGTCATACATCTGGATCATCAAGACAGTTCTCCTGTCTTTTATTTATGTGTTCAGACATGGATAGAATGATAGCACCTAATAGCAAAGATTAATATAAGTGGGGTTTTGGGGTTTTTTTGTTTGTTTGTTTTGTATTTGTTGTTTTTGTTTGTTTGTTCATTTTGGTTGGTTGGTTGTCTATCATAAGTATTCCTGCAGTAAGGTATTTTATTTTCCCAGGTAATATTTTCCTGTCTTGTCATTTATGCACTTATGTTTGAGTGTGTTTCCTTTCAGACTTATTCGTGAGAATAGAGATACAAAGAAAAAAAAAAACTTTTTACACCCACTTCATAAGGTAGGATAAGTAATTGTCCATCCTTACTTTGTGTACTTCCATATTGTGAGACTTAATATTATTTGTCTGATACAGAGTTAAAATATTGACACCTTTAATAGTATTTTAAAATACTTTCCTGCCTGTATCAGAGCAATTTCTTGCCTTTTACATCCCAGGTGTTCAGAAAGTGTAACTATGGGGGATGTGGAAATAACCAGTTACAGTGTCATGATCTTGTTATGCACATGCAAGTTGAGTGATTGCAAAGAGGCTTTCTAATAGAATCCCTATTTCCTCCTATTAAAGATTACAGAATGTACTAGGGCATAATTTTGTATGCAGCTGTTCGAATAAATTTAGCACCATATAAAATTTAATTTTGTAGCAAAAAGCAAAGCTGTTATTTATGAGCTTATGTGAAAAGTGTAATCATGTTAAGAAGGTTTGAAGTATATGAAAGTTAGGAAATGTTACAAATTTGGTGACTTGGACTATGTGGTGACTTTAAAATTGTCATTCCTGTGTGCGTTGCTCATTCCAAATGCACAAAGCATGCTATAGCTTCCACAGAACACCTTATTCCTTCGTCATCATTGTGTCTTGACTTCATGAATGAAGATTTCAGAAGGGCTTTCTCTCCCCAGGCTTGCTGCAGGCACGCTGATGGCTGATAAGGGCAACTGGGGACAGGCAGTGCGGCTGCAAAAGGCCCAGCAGAAAGTGTCCTGTGAGGGGACAGGCACGGCATGGTGCTTTCTGTGCTGTCTTTTCTCCTCCAGATTGATTCTCCATGTGTTCCCAAAGGAGGCAGCAGCGTTATGGATGTGTGTCTCCATGTCTCCCTACTGGAGGCCAGAGGGGACCACTAATGGGAGTCAATATGGCCAAAGCTGAGGCATTGTTTCAGGGAGTCCTTGTGTCTCCTCTTTGTTGCTCCTCTGTTGTGGCAGCCGGTGGCAACTTCACCACAGAGCACAATCTTATGGAGGGGGTGATCCTCCATCCTGGGGACGTGCCCTGCCCAGCACAGCTGTGTCCTCAGTATCATGGCCTCAATACTGGTGACCCCTGCCTGTTCAAGGAGAGGGACATTGGTCACACAGTCAGTCCAGTGGATGTTCAGAATTGTACAGAGTCAGCACTGATGGAAGCATTTGAGGAGACGTAGGTGGTAGCTGTAGATGACCCATGATTCAGACCCCTGTAAAAGAGTAGACAATAGACACTTTATTCCTTCACTATCTTGGTGATTGCCCAGCATTTCTTGTTCAGTAGACAGCTCTGTACTTCCTTCTCAAAATAAATGATGAAAACCTTCACCAGATTCAAATGGCCTGTTTCTTCATGAGATTTCCTTAGCTTTTGCCATTGTAGAATCTTAGTGCTTCACAGAGACTGAAGGGTGTGTTGTCACAGCACTAACAAAATATCATTAGATCCATTCTACAGATGAGAATTATGAGGTAGGAAGGAGTGTCTGGTAATGTGAACTAATCTGAAGTATCTAGAGACTAGTTATCCAGCATTCCTAGAACAATGGTACATATCAATCCAAATGCTGTCCAAATCAGCTTCTTATGCAGTTGGCAATACTCTCTATTTCTACTAATTAATCTTCAAAATTCAGGGCTAAGTACCCCCAAAGTTGAGGGCATTCCCTATGGAGAACATCTGTGAAGGGTGTCAGTGGGTTTAGGTACCCCATTGTCACATGAGAACTCAGAATCTCATTCTGCAAAGCTACTATGTCAACAGAGAGCTACCTTGGAATATATATGCATTGGCATGAAATTTTCTGTCTGGCTGGGTAATCTTAGGCAAAGATATAAACAGCTGAAAAATAACATCTTAAAAGAAATATCCATCAACCATCAACAGTGCTGACAATTATTTAAAAAGAATTTCCTTTGAAATGTAAATCTAGATCAGTAATGGATTTTGTCTCTTTCATATGTGAATAATTTGTACAAGAAAGAAGCATTTTATGAACTCACCTTTTAAAATGGAGTCAAATAATGACCATCAAGTTACTCTCCATAAACCCTCTTCTCTTAAGAAAACAGATTTGCTTTTCCAAGGGTTTATTTTCCTGGACTGTTACCTGATAAAATTACTTTTTTCACTAATTATTAATGGTACAGAACCCATCTGGCTTTATATCAGGATGTGTGGCTGGCTATTTTTAATTACTTATTAATTAATTACTGCAAATTTTCCTACAGCTCAGACAAAAGCATCTGCCAAATATCTGATTGAGCAGATTGTTTTTTCGTGCTTCATCTGTAGTACCAACCAAAAATAAGAATAAATAATTTATACTTAGGAGGTTATTCTTGAATGCTGATTACACTGAGGGTTTCTGATCTTATTGATTTTTAGTCTTGAAGCACTACAGCAGTCTCACCTCTGAGTTTTTCTTCAAATCTTATGGGGGGAAGTAGCATTTTTTTTCTTCCTGAAGTGTTTATTTACCATATAACAATGCATACAGTTCTGCACGTAATCTTGCTTTTTCTGTTCCCATACATGCCTGATGGAGATGAGGCTGCTGCAAGTTCATGTTGTCAGGTCTACTCTGCATGCAGCATGAATATGCCTACTCCTCAGGTACACATGGGTCTATGGTCTACACTACCGACACACACATGTGCATGGTCATGGTCACAGATGGAAGCATTCAGCATTCAGGCAAACACAGAGTGCCTCTGTCCACATCCTGTTTCCCCCTCTGGCTGATCAGGATGAAGGTCCATTAGTGGGACATATGTACTGTCTGACCTGATCTTCATTAGTGAACGCACATGGATTTACTGCAGTTGCTTGGGGCCATGGACATGGTAACAAGTGGTCTGACCTGAGTTGCTGGTGTGCGCACACTCATGGAACAGAGAGACTGTTGCCCAGGAAAAGTAAAAAACAGAGTTTAGTAAGCGGACAGGACAGACTGTGGGGATCCACCACAGGGCACAGTCAAATATGGGAACCCACCAGCTCCTTTTAACCCCTTATTGCTACATTTTCCCATGCTCTCCAGACTAATTTTATCTGTCCCAGCTTCCTCCACTGCACATCCCATGGTGAGTTTTAAGCAGTGCCCAGTCACACAGTCCCCCAGGCTAGGGCTCCCTTTCTTTGATTGGACTTCCGGAGTTTCCCCTTCTGCTGTCATGTCTCTGTGCTCCTCTGTGTGTGTGCATTGATGAACTTTTTAATTACATTACATATATAGCTTTGCAGTTATTCTGAAAATGTTGGTACTTTAAGCAATGTTATAGGGGGATTTCTTAATTGTTTTGTATACATACACTAAGTATGTAAACTCACTATGCTAAATCTACTTTAAAAGCATAATTAGAGAAAAAAATTATATGGGAGGGTGATATTACTTTTAAAGAAAAAAAAGTTTTAATGCAAAACCACAGCAGTAGGTAGAACAGCCGCATAACCAATGGGAGATTGCAAGTAAGGAAATGTCCCTATAAGCTAGGTAGTGGGAAAGATAACTGGAATTCCTTGAGATTTCAATGAATGGTTTTAATAAGAGTTTTATTGAAATGTTTCGTGTGTTTTACCACCTGCTGTTGCTGTATTGTTTTTCACCTGAAAAAAAAAAAAAAAAAAAGGGGCTAAATGTCTTCCAGCTTTGACAGAACCCTTCAACTGGCATTGACAGAGAGCTTGTCAGAGCAGATAGGCTCTGCAGTCCCACTCTGGACTTGTATGTTTTTTAATGCACTTTTGTACATCTGTACAGGTCAGACGTCGAAAGAATGCCAGCAGCTAAATGCAGTCTGACTTTACCAATCATTTAATTGTTGAAATGAGCTGTCCTGAATAATTGAGCCAGGGAATTTGAAAAATGAGGGCACTGTGGCTGGAACTGAGGGGTTGGCAGAAGTATTAGTGAAGGGGGTTAGCATTACAGGCAAGTGTTTGACTCACATATCAGTATTTTTTCTGACTTCAAAGGGAGGAGGAAATCTCAGCAAAATGGTCCTATACTTAGTACAAATATATAGACTGTGTAGCTACTTTGTTGTTTTCTGTGTATGTTTTCACCTTTTTTTTTTTTCTTTTTTTTTTTCAAGTGGTGAACAGCAAAGGAGGTGAGGAAGGAGGCACTTTTCTTATCACATCTCTAGCTTATAGCAAAGCCTTCATTTTGTGTAAAGTGACTCTAGGCACAGGGATAACCATGCATTTTAAGAAAGAGTATTTTAGCCTATTGGAGTCAGAAATTAAAAAATTATATCCAAAGCACAAAAAGATCTCTTTGTATTTGCTGCTTGAGGCTTCTCAGTAGTGCAGATGAAATTTGTCATGCTAGCTTGAAGACTGTAATATGTTCCAACTGGTGAGTTTTGCTGAGAGCACTACAGAGTTGAACTTGCTTCCCTGTCAACAGCCACCAAGGAGCCAGGCATAGCTGGCTGGGTTACTTTCCACAGTGATAGTTACCACTCAGCCAACACAGAGCTCATCCTCCAACATACTTCTGCCATAAGAGTGGATGTGGCCTCCTTGGCTCTATGTATAGCTGTGTGAGAACTATAAGAGCATCTTTTCCTTCCAAAGCAGCTGTTCCTTTTTCTCCCCAACCCTTAGCGGTTTCCTCTCCTCTGCGGTTCCCTCTCCTCTCTAGATCCCCGCTATTACTTGTGGCCTTCAACAACAGACAGCTGAAGGCGTTAGACTGTCTTGGTACTGCATTATGTTTCCAAGTTTTTCCTAGGAAAGATTGAAATAGGCTGCAAAAATGAAAACTGATATTCTTGCACAAGTATTTTCTTAGCTGAAGTTTTAGAAATAAATTTGAGGTCTCATCAGACTATGTAATGATCTAATGAGTAATTAGCAGGACTTTGTAGAAATAGTGCACCCCTGTAGAAAAATGTGCAAATTAATATTGCACTTCATGTTGCATGAAAGTTCAAGTTAACAATAAGTATTCATATTTTCACATCTACATCTATCCATTACTGAATTTGAACTATTATTGACAAGATACTTTCTGAGTCTTTGTAATTTTATATCCACTATTCTTAAACTATTTTTCTAATAAATGGAAGGGTGAATTTTAAAAACAATTGCATGACAAAATTAATCACAAGGAGAGGATTAGGTATCCAGCAGATAAATTAAACAACTTAGGAGTAATGTCAGGTATGGTATTGAGGTATTTAAGGTGTGTGTGCAAATTTTCTGGAGAACAGAATTTTTGCATTAAAAATCAGGAACAGCATTAAAGGTCATAAATCTTGTAAATTCTATTGAGGTCATTAATTTTAAAAGGCTATATCCAAGGCAAGCAAAAGATAGAAATGAGAATACTCACTTTATAAAATAACTTTATTGACAGGAGAAGTATGTTCATGAAATAAATCCTGAAATTCAGGTACCTGAAGAAAAGCAAGAAGTCACTTCATGTTGTATCAATAATAGTAAAGTTGACTTTTAAAAAATGTATTTAAAATGAGCCAAGTGAGAGTCTAATTTCATTCCTTAAATAGGCAAACCCTGAAGGCAGCCACTTTTTTTTTTTTTTTTTTTTTTTTTTTTAAATGAACTCCATTAATGACTTGTTTTGTTTGGAAGTCACCTTTATGATGGAACAGAGAATAATTGGATGTGGAAGTAGTTACCTAATAACCCAAGAATGTGAGGTTTTGAAATGACAGCTGCATTCAGCCTTATAGGAAAAAATGTTTACGGTGCTGTCTCCTGAAAAAGCCCCATTTAGTTTCTCACAGAGTTTGTGTAGAAATTTTTTTCCTTACTTGGGAACAACTGACATTTGAAGACAGCCTTTAAAAAAGTCTAAGTGACATTATGGAAGAGAGCTTTTTTAAGAGAGCTTGTGAATTGTAAACACCTGAAGTTAACAGTGCTGTTGTTGGCCCTCTGCTTTGACTCAGAAACTTGAAGGTTCTTATGTTTTCAATTTGATGGACACTGTCAGTTCAATTTTTATGATAAAATGCCTAAGCAATTTGAAATTACTGTTTGATACTTATTATAGTAATAAATAATAATTTCTATTGTTCTCTAAAGATCTGAGGTAAAACCTGATCCTGCAGAAAGCAGTGACAACTTTTGCATTAACATCCTAAAGGGTGAGGATTTCAAGAAAAGTTTGAGAAAACAGTTTTATGAAGATCTGTTAAAATTACTCAGTACTTTTAACCCCTTAGTAATCTACTGAAATTGGTTCACCAGTGATTTTCTGAACAGCTCAAGTATGTCTAACATGGATGTTGCAATGCTTCCACAAAGTGGAAATATTTTGTGGCAGTCTATGCAGGAAAATGAGATATTCCTTCCCTGTTGTCTGGATGAAGAACAATGTGCAGGCTGCAGAGCAAATATCCCTTTCTTGTGCTTTTTGTGCCCCTAATAATTATAAGAATTTAATCATAATCTTTGATCCTAAGTTCCAATTAGAGTGACTGTGAGAATTAGCTCTCTGCAAAAAACCAAACAAACAAATAAACAAACAAAAAAACCTGAGTAGGCTTTATACAGTAGGCAGGAACATTCCTTCCAGTAAATAATGCCAAGGAAAACCACGTGCAGGATGTATGCCTGTATTCTCAGTAAGCTTGCGCCAGGGAGGTTTCCTTACATTGTTCTCTTATGTCTCACAGACTTCTTAATTTTTAAGTGAATTTCAGTTTCTTTTTAAATTAGCTGGAAAAGTATCAGGAATGAAACCATTAACATTTGTATTTTAACTATTTGTATTTTTACTAGTGGAATTGAGTGTTTTAAACACCTTGTTACTGTTTTCTTCAGATTCTATCTTTTGAAAATAATTAATTTTATATAAATTTTGATTATCCATTAATTTAGCCATACATAATCAGGGATTTACTGCAATAATAAATAATTATGTACTATTTAATGTAGGTTTGAGTCCATATATTTAGGGAAACACAAGAAAAAATATTTAGGAAGTCAACTAAGCACATTTCAAATTGAGCACAGTGATTCACTTCACTTCACTTTCTAGTCCCATTACTTTTTCAACTGTGGCTTCATTTTACAGCTTCACCAGAATGTCTTTGATCATTCTTGAACCCAAGTTGCAAAGGTCAGATGAATATTTTAAATCTTTCTTCTCTTCTCTAGTGCTACATAAAAAGAGCTACATGAAAATGTGTTTTTTTCTTATGTTTCTTTTTTATATATAGTTGGATCTGCCATGCTTTTTTTTACATTGTTTTTCTCTGCAATATTTTTTACTTTCCAGCTTTAATATATAAAAATTAATTTTGTGGTATCTGCAAAATAACAGTTAAGAGACTTGATAGTCTATCAAGTTTAGTAAATATAATCTAAATCTAAAAGTATTGCCTAGTCAGTTATTAAACAGTTCCGAAACACCAGAGTGAATTTACATATCACAAAAACATACAATAAAGAGGAAAATGAGAGCAGTAAAAGAACAATTATTTTCATATACAGACTGTTAATACATTGAAAAAACTTCGGGACTAAAGATGTGTGACCTTTATTTCAGCATAATTTATTCTGAATGAAGTGTTGTGTGCCACTCTTTAAGTGTCCAATGCCTAATGATTTTGATACAGGAAGTTATGTACCTAAACTAGAGGGGGAGAATAAAAATCTCTAGTACCTGGCTTGGCAGTAAGTATTTTAATTTTCCATGAGAACAATCTGAAGAGAGGCCAAAAAAGGGCATAATTTTTCAGAAGCAGTCAAATGGAAATGAAGAATTAATATGCCACTCCCTGTGCCACAACTTACAGAAAAGTTAAACTATGACATGACTTCTGATATGCCATGCCTACTCCCTACCATTCTGAACAATTGTATGTCGTTATCTTAATGTGTTTTTCTGGCTGCATATGCAGACCGGGATCTGCATATGTCTGTCTCTTCTATTTAGATTCTAAGGTCTTTCAGATAGGGATTACATTTGTTCTTGCTTTTCTGTGTAGCAGATGTGTAGACTTTTGGTCCCTTTAGTGTACAGTAGAAATGAACTGTAATTATGCTGATGACAATGGGAGGCCCATGGGGATGTTGTCTATTCTAAGCTGTCATTCTTAAATCTTAAAAAAACATATATTTTCCTTTCTATAACTTCTGATTATCTACATTTGCTCCATTTATTATCCAAGGCACAGATATCCAAGGCACTTTAAGATTTTACTATAGCCATGTATTAGCCATAAATTAACTTTTTTCATTGTTTGCCTGAAAAATAATTTTCAAAGTTGGATGAACTGGGTATCATAATTTCTACTAGAATTTTATGGTTGAAGGTATCTAAAAAGCTCATTATATAAAGATCTGATACAGGATCTCAGATAGCCAGACAACTTTATGAAGAATTTTATGTAACCTTACTGACGTGTCCTGTCTAATATCCAGTGAATAGGATAATTATTCAGGTTTTGGCCATCATTATCTTTAAACCAATTTCTAGACCAAATTCTGCTGAGTGAAAATTAGGTAATCGTCTTGTCTAAGCTCAGAAGGCATGGACAATAATCAGTCAGTGTAATTTTTACCATATTGGAGGTGTCACCAGAAGCTCTTGTTATTTTTTTCCTGGTCTTCTGTTGCTGAGATTAAACATGGCCTTTCTTTATGGATATTGGTATAATCTCTGCTTATTAGGATCAATAATCTCTGTTTATTGCATTAATGCCCAAACAAGGTTATGCTAAGTGAACATATTTTGTATAGATTCTCCAGTGTAAAGTGTGGTGACAGAAATACTTTGTCGTACACAGAGTTTTTGAGTGTTGGTGGTGATCCATTGGCTTGAGGTATCTGTTCTCTCCCTTTCCTGACACATTGTGCCCAGATTGGTATGTTGTTTAATGTAGAGACCATCTCAGTTCAGATTAAGAAAAAAATTGCTGCCCATTTCTTGTGGATAAAGATTTATGCTAATATCTGCTAATACACCACTGACAAGTGGAGTCCCACAAGGATGAGTACTGGGACTGGTCCTGTTTAACATTTTTGTCAGTGATATGAACAGTGGCATTGAGTGGACCCTCAGCAGATACGCTGATGACACCAAGCTGTGTGGTGCAGCTGACACGCTGGAGGGAAGGGATGCCATCCAGAGGGACCTCTACAGGCTAGAGAGGTGGGCCTGGCCAACCTCATGAAGTTCAACAAGACAAGATGCAAGGTCCTGCATCTGGGCTGAGACGATCCCAAGCACTGATATAGGATGGGCAGGCTTGAGAGCAGCCCTGGGGAAAAGGACTTGAGGGTGATGGTGGATAAGAAGTGCAGCATGAGCTGAACACGAGTGTACACTTCCAGCCCAGAAAGCCAACCAGATCCTTGGCTGTGTGGCCAGCAGGTCGAGGGAAGTGATTCTCCCCCTCTACTCTGCACTTGTGAAACCCCCATCCAGTTCTGGAGCCTGTATTACAAGAAAGTTTCCTCAGTGTTAACTGAGTTCTTTGCGTATACCTTTTGTGAGAAAGAGCAGCCAGGAAATCATTACTTAGCTTGGCTATAAAATGTATTTATAGTTTCAAAACTGTGAAGGCTTTTTAATTATTTAGATAGAAATGTATACTTTTCACTGTTACTGAAGCAGAATATTAAAACAGTGCTAATAATACCTTAAATTTCTTATTATGATAATAACTGTAAGACAAATTTGTTTATGAATTATTCAGATCTTCAGCATAGACACTCCAGGGTCTCAAGTTATAGAGAAAAAATAATTAAATTTTACTTACAATTTGTAATGTAAATTTGTTCTGAATTTGATCAACCAAATCCATTTCTCAACACTAATTTGTAAAGATTCAGATATCAGATTGAACAGATTTTATGTTTTAGTGTGAACAATTCTTTTCTGGTGTAGCTTCAGGTCTGCATCAAAGATAAATAACCTCGAATATTTAAAGTAACATAGATAAATAATAAGAAAATGTAAACCAGCTTTGGCCTTCATCTCTAAGTCATGCTGCCCTGAAAAAAAAGATAGCAGTAGTCTATCTCAGGCAGTTTATGACCATGCTTCTTAGTTCCAGTTTCCCACTGAAAATGTGTTTTCCCAGCATTATCCTACAGCATTTGGGTCCTTGCCTTTTCCCAGCAATCCGGTCTACCTGGGATAGCAGGCTCAAGCATGTGGTAGCATCTGGCAGCCTCAGGTATATGCTAGTAGTGACAGGAAAGCAGCAGCTACCTTCAGAACATATGCAGTTACCTTTCTGTCATATGTAATCACTTTTATTAGAAGTGCTCTCTTTGACTCTGGGGTTAATAGACAAGAAGGTATTTTAAGTTTCGTCATAGGAACTCAAGGCTCAAAATAGGAAAGTATATGCATGAGCAAACATGAAAAAAACCCACTGTCTGGTAGAGTCAAAGTGTTTGTAAAAAATCTAGGGAAATCTGAAACAAGCTCATATTGATCAGGTCCATAGAGTTATATCCTAAAGTTATGTTTAAATTTACCTTAGATCATAAAGTAAATACTATGCCCAAGAATGCTCTTACCGCTGTACCCATCACCATTTACCAGAGCAGATTTATTGAAGCTACTGCATTAATTAAATGTTTACAGCAGAGGTAAGCCAAGGACTGTGTGTGTGACAAAATGAAAAAAAAAGAGGTTTGTGTAAGCCTAATTATAATCACTGCAGTATCTGCTATGACAGAACTGAAGGGACCTGATTAATAAACAATTATTTAGTTTCCCATCCTCAACTTAGACTTGTAGCAGTTTGACAGTTCATTTTATTTTGTTTTTGTTGATTACCTAACGATTTAAAATACTTTTCATCTTAATTCCCACTTCTATTTAAAATCCCAAAGACATTGCTATTTCAGCTGAATGAGATACTGTGGATGGAAAAATGCCAAAAACTTGAAAGAAAAGGTAATTAGGTCAGTAAGTTATCTCAGGTATGCTTTTAAGCCTATTTAGTGGACATAACTTCCTTATACAGCTGAGGATGTACGTTGCATTACTTGTTTATTTTGCTTTTTACCTTTACCTTTGATGTTCTGAAAAGGTGTAAATGAAATATTTAAAATGGTAATTTCTCTCTCTTGCATGTGCATATACTCTATATGTATGTACTTTTTTTTTTTTTCTTTTTTCTTTTTTTTTCCTCCCCCCTGCTTTTCTTTTTTTCCCCTCTGAGGCAGGAAGGGAATAGAATTAACCCAGTATTCTGGTATCTTTAACTTCCTGGGTCTGCCAGCACAAACATCTTACTTTAACAGATTCTAATTTCAGAATATCCTAGTCTTCGGTATAGAAATGAAGCATTTGAGTTCTAATGGTACTGTGTGGTTGTTCTTCCCTGTTCTAATATGAAAGCTTGAAATGGGAAATCATTTTAGTAATTCTAATTATAGTATTTAAGTAGCTAAAAAATAATCTTAAAACAATTGAGATAATAAAATTTCCATTACCTATTCCCTTGTCTAGCAGGCCAGTTACTTTCTCTTTTTCTTCTCTTCTTCATAGTGTAGAGGTTTTAGTACAGCAGTTGTCTCCTGTATTTGTATACAATATTAAGTACAGTAATTCACTGGAACCTGTAGGAGTTATTGGCATACAAATCTTTGTTTAGAAAATAAATAGTAAATTCATCGTGTTGGCCTTTTCAGTAATTTTATTAAATGTAATAGATCCATTAGTTTGGTTTTGTGGTTTGTTTTTTTGTTTTTTTTTTTTACTGTTCAATGCCAGATTTACTTGTCTTTTTATAATAATGAATTTATTCTCTTGAAGCTGGGTTAGGGTGGTGGGAAGGAAAATAGGAGGATACTAAGGAAATCTGGTCTTTAAATCAAACTTCTGAGCCACAGCTAAGGAAGGAACTGTGTCCTGTACTCCCAGGAGTAGCAAGTCAGCTAACACACAGGCCGTATCTACTTTAGTTCATTTTACTAACAGTTTTGTAGTGTACGTTCTACGGGAGGAAATACATGTGTTTTGCAAATCAGGCCCAGAGTTCATGTCACATCTCTTTTTGTCTCTGTAAACTCTATTTTAAAAGTGATAGCTTAACTCTCAGTGGCAGAACTGCTCTCTGCAAGTCAGTACAGCTGTAATTTCCCAGAGTCTCTAGAATCAATAAAATACGACCTAGTGTGATACCTGTCATTCTGGCTGAGTCAGTGTAATTTTAGGCAGGAGAAATGTCCAGCAATGAAACTAAAGCCCTACAGGCTCAACTTACTCATTATTTTCTGACTGAGATTTGTGCAGAAATCCTGTACAATCTCTGGAAAAAAAAACCAACCACTAAGCATTATGGGTCCTCTCACTGCCTCTGGTTGCCAGTTAAATGTAATTTTCAGAGTTACTAAAGAACTATGGAGGGTGCAATCCGCAATTACCTTGTCCCAGAAAAACAGCAAAAAAGGGCCTTGTATACACTCAAATACAAGAAAACTATAAGAGAAATTAATGAGGCAGTGTTTCATAGTTTTAGTCTGTGTGATTCACTGCTATGGGAGATTTTTATAGAGGCAAATGCAGTAGTGTATTTCAAATTATGTCAGATATTTTTAGAAACCAGCAATAACATATTACTGCTGAGCATACCAGGAGAGACATAGCCAGATAAGTTTCCAAGTGCCAACTGATTTGCTGCAGAGTCCATGTAGGGACTTCCCTCACCCACATACAACAAAGCAGTTCACAGAGTAAAGTCAGAAATATGTGGAACTCTGCAGCCTGAAGGAAAAAAGCATTAGCCATGCCCATTTTGTCAGGCTTCATTTTACTATTGCTGTGTAATAATGTGCAGTAGACTCTGTTTTTAAAAAGAAACCAATACCAATGCAGAGGCATTGTCACTTGTGAATACAGGTTTTATTCCAAAAGGTGCATTAATTATATTCTAGGATTATTAATTTTTTCATACTTAATTATTTTGGCTTTGTGTATTTCTGTCTATCCAGAATCTCATATTTCAGATTTTTCTTGGGACACTGTGATACACAGTTTCTTAACAACCCAATATTGCTTTCAGCTCTGTAAGCAGGGATGATGGCATTGCGGTGAGCTAGAGAGCTGTGAACATCTTCTGAAGATGAATTTTCAACCCTTACTTCTGATTTGCATAAAATACTGATTTTTACCAGATGCATTGTAAGAACTCAATCACATTTTGTATCTTGCTACCAAATTGTTCAAAGAATTGAACATTCAGTCTTTTTTTATTTGTTTTTATTGCTGTCTGACCACAATCCTGAGCCTGTGTTATGTAGGGAAGAAGTCAGGAAAGCCAAGGTGCAGCTAGAACTGAACTTGGCGAGAGATGTTAAGGAAAACAAGAAGGTCTTCTACAGGTATGTAGAACAGAAGAAGAAGGTTAAAAAACGTGTACACCCCCAATGAGCCACAGTGGTGAACTGATAACAACAGATGAGGAGAAGGTTGAGATTCGCAAAAATTTCTTTGCCCCAGTCTTCACTGACAGCCCCTCTCATCATGGCTCTCATGTTGATGGCTTGCAAGATGTAGTCCAAAGAGAAAAAGTCCTCCCCACTGTAGGTGAAGACAAGGTTCATGGCCATCTGAGGAACCTGAAGATATAGAAGTCCATGGGACCTAATGAAATGCATCCTAGAGTCCTGAGGGCATTAGCAGATGTGGTTGCCAAGCCACTCTGCATGATATTTGAAAAGTCATGGCAGTCAAGTGATGTCCCTGGTGTCCCTGGAAGAAAGGAAACATTATGCCCATTTTAAAAAAGGGTAGAAAGGAGAACCCTGGGAACTACCAGACTGCCAGCCTCACCTTTGTGCCTGGGATAAAGGAACAGATACTCCTAGAAGACATACTTGGAGGACAGGGAGGTGATTCGAGACAGCATGGCTTTACTGAGGACAAATGTAGTGGCTTTCAGTAATGGAGTGACTATATCAATTGACAAGGGAAAAGCAGTGGATGTCATCTGTCTGCACTTTCGCAGTGCCTTTGAAATATTGCCCCACAGTATCCTGCTTGCCAAGTTGGAGAGATATGGATTTAATGGGTGGAATGTTCAGTGGATAAGGAATTGGCTAGCTGGTCACATCCAGGTTTTGGTCAGTGGCTCAAAATCCAGATGGAGAACAATGACAAGTGGTGTCCCTCAAGCTTCTGTACTGGGACCTGTACTATTTAATATTTTTAACAACAGTATAGAATCATAGAATCATAGAATGGCTAGTACTGGAAAGGACCAGCAGGATTGAGTATACCAGCAGCAGGTTTGCAGGTGAGACCAAGTTCAGTGGTGCTGTCGATAAGCCAGAGGCATGGGATGTCACCTAGAGGACCTGGACAAACTGGAGACGTGAGACCAGCTGAACCTCATGAAGTTCAACAAGATGGGAACAATCCACACTATCAGTACAGGCTTGGGGATGAGATTTTGGAAAGCAACCCTACAGAAAAGGACTTGCGGGTACTAGAGGACAAAAAGCTGGACATGAGCCAACAGTGAGTGCATGCAGCCCAGAAGGCCAGTCTCATTCTGGGCTGCATCAGAACAAGCATGGCCAGATAAAGAGAGGTGATTCTGCCACTTTACTCTGCCAACATCTCACCTGACGCATTACATCCAGCTCTGGAGCCCTCAATACAGAAAGGACATGGACCTGATGAGCAGTTCCAGAAGAGTGCTATGAACTTGATCAGGGGACTGGAACACCTCTCCTACAAAGAGAGGCTGAGGGAGCTGGGGTTGTTCAGCCTGGAGAAAAAAAATCTCTGGGGAAACCTACTAGCAACCTTTCAGTACCTGAAGGGGGCCTACAGGAAGGCTGGAGATGGACTTTGCAAGGGTCTGTAGTGATAGGACAAGGGGCAATGGCTTTAAATTAGAGAAGAGTAGATTGAGGCTGGATGTTAGGAAGAAGTTCTTAACCATGAGGGCAATGGAAAAATGGAACAAATATCCCAGGGAGGCAGTTGAGGCTAGGGATATTCAAGGTGAGGCTTGGCGAGGCTCTGAGCAATCTGATCCTCGTTGAAGATGTCCCTGTTTACTGCAAGGGGGTTGTACTAGATGACGTTTAGCGATCCCTTCCAACCAAAATTACTCTGTCATTCTAATGACTAAGATAGTAATCATTACGAAAAAAAGCAAAGTGAAACAAAAGAAAAAAAACACCAAAACCAACCAAACAAAAAGACCCATAAACCAGACCAAATCAAAAACCCCCAAAAAAGACCCACAACAGAGACCCTCAAAAACTCCAAACTGTTCACTTCGTGTTCATCTCTTTCACACTTAAGGTCATAGTTCCAAGAATTAGCTCTTTCAGTTTTCTTATGCTATACTTTGCTAAATTCTAAGTTCTAATCCATAAAATAATGTTCAGTGTTTAGGATTGTATTTTGAGTTACTATCAGTAATTTATTTTCTGTCTGTGTTTCAAACATTTGTCTAAAACGTTTTCTAACTTTCACTTTATGTTGTCTCTCAACAAACTGCTATCTTCCATGCATTCCTTTGACCTCGGGGGGCTGTGTTAGATCACACAGCTTGTCCTAGAGCTCCACCTGCTGTAGGATGCACCTATGATTTGTCCTGGTTTGTTACTAGCAGCAGCCTTGTAATAAAAGTTTTTCCTTTGAAATTTTACAGCTATTATAGAAATGTGCAAGGTGAGTCAGATCAAGGAATGTGATCCTAGCCAATTAGAAAATAACTGATAGGAACTGTAGTCTAAAGGATGTTGGTGGAACTATTGCTTTTATAGTCAGTGCAATTTTAAAATGAAAATTAAGTTACTTTAGTACCTGAATTCACTATTTCTTTTTAAAATACCAGCATGATGCTATGTGTGTCTATACATATTGTTAAAAGTAAGATACCTACACATTTTCTTCTTGGCTGACTTCAGGCCTGAATCATTTCATAAAAGCATGGATCACTTTTCATTCTCATTATGATACCTAGTTTGGTCTGCACTTTAAATCAGTGGAATGAAAGGTTGGTTCCCTTTGAGAAATAAATTTTGAGGCATCCAAGTACCCTTGATACCTTACCTAAGGGTCTGGTAGCAGACGTGATCTGTGAGAAAGAAAAATACTTTCATTCTGAAAATTTATATGTTATGCAATTTTGAGTTATTTTCTGCTCCAGAATAATGCAAATCAGTATACTTAGTATTTACTTTCATCACTTTCCACAATAATATTTTTCTGTAAATATTGACATTTGATCTGATGCTACACACACCATTATAGTGTATTTGTAAAAGGCAGTCAAGGGGCAAAGAAATGTAATTTCCCATTCCTCTTTCACAGAGAATCACAGAAAGTTAGGGGTTGGAAGGGACCTCAAAAGATCATCGAGTCCAACCCTCCTGCAAGAGCAGGGTCACCTACAGAAGATCATGTATATCACAGGAACATGTCTTTTAGTTTTTGAATGTCTCCAGAGGCTGGACGTTTTTGAGTACTGTGATATTAATAACAGATACTGTTGTATGCCCTGATGATCTCTCTTCTCTTCAGGGTTTGCCAGAATTGCTTTTTTGTAGGAACATCTTTTACCATCTTTTCAACCTACCAGACTGAAAAATCTGGAACTGTATCAAAGGAGAAAGTTAAATTGAATAAATACACTATCAACTATTATTATACTTTAAATTTGCCATATTCATGACAAAGTTTTGATGAAAAATCACAACTGATGATTTTCAATCTTTCTAACAAGCCTTCCAAATTTGTGACACTACTGGAGCATTGTTCTAGTTTATGCAAGTATTCAAGGGAGGATTTCCTTTTCAGGTATGCCAACAATCATGGAAACCTTTTTCTGTTTCCTCCGATGCAAAGGATGCTGAGACACTGTGATAAGGTGAAGGGGAGGGAAGAGGATACAAGAAAAAAATGTTGTTACCTTGGCAAAAGGCACTATGCTGCTCAGGACACAGGTAGCACCAGTCTTGGAGATAAGTAAAATGTATGCAGGAAAATTATGAGACAGAGCTTAATATTTTTGTGGCAAGAGGAGGCTTGCCTCAAACAGATCTCAATAAATCCAAACACTTACAAAAAAAAATCTCTATATTTTGGTTGAGAATTTGAGTAGGAATTAGTTGAAAAAAAAAGAGTGTGAGAGAGAAAAGGTATTAGAAATCAGTCACTGATGCTGATACATCGAAGTTGTGATGGTCAGCTTTAAGATGGCAATTAATTTGGAGAGGGGGGACTCACAGAGGTCAGAGGCTGCCTGTGTTGAATGGTGAAACTTAACATCACTGGTACAGGACTGAAATTCGTATTCAACTTGAGTAAATTTTATTGTTGTTTTGTCTTTCTGGTGTTTCCTTGGCATCCTCCTTGGATCAGGACTATCCCAGTTCTTGATATGAACAATCATGCTAGTTAAAAATATGTGCATGAATTAAGTGAATTTATTATGTTATGAATTTCAAAGTAGAAAAATAATAATAAGTTTACTTATCTCTTAAGAATCTAGTGATAAGTCCATTTCTCACTTTTGGTATGTAACAATGTACTAGGTGTGGTGACTATAAAATAGCAATAAATTAGAACCATTTAGTTTTGGCTGCCATTTATCTGAAGACTGTATTAATGCTTACACAAAGTTAATGGAAATGGAAAAAAGAGAACCCAGGCAACTCTGTTTTTCTACTGGAATCATATTGGCCTTTTATTTGAAAAATTACTAAAGTGACAAATTACAGTTACTCCAGATAGCATCTTTTTTTTCTTTTCATTTTTTTTTCCTGCTCAAAGAAAATTGTTGTCAGTATTTAGATGAGGTTGCTCTAAGACATAGGCAGTATTTAATGGTAGTGTTCACAGAAGAAAGTGACATCTCTCCAAGAGTGGAAAAGGATTAGTGAGATTAGCTGTACAGTTCTTAGAGGTTGGGAAATTATTTAATAAAATACTAGTTAATAAAAATTTCTAGTGGTTACAGTAGAAATACAGTCAAGTACTTTTTTTATATTCTTCTTTTATATTGCTGACTAATTTATCTAGAAGGGGATTAGGAAGTATTTTTTTCCTCCATTTAAATTAAAAAAATATTGCCTACATCAGTGTTCAAAGAAAAGACCTTTTTACTTTTCTTTGAAGTATCTTGTTGTTAGTGCCTTGTCGTACATTATCATGATGCAATTTGAAAATTACGAATATCTCTCACACATTCTAAAAGAAAAAGGAGCTATTTTTTATATAAGTAATTGACTAGTTCTTTACATAGATACAAAAAAGGTATATATTTGTAACATTTTATCTCTATTTTAATGTATTTAGATAAGTTATTTTTCAATATATGTTGACATACTTTAAACACATATAACTGTATACTTTTAAGCTTGCATGAGTAAACTTGTAGGTATATATAATGCAAAGAATAGCAGTTACCTAATAAATAATAACTACTTATATTTCGTGGAATAATAGGATGGTTTGAGTTTGTAGGGACCTTAAAGATCACCTAATTACACCTAGCCCCTGCATGATCAGGGACATCTCCTGCTATACCAGGCTGCTTCAAGCCCCATCCAACCTGGCCTTCAACACTCCTAGAGAGAGGCAGCCACCACAACCTCGTGGGGCAGCATGGACCACTGTCTCACCACTCTCAAAGTGAAAAATTTCTTCCTGATATATAATGCAAATCTACCTCAAGTCAAAATCCCTTATATTTCTCAAAGACAATCAGTTTTAACTGTTCCCTTAAGCTTTAGTGGTTTACATTGTATGTATTCTAACATGACAAAGACTAATCTTGTAAATTGTTTAATATGCATATCTCATGTATGTTAGTCTCTCGTTTGTTCTCAAGGCAAAATAAAATATTGTGATTTTAACACTTTAAAAAATGGCTCCCCAAATTAGGGAACTTCTCGTTTGATTTGCACTACCTTAGGCAAGTATGGAAAAGGATTGGTAGAAAATAAGGCCTCCAATCTCTAAGTGTTTGAAGGGTCTAGATTTGCTACTAATTTGTTTCTCAAAGTGTCACCTTTTGCATTTTTATTTTATTTTATTTTATTTTATTTTATTTTTAAAGATAATTTTGGCCTTTTCAATGACAGCAGTTTTCTTTGGAAAAGAAAAGCAAGGTTGCCTTCACTTCCAGCCTTAGATTTCAGTCTCTGTAAATTTCCAAGTATTTTCATTGAATCATAGAGTGGTGCAGGTTGGAAGGGGTCTTTAAAAGTCGTCTGATCCAACCCCTCTGCAGTGAGCAGAGACAGCTAGTTTGACTTTGCAGTGTGGAAGTCCTTTCTTTGTTAATAGATCTGCTCAGCATGTGGGAAGTGTTCTGAAAAGCAGAGGATTCTGCCCCTCTATTCTACTCTGGCATGGCCTCACCTGGAATATTGGATCCAGCTGGCAAGTTCTCAACACAGGAAGGATGTGGACATGTTGGAGCAGATCCAGAGGAGGGGCACAAAAATGATCAGAGAGGTGGACCACCTCCTCTGTTAGGAAAGGCTGCGCTTCAAGCTATATTTAGTATGACTTACAATATTTGTTATGACCAGGGAAGATGCTTTATGACATTCTTTTATTATGTCTCCAGATTTATGCATAACATAAAACGTATTTAAGCATACTATAAAGAGTCACAACTACAGTTATTAGTAGCTTTACACTAATAATTTGATAATAGACATTCTCCTGTCCAAAGACATTCTTTGCTTCTTACCCCATTCTAAGAAAGCTAATTAGTATTTCATACTACTTTAGTGTTTGCATACTGAAGAGCCAAGAAGAAAGTGGAATGAAAATGTATTTATTATAGACTAGATATTCTCCAGAAAGTTAATTTTGATGTTTTGCAACTCAGAAGTCAGATTTTCTTATAGCACTTAACTGATCATCTTCTTGATGCAGAACAATACCTTTTGCTTAGTGATTTTTTACATCAGTTTTTATTAACGTGTGCTAAATACAGAAGCAACATACACCAACATTTATTTCATCCTACACTTCAGAAATTGTAGTGGAATTATTATCTTAAAAACCTAAGCAACGTGTTTGCAACACATTGATAATGAAAAAAACTAATACTCTTGGAAAAAATGCTGTTAAAATACTTAAAATTTTATGTTGCTAGTAACGCTGCTATGGCAGACTCAGTGATAGCAATGAATGTTACTGTTGAATTAGTTAGACAGAGGTACAATTGTTAAGGTTTTCTTGCCAATCAGTATTGCTTTATTTCTGAGTTCTGCCCTAAGTAACATTAGAACATGTAAACCCATTAGAATAATTTATTTCATTTCATTTATATTCACAATTATTCCGAAGAATGCTTATCAGTTCTTAGATGAATGGGACTCTATATCCTTAAAAGTGCAAATGTTTCCAAAGCTGCTAACAGCTTGAAATCAGGGTGGCCATAAAGAGGAATTGACTGTGCACAGATGAGAATATTGACTGCAGAAGTATTGTACCATGACCTAAACTTCTGAGGTATCTGTCTGTGTAACTTTTGTTAAACGTTGAACTGATTTGTCTCATGTAGGAAGGAAACTTCAGGTTCAGTTGTTAGCATTTGTCAGTTGTGCTAGGTTTCATGGTGGCAGACTTGTTGATCCAATTAAAAATGATGGGAATTAGTTCTGTGTGTGTCTATCTTTTTTTGTCAATTATTTCTGTAGTTGCATGCATCTTCTTGCTCCTTCATAGGCATGTTCCTGGGAAGTGCTGTCTCACTTATGAGTAATGTAGCAGCAGTTTCTCATGTGAGTTCTCATATAAGTTCCTGACCCTGCCAGTGTAAATATTATTGTGTAGAAGTATACATACATTATCAGTAACTAAGCAAGAAGAAGGAAAGGTGATGTCTATGGAAGGAGATGATACTTAGCATGATATCATCAATCCTACCTTTCTGTGTGTGCGCTTTGCCTTTAACAATTGTAAGGCAAGTTGTGTTATCTAGATCTTCTTTCACTGATGTCATTAATCATTCTTCATAACTTCTGCAAATAACGCAGCATTTTAATTCTCATATCAACTTTTCAAATCTTTAAAATATAATGTGTCAATCGTGTCAATGAAAATGCAGCATGCACAGATGACTTTCTCTGCCTTGTTTGTGCTGTCAGCATTTGAGACTACGTGTTTTTAGAGTGGGCATCTTTCATTTATTTCCCTAAGGAGATAAAATAAAAGAAAGAGTCGGAAAGATAATGGCTCTGTGTGGTGGCAGTGCCACACATTTTTCAAATACTCATTGTGAAAGTATTTTTATTCTGTGGTGTACTGAGAAGCAAATTATGCATCTTCATCTGGTATTGAGCTTTTCTACAAAAACGGTGAGAGGATTTGAGATAGTTTTAGGGAGATGACACTAAAATTGCTCCAAATTTCTTCTTGTCTTTGAAATTCCTCCCAAAGCTGTGGGTTTAATTAGGAGTTCTGGAACAGCACTACTGAGAATCTGTCTTATCAATGCCAACATCCAAACATTATAAGTATACACTGCTCTCACATGTAGAAGAAAACAGGTTTAAAAAGATGAAACTTGTTTTTAAAGTTGTGTATAATTTTGGACTCCCATAACATGTGCATTGTAATATTTAAACTATAAGAAAAACTAATCTAAAATATGATTGGAGCTTATCCTTTCCATTCACCCTCTGTGGACTGAAAAACATACAAGTAGAGCCCTGCCTAATGTTTCCAGGGTATCTCTTCTTCTTACATGTCATTAGAGGAATGGCTGGCTAGCAATATACTTAATAGTAGACAGTCATTGTGCAATAACATACTTAATCTCTTAAAATATTGACTATAGCAAGAAATTTTATTATTGACATATTTAACATTATGCCTTGGTTTTGTACCTACATGATATTTCATTCCTTTTAATTTATTTATTCCACATTCCCTTTACCAGCTCCTATTAGGAAAGAACATAGTCTAGCCCAAAATTGACATATATAACCTATCACAAGAAAAATTTACAGAAATTTTCAAAACAAAGAGAACTTACCTCCATTAGAAGAAGGGGCAGACATCTCGGGATGAGGATAGAGATCTAATTATGTCATATAAAGGAAAAATTAGGTAGAAAAAAGCCCAGGGGGAGCTCAATCTGGCTATTGCCATAAAGGACAACAACAAGAAAAAGCTTTTACAGTTGCATTGATAACATATCCTTCTCATGCACCACAGGCACTTTGTCCCCATCTACTCTGTGTAGAGGATCTGACTGAGCAGGACCAGCTCGATTGATGGAAACTATCATTTTAACTGACCATGTGGCTTTTGCCAAGTGCTTATCCCAGTTTTTAAAGGTTCCACCACCCATTGCCTTTAATGTAGTTTTTAATAGTCCATTGTACCTTTCAATTTTAGCTGAGGTTGGTGCATGATACGGGATATGGTATACCCACTCGATACCATGTTCTTTGGTCCACTTACTTATAAGACTGTTTTTTAAATTACTTCCATTATTTGACTCAATATTTTCTGGTGTACCATGTCTCCACAATATTTTCTGGTGTACCATGTCTCCACAAGACTTGTTTCTCTAGGCCCAGGATGGTGTCCCAGGCTGTGGCATGAGGCACGGGATATGTTTCCAGCCATCCTATACTTGCTTCCACCATTGTAAGCACACAGTGCTTACCCTGGTGGGTTTGAGGCAGTGTGATATAGGCAATTTGCCAGGCCTCCCCGTACCTATATTTTGACCATCTCCCTGCATACCACAGAGTTTTCAACCTTTTAGCTTGCTTAATCGAGGTGCATATGTCACAGTCGTGGATAACCTGCGCAATACTGTCCAAAGTTAAATCTGCCCCTTGGTCATGAGCCCATCAATATGTTCCATCCCTTCCTTGATGACTTGGAGCATCATGGGCCCATCTAACTAAAACCAGTTCACCTTTATGGTCCCAGTCCAAATCTACTCGGAACACTTTAGCAGCCTCATCTGCTCGTTGGTTGTTTCAGTGTTCCTCAGAAGCTCGATATGAAGGTACGTGGGCATCTGCATGATGCACTTTTACACGAAGTTTCTCTAATTGAGCAGCAGTGTCTTTCCACCCTTCAGCAATCCAGATAGGTTTACCTCTATGTTGCCAGTTGTTTTGCTTCCATGGCTTTTCTTTTCTTGTTCAGCAGTGTCCAAAGACAATTGGATGGCTTTTGTTACGATCCAAGTTATTATTTATATTTTGATTACGAGGAAAATTCAGCCACTGACTCAGAGACGAGGCTTGAATTGATAAGTAACCAGACTGCTGGATTTAAAATTAGTTACAAAAGTTTATTTCTAAACAGGGAAAGCTGGTTATACTAGCAATAAGACCTTTTGTATAGAGTAACCACCTTAATTGATGGTCCTTAAGAGTAACAAAGGGAGAAACAAAAGAGAGAAAATATCACCATCCGCGCAGGGCCAGGCCTCGGGCTGGAGAGTTGATCCTGGTTCTTTGGGCTGGGACCTGCTTGTGGTTTTCGCCGTTGAGTCGCTGCTCTGTCTTTCCGTAGCTGGAAATCGGGGTGACGAGTTGAGGAGACGTCGAGCCGAAGAAGCGCTCACCTTTCCCGTCTTTTCCTAGGGTTATTTATCCCCCAGAAGAAAGAGGGGGGGGGGTCACTTCATTCAAGATGGCCCTGATACATACATATCTCCATGCTTCCTGGGATGAGTAATTTCTTATCTTTGTGTCCTGGAACCCTGCTAGGTTTGGACGACCAGGTGTCTGTCAGGCATTCCTTGAGATAAACATATAGTAATTACCAGCCAGGTGAAGGGAAAAAAAAACCTGGTCCGAGAGACATATTTTATATTTTCAGTTCCACATGTATACCACAGCTTTTACCTCTGCAGATAGACTCCATTTACCATCTCCTTCATCTGTTTTGTGCAATTAGTCATGTAGGATTCCATACAGCAGCTTTCCGCCTTTGATGGCTTCCTACCGAATGACAGGATCCATCAGTGAAAAGAGCATCTTTCTCATTCTCTGGTAGTTGGTCGTATGGTCGGGCTTCTTCAGCTCATTTTAGCATTATTTTTGGTGGCATTCCGAAGTGTGTGCCTTCTGACCAGTCTGTTACCACTTCTAGAGTTCCTGCACAATTGAGTTTTTCTGTTCTAGCTCTCTGTGAAAGAAGACAATCCATTTACTTCATGTAGCATTGATACCAGTGCTCATTGCCCTCAGGGTGAGTCTCTGAGAAGTCTCGAACTCGGGGCCACGGCATTGCAGCACTGGGTCTTAACCAGCTGCGCCACCAGAGCCTCACGCTGAGGGTGATGAGCGCTAATGGCACAATGAAGGTAATACAGTGCTCCAAGAGCAACTGACCTCTCCACAAAGCGTGGTCAGGACTGAGCTGAGCCTGTGTCTCAGGCCTCACCTTTTATTGGCCCCCTGGTCCTGCTCATGCGCAGTGGGGGCCCACCTAATTGGGCACAGGTGGGCTTGACACAAGCTCATGCTCACTCCCTGGCAATTAGGGGCACCTGGTTGCCTTGTTACACTACATCGAGCTCTATGTGGAGTCAGAGAATACTGATAGAGAATACGGCTTAGTGTTTCAACAGAGGCTCTTTTGAGTGAAAGGTAAACTAATGGCATTCTAAAAAAAGTTGCCTTAAGAAAAATTATCTGTTATTTCAGCTGCCTTCCCAAAAGTAATTTCATATTAAATAATTTGAAGTCTTCCATGGGTTTATATGGAATTTAATACCTTTTATGGAAATGTCAAGGTTATATAGAGATTTTAAATAGAAAAAACTAAACTTTAACATGGAGAATGAAAAAATGTCATATCCAAATCACTTTAAAACTATCATGGAAAAATAGTATTAGGATTTGAAACTCTTACACATGCCAAGCAAATTCATAGTCCTTTACCTGTCATTTCATCATCTTGAGAAAATTAATGCAAACTCAGAGGAAGATTGTAGTCCATATATCAGGGGCTGCTTGCTTTTTTTTTAGTGAGAAGAAGAGGTGCTATGCACAAATTAGTTCCAAATCTACACAAAATATTCAAGCATCTTATTTTTAGGTACACTAGTTCAAGGCAGAGCTTGCAAAATGTAGTAGGTAAGGAATTTCTATACGCAGAATATAATTGCTAGTTTTGTGGTACCAGCTGTTATTTAGGAGCTCCTCAGAGAGTAGAACTCATAATTAAACTATTTTATAGGATTAAGCTTAATCATAGTATTTATAAGTAGAAATGAGACCAATTACTGGAACTTCAGAACCAGAACATGAATTAGACTATGCAGGAATTAAGATGACTGGGTCACTAAGAAACCTCCTACCTCCTAATATTTCAAATTAGTCTTTCTGAGTGTGGATTTGCAACAAGCGTTTTCATGGCTAGTAGAAGAGAGTATGGATTTAACTGGGTGAAAGGCATATGAATGGAAGAAATTTTAGGGGAATTAGCCTTGTTGACTAATATTAATTTATTTTTGTTATTTATTTGTTGAGAGCTTCATCATACACACATATGAATACATTTGGAATGTTGTCACACTTGTTTTCATGGCTGTTACCAAAACTGGCACAAGTATTTTTATATTTGAATAGTGCAGGTTGAATATTTCTCAGTTTTTCTTGGAAGTGAAAACTTTTTACAGAATTGCATGACACCAAATTGTTTGGAGGTTTTGAATTTGATAGTTACATTTTGTAGGAAGAAATGTGTCCAACTTCTGCTTCAAGGGAGATTTCTTTGGTTTTAGATTTTTATATCATTAATATTTCAAAGGCTACTAGGAAACACTAAAAATAGAAATATTTCAGGGTTTTTTTTTAGCAAAATACATTTTAATGTACATTTTAATTAACCTGAAATGCTAGCTTTGTAAAATCTTGGGACATCTGAAATTTCCTTTCTGTGCTCCGTCCCTGTTCTGAAATAGGATGACATTTTCAGAATTGCAGTACTTTTAGTCAAATCAAGAAGACTGTTTCTCATATAGGCCTGTGTCTGAGCACAAGTAGGGCTTTTGTCAAGTTGCCAAGAGAGTAATAATTTTCTAATGGTATCTATGGAAATGTTTCCATTGCAGTGACATAGTGGTGGGAGTCAGGATTTGGACTAATGTTCATGTATTTGTTATATTCATTTTCATAAAAATAGAATGAAACAATCAGTGAGCCCCAAAATACTGTATATATCATGTTCCAAGAAGGAACTGACTTGATTGGAAACTAACTAGTGGGGAAGAAAGTAATTTGTTCTAATTTAGTTATAAAGGAAACCCTGCTTTTTCTTCTATTGAAAAGAGAATATAGAAGGAAATTGTAACCAAATTTCAGGGGGGAAATTTTTCATTAAAATATACAGTATGTACTGCTTGCACAGTGCTTAGGTGGACTTCAGAACTAGAGGTAACAATTTAATGAGAACTTACATAGGCTGAAATAGATATAGAACTTGTGTGTTAAAACCCGTCAGTAATGTTTCTTCATCTGTGGCATAAGGGGATCGGTAATAGGGAGCTGACTAGCTATTTAATTTATTTCTGTTCTGTTCTCTAACTTCATTTCATAACAGGTCCAGAAAGGTTGCATATTAATACTCATGGTGAATTCTGTCTGAGATTCTTTCTAAATCTTTTTTTTTTGTTTGTTGTCATTTTAAGATAGGGAATTTCATCATGTGAAAACTATATCATAAACCTTCCATGTTTGTTGATTTTGTTTAAAGAGAAAAAAAGCAGAATATGCACTGGAACAAAAATTTAAAAACAGACTGAACAGCATAAGCAAAATTACCCCTGCAAAGGTATAATTGCATCTTATATTTTCAGGAATTATAATAACTTGCAGCGTAACAAAGTTGTTTAAAAATAAAAAGTTTTTTGTTCATTGTAACAGTAAGCACAGGGCAGTTACTACTGAAATGTACATGATTTGTTGCAGTTAGAATGCATTTCATTAATCAGTTATGAAATATTATATAGTTGATAGCAATGTCTGGGGAAAAAATAAAGTAAGACCAACTAAGTGATTTAGTTTAGCATACAAGTAAAGAGTAATTTCAAGCTTTCTTTTTACTGAGAGAAATGTGCTGAAACCAAGGACTGAAACCTCCTAAAATACCTGGCTTATGCAATGCTACATTTCAGGGAAGCACAGCAATGATAGTAGATTTATGCACTAGGGAATCACAGAATGGTTTGGGATGGAAAGGACCTTAAATATAATCTCATTTGAAACCCCATGCTATGGGCAGGGATGCCTCCCTCTAGATCAGATTGGTCAATGTCTTGTCCACCCTGGCTTTAACACTTCCAGGGATAGGGCATCTACAGCATCTCTCAGCAACCTGTTCTAGATGCTGCAATGCATCAGCAAAAGTACAGAAACTTGAAGTCTTCTATTTCTACAAGTGAAAATGTAAAATGCTGCTTCTGTTGAGACCTTTCTGTCATAAATGAAATTAACACACAGTTTTATACTGTTGACACCCATTCTTCTTAGTATCTTCAAACGAAATGCAAAAGAAATTAGCAAAATTAATAACAAATGTCTTCTATATTTTCATAAAATAGGACAGACGAAGAAAAACAGTGATAGCAAACAAAGCTTCGTCCTTAAAAATTGGGGAAAAATCTGTCTGAAGAAGTTGTACATTATTCATCTTGATGGTTGATGCACAGTGCTGAATTGCCCCATTCCAGCTTCTCTTTAGTAACAACCCCTTAGCCTTCTGCAGTGTGAAGAAAAAGTACCTTACCTTCAGTCTCAGCTAGTGAGATTTCAGAGCTTGGACGGATGTGCAGTTGCAAAAAACCACCAGGTAACTCTGGGGAAAATGCAGAGAATTTTGTGTACGTGGAGAAAAGTTTATGGTGCTGTCCCATGAGGGACTTGAAAGCAATGTAATTAAATGTAATTTAGATTAAATTAGTACAAATCCAGTGTGTTTAAAGGTATTTTCAGGAGCTAGCCAGTACTTGAAGTCAAGTAGTGCGACTTAAGTGAGCTTGTGTGAAGATTTCAATTTAAGCGATGAAATAGAAAGCACGAAATGTGTGAATGACAATCTGAGGGTGGCTGTGCAGTAAGCTATTATGAGAATGTGTAAGCTGTGGTGAATGACAAATAACATGGTGGTGTTCCTTCTCAAGCAAGCCAACTGAAACAGAAACTGGAGAAGAATCTCAGTGTGCTTAATATCAGATAGAAAAGCAGATTTAAATTAACATTGATAAATAAGACCATAGAGCAAAAATAATTTGAACTTCAAGTCTTTGAAATACCAACTACCAGATATTTCAAGGTAGAAGAGGATAAACCTATCACAGCAATGAGTGGACTGAGCTGCCAGCTGAGCTCCGGCATGGGCTATAGGAATGATCAAGGAGAAGCTGAAGAATGAAATCAATGGGCAACACTTGGCATATTGAGTGACAGTAGTTATCACTAAATGTGAAGCTGCATGTGGAGTTTATTATGTGAGATGGGTGTTGCACAAGCCATGTGGATTTTGGATACACTCTGGAAAGTTTATTTTGAAACAGAAAGCAAAATTTGAAGAAGCATTCAGTTGTTTTGTACATTTGGAAAGTACAGTGGCCATCTTTCCTTTCTGGTGGCACTTGCTTTTCTGTTTTTGTTGGTAGTACAAAACTGCCCACTTGGGTGACATAGCTCAACATTATTGAATAGTTAAAAATGCCTGATGCTCTTAATAATATGTCTTTTTTCAGTTCAAAAGAAGAGCATTTTTTAAAAAATGTGTTAATGTTAGAATATGTTCCAGTAGATGAAGTAATGTGATAAAAAATTTTCAGACCTTTCTGGATTTAAGACCATTTTTGACAAATAGAAAGAGATCATCTGAATATCCGTACCTAGCATATATCACTGAATTTTATCTTAATTATAAGCTGACTAATAGTAACTTAATTTTTTTTCCCCAGCTACTAACCTTACGAGACATTTAAGGGAGCACTTCAGGGGCATTATATTACTTAAATCGAGCTACAAAATTTTCAAAGTAATTCCAGAGGAAGTTTGTATTTCCACGAACTAAATGACACAGTGGTTCAGAAGTTTTCCCAGTATAGAATACATTTATACTGTCAGATTTTGCTAAAGATGATACAAGCTTTCAAAAACTGGTTAAGAGCTGAGCAGCATGTTTGCTTGTCCCTTTATCACTCCTTATTTATTCACAACACTGCTAAGTTTTTGATACAAAACTCAGTAGTACAGCTGCAGCTTCCTTACATGGAAGAGGTCTTTGTATGATATGCTCCTGCTTTTATAAAATTTTCTACTACTGGAAGTCCTAGTCTGTTTTGTAATTAATCTGTCAAATAACCACCATTATATTGTTTGATATTATTGATTTATAATTTACTGAAATCACTGCTAAGAAGTAAAAATGTTAGGAAGCTCTCCACTGAGATCTTAAACCAACAGGAGTCCTGATAAACTGTAAGATGTATGGTTTGTGTAAACATGTAACACATTTGTATAGTTTCTTTAATCTCATTAATTTTTAATAAAAGAAAAATCAAAGAGCTAGTGGATAGCTTACTGGATGTCAACGAATGTCTTCTAAAAAGTAAATAAAGATAACCAGTCACAAAGCAACAGATGCTAGCGAACAGATAAGCACAGCAACTGCATCATTACTGTGATTCAGTCTCAGCTAGTGAGATTTCAGAGTTTGGACAGATGTGCAGTCACAAAAAAGCACCAGGTAACCTGGGGAAAATGCAGAGAATTTTGTGTACATGGAGAAAAGTTTATGGTACTGTCCCATGAGGGACAGCAAAGCAAATTTAAAGCAATTAAATGTGGTTTAGATTAAATTAGTGCAAACTTGAGAATCCAGTTGGTACAGTACCATTACTACATAAAGAAACTGATCTAGCAAAAGAAATTAAATGAAAATAACTACATACTAGCAATTAAGTGACTGGGTTGAGATGCAACTACATAGTTATTTTAAAGCCAAGCATTTTTGTTCATAGTCATCCGAGTTTCTTTTGTGAGTGTTGAAAGAGAAAGGCATCTCTAGTGTTATGTCCAAAATTGGCATTTAACGAAGGTGGAATGATCACAGTACAGACCATTGGAAGAGAGGACAAAATAATTTTTCATAATATGTTACCAAAAAAATCCCAAATTATTAAGTGAAGGAAAAAATAGTATAAAAATAGTTTTTGAAGATTAGACCAGCATCCATAAAAAATGCTGTCTTACCTCCAGTGATGCCTAGTAAGAGATGTCTAGGTCCAAGTACAAGACAGAATATGTGTATTATTTTTGGAAGACCAGGTTCTTGATTTTCTTGCCAGACAATTTGTTGAAAAAGCCTTACACGTAGAAAAATAATATGGTTTTTTTAATGAAATGGAGATGTGCTGCCTTTCATCTGGATAGGTGTAGCTCCTTTTGGCAAAGCAGTCTATTTAGAGATTGAAACTACTACGAGGGTTATCCATTCTCCAAGATCCTCTAGTAGAGAAAAAAGGAAGATCCTGGAGTTACCTTTTCAGACCCAAGTTTTGTTTTTAAGAATGGAAAAAACTTTAATTATTACTGTAACAAAATGGCAAAAATCCATAGTAAAAGATGCTTTTTAAGTGTATATGTGAAGTATGGCTTGTTGCCATTTAATGTGTAATTTTGTAAGAAATTGTCTTTTTATCTGAATTTAAGTTTGCAGAAAAAGTTTCACTCAATTTTATGTATTTGGTTGGATGCCTCATGAACTTGTGATGAAATTCTTCACATATTCAGAAAAACCTTCCTGGAACTTCATCTGTTTTTATACACTTAGTACTTCAGCAAAGCCAGCCCACAATGCCAGAATATGAAAAAAATATAATTGCTGTTTATTTCTTTCTTTAGTTCTGAATCTACTTCCCTTAACAGTAAGATCATCTTTTTTCTGTGATTTCCCATCTCATTTCCTACATGTCTTCTTATTTCAGCTAGAAGCATAGCAACCAGACATCCCTCTATTTTTGTCTAATCTTCTTGTCCATACTTTCTCTCCCTTCTGCAGCTTCTTTGTAGTGGATAAAAAAAAAAAAAAAAGTATGTGATTCTTTCATTGCAGATTGTAGCACAACACACATGTAAAAGGAAAACAAAGATAATTTAACCTCATGTTTCCTGAAGAATATATATTTAAAATATTGGTAATTCTGTAGCAATTGTATGCATCCAAGTCAATTCTCATTGTGTTTCTTTTACACAAAAAAGTATACAGTCCTCTTTGTGTCTTAGCTGTTTGAAAAAAAAAAAAGCCACATTAATATTTTAGAGAATTGTGAGCTTCTAAAAATGTTAACTGGCATGCTAATGAGACAAATATTCAGGATCTGATTCATAAAGTAGCTAGTGGAAATGCAGAGGTCTCTATATTTACCTCAGTAACTGATAAGAGGCTTTCACAGATAAGGAAGAATTTGTCTAATCCAATTCTCTTGCAGATTTTTGAATCCAGGCATGTTGAGACAGTGCTGTGACCTGTGAGATACTGTAGACATGGAAAAAAGAATTCTCTATCTTGTCTAGTAGAGCTGACTCTGGAAAATATTTCCCTTCCTGATTTTTCAATTGGAAAGTGGGATTAATAGTTACTTGCACATTATTCATCTGAAATAGCCTGTCTTACTCTAAATTTTATTTGCTTGCTTAGAAGGAGGATATTAGGTACCTTTAATAGTCAAATGAGACAACAGGGCCTCTTCAGTGTCTTCAGAAATAGTTTTTAGAAGAATAGCAAATTGCTGAGACATTTACGGTCAGAAGAGGAATTAAAAGGGTACAGCAGAATCTGGCAACCTATCTTCATGGGGAAAATGCAAATGATTTATTTCATGTTCAGAGTTACTAGGGAGAGAAATGAGTTAGCCAATGGTCACCCTACTGAATTGTCTCACTTTTGCTTTTTCTCTCTGATGTTGTTTCTTGAGTTTTCGTTGTGAATGGTGGGACAAGGACAGACTTAATGGCTCTCATTAGTTTTTGGACATTCTGCTGCACAGACACCTACTGTGAAGTTTCATTGTGAGTCGGAGGGACTCTTTAGCTGTTCTTGCTGAGCCTGTGGGGAGGCAGAAACATAAGGGTGGTATCTGGAAATTTGGAAAATTATTTTCTGACAGAGTCACCAGAACAATACAGACTTCCCACTCTATTCAGTCTGTCACATGGTAGGCAGTTTTGCAAAAAATACAGTAACTACATAAAGCTAAATGGCCGACAGAGTTATTCAGTCTGCCTGAATACTGTATGTATTATGTCATTGTTATTATAAAATGAAAAGTGCAAGCTACATAATAACATGGTTCTAAAACAAAGCCATGGAAAACATGATGAACTTAAAGGGCATAAAATAGGCTTTAAACATCAGTTCATTGTAATGTGCTGTTCCTCCCACAGAAGCAAATTGCCTGATATTGACTTCTGAGGTACAGTATTAAACTTGACTCTAAAGCATTTGTTTAAATATATTTTTGAAAATAAAATATTCTTCTTCTCATCTTAGTTTGATGATTTTAAATTCAATTATTCAATGTAAAGTATTCATCAGTGGAGGCAATTATATGAAAACATACTGTGTATTCTTGGATCTAAATAAAAAGTTATTACTGACTAATATAATTGTTACAGTATAAGGCTTAGTATCAGTCATAGCTATTAGACTATAGCAGGTGAACCACATACAGAAGTGTGGGTGTACTTTGAAATTGAAATGTCTGTGTACACTTACTACTCTCTTAATGGCTGCTTTTGGAAACAGTTTCAATAAATTACAACTTAGCTTCTAATTAGGGTGAACAACATCTTCAAAATTAATTTTAGCCCTTAAATCAAAATGAGACTCCCTGCTCAGAGTACATTGCTTTTTGCAGGATGCTGTAAGAGAAACTAGTAAGATTTAGCAGCATAGCTACTCAATTGACAGTGTTTAATTTCCTCTTCAGTTCCTAAGTTAGTTGAAAAGCATTTTTCTTGTTAAGCAATAGCTATGCCAGGATTGCTTTATAATAGTTTGAGGACCCATCTTGAGGTGACATTTTCTGGATTTTCAAATATTTATCTGCATAGATTTCTTTTTGGTTTTTAATTTTTTAAATGAAGAGGAGGTTCAGTCCTTGTGGCTGGTGGTAGCCCAGGCAGCCTTAATCTGTTCTGGCAGTAGCATTGTCTGATGTCACATGACCAGGATAATCCATAACATTTCCAAAATCCTCACAGTGAAAATTTATTGAGTGTGATTTTACCAGGAAAAAAAAGTCAGTGTATGCCTGCTGTAGATAAACTTAGCACATCTGGTTAAATTTTGGAAAGTACACACTGAAAAAAGACTGGTATTTTATGAAAATCACAATTTGTTAACTTATGATTATTACAGCAGATGCAATTCAGTTGATTCTTAAAGCAAATACTTTGGAAAAGTTTGTGGTTTAAACCATGTAGAATATCTATACTTCTAATGAGAGCATAGCTGAGAGAACCCCTTGGAAGAAAGTCCTGAAGGAGCCCAGGAAATCTGCTCATACTTGAAGCAGGAAGTCTTAAAGGCACAGGAGCAGGCCATTCCCATGTCCTGAAAGATGAGCTGATGGGTAAGAAGACTGGCCTGACTGAATAGAGAGCTTTGTCTGGAACTCTTTTAAAAGCTTTGGGAAAGGTCTTTGGGAAAGGGGTCTTTGGTCTTATGGTCTTTGGGAAAGGGGTCAGGCAACTTATGAGGACTACAAAGACATAATGAAGCTATGCAGGGGTAAAATTAGAAGCACCAAAGTCCAAGAAGAACTCAACTTGGCCACTGCCACTAAGACTTTTCTTCAGTATATCAATAGAAAAAGGAAGACTAGGAAGAATGTAGGCTTTACTTTATTTGTCTTCACTGATAAAACCAGCTGTCATGAGTCTCAGACCCTGGGGGTAATAGTAGAAGTCTGGAGAGAGGAAGACTTTCCCTCAGTAGAGGATAACCAGGTTAGGGACCACTTAGCTAAAATGGACATCCATAAAGCCCCTGAGCCCTGATGTGATGTACCCACAAATCCTGTCAAAAGAATAGCAGATGTGATAGCTAGGCCCCTCTCCATCATCTTTGAAAGGTCAGAGAGAACAGGAAAGTTGCCTGAGGACTGGAGGAAGGCAAATATCACTCCAGTTTTCAAAAAAGATAAGAAGGATGACCCAAGCAACTACAGACCTGTTTGTCTCATCTCTGTCCCTGGAAAAGTGATGGAGCAAATAATTCTGGATGTCATCTCTAAACATGTGGAAGAAAATAAAGCTGTTGTTGTGGTCAGCATGGATTCACCATGTGTAAGTCATGCTTGACCAATCTGATAGCCTTCTATGATGTCATAGATGGCTGGTTAAATGAGAGGAGGGCAGTGGATGTTATCTACCTTGAGTTCAGCTTGGCTTTTGTCACTCTCTCCCATAACATCCTCATTAAGAAACCTAAGAAGTGTGGGTTAGATGACCGGACAGTGAGGTGGCTTGAGAGCTGATTGAGTGATAGAGCTCAGAGGGTCATGATCAATGGTGCAGGCCTGAGCTGGAGGCCTATAGCCAGCAGTGTTCCCCAGGAACCAGTATTGGGTCTGATCTTTGTCAACATATTCATCAATAACTTAGATGAGGGCACAGAGTGTACTCTAGACAAGTTAGCTGATGACACATAATTAGGAGGAATGGGTGACAGTCCCCTCTGGAGCCATCCAGTGTGACCTTGACAGCCTGGAGAATTGGGCAGAGAGGAAGGTAATGAGGTTCAGCAAGGGCAAATGTACCTGAGATGGAACAACCCTATGCATCAGCATAGGTTAGGGGTTGTCCTTCTGCAAAGCAGTCCTGAGGAGAAGGATCTTGGAGTCCTGGTAGACAATAAGTTAACTATGAGTCAGTAATGTGCCTTGTGGCCAAGAAGGACAATGGTATCTCAGTGTGCAGTAGGGAGAATATGTCAAATAGGTCAGGAAATGTCATCCTTCTCCTCTATTCTGCCAGAATTACTTTAGAAGTAATCTACTACTTTAGAGGTAATCTTAAGTTTCAACTAATTTTTAATAACAGATTGGCTGAAAGGATATTGCGTTGCCCAGTCTGACATTTCTACACCTGGGTTGTTTTTGGTTTTTGGTTTTTTTTTTTAAAGTGATTAGGAGAATTTAGTAGTGAGCATCTTTGGTATTCTGGATTGGGGTTTTTTTTCGATGGTAAGTGAGATTCTCAGTAATTTGTTTGAAGTATTTATGAAGATGCCACCTGGAGCACTATGCCCAGTTCTGGAGGCCCCAACATACAAAAAACATGGAGCTGTCGAAGCTCCATGATTTCTTACCATTGCACCTTTTTCTGGTTAAACTGGAAAGTCTAAATTAGTGTTTCAAAAGACTTACTAGGTCATTAATATTCCTTGACAGATCTTACAAAATAAAATAGTAAATTTAGAGTTTGATACTCAGCAAAACTGTACACATATGTACTACTTCACACAGGCCCCTGTATATGAGTTCATCTTCTTCTATATCCTAGTAAAATATTTGTTACAGGATAAATATTACACTCTTGAGTCCTATTAAAATACTCTGACTATTTCTATGAAGAAATTTATAATTATTTTCTTTAAATTCACCAAATTGTGAGTATTTGTGGTAGTTCATCATTAAATTATAGTTTTGATCCCTTATGTGTTGCAAATGACCTGAACAATAGGCAACTTATTATGTATTCAAATGAAGATTCTCTAGCAAGATACACAGAATTTGCTCTAGTTAGGAAGATCTGTCTCAAGGTAGCTCTGCGTTTTGCTCACTACTGCCATGCTAGAATCATCAAACTACTGTATCTTTGAGTTTACTAAATTATTTTGCCTTACTAAAATATTAATAAACAAAAAAAACCACCAAACACCTTTTCCCCTCTTCTGATCATAAACTGAACTATTTGATCAGAGGAATGACCTAGTTAAGGACATGTTGTTACCATTTTTTATATAATTGGCTGACTTGAGAGTAACAGGTTTTGTTAATTTGAACCCTAGGGGGCATCAAAGCCTTTTTACAAAGAGACATGCTTTAATGGAAGTTAATACACTTCTGAAATCCCATAGCTTTTGCAATCTAAAGGTGGATTGGTTTACAGCATTGCAGAATCACTCATGAAGGAAGGCACCTCTGGAAATGCCCTACTCCGCCTCCCCTGCTCTAACAGGGCCATCTGTCCAAAACCGTGTTGATTGGTAACTTCAAGGCTTTATTTCTAGTTTTGATGTTCTCTGAGCATAAAGCTACCAAAATTCTTTCACTATAGTATTGTGTTATTTTTTAATTCAGTCAAGAAAACTTCAGTAAATTCATTACATTGTGTTTTCTTCAGAGATCTGCAACAGCAAATGGTCTAATACTACTTTTGAAACTGGTCCGCTTTTAGGGTAACTTGAAAAGCCAAGCATTGCCTCTTTATTTCATACTCTTCCATAGTGTAGTTCTCAATATTTATGTAAGGAGCTTTATGATACTGACTTCTATTTAAAATATAAATAAAAGAGTTCTCCTCATCTTACATTGCAAAATGTATTAGGATTGTGCAATTAATTGGAACAATATGGATTCTGTGACTATTCAGTGGATAAGGCACTGGCTGGCTGGTCATTCTCTTGACCAGTGATGTGACCAAGAGTTGTGGACAGCTCAATGTCAACATGGAGACCAGTCACGAGTGGAGTTCCTTGGGGAACACCATTGCTGTTTAACATCCTAGTCTGTGAGATGAACAGTGGGACCAAGTGCATCCTCAGTAAGTTTGCTGATGATACCAAGCTGTGTGGTGAGGTCAAAATGCTGGAGGGGGTGAATGTCATCCAGAGACACCTTGACAGGACTGAGAGGTGAGCCCATGCAAACTGCATGAAGTTTGACAAGGCCAAGTGCAATGTCCTGCCTGAAGGTTGAAACAATCCCAAACACAAATGCTGGCTGAGTGGAGATTGGATTAAAACAGCTCTGAAGAGAAGAGCTTGAGAATGGTAGTTGATGAGAAGCTCAACATGAGCTAGCAGTGTGTGCTTGCAGCCCAGAGTACCAGCCATGGCAGTAGATCAGGGGAATATCTTCTGCCACTAGACTCTGTTCTCATGAGACCCCATCTGGAGTAGTGTCCAGTCCTGGAGACATCAACATATGAAGAACATGGAACTGTTGGAGCAAGTCCAGAGGAAGGCCATGAAGATGATCAGAGGGCTGGAGCATCTCTCTTATGAAAACAGGCTGAGATAGTTGGGATTGTTGAGCCTGGAGAAGGCCCCAGGGAGATCTTATATTCCAATACCTGCAGGGGGCCTACAGCAAATCTGGGAGGGACTTTTTACAAAGTCATGTAGTAATAGAACAAGGGTAAATGGTTTTAAACTGGAAAACAGAAGATTTAGATTTTATATCAGGAAGAAATTTTCCACTATGCAGGTGATGAAACTGGCCCAGGCTCCCCAGAGGAGTTGTGGATGTCCCCTATATGGTAGAATTCAGGGATGGGTTGGATGGGGCTTTGAGTGACCTGGTCTAGTCAGCAGTGTCCCTGTCCTTGCTGGAGGTGCTGGACGTAAATGATATTTAAGGTCTCTTCTCTCCCAAAGTATGCTATTATTCTACAATAAATAAATCACTAAAGCTAAAGGAATTAATTGTAAAAATAATCAAAGTTCAAAGACTTAAGGGGAAAATTAATGGAGATAAATATATATTTCTAAATTGTGAAAATATAACACTTTTTTCTACCCGCAGTATATTTCCTTGTTTAAAGAGACGTCTATGTTATTACAGATTTTTATTACATTGAAATCACCTGTGAAGCAATATTCTAGTCCTGGGTCAGGTACTGATTTCCTTTTTAGTTTAGCCTGAATTAGCTAAGTTCCCTACTTCAGCTTACATTTTTATTAAGTAAGAAAATATCCTTCTTGGTGGATAACTTGCTTTTTGATAACTTGCTTTTTAGTGAGCTGTTTAAAACAAACAAACAAAAACATAATAATAAAAAAAACAACAAACCAAAACCAAAATGTATGTTCAAGTTAATATTTAAGAAGTTGTTTCACAAATGAGATTCTCTTTGAATACAAAATGTGTAGTGTTGGCTCAGTCAGTTTATCCAGGAAAATCTCAACATTTCTCAGGAAGCTTGTATTTTAAATCAATGTTTACATGATTTAGAAAAGTGTTGATCTCCACTCTTTTCTTGCAGGAAACTAATTTCTAGTGGTTTTGTCTACCATGTTGACCACCATTCCACTTGTTTTCACTTGTATATTTTTCACAGAGGCTGAAACAAAACCAAAGTTTGCTAATTCTGTAGCAGATAGCTCCTATCCTATCCTTTGCTTTAATTGTTCCTTTCTTTTGAATAAGATGTTGAGAAGCAATGCGTATGTTCCCATTTAAGAATTTATCTATAAATATTGACTATTATCTTTGAAAGACAGATAAACTCGCCTATCTGAGCACCAGGTGAAATGAAAAAAATCTTTTTAACTGCCACACAGACTGAATTGAAAACACTCGAAAACTCAGATTTCCCAAGTCTTGCTAGCAATGCTAATTCTATCTGCTTGTGCTCAGGCATTAAAGCAAAAATTTTATGTCTATCTTTACAAAAAAACATTTAATAGTATATACATTGCAAGCAGGATTTATTGCATGTATTAACAGTAACAGAGTCAATTAAAATGCAGACTATAAACTCAACTTGTTTCTTCTGCATTTCATTACTGTACCATTTTTGCCCTTGTACTGTGACTTCTCATATTAGCTCAGATCTAAGTGACTCTGATGCCACTTCTGTTGCGATCAGATAGATGTAGAATGGGTTCCAGCCAGAAAGTCCTTAAAATCCCACTATAAACATAGAATTGGAAGTGTTCAGGGCAAAGTCTGACTCTTAATTCATGCTTCTCTTACAGGTCTTATAGGTATCAGGGGGTTGTTTAATGTCCATAGGAACAATTGAAAGCTTTTCTAGGTATTTTGCTGAATATATGGTTTGCTTCTTTGTGAAATCTCTTTTCAATAAGCCAGCTCCAAGCATGAGTGAAAGGTGCCTGGTAATTGTTTCCATAGGGTCTTCAGTTTCATTTAACTAAAACTAGGTTCCTCAGTAATTCTTGAGATGCCATTTGCCCTTGAAGTAGATCATCATCCTTTGAAACAAGAGATAAATAGAAGAGCTTTGATTTAAGAAAAAAAATTTAAAATAATTACTATAGCATGTATTAAGATAGTATCTCTTTGTTTCATAATTCTAAGTAATATAATAAGTAATATAATATATTGGAATCTTGTTAGGAATAAGTCTATGTACTTTAATATGGCTAACTTTTTAAAAATTATACCTTTTAAAAGGTATATTATACCTTTTACGTTATAGCTTTTAAAACTTGTTTCATCTATTTTGAACCCCACTGCATTGATAGGGACAACTCCCACTACACCATGTTACTCAAAGCCCTATCCAGCCTGACCCTGAACACTTCCAGGGATGGAGAATGCAGTTTGCCTGGGTAATCCAGGCTAGTAGTGTGTCACCACCCTTATTGTGAAGAATTTCTTCCTAATATCTAATATCTAATATCTAATATAAAGCTACCCTCTTGTTTTGAACCGGTTATTCCTCATCCTTTAACTACATGCCCTTGTAAAAAGTCCCTCCCCAGTTTTCCTGTAGGCCATCTGCAGGTACTGGAAAGCTGCTATATATCTTCTCAGAGCCTTCTCTTCTCCAGGCTGAACACCCCCAACTTTCTCAGCCTGTCGTCTTTCCTTAATGATTAAACCAACTTTTTTCTAAGCTCATTTTTTTCCTGGCTTTCACTTTGATATCCTACTCCTCTAATGTAAACCTCCTGTAAAGACATGCTTATGTATGTTTAAAAAAAGTGCTATCTGTTTAGGCTGGTACATTTTTGACATCTCTGTTCTTGCACTCTGATATTAGTACTGTAATCTCTAGGAAAGAATTTCACACTTTTTAATCTTACGTACTTCTGGCTCTCCACATGACTTGCTTACATACAGCACACACTCATTTGTATTACGTTCTGAGTGAGAGCTTGCTGCTTCATAGCATGGTTTTAATAGAAATAACTAGAACAACTAAACTTTCTCCCACTTTAAGGTAGTCACCACTATTTAATAATAATTTCCACAGAATAGATATGAGAGTCCACAAATAGTTCATGACTGATGAAACAGAATCCCAGAATTTTAGGGGTTGGAAGGGACCTTGAAAGAACTCTTCATATATGCACCTTACAGGTTGTATTATAAACTCTAAAAATTGCACTAGCAAAAAAATTTATTAATATAAAGTTACTGAAAGAGCAAAACCCAGGCACTTTGTGATGTTTTCAGAATGTTTATATTTCCTGCTTACAGAATCAATGTGTGAGTGAGTGCTTGCTTGTGCTTTCATGTCTATATATCTCCCTTTCACACCATTTTTCACCATGTATGGTTTCCACAAAATGTCATGGTTTTCTTAGAACCTGGGAGATAATTAGACTATTCATTATCATGGTAGAATCAGATAGATAAAGCTACCTAGAACTGTTCCTTTGAAAGAAGGGCTTCAGGCTATGCTGACCCTCTGTTAATCACAAAAAAATTATTACAGGAGAGCATTTTTGGGAATGCTTCAACTTCAGGAATAGTGTCAGTACTACAAAACACTTCAAAAATTGTTGTTCATCTTAAATAAATAATCCCATATACCCATCTATAAAGCAGCCAGACTTTGCATAGAAAAGAAGTAGTAGTCCTTTGTAGAATCTTGTTTAAGTGTAATAAATTATAGTGATAACATTAATTTTTCTTGATACTTAGTTACCAGTGAAATAATTTCTGATTTTTTTTCATTGAACAGAGCCAAGTTGGTGTAATAAATAATATATCCAGATTTTCTGTCCCGTTAAAATAGATCGGAGTGACAGAAAATTAAAAGACTCTAGCAAATGTACTTGCTTTTTGAGGAGCTGGAAGTACAGATTTTCAAAAATAGGAATTAGGTGAGGTATTTTCTGCTGGAATGATTTTTTTTTTCAGGTGGAAAAAATATACTTCAAGCTCAAGATACTTCTTTCAGGAGAAAATAGCTCGTGGAATAATTATGGAATTATAGCATTATGAACAGTAATATAAAAAATGCAAGAAATTTTACAAAGTAAGCGTCAAATTAGCTAAAGACTGAGTGAAATGTGTAAAATAATTGGCTTTAATTCCAGGACTCATTCATTCTTAGCCTTCCAGCATAAAGTTAAGATAGGTCTGTATGAAACTCCAGACTCAGTCTGGAGTTAAATAAAATGTTATCTTACAATCAGATGATTTCTTAATAATTCTTGCTTTGTCAGTTGTTTTTCATTCTTCTATTTATAATGGCAAGAGAGGGGAAGAAAAAGCTTGAAAAATATCTTGTCTGTAATAAAACATGCATAAATATTATTAAAATGTTCAGAAATCAGATTATGCAAGCCACCTCTGGAACAGGGAGTGAATATTTAATTTAGCTACATAATATTCTGTGGCATTTTGCTTGTAGATGTCCAACTAAACAGCCAGGCAATTTGTAAACAGAATGAGTAACCCTGGGAGAAGTGTCAGTAAAAGTGTCAGTAAAATATTGCATACTATGCAAACTAACTTAAACTGTTCTGTCCACTGTGATAAGCCCAGTTGGAACTCTTTCAGAATTTCCAGTTATTGATAAATAAGCAATTTTTTTTTTTTTTTAAGAGAAAGGTTATATGTTGCTGTTGTCACAACACGAACTGTAACATCTTTTTCCTCAAAGTACAGTATTACCAGCATGGAGCGCAGAGGCCTTGGGAAGGCTGCCTAAGGAAGGAGCACAACTGCACCATGCAGGAACCATGAAGGGAGAGTGTGGAAGAGCCCTGTTACTTTACACAACTTACAAAGTAATAACCTTAATTGTTTTTCCTGTTTCCCATATCTATCAACACTTTCTTTGTAGAAATGGGAAGCATTTTCCTCCCTTCCATTTTCCTGTGGTGTATGAGAGGTGGCTGGCTGAGTCACAGCCCCTGCACTCCTGATGCAATGCACTGCTGGTGCAGCATCCTTCCTGCCGCCTTCTTGGGACTTCTCAAATGCAACTGATGAAGTGACCTAGGGGGTTGCAACAGGGCACACCTCACCAACAAATCAAGGCATGGGGGCAGCTACTTAAAGAAACTTATGTTAGAATTATAGAACTGTTCATGTTGGAAAAGACTTTCAAGGTCATCCAGTCCAAACTTTAAGCTAACTCTACTAATCCAGATCTTCCCGTTCACTGCTAAACCATGTCCCTAAGCACTGTAGCTATATGATCTCTAAACACATTCAAGGAAGGTGACTACACCACTTCCCTAGGCATCCCATTGCAGTGGTTGACAACCCTTTCTGTAAAGAAGTTTTTCCTAACATCCAACCTAAACCTCCCATGGCACACCTCGTCCTATCTCTACTCACTAGTGAGAAGAGACTGACAACCCCCTCACTACAACCTCCTTCCAGGTAGTTGTAGAGAGCAATGAGGTCTTCCCTCACCCTCTTTCTCTTTAGACTAAATAGACCCAGTTCTCTGAGCCACTCCTTGTAAGAAGTTGTAGTGTCCTGGTTTAGGCTATGTTTCCATCATGTGTTCTGTTGAACAGCACAGGCTATTACACATCCCATGGTGTGGTGGATTCCCAATACCCAGAGCATGGAGCTGGCTTAAAGTGGAGATCTCTGCAAAACACCATTGCCATGACTGGCGAGCCTTCTGGCCTCTTGAAGATGTAATTATTTGATCTTTAGATACACAGAGAGGAGTTTAAGAATACAACTTGGCCCTTTGAGTTATACAATGCATCAAGACAAAAATGGGAAAGTGAACTTAGTCTTCAAAGATATTTATCACTATGCCTGATTACTACCAAGAGCTTTTACATTTATGTAAGTTGAACAGAAAACACCCCAGAATTTTAATTTCATGTGGGTTTGTGTGTTCATTATTAAGTTTCACATTTTTAACTGTGAAAAACACTACTTTGCTATTTTTTTAAATGAACCTTTTCTTAAAAAAAATAAATAAAAAGAAATTAGCAGTAGTTTACATATCTGGGAGAATAGTAAGGTAAATATTTCCGTAATAATGCACCCATAATAAATCCTGTAAATCTGAAGCCATTAGTAATGGCATACTATACCATACTATAGTGGTGCCACCAATCAGCTAGGAGTGTGAAACTGATACCCCAGTGTCTGTCAAAAATGCAGAGCAAAAGTTGCAAGCACAAAGCTGCATAGAATGTAAAAGATACTGTACACTATCAAGGTATGCATTTCTATAAGAAGTCTGGATTATCACTGATTGCAATGACCAATTTACCCTTTTTATACAAAACTAGATATTTGTTTTCATGCTATTGAGTTTATTTTTACACAAACCACTGTCTACAAATAACAGTGTCAAATCATTCCATTTTCTCTGGGTGCATCTAGAAATATTTTCTTTCTGTCTGAAGAAAGAAGGGCTCAAAGGACCTAGTACTTTTCTACACAATTCAAGTTGTATTACAGAGTTATTTGCTCCTTGATTTATTTAAATTTCCATAAACACTGTGATTTGTTTTGATGTGATGATCTACTACATGCCATTATATAGTGACAGTAAGTGGTTTTGATATAGAGATATAAATTTAGTCTTCGGTAATCTTGCAAGGAGCTTATTTCTGTGACCTTTTTGTGGCTGGCTGCATTAGCAGGTTTAGTGTGATAGTGATGTAAGGGCATTAAGGAGGAAGAAAGAGAGCGCGTAATAAGCATATTTGATACATTTTTCTGTAGAAAAAAATGAAAAAATAAATGCTACTGTATTATTGTGCTGCACAAAATCATTTTAACAGACAGTATGTATAAATAAAAACATACCTGGCAACATTAAGTTATTTAGGATACAATCTACCCTGGTTTATTTACCAGAGAAGAGCTACTGATTTTGGCACTGCTCAGGTAACCTTAAAATTATCTATTAATCATTCAAATTTTTATGATACTATGACTGTGAGGAATATAACACCTGACTAACCATTGTTAGAATGATCATAGTTCCTTTTCTGTGGAAAATATAAGCTTTAGTATTATAATTTCTTTATACACTATATTTATTTAGCTGCTCAAAAATAATGTGAATTTGGCCTGATTTCATCAGTGAATCCCATATATTCAAAACTTGTTTTCTATATGAAGAGATTTGTTGTCAGTTGAAAGTGTAAAAAAAAATATTTCCTCCAAAAAGGTAAATATATCCACTTATACTATATTGAAAATTTTTCTGAAAAGTGTAGTTTCTCATAGTACCTTTTGCAATAAAGCTAATACATTCTCTTAGATAATTGGTGGGCAGACATGATTTATCCCTGGTAATTTATTTTTCCTTTCCAAGCGACAAAACCAAACAAAACAAAACCAACCAAACCAGCAAAACTAACAGGAAAACAAAAAAAAACCAAACAAAGCCAACCTGCAGCACACCAGGTAGCAGGAAATGGAGTTAATTTTTCAAAACCACTGGAGATAATTCAATGCAGTGAGTGCTGTCTTTGAGAGAAGCTGCCAAGATGCCTGAAATTATCTACCAGTCTGAGACATATTTTCTTAGAGTGGATGATCTCATGTAAGGGCTTAATTAAACCCTTTCAGAAAAGCTACTTAATTTTATAAATCAGTTCTCCTTAGAAACTGTAAGGAAGGAAGGCAGACTTGAAGATGGTTAAGAATTAAATAGAAAATTGAGGGGGTTGCAGGCATGAGGGTTGCAGTTTTACTACCTGATTATTAGCTCCTTACAGTGATGGGGGGGGACACATTGTGGGATGGAGTGTTGTGGTTTGGGGTTCTTTTCAGGGGGATGTTTTTTTTTCTGCATACTCCTTAGCTGTCTGATGTCAAAACAGATTGCTCGAATGTAATCCATATTAAAAATACTTCCAACAGGTAGAATGTAAGGTGTTTGTCTGGGAAGGAGTGAATAATCAGAGCCTTGACTCCCTCTTCTCTGCCCCAGTTCTAAAGTTCTGTGCTCTTCAGTGGCTGCTATAACTAGCCAAGGGTTGACCATAAGAGTTTTCACTTGAATAATGAGATAAGAGCCCTGAATATAGGAAATGTTAATGCAAAAGGCAAGTCTCATGCAGCAGAAAATCCCAGTTATCCTTTCCAGCCTATGCTCTCAGCCAGCCACATCTCTGCCAAAGCATACTGTAGGAAAGGACGTTCCTTTGCACAGTTAGAAGTGCTTCATGGTCAGTGCAGGACACCTCCGTGCATCCTGCTTCTCCTCAGGGTTACCTATTTTTAGATAATTTTAGAATTAACTTTGCCAATGGCCTTTCTGTGGGATCCTTTTGGAGCCTATCCTCCTCGTCCATCTCCAAGAAATAAGATGAGATTTTGCTTTTTGAAGTCCTACAGGTATATCTTCTAATACTGCAGTGTAATTCATAGTCAGAATAGTTGCGACTGTAGTTATATTTTTTTATGGTATAAGATTATAGTGTGTAAAAATTTTATATAATTGTGATTTAATAATTTTAATAACTGTGATTCTGTTATACTTATTTATAAAGGCTTTGCTGAACATGTATATCAGGAAAATAGTGTTTCGGGGTAAATGGAAAATTTTGGTAACTGACCAAGACTTCTATGAAACTTTTCAAGCAAATTATAATTTTGAATGGTTTTTGACCTCTAGGTCAGGGGAAGAATAGATTAACATTTATGTCAGTGTTCTTATAAAAATATTAATTCTAACTATTGCTAGTACTTACTATAGGTAAACATATTTATTTACAAATGTGACACACTAATGCAGCATTCCATCTGTAAATTAATATTTGCAGTTGACCAGAAATGCCATCTTCATATCTGGAAACCCATGTTTGTTAAATGTTTTTGTTTTCAGCATTTTAAAAGTAGGTATAACCAAGGAGGAAAACATACAGATCCTATTTTTTCCTTATCTATTATTTAATAATAACAATAGTAAAGTATGCTTTCTATTATATATTGTGCTGCTTCTTGCAACTGAACCAGAACATTTTTTCCAACTTACTTTTTTTCTGTAACATACGCAAATATAAATTTTCAAGTATAAAATTCTCAAGAACAAATCCTCCAATCTGTACACAAAGCAATGAAGAACTTGGTATGTATCATCTTAATGATAACTTTTTCATATTAACATTTCTACACAGCTACAATTTTGAATGCCCAAGAAGGTCAATTCTTTATTTAAAGAAAAAAACAACTTCTGGTACAGTCCAGTTTCTCTTAGTGTTTCTTTTGCAATAAAACAGGTTGTTCATGCAGAGGGAGCTTTTTTAAATGCAAAAATTAAATAACAGCAAAGGGATTTGAATAGTCAATAAAAGAGGGTATCTATAATAGTTTCTAAAAAACTAGGTCATTCAATTCAATTTTGATTCTTTTAAGGAAATCTTTTTATAAGGAATTTTTTTCTTTTTTTTTTTCTAAAAGAAAGCAATTTATGTTTCTTTTACAAACTTTATAACATCTTTCATAATCAAAAAGAAAAATATTTCAAGAAACATAGTATAAGAACTAATTATTTGGATTATTGTTTTATGTAAATATAGCACATTGTCTAATTTTTTATTCTTGTTAACTGAAAACAGTCTTAAAAGTTGTTAATAAAACTTAAATGAAGAGAACTCTTATTTAAAGTCCAAAGGTGTGAAAGACTTTTGTATCACTTTACAAAAAGTGTTATGTATATAAATATATTTGTTTTTTCATCAGCATTAAAGCATTAGCATGATGTTGAAGATAATTTCAGAAAAACTGAATCATTGTGTTATTGAGCACAACCAATTTTTATTGTTACTATTTAATTTTAATCAGAAATTTTCTCTGAGAAGAGGATCCTCAGTATAAAAATTACCATGTCACTGCTATGGCTCCATTCACACTGTAGGTTATATTTAGAAATCTACTACAAAATTTTACAGTACACTGTTATTTAATAACCTTGTTTATGTCAACTGACAATTCTGCTCACAGCACTCAACTATCTGATGTCAAGAGGCTTTGGTTTCTGAAACTGAATGCCTGATAGTACTGCCCAGGCTTTCCATGATTCTCTTCTGCTTCAAAATCCTAATTAAAATTGTGAAGTTGGACATTTTTAAAAATTTCTTTTCCTACATTTTTGGCAAAAAGATATTATTTCTCCTGCAGGATACTATCTACTATCAGCAGATCTATTGCTGAAATGGACTGTTTGAACCCACATTTTTAATTTTTTTAAGATTCTGTGATGAATTGATGCCCCCTTATAGCTAAATAGTGATTTGCATTTCTTTGCTGATCAGCAGGTGCTGGGTTTGCACCTTTCAGAACATGGTGGAAGATCTGCAAGTTTTCCCAGAGTGGGAAAAAAAATAAGCCTTGAGACAATGTAATTTTTACAGGAATAGCCAGAATGCAATGCCGTCACTCAGAGATCCTCCTCTCCCCTTCCCATCTATAGCTTGAAGTCTCAGCAAATTGTATCAAATGAAAACATAAAAGCAAACCAAAAAGTGTAGTGTTTCACTTATAATTCACTATACACCAGAAGTGCAAGGATTTACAGAATTAGAAGCAGAACCAAGGATGAGAGTAGCTGCTTCACAGAGACCATGGAATCATTTTGCAATTTTAGTATGTTTACGCTGGCTGGAGAAGGAGGGTGGTTGATTAGTTTTGTAGTGAGGTGTGTCCATACTGACTCTGGGAGATGAGCACTCTTGTAGACAATACAAGCAATGTATGAAATATATAACAGTTCCTGAATTCACAGACAAGCCCCCCGTTTCCCTTTTTTTGGTTTTTGGTTTTTTTGTTTGTTTGTTTTGTTTTGTGGTTTGTTTTTGTTTGGGTTTGGGGTTTTTTTGTTGTTGTTGTTGTTTTTTTGTGTGTGTGTGTTTGTTTTTTTGGTTTGGTTTGGTTTGGGTTTTTGTTTGTTTGGTTTTTTTGTTTGTTTTTTTAATTCTAAAGCTTTATTTCCTGAAATACAGACAAGAATTGTGTTTCCCACTACATTTGGCTTTTATCATGAGAATACCACTAGATGTGACTTTAAAAACTGAGTCCGAGTGGCAGTTCAATTATGTTTCAGTCTCACAAGACCTCTGAAGAACAGATGGAGACAGAAGCCGTCTTCGTGAAACCTAAATCCTATCACACAAGGATGAAGAACTAAGGCACCTATCAAATTTTCCTGCACGTAACTGAGATGTCTGAGTAAGAATAAGTTACATGGCAGTCGATCGTGCTAGATGCTAAACATTCATAGCTGCCACCTCCTTAATTACAGGTCCTCAGGACCATTTAGGAAATGCACCAGAGGCAGCAGGATCTGCACTGATTGTCTAATTGCTCATGATGTCTTTTTTCATAATGAAGATCTTGTGAATGACTAAAAATCTGTTGAGTAAAACCTTTTTGTGGAGGCAATTTTATAGACATTGTAACCTCTAAAGTAAAATGCGATTTATGGAGAAATTACACTGCCACTAACATGCATTAGGCTGGAAAATCAAGGAATCAGTAAGTTTGTAACATTGTTGCAGTATTAGAACTGCATTGCTCTTTAGTTAGAAGTGGAGGTGCAATTCCTGAGAACTGTCATGAAACTTACATCTTCAGATGGAATAGAAAGAAATATTCGTTGATGGTTTATGTGAGCTTCTGTTGTCCCTTCTTCTGCTTTCTTTCTTATTTTCTTCTTTGGCTGCCACCTGGCAAATGCCCCTGGACTAGGGGAATATGAATGAAGCTACTGCCAACACCACTTTTGCAGCAGTTGTTCATAGCATTTGTACATAAGGAGGCAGATTTCTGTCTGACAGACAAATGTATTCCAAACAACCAAACTCTTGGGAGCGAGGATGGAAGGTAGTAAAGTCTCTTAAACAGTAATTTTCTGTAATTCCTTCTCTAAGAGGATTTATTAATGATGTCAGAAAGTTCTTAGTGAGCAGAGTATGATATTCTAGGTTTTTTGTTATTAAGCCTTGTCATGAAGTAGGAAGATAGGCCAAATTAAAGTATATTATTTTATTTATTAGGGATTAGAGCAACAGCACACTGTAACTGGTTTAGTTCTTTTTGAGTAATGATTTAACACTGTCTGGAAAATTAAATACTCTAATATATAAGTGTGGACTTTTCTGGTGAACATAATGTCACCCAGTTCACTTCCTATTCAACTCAGCAACTCTGTAATTCAGAGTATGCCGTTTCAGTGTTCAAATGATGTTCTAAGTATTACTCAAACTTACTTTAGACAAGTCTGCACACCAAAGTTTCACAATACCCTATTCAGACATTTAGTTTTTAGTTTGAAATTTTCAGTAAAGTGGAAAAATAGCTAGGCACCTTGCTAGTCAGGTTAAGGAACAGTGGTAAAACAGATGCAGGTGAATCATATTTGACTCTTTTTGCTGCAGATATGTCCTTAACAAAAGTGCCTAGATTGTTTCCATTAACAACAAGTCTCTGTATCACTTCCTGAAACCTCAGAAAATGGAGCCCTAGTCCATAGGTCACTAACAGCAAGAATTAAAACAGAAGACAAGTAATGTGATCAACAGTTACATGTTTTGCTTAAGTTTCTCAGATGTAGTTCATCCTCCCACAGATGGGTTGAGTGAGTCTACCTAACAGGGGGACAGGTTGAGTCTGTCAGTGTTTCTTATTGCTGCTTCTTGAGCACTAGCCATGTGCTTATTCAGCAGGACTTTTTTTTTTTTTTTTTCCTCGAAAGTGATTTGATAAATACGAAAGAAAGAGAAAGCAGAATCTGTAGGTATTAGACAAATAAGTGTTTCAAATTTATTCTTAAATTCTAACAGCCTAAGCCCAAACTTGTATGAATAACTGTCAGGATATGTTCTTTTATACAGAGTGAACTAAATTGTGATGACTAATGTTGTTAAGGTTTACAATAAATAAATGACTGGACTTGGCTGCGGCTGAAACAATCCCCATACAAAGCCTGATCTTTCAGATCAGGCTGGAAGCAGACATTATTTCTTGAGATGCAGAAAAAGATTACACCATACCAGGAAATGCACAGTTCAACTTACAAATTTTAGTTGTCCAGGGATATTTATGTTAATGTCAGGACTATCTAACTTGTAAATCCCTGATGTATCACAAACTTTAAAACTACTATAAGTAGGTCTATCCTTCAATCTGATATTAAATACATCAGAAATAAGCTGACACAATTTCAGCATATACCATGTAAAAGTGTTGTAATTAATTTCTAGGTCCTATATTAAAAAAGAGGAAAAATGGTACATGGGTAACCCACCAATTTTATTTAATGCCACTGTATGGTATCTATGTCCATAGTGAATCTGAATAGATTTTTTTTTTTTTTTTTAATTACAAAGGAAGTTGAAAAAACAAATTTGTATTGGAAGTAGTACATAAAATTTGTTTCTGAACACCAGAAGCTACTAAAATTTGCAGGTCATTTAGTGTCTCACTGTCCCTAAGTCATATCAAAGTGCTAATTGAAAACTCCTGCAATATGATAGAAGGTAACTTAAGACTTCAATGTGAATCTCTTCATGAGTAAAAATAATAGTAATAAAAGAATTTTAAAAAACAGCCAAACAGAAAGAACAAACAAACAAAAAGCTGTAGGGTTGTTGTTATATTTCATTGCAGGGCTGATACATTCCTAAAGGATATGTGAAAGCAGCTAGCAGTAAATGCTTGAGGAACAGCAGTAAAATCTAGATGGTTACAGTATAATCTTCCTTGTAGGAGAATCTCCCCAATATCTTCTGGAGTTTTCTCTGTATGAGTACTCCACGACTCTTCTTATTCTTTGTATTGGTTACTCTAACAGGTCTGGTTTATTTATTTAATAAATATTAAATTTTAATAGAGCAGTACCTAATTTTTGGCTTCAGCAGTGTTTTTTGACACCCACTTCCACAGCTGAACTATCTGTAATATGCAGGATTTTTACCTTAGAATGTTTTAAGTGGTATTGTGACCTGTTAAAGGGTTACTTACTGTTTAATGTATTTATATTCAACTCTTGCTCATCATCTTTCCAACTAATCTATATTTTCAGAGCCTCTTTTCTTATGGAAAAATTTTGTGTTCATATAATTCCAGTTGCAGATCTCTCATTTCCTTCTCCTATTACAATGTGCCTTCTGATGCAAAGAGTAGACGAAAGCCCAGAGCTTCTGGTGAGGTCATGTGGTCTAGATGGATTACAATATTACTATTCTCACAGAAATATAATTTTGATAACATTTTCATTTTGACATTTCCTTTTCTGATGCAGTTTAACAGATTTGGTGACTGACTAATTTTGAGTTATGAGCATTCCATTTAATAGCTGGTAGTGTCTGTACTGGCAAGACTAGATATTCTGTGTTTATATGCTGTTGAAGTAGTTTTACTTCCATTACTATGTACTTTTTCTCTTGTTCCATGTCTGTCTGTTCTCTTTACTCTGAGAAAAGTTTACAAGGACACTATATTGAGTGAAGGCAACAGAGACGCAAGAGGTAAAATTTCAGTTTCACTGGAACTTTTGCATTTCTAAAATTAAAAAAAACAAAAAACCTTGAGATGAGGAGGCAGCTTCGTACAATTTTTAATAGAAAGAATGATTTTTTTCCTTTTTTCTTTCTTTTTTCTTTTTTCTTTTTTTTTTTTTTTTTTTTAAGATAATTAAATATAAAATGGTTTTAAGGTTTTAAATCCTCTTTTCTTCATGTTTCCTGGCTTGTTAAGACATTGAAAATCCTCCAGGCAAGCTTCCAGAATCTGGGCAACTACAGAAATTGGGGTTTTTGAAGCAGAAGGATGCAGATGCTTTCTATGAATATACTCAAAAAACTGTTTATTATATATTTTTATATTAGATATATGGTATGGGCACAAACATATATATGTGCATATTACTTACTATACTTAGCAAATAAGTTTTCCAAGAAGCAGCTGAATGCACAGTACTTTATTGTTTGCCCACATGAACCTGGCTTTCCTTTATTTATTTTAACTTTTTAACACTTCCAGTCAGTGCCTGGTTCTGTAGTAGCTTAGCTTTCGCAGGCTTTGGTACAAATTTCTGTTGAAGTTGTAAAAGCAAAATGACACAGCAGAGCAACAACAGCTGGGTCTAAGAATATCTTTCATCTCCCCCAGGGAGAATGAGATAAACTCTTGTTAACACCAGATGAAGTTATGTAGCTAGTGAAGAAAACTAAAAAGGAAGAAAGCAAAACTACTTATGTGGAATATAATTACCTTTAGATGGAGAATTCCCATTCATATGTTTTTTGTTCTAACAGACACATGTGAAGCAAAAAGCCAAATACAAATACAACTTAAAAATAGTTCCCTCTCAAGCTACATCTGTGTTACTTTAATATATCCTATAAATTACCTTGTGACTACAACTTAATTTGCAGTTGCTGGGCAGGGAACCATACCTGTATTTCAGTGTCCTTGTGAAACTTCATCTGGGGGCACCTTTTTTTCCCTAAACTCTTTCTAGATATGACTATGCACCTGTAGCCCTTGTTACTAGAACCAAACAAAAGCTTTTGAGCAGTTAGACAAGTCTTCAATGACTTTCTTTCCGCTTACTTTGTCAGGAATTATATTTGGCCTTCATTAGATTTGCTGTGAGGAGCCTCTCACCGGCAGAGAAAACACAGGGAGTTCATGCTCCAAGGGAAAGACTGCCAGGTTTTTAAGAGGTGAATTCTCTGCTTTTATAAATGACCATTTTAGATGTACAGAGCATAAGGTTGGCTGTCTGTCTGAACCTTTTATCCTTTCCAAAGGGGAATGCATGCCTATGGAACAGGGCATCAGGACTCATTGTTTTCCTTCATGGATTTTAATGTTTGCTTTTTGTTGTTGTTTTGCTTTGGGGCTTGATCTGTTTGTTTCATTGGTTGTTTTGTTTTTATTCCCAGTTAGAAACACTCTGGTCTCTTCAATTTATAGGTCTCTGTTCTGTCTGATAAACTGAAATGTTGCAATTTGTGAAACTCATAATTGCCTGTTAAATGTTGCAGATGGAGCAACTCTGCTGCTCAGATAGCTCTCATGTAAGGGATAATCACCATGTAGCACTATGAAAATGATGCACCTTTTTAACCTTAATTCATATGACATCAATAGGTGTGGATTTTTTCTGACATTTAGTTGGTTTTCCTAAGTGTGTGGAACATCTTTCAACTCCTAGGTAACCATCGAAAACATAATTTTTCCTTGCTTTTTCCTCCTCATACTCATAAAAAGGAAATGGAAAAGAATACCACCATGCAGTCATTATATGGGAAAAGCAGAGAAGTCAGCTGTTTTAAGCAACAAATTTGATCTGGTTTATATCATGTTTTGGAAGCCACACTGGATGTTTCAAATACAGACAAAATGTCATTCTCATATCCAGGGAAGCTGATAATCTCTATTACTCACAAGGGGCTTAAGTTTTTCTGTCATAGATCTTCCTGCTTACCTATAGCTACTAGAATATAAAAAAAAACGAAAAAAAAATTATTATACTGTTCATACTTACAGACTCCTAAACCCACCAAATATTAGTCTGCAAATCCATATAGAACATAAATAAAAATATGAAATAATACAGATAGTGTCTGTTAAAAACATAATCATATCATTGTATGACTGTCTTTTCCATGTGTGGATAAAGCATCTTTCTGTAAAATTTTGATGTGAAAAGCTATCCTTTTGAGATATCAGAAAATGGTTTTAGTGAGTGCCATGTGAGGTCCCTGATGTTCTCTTGGTTGTATCTATACATGGAATAGAATGGCCCAGGAATCCTTCCAGGTGGTGAAGTGGGACTAGCTGGCATGACAAGGCTGTGGTCCATAGTACTAACCTTTCCTGCTCCCTGGAGCAGAACCTGAGAGATCAAAATAAAAATACTAATCTGGAAAAATTCTTGGTCCAGGGCTTAGGTGGTCCATGGTAGCCTCCAAACTAAGGAGGCTTTACTCCTTTCTGTTCCACGAAAAGAAAAGGATGACACTCGTCTACTGGAGTATGTTTTATTTTGCTTGATTATTTGATTATATTGTAGTATGTTACAAAACCAGAAAATACAAAAGCTTTCCTAAGATGCAATTTGAGACCTAAGTCAAGAAAGAGAAAGACTTGGTGAGTTTCCTGTTTTTCTTTACTTAAAATTTCTTTTGTCTGCATTTAAGAGCAAATATATAAAAGGAAGTCAGTTGACTGGATTCAATGGTTAAAAATAGATTTAGCTTTACTAATCAGCTACTGAAGGAGAGCATCAAGAAAAAGTACTAGACTGATCTGCTTAGAAGGCTATCATTAGAGTATGTGAAAGAGAAGCACTCACCAAGCATCAAGTAAAACTTTCTTAGTTTCAGAACTGCTGTCTTGCATATAAATATGGCCCTGTAGAAACCCATAAATTATTACATAGTTTCATTAATTTGGTGACACACAAATTAGCTGTTAGAATAGCAATGAGGAAAGATGTACATTGTCCATTTCTAGTGTGGCATCATATTGGCCAAGCCAAAATGCTAACCTCCAATTTATGGAATTTATACATCCACAACAGCATGAGGTTTTTGATTATTATTATCTCTGGGGATACTTAAAACCCAGTGTAGCTGTCAATTTCTTTGAGATTTATTCTGCAACATGCTTTTCTTATGTCTGGTAGATTCACTAATAAGTGACATTTCAAACAGATAAAAATGAAATTAAGAATACATATAGAATTAATAGATCAGATGGGGAGTACAATCACTGAACATAACCCACACTGTATCTTCTCTTCCAGGTGTCTGGGTATTCAAGAGAAGTCAGTCTTACTGCCAGAAGTTTTAAGTGCCAGGCATAACTTAGGAAGTAAGTTAGGAAGGTAGGAAGTTAGGAAGGTAGCAAAGGAAGTAAGGAGGGAAGGGAAGGGAAGGGAAGGGAAGGGAAGGGAAGGGAAGGGAAGGGAAGGGAAGGGAAGGGAAGGGAAGGGAAGGGAAGGGAAGGGAAGGGAAGGGAAGGGAAGGGAAGGGAAGGGAAGGGAAGGGAAGGGAAGGGAAGGGAAGGGAAGGGAAGGGAAGGGAAGGGAAGGGAAGGGAAGGGAAGGGAAGGGAAGGGCGAGGAAGAAATAAGTTTTTTATAAAAGTTTATAGCTTTTAGCCTGGTACCATGGGATTTATCAAGTGCATCTTGAATTACTCAAAATATAGGTATAGGTAGGTAGGTATGTAGATAGATAGATAGATAGATAGATAGATAGATAGATAGATAGGTATGAGGAGCTGTTGTGTCTGTCTTAAAATAGATGTCTGAATCATGGAAGTATACTACCCCAGCTGACCAGTTTAAATAAAGAACTAGATCTTTGGACAGCTCAACACTAGTGAGAAAACTCCTTTTTTCTGTCAATGAATAATTCATGGCAAGCAATGTACTCTCAGTTTAACCTTCATTTGTGCTTATTTGTACTCTCCAGTAAGCTGCCACGTTTTGAAACACATAGCCTTTTCCTTTCAATTAGAGTTGTGAGTTGATAATTTTGTGTTAAAAACCAAGACAAGATCATGCTTCTGAATGTTCATGTAAAATGGTTACATTTTAATTCCTTTTCCCTGTACAATATTATAGAATTTTATAAAAATTCAAGTGGATTTTTTTAAACACTAGTGCTCTAGACTTGTAGTTCCTCTTCGAGAAAGATTTGGTAGCAGAATGAGTAATTTAGATTTACTTCTAGTTACTTTAGAAGTATGGGTGATATTCTACCAAGCAAGAGACTTATCTGTGTCTGACTCATTCAGGTAGTGGAGTGGTCCAACACCTGTGGGTGCCAAGTTTCCAGTGAAGATCATGTGGAAATGCACTCTAAGCTTTTGTAGTGAATTGTGCTGTTATACTGATGTAGATTCCCCAACTCAGATTTGTTTTCAGTAACACTTTCTGAGACTTGATTGCTTCACTGCTTCCAAAAAGGCAAAAAGCGTTACTGAAACATACTCACTTTTTAATATGTGCAATTGAAGTTTTGCTGTTGGTAGATTTTAGGTCTACACAAGATAAAGTTTAAAAAAAAACCATAAAAAAGTGATTTCATGTATAAGATTTGCTTAAATACATAAAATTAAGGGTATGTGTAAATTTTCAGGTTGTATATATAACTTTTATCTTCTTGAAACAGTGTTATATTTTGTGTTCTTGAAATACATACATAGCTGTCTTGAAATGGTGGTATTCCTATGTGTCTTCCAGACATCTTTCTTTAATGTTTTACTTTTGCGTTTGAGTCATATTCAGCAGAACTATCTTGTTCTTTTGTACAAGAAGATGAAAGTGAACATAACCTACAAAGTATCATTGCTCTCAAGGTGGTAAGCTGACACTTAACAGTAACTTTTTCTAGGAGCAGTCCCAGTTGTGAAATCTTTGTTGAAGGAGTATAGTTCTGTGTTGCTTTTCCTCGCAGAAACTGCTTCATTAGCAAAAGAAAAAAATTTTAGTCTTTTTAAAATTTTTAAATTTTTATTCTAGTCAAAAAGACTGACATACTTCACTTGTAAAGCATAGATACTGCTTAACTCTTCACTAAGTATTTATCCAATGTTTCTTTTTTAAACCACTGTAGAGTTAAGATAAACCTTACTTTTGCATCTGAGTCTACGTGGACCAGAAACAGTCCATTAGTAATGAATTTTCTAGTTTCTAATTGCATATCTGTCCAAATCAAATGAAAATAGGGGCAGATTAATGGCAGAGGGATGCGTTTTAAGTCCATCATAGATCAAAAACCTGGCTTTGCTATGTGAGGGAGGAATGCACTGTAGGGCCTCTCTCTAAGACATGCCTTATTTGCTCCTCATGGTATGGCTCATGCAGCAGCACCTCACGGTTTCAAAAGGTACCAAGAATTTGTGTCTTTTAAAAAGAAACATGGCAGAACAGCCTATCCTCCCATAAGGCCTTCTTTGCCATGTTACGTATGAAGAGTTTTGCACACTTGAGTCTGTGTTAGACTGTAGTAACTATTTATACTGTAATCACTGTGCAAATAAAGCATATTTATTCATATTTTAGACACCTTAATCCAGACAGCTAAATGTAAATACATATAGGAAGAGAGCACTCATGATATATGTTGTGTTTCTCCTCTGCCCTTTGGTTTGCATTTTTCCATTCCAAACTTTAAGTATTACAGTTTTCAGTTATTTTACTTACACAGTATACATATTTCATCTTTGATAAAGTCACTCCAGTCAAAAGGGAACATGGTGTTACCTAGAAATGAATGACAGCTTAATTCCCTGGTATTCTGCCAACACCCTACAAAGGAACACTTTAAAAATCATTCGCTATGTTGAGCAGTGAGTGGAGATACCTTCTGGCAGTTCAGAACTTTCCTTCTCATTCTCTGGCTTAATGCTTGTAATTGAAAGTTACCTCTTCTGTATTTATATCTGCGTTACTAGTTCTCCAGCCCACCCCATGGAAGTGATATAAGAATCTCTTGTTAATCTTTTCTGTCTTTCAGTCTTGTAGTATAGGATATGAGAGCATCAGCTACTGCTTTGTATGAACAGGGATGAGCTGTGTAACTCATGGTTTGACAAAACTAACTGTGTCAGCTGTTGCATGTTCAGTTTGCAATGTTAAACTCGAGTATCAGATTAGAGGGGCTTTCCCCTTTGTATTAAACACAAAATTACGGATTTATTTCTTCAGCTTTATATAGCAACACCATTAATAACCTGGCACCTCTTGTGTGTTTTCTGTCCTTTGATGTTCAAGTTCTTTTCAAGCAGCATGAAGTTCATTATCCCTGTTCTACAAATGAGGAAGCCGAAACTAAAATGTTCAAGAAACCTTTCTGTACTCTCAAGACAACATTTACCCTGAGCATGGGGCAGGACAGTCCTGCATCTTGTTCCCTAAGCCATGCTTTTTCAAATTAATTTTAATTTTCAAATTTTGCAAGGTAACACTGATTTAATTCAATTAGTTACTAATTTGAAGATGAGTAACTAAGATGCAGGCATCCTCAAAGTAGACTAAGGAAAGTAAGACTAAGGAAAATGTGGGGTCTCTCCTCTTACTTTTCCCTGGAAGCGTTCAAGGCCAGGTTGGATGGGACTTTGAGCCATGTGGTCTAATGGGAGGTGTCCCTGTCCATGCAGAGGGGTTGGAACTAGATGATCTTTATGTTGGAAAACGGTGAGGGAAAACTAAAGCAACCAATATGGTTGATAAACAAGCTTCAACTTTATTGCGCAGTACTTCTACTTATATAGTGTTTCTGTGACCACACCCCCGTCACCAAACATCAACATAGCGTTTTATTGGACACCCGGTGTGTTTACCTGTAGCACAGCGAATCCCTGGTGCAGGTAGCACAGGATTGTGGGCCGATCTAATTGGCCACTCAAACATGGGGTTGGGCACGGCAAAGGGGTCACACCCCCTACCTTTTGAGAACATTCGAGAGAATTCTACAACACTTTAAGGTCCCTCCAACCCAAACCTCTCTGTCATTCTATGATAAATGGCTGATTTTTAAAGTATTTTCATTACCTTAAAATGTTTTTTCCTTAGTTTCAATATGCAATCAACATTTGCCTTAACTGTGATGTCATACCAACAAGACCTCAGTTCTAGAGCCATATTCCTGCTGCCCTAAAACAGGATTCCAAAAAAGGAAAACAAATACAGTCTTTTTGAAATTACAGAATTGCTTGCACAGCTTACATGCTACAAATATCTGCTGCATGTCTCAAATAAATGTTTATATGTATATACTGTGTATATTATACATGCACATATGTTTATAAAAATGCAGTGTACAATAATTAATATGCTTTTTTTTTCTTTAACATACTTTAGATATATATATATGTACATAATTCACCTCTTGGAATTTTCATGAGAAAATGAATGTGCATGTTACTTGATCCTGTATGAAGACATGGGGCCTAAAATAAGTGCTGTGTCCTCTGCTATGCTCTCATATTTATTTAAATCTTAGATAAAACTGCTGTTAATATTAATGGCAGCACAACATGTCTTATGTATGAATTACTAGTTATTGCTGACTGCTAAAATTGTTCTAATAGTTTCCCTAGAAACTTGTCTAGACAAGATTTGTCCCTCCCAAACAGACTATGGAATTCCTGTACAAAAATCTTTTCCCACTAAGTAGAACTGAAAAATCACAGAAATTTAGTTTTCCACAGAGCTTTTGAGATGCCAATCCACATAAAAATCTACGGGATTTATTGATTGCTTATTGTTGGTTTTGGTTTTGGGTTTTTTTTTGTTTGGTTTGGTTTGGTTGTTTTTTGGTTTGGTTTGGTTTTTTGTTTGTTTCACCAAAGTCAGTGTTTGGACTATATATAAAACTAACATTTTCTAAAGGCCTGCAAGCTCTCCTTTCTACTGGTCTATTCCTTTTTACAGTAAGCCTGTGCTTCTAAGGTTGCTACCTGATTCACCTGTTTGGAATATGGTTGGAATACTGTAGTCTTCTTGTTGCTAATTAATATATACTTCACAATAGCACCAGGTCTGAGGTAGGCAGGCACTTGAAGGGCAATGACTTATTTCTAAGGAGATGATGGAGACCAGAAGAGAAAGCATGCTGTCAGTAGGTGATGGTATTTATCTCCACTGGTGAACTGCATCTCCAATTATCAGGCTGTTTTTTCTGTATCTGCATTGAAAAACACGACCTTAATTATCTAAGTAATTTTAACTACAATGTATTTCTATTCTATAGAAATATTTAGTATATACATATATGAAAGTATGTTTCTAGTTATATTTCTGTTAACTACAAGTAAGAACAAGCCACTTCTATGAGGCAAAGCAGTAGTCATTATATATACCCTTTCAGTATGGTACAGTGAAACCACTCAGTCAAAAGCTTTGTTTTCTTTCATTTTGTGTTCCTGCATTGATATGGGAATAATGTGGATATTTATCAATAATAAATAAATAATTAAGCAAACTTAAAAGTTTAAAATGGCCAGCTATTCTATAATAGCCCAGCACCTCTGTTTCATATGGTTTTTGTTTTTCTTCATGACCTATTCTGTCTGTTCAAGGATAAAAATGTTCCACAGCATGGTGCCTGATTTATGGCCATTTTTATAGACATGTGACCTGCACAGGGACAGACCCAGCTATTACTGGAGGTCCCATGACAATATGACCCTTTGAGCTAAATTTACCACAGATGCTTTTCCACAATTTGAGGTTAACTTTTATGATTGCACAAGACTCTTAGAAAATGTCCTGCATTAACCAGTAGGTGATATTTAAAGACAGGTGACAAAAAACAAGAAAGACAGAATGCTTAGCAGTGCTTATTAACATTCCTGCTGCTGCTGTTGTGGAGCACTTTCTATGCAGATGATTGGCACATCAAGCCTCCGGGGCAGTGTGGATCTTCAGTGTTGATACACAGTGTGGTTGCATCTTTCCTGTTTATAAACAGTTTAGTTGGTAATGTGTTCTATTGCAGTGTTATAAAATAAAGTACAAAGTTTTTAGAGAGCTTTATGTACTTTATCACCATTGCTGTTTGATTTGCTGACATTTTAATGAGCAGCCTGTTTATCATGTTTTCCTTCTATTTGCCAAATCTATATAAATTTTATAAATATAATTTTTAGTGCTTGCTTTCATTACTAATCTAGCTGCACTACTATCAAAAGTAATACACTGCAACACTTGTAAAGACTGTACAAGGGAGTGATTGTTACACATGTAATCACTTGTTGAGCATTTACTTTGCTTTTCCAGTTCAAAAGGAATGCTAACACAGTTCAGAGCAAATTCAAAATGTATTATTTAAACTGTATATTGACTATCTAGTTTTCTGTTTTGTTTTGGGTTTTGTCTTCTAATGCCGAAATTGCCAAATATGCTTACATTAATATGTCCTAAATGACACAACTCCGAAAGCTTTCATGGTAAGGTTTTGGCTGGAAATTGTAAATTCAAGTTTGTTTGTAATGAATAAACTATTAGTATAATAATTGTACCAGGAAAAGATCTAGATCTTTTTTTTTTTTTTGCACTACAGCAAAGAGGACGTCATGTTAGAGTTCTTCAACTGTAGTATTTTGTCCTTCAGTGATTTATAACAAAGCTGTCTGTATGTGTGTTTGACTTTAACAGTCAACAAGGAATTTTATCTTCACTTCCCCAAGTGTTTTGAATGACTTAAGATCTGGAATACTTTCTTTTTGTGAAATTAGACAATAGTACTTATTCACGGTGTCTAGGCAAGGTTTAGGAAAAAAAAGAAATGGAACTCCACAGAAGATAAATTTTCTAAGAGGTCTATAAGTGGAAATTCCCTGCAAACTCACTCATAGTACAGTACCTTACATCCTTACATTATTGTGCATCAGTATTGTTCCTTTAAAAAAAAAAAAAAAAAAAAAAAAAAAAAAAAGGAAAATAACAAGCATGACTGCATGACTGACCTTTATACCTGTTGTTATCAAGCTGAAAGAAAGAGATAGAGACTCTTTTCAGCTGCCTTTGTTGCCATGTGACCTGCAGGGAGAATAGATTTAAAATAGACTAGTTCCTCCCAGGGCAATTCAAGACAGAAGAGAGACGCACTGTCATTTCCTAACAGCACAGTGCTAGAGTAAATTCAATGTGAAAAAGAAAAGAGTTGCAGTGTGTTAGAAATCTTCCTGCAGAGCCTGGATTATTACAGGGGATGGATTTCAGTGGCTTAAAAAGCTGAGGATTTAAAACGATACTTTGAAATGGAGTACTTTGAAAACGAGCTTTGTACGGACAACTGATGTTTGACTGCTAGGAAAGCTGAAGGAATTTTTCAAAATGAGCATTGTTATGAAGCCAAGATCCCGATCTACCAGCTCCTTAAGGACTGCCGATGCTATGTGGTAAAGTGTTTGGTTTGTTTCTTTCAGACTGCCCAGCCTATTATGACACACAGACACATCCCAAGAAAGTCACAAGGGTTTAATTTTGAGTTGATAGATTTTGCATGGTTATTGAAGATGTTCAGCTACTGAGTTTCACAATTAAAACTGAGAGACAAAATTATTTAGCTTTTGTTTATACAATACTGTGTGTATCAGTTTTTAAATGAGAACCCATTGCATACTCTTTTTTAACCCATGGTATATGTTTTTCCCATTCAGTAGTTAGGTTCATTCCTTTCACTTAAAGCTATCTTCTAAAAATTCTCATTAGATTTAGTTCAGGTACAAAGTTGTAACATGAAGTTTGCAGTTCTGGAGGCTGGAGGGTAAAATGAAGTTACGGTTTGTATGAGCTATTTTGGGATGCTTGTATTTTTGCTGCATTAGTAGACTGGCTGGGAGAGATAAGTATCCTGGGAGGAGACAGACGTTAGAGTAGAATGCAGGACACTGTGTTGTGTTACGGCTTCATCTGTTTCCTCTCAGAGGAGAAGTAGTAGCGTGTAACAGTGATGTGTATATGTGATCTTCTTGCAGTTTTTTTTTTTTTCATTTAGTTGTCATAATATTCTGTAATATTCTGATTTTTCTTCTTTTTTTTCTTGTGTGAACTTTATGACTTGCATAGCTTAATAGGTATGCAAAATAAACTCGCTCTTCATTTCAGTGTTTCCCACAGGTTTTCCTTTCCCTCTGTTTTTAAAAAATCCACTATCATTTTAATGAACACGTAGTACAATAATTGTTCAGGTCTGTATTTAACTGGTACAAACCAATGTATTGTGAAATACACCCTTCATTTAGAAATAAATATATGATCTGTTAGTGTAAGATAGGCTAGTTACTACATACATTTGTCTGTGAGAAAATATATCAAGATAATTGAGCATTAGGATGTTAAAACTTTCTGTTTTAATAGTCTTGTTTCTGAGATAAAGCCTTCTCAGTAGTACATTAAAGCAGCTAGAATTTTTTTTCCTCCTGCCTTTTACTAAAACCATTTTGTATTAAAAGAAAATTAAATAACTACACTACTGGAGTAGTCCCAGTTGTTCTCAGAAACTGCTAAGGAAGGGTTTTGCTGAAATAACTTTTGTAATTTGTGGCTCTGTAGCTTTATTAAAATGCAATAAATAATAAAATATCCATGAATGCTGTGAATCAGAACATTCCTGGACAATATTCTAGAATGGATAAATAATGCTATAGACTTCTCAGTTAAGGCAGTGGGTTTGTCTTGTTACTCCTGAGAGGAAATAGCAGAGTAGTAAGGAAACTTATTGTAAGGTAAAACCTTGGCTGAGACGGCAGTACATGCATTTAAATGATAATGTGACTCCACTTCCTTGACTGTTTGCCACTGAACAGTAAAGCAGCAGTGTTCCACAGAAAATGTCATATTTCTGATGTGATAATTTTTCTTTTGTAATGAAGGAAAAGTTTGAGGAGGAACTGAACTAGATTTCTGGAAGTCTAAGAGAGGAACTGATGGCAAGGCAAAGAGGCAGTGGGGGTTGTTGAACAACAGCTTTTTAGTTCGAAAAGGCACAACGGATTAGATTTTAAAACTTCTTTGTTATTTCATAGAAGAGATAACTGTATTTCTGAGGCTATTAAGCCTCAGTAGTATTGTCAGCTTTTGCCACAATCCTTTCTTTGTGGTGTGTCTGGAGTTGACAGTTATCTGTTTACTTTGTGGGTTGGCCTTCCTCTGTCTTTATTTATTTTTTGTAACACATGCCAACTCAGGCTATCCTGCTTTTTGGAATTTAGGGTTGGGTGTTCTGTAAAGGCCACATCCTAGACTCCCCAGTCCCCCTTAGAGCTGAGGTTTTCAATAATTCATCTGTAGTAATCTGTATAACAATGCATCTGTTCTTACTTAATTTCAGAATTGAGTGAATTGCTTGTATGTTCAGTAGATTGGAAATTGCTGAAGGATATTGTTAAGCTTTACTTTCTCAGTCTATAACATATTTGCAGATCAGTGGAACAAAACTCATCTATTAGATATATTTTCATGATTGTATCCTTAATATTTAAATCACCCTAGGGATGCTAAATAGAAGCCTCACAGCAGTGTATAGAGGCAGAAGAGCTAGGACAGAAGAATGGGATAAGATCCAGCTGTGATGACCTGAGGTAGCTGCATTGTCTTCCTGACTTAAGGGTACCACAAAGTAGAACTGCCATGGGTATTACCCAGTCTTGGTACCCATATCTATAGGGTAAACTCTGGCTATATCACACTGCCCAGAGACTGGCCATCCCAAAACAGTTCAGTTCCTTGGTTATTCTGTTGTTGTTAACAAGCCTGCTGTCATTATAAAGGTGATTAATATATATAATAAATGCTATTGAATGAGTCATATATCTCTAGTTTATTGACCTAATGTCCTCATTTAAGCCAAGTCAGAACCAGTTTTCCTCTTAGTAACTTTACTTTTCAGTAAAGTCTTTTCAAATTAACTATGCTTTCTGAAGTTAACAGGAGGCTTTTCGGTATCTGATTCTAAGACTTGTAATGCTCAATGTTTATAGTTATAGCTAGAAAATGTTACACAGAAACAAGGTCACTGCTTGGTTATGCTAAACTTCTTACGCACCAGAACTGAAAGGTAGGAGTGGGGACATCTCTGTGACCCTCTTGAAGGGATGAGCAGGCTGGACGGGTGACCAAAATTGACCAAATGAAGTATTCCACCCCATACACATCATATGCAGTATAAAGCTGAGAGATGAGGGCAAAGCTTTTGTTCATGGACTTAGCATTCTTAGAGGACTCTGTCTGTACATCTGCCTTAGATCCCAGTTCTTGCCCTCCTGAATCCATGTGTTCCTGCCTCCCGCTCCCATTGCCCACTTACTCCAGGAGCCTAGTCTGGGACTTTTCCAGGGCTGCTATGCAGCTCAGGGAATAGTGCCCTATTGGTTTTGTATATATTATATTATTCCCTTTTTAATAATTACTGTTTCATTAAAGTGGTGTAGGCTAATTTTCAAACTCATAAGTCCAACTCCCTTATGCTCTTTTGTTTCCCCTCTGGGAAGGGAGAAGAGTTAATAGATAACATCTGTCATTTAACTGCTGGCCCAGAGTTAAACCTTGATATTTTCAGACTGGAAATCCCAGTGCTGGGGTATTCTTCAAAGGAGTCTTCGTCTACAAGGCAGAGAATAGTATTTAAATGGAACTGTGAATAACACTAGCAGCCTGCATGCCTTATTCCTGTACCTGATTAATGTTTTTTCCTCTCTGCGACTGTCTGTGGAAGGCAAGTGCCTGCTCTAATTGTTGGCCATATTACCTGTCCCCTGTTGTCATAGCTTATGAAACTACTCTTGCACAAAAGGGAATTGGGACCTCACATAGTTTTCAATTACACTTTCAATAGGTTAAAATATTGAGTACAGACCACTGAAAAAGATCAGCACTAGCTAGAGTCCCCAGACTCATGGGGATGCAAAAGTATCAAATACAATATGCAGAACTACAGGATTTTTGAATGCTAAACAAAGCCTGCAAGCTAGAGATGACTTTTCCTGCATGGATCATGACTTTGATGGAATTCATGGGTGACTTCATTTAGCAAAATAAGCTTTCATAAGCCGTATGGGCCTCAAGTCAAGACAAAAATAAAAATTTGAGGTAGTATATAATGAGGAAGCCTGTGTAGTCAGTGTTGCACTATTTTCTAGAGCGTGATATGTTAAACGTGTTTTTTACAAAATGAAATAGGAGCAAATGCCATTTTCTCTATGAAGTAAGGATTGAATTTGAGGTGATCAATTATTTTATATTTTAACAATATAAGACACGTCCTACTGGGCGTTAGCAATGATCTAGATAACCTAGTATTCTGCCTTCACTTGCTGCAACAGGAGAACATGAAAGCCTGACAAATTTCTGAAGCCTGTTCTTATCATACTGCCCAGCTACTGTTGTATTACGGTCATTACAGGATGTTGTAGTTGGGACGTTACCTTTCAGGTTCCCTTTAGAGTCCATGTAAGGACCTGTTGTCCTTGGATTTGACTAACCTCTTTCAAATTTGCTGATACTATCTTTCCCCATAGGCTTCTGACAACATTTCTGACAAAGCAGGAAAGCACTTTCTTTACTGTGCTTTTAAATGGTGTACTACTGGTTTCAAAACACTTGATTTTCCCTTGGTTCTGTCATTATGGCATTTGGTGAAAGATTCTGCATTTCCTTTAGGCACAGAGCTCAGTCTTAATCTCAGCCTCTTCCTGTTGAAACTGAGGAGTTATAGCTGCCTTAGGTTTTCCTAAGAAGGCTGCTGCCCCATTGCTGTGGTCATTTAGTTGCGAGTTTTGTGTCTCCTTCAACACCATAGTGGACTTGAAATAGAGACAAGACTATGCATGTTCAAGACATGAACACACCAAGGGTTTTTTTTTATACGGCGGTAAAATTGTGCCTGCATTTTTCCCAGTACTTTTGGTGATAATGCCTAATATGCTGTTAACTTTTTTTACTTCCATTTCAACCGGAGCCAGTGATTTTAGAGAATTTTTACTGTTTTTTCTTGCCAGTACCACTTTTTGGCATGGTCTCATATCTGCATTTTTTAGTAGCAGAAGTATTAGACTTGCCAATATAAAAACCAGTTACTATCACATGAAGGTTAGAACTGCTGTCTTGAAATAATGAATATTATTTTAAACAAAGAAAAATATTGAAAACCATCCCAAACAGAACAAAAGGCCAAGGCTAACTCCAGCAGAGAGAGGGCATTCTGTCAAAGACATTCTTTTTCAAGCTACAGCCAGTAAAATGTATCTAATATTCTTTTCCCACTTAATGGAATCATACAGTGTAGTTCTCTGTCACTCACCTTAGTGTACAAACAATCTACTCCCAATTTTCCTGAATCTTGTCTTTACAGCATAGTTTGTTTCACACTTTCTTGCTGTGCACATCTGTAGATTATCAGGTCATGGATAAAGCTCTGTTCAAATGTAACTGGACCAAGAAGATAGTGGAGTCAAGGCTCTTCAGTGTCTCTCCCTAGAATAACATAAAGAAGAGCGTGGCAATATTCATGGGGAGCCCACTTGACAGCTCTCGATCAATATTGAAGTGCCTTGATAGAAGTCCCTTTTATTTGCCTCCGTGGCTGAACTAGTTGGTTGCCCTTTTTTCCAAGATGAGGGGCATCTTTCTTCCAACATGATTTCCTAAGACACACAATACAGTGTGAGGGATAACAGGAAGGATTCAGCTGTCCTGAAGACAGATGTCTGCCATATCTGAACCAGTAACCAAGAAAATCCATGTCCTCTGGACATGATTTAAAAAATGTTTTCTACCTCAAGAGGAGATGTGCACTTGATATGGCTGATTCTATCAGTAAAAGCTCCACTAATCATGAATATAACCTACAAATGGAAACCAACTTGTATGTGAACTCCTGAAGTGTGCACATTTAACCACATTAATTCCTTCTAATGCAACTCACATAGCTTATGCTGAATACATTCCTTAATGCTTAGCAGTTGTGGCATTATGTTATAAGGAGAGTGCTCGAATAAAAAGAAGGAAAGTCCAGTACAGAATGTTCTGAAGCACAGCAGCAAGAATAAACCACATACATAGACCTAACATAATACTGAAAGAACCTTGTACTCAAAAGTGTGTTCAATAAACATACATGAAGTTAACAAGCAGCATCATTCTAATGGCAGCACATATGACTCTACTTTTTACTGTGATTCCCATCAGATTTCAGCTACTGTGGCTTTAGTTCAAACTAATATGCACTAGAGCAGATTTCTTAATCCGCATTACAAAGCATGTAATTTTTACTTACTGCTTTGTTTTTTTGCCACTTTTTTAGTTGTTGATGTTGTTGCTGTCATCAAGATGTGTTAATGTATGACTTAAATAGGTGCATGAAACAGCTGTAGTATGATATGATCATGTTTTTAAATATTTTTTCATTCATCAGAAATTATGAAATATTTTCAAACCAGATATGTTCAAAAGACTGAACAGTGCACAGCTCTAGAAGCTAGATGGCAGAAAAAATTTTGTTCATCTGATCTGTCATTTGAGGAGTCAGTAAGGACAGAGAAGAACTTGTGACATAAATTTGCTTCTAACCCATTTCCTTTGCTAGTTTTATAGCAGCACCTGATGGTGATACTTAACCGAATCTCAAGCAGTAAGCTGAAAATAATTTTCTTTGTAGACCTTTAAGAAAGACTTCTCCCCTTCTAAGAAAGTGTTTAGTGGTTTCATTCTTTGTTTCATTTTAACCATTTCAAATTATTATTCAAATAAGATGCTTGAATAAAAAAATCATGTCAGACTAGAAAAAAAGTATGTTTTATTAAAGAAGTTTTGATAATTCTGAAATTTATTCTTAAATTTCTCAATAATAATTTTGTGTGTGTGTGTGTGTGTGTTTAGTTTTGGTGAAATTAAATCATTCAGTTACCGACTTTCGAAGAAATTCCCATGTGTAATTATTTAAGACCCTATAAACAAAAAGCTCAATAATATGTAATCATAACAAGTCTCAAAGAAAGAACATAGATGCTCCATAGGCAGAGTGTAAGACTACTCATGGCAAAGATGTGCATGTTGGTGCCAGTTGTGGTGTCCTGGGGGGCTGGTGGGCAGATGCTGTCCAGAGGCCAGTTATCCCTCCTCCACAGTGACATGGCTGTGCTGCTTTTTGCACCCCAGTGCCTAACACTGCTTGGTGTCACACTGTATCTCATAACTGCTGCCAGCATCCACCCACCACAAATATGGGAGATTGCAGCAAGCACTTGTAGAAGATTCTTTCCAAGATGTATATGTAGAGAAAAAGCAGCCAGTTGCTGTTGTTGCTACAAAAGCTTCTTAGTTGTTGCTGCCTTGAGCTGTCCCCTACAAACGACCAGTTACAGATCATCGTCCTTCTTAAGGTTATATACATAATCATCTTTATTGTCTCAGAAATTTTCATATTTAATGGTTTAAAGCAGTGCTGTCATTTGACATTTGATTTTTCCTTGACTTAGCCAATATATCCCTAAGCTACCTAACTACCTGGGCCCCAACTCCATAGCTAGTTCACTTTTATTTTCCCCTTTTTTTCTTTTGTCCCTTTTTTGTCCTAATCCGCGTTTAAATTTTCCTTTCCAACTGTAAAATGTCCTGGTTCGTTTGAATGCCATGAAAATTCGGCATAGCAAGACTGCAACAAACCAGGTATTTTTGTAATGCTAACTTGAGTTCACAAAAACCCCCCAAACAATTGTTTTCAGTTTTTGCCTTCAAAACTTCAAGATATAAAATGGGTATTCATATGCCTAAAAGTGAGCAATTATATAGTTGTGTTACAGCAGCTTTCGTCTTTCCTTGTTCAGCTTCTCCTGTACTGATATCTTTATTGTTACATCAGAAATCTAGTTAAGTTGTAAATGGCTTAATCTTTTTGGTTTATTTGCACTGTGTGATATGTGATATCTGCAAGCTAGGAAAAATGTGCATTTGTGGATGTGTATTTAACATACATTTAACATATTGTGTATGTTAACTTAGTCTTTGGTATCTGCCTTTTCAAAGTGTGTCCAGTGTGCTTAAAATCTGACATAGCAAGTTAAGTTTCTTCATATTTAATGTGAGAAGCCACAGTGTGATAAAACTTCATGTATTAGTGTGATATACTCCTTACGATGCATATGACAAAAAAGTTGTGTCACTTCCCTAAGTGACCCCCTTTGTCTTGAAAGCTTTTTTTCTTAGTGCAATCAGCTCATGGTGTCCAAGTGTGTCTGAATTATGTGTACATCTAAATACTATTTTCTTTTTCCATCCTCTCTGCTGTTCCTAGAATATTCTTTTCATTCGTAAAAATGTGTCTGCTCCTATTATGTTCCACATGGCAGAGAACCAGCAATTTTTATGTAAACTCAGGTCTTACAGCATGTAAAATTTTCAGGAAATGGCATGACCTATAAACAGATTCTTTTTTTCAAGTTTTGCTGGGTAATGTTGGCAACTTTTTAGAAAAAAGAAATTTTTTTTTTGTTTTGTGTATTTACTTCTTATTGCTGATTCATGTGTATATGACATGACACATGACTAATGATAATTTACAACAAATTGAAATGTCAAGTTTGCAAAAGAACAGTAGCATCAATGTATCTCTTGGTAGATGTTCTGGTTATACTCATTGTCAAGTGTTCTTCAGTAGTGGAGGCCATATTAGTCTTTCGTTGCTCTTCTTGTATACTTTTTTAGCTGCTGAGAAGAAACACAGAGTTACACTAAGAAGGTCAGTAATGGAAAAGGAAAAAAAACCACCTTATCGGCTGCTGTTTCAAATAGACTGCTTAGGCCATTTCTGGCTTCTAGTTTACTTGGGAACAAGTCTTCTGTTTCAGTGGAACAAATTCTATGCCATAAATTAATCAAATGCTTATTTACAGCCACAGACAACTGGGTTTGGATAGCTTTTCTTCCTGACTCATATTCTGGCTATTGTTCCTTTCTTTTCTAAATTTCTTTGGATTTATTTACCCTTTACTATCAATGTTCCCCAAATTGTTGGGTTTTTTATTTTTCATAGATTCTGAAAAAGCCAAGCCACACCTGATTTTCTTCTTTCTACAGAACAGGGCTAAAAAGAGAAATTGTGATTTTTTTTTTTTCTCCAGACTGGAAAACAATGGTATTTCCATGACTTCTTTTCTATCTTTATCCTACATATCCAGTATAAACCTCTGTATGAATCAGATAATGAGATAGTAGATGTATGCCTTTTCTGTTACATGGGAAAAAAACATACTGCTTTAAGTCACACTGGCTGATCTGTGTTTTACATCTTGTAGAGTTTGAGTTCGGCTGTTTTGTCCTCAAAGTATTCAGTACTGTAAACCCAGTTTTATATAATCATTCATAATTTTCAGTTCTTTTTTTGTGCTTTAGCAGACATATTTTTTAAATTTGAAATTTAATATTTGCCTCTTCAGTGGTGCATGATATGCCAGTGTTTGTACCCAAAAAAAGTAGTTTCAGTTTTACCGTTCATTGTTCAGCGTCCATCTCAATACCTACTCTACTAGCTCTGGAAGACACCGTCCAAAGAACTGATTCAGTTGTTACCTTCTCACCCTTTTTAAGTCCTGATTTGATAAATATTCTTCTGCCTTAAGTTGCTAGCAATTGAAAATGTGCTGATAAGCTTCACAAGAGAAAGAAATCCATGTTTCAAAATACTAGGACCATGAAGCTGTTGCTTCCTCATATCAGAGGAAATCTCTTTGATATTAGCCTTTCATTTGTACCCACATAGAGAGGAAATCTGACAAGAATCAAGGAGTAATAGACACAGGGGAAAAAAAAAGATTACAGCATTCAAGAGGAAATACACACATAAGAGGTCTTTTAAAAGTTAGAATATTTTTGAAAGGCATGGTAAGAGAACACATGGATCAAAGCCAGAAGGTCTTCTGGTTCTCAACCTGATGATGAACAGAGGTAGGTGCTAAAATCGCATAATTACTTACTTATTAAAAATTCAACTTAGTCTATGTCAGTTCTCAAATGAACTGTTCAGATGACCTTCTTTTAATAAGCCTGAAAACTGTGCTGGCTGGCTGGGTGACATTGAGACTGTGCCCTTTCAAGCCTAGTCTGCAGAAGTTTATTTGTTGATTTATGCTCTTGAAAACACTGGCCAAGCCAAGCCTGATTCCTGACTCTGAAGTCCCCCTTGTCCTGTGACAATCACCTGAGAGCTGTCTGCTCTGAATTCCGTACTGTTAAGGACTCATGCTTGTCTAGGCTTCAGTATGACTGAAATTTCCATTTACGTTCAATACCATGTACAGTTCAGGACATTTGAGAAAACATGTAAAGTGACTCATTTGTTATTGGCACAGGCACTGTTGTTTAAGTTTGGTAACAGTGTGGTTAATGACTTAATTGCAGACACTTGTTTTTCCATTCTTTAGAGGCTATAGATTGGAGGTTGAAAAATGTTAGGAAATATTCTTTGAACATCTGGTATTAGTGGTGGCAGCTGCCTTCAGAGTCTTACCATTAGTGGCAAATCAAGTGCCACAATCACCTATTAAAACTATTTTTAAGTCTTAAGACCTATGTTCCTCTTGGTACCAGTCAGTTTAAAACTGATGCACCTGCTGGTATACACATGCACAAATAGCCATTCCAAATGCATCTGATTTCAGCTCCTAAGGTCTATGTTGCAATGAAGTCCTTAGTCACATTTCTCAGCAGTGCTTGATTTATGTTTGATTCATAGATGGTGATTACATTTGTATTTTTGGCAAACAGGGTGTTCACAGCTGTGAAGTAATATTTTCCTTTATTGGAAAAGACTGGAAATTAATAACTAGGAAATTACATTTTGTAAAGCCATCACAGATTTTATTCTTGTCCAAACAGCTTTTCCACCTTACAGATGCATTCCACTCTATTCCCCTCCATGACCTTTTGACTTTGTTACTGAAAGTGAATTTGCAACTTTCTCACAATTATTTGTTTCAGCAGTAAAATGTTACTTTGTATTTACATTCTCAGTATCATTTCATGGCCTTACATGGGTGTGAAGCATGCATTTTGTAGCTTAAAGTAGGTCTTCATAGAATCATAGAATCATAGAATCCTTGGGGTTGGAAGGGACCTCGAAAGATCATCTAGTCCAACCCCCCCTGCCAGAGCAGGGCCACCTAGAGCACTTCGCATAGGAACGTGTCCAGGCGGGTTTTGAATGTCTCCAGTGAAGGAGACTCCACGACCCCCCTGGGCAGCCTGTTCCAGGGCTCTGTCACCCTCACAGTAAAAAAATTTTTTCGAATATTCAACTTGAACCTCCTATGCTCCAATTTACACCCATTACCCCTTGTCCTATCACTGGTCACCACTGAGAAAAGCCTAACTCCATCTCCCTGACACTCACCCCTTACATATTTGAAAACATTGATGAGGTCACCCCTCAGTCTCCTTTTCTCCAAACTAAAGAGACCCAGCTCCCTCAGCCTTTCCTCATAAGGGAGATGTTCCACTCCCTTAATCATCTTAGTAGCTCTGCGCTGGACTCTTTCAAGCACTTCCCTGTCCTTCTTGAGCTGAGGGGCCCAGAACTGGACACAATACTCCAGGTGCGGCCTCACCAATGCAGAATAGAGGGGGAGGAGAACCTCTCTTGACCTACTAACCACACCCTTTCTAATGTACCCCAGGATGCCATTGGCCTTCTTCGCCACAAGGGCACATTGCTGGCTCATGGTCATCCTCTTGTCTACCAGGACCCCCAGGTCTCTTTCACCTACACTGCTCTCCAGCAGGTCAGCCCCCAACCTATACTGGGACATCGTGTTGTTCTTCCCCAAATGCAAAACTCTACACTTCCCCTTGTTGAATTTCATCATGTTTCTCTCTGCCCAACTCTCCAGCCTGTCTAAGTCTCTCTGAATGGCAGCACAGCCTTCTGGTGTGTCAGCCACTCCTCCCAGCTTAGTGTCATCAGCAAACTTGCTGAGGGTACACTCTATACCCTCATCCAAGTCGTTGATGAAGATATTGAACAACACCGGTTCCAGTACCGACCCCTGTGGGACTCCACTAGTCACACACCTCCAACCAGATTCAGCCCCATTGACTACAACTCTCTGACTCCTTCCTTTCAACCAGTTCCTGATCCACCTCACTACCTGATCACCAAACCCATACTTGGTCAACTTATCTACAAGGATGCTGTGAGAGACGGTGTCAAATGCTTTACTGAAATCAAGATAAACCACATCTACTGCTCTACCATCATCTATCCACCTAGTAATTTCCTCATAGAAGGCTATGAGGTTAGTCAAACATGATTTACCCTTGATAAAACCATGCTGACTGCTCTTGATGACCCCCATGTCCTTGATATGCCTGGAGATAGTGACAAGAACAAGTTGTTCCATCACCTTTCCAGGGATGGAGGTGAGGCTGACCGGTCTATAGTTACCCGGGTCCTCCTTCTTGCCCTTCTTGTAGACTGGGGTGACATTTGCTATTCTCCAGAGTATATTTCTCAGAGTATATTTCTTCAGAGTATATTTCTTAATCATTAATCATTTCTTAATCATTAATATTTCTTAATCATTCTTCAGAGTATATTTCTTAATCACCTAGAATTTATTAATTTCTAAATGAGTCTGTATTCCTTATTGGTTGATGGTAACAGAAGCTCTTTTATCGTTAAGAAAGACCAGCTGCTCTCTCTGCCCTCTCCAATTTTTCTGTTTCAGGTACTGATCATATGTTTGTGCTTCAGAGCAAATTTTTATTTTAATTTAAATATTCATTAGCAATTAGAAATCCAGAATGACAAAATAATAATAAAAAAAAAATTCCACTAACTTTCTGGTTGCTTTCAAAGCTCTTTGGATAAGACTGTTGAAATAGAATATTAACAAACGATAATATGAACAAAATAAGGTTATCTTAACTGGAGAAGAAAATCTAACAGCTAAGCACTCTTGGAATGTATTTTTGCATATAAGCACAACTCTTTTCTTCAATCTTGCATTTAAAGTCTTAGTAAACACAGCTTTGCTTGCTAGAGATATTTATGTGCGAAAAAGCATGAGTTTACAGCATGAGGATATCGTCTTAGATTTCATGATTCATTCCCCTTCTCCACATACATGTCCTGTTCATTCCACCTTTGCCTACTGCTCTTCCTCTCCAAATGTGAATATTCTCTACCTTGTTATGGATTTTATCATGGTAATCCTGGTGAACAATGGTTTTGAAATCAGTCTTCTGAACTTCTTCATCATTGCTATACTATCCTAGAGCAGCCCAGGAGACCGGAGTCTAGTTTCAGAGTTACTGTCTGGTTCTTTTAATGTTAAATTAGCCTCAGACATTGTACTCATTGAAGCAGAAGAAAAGGCTGCATTTCCTGAAATTTAGCTTTGCAGACTCAGCTCTTGCACAATATTCTTTAATGCAGCTGCTTGGAAAAGAAATTAAATCCAACTTTCCACAAAGGGTGAAACACAGATGTAATCACAAACATTACTGTGTAACACCATGGTTCATGAAGATTAAAAATGCACAGTATTCCTGTTATTGATTATTTTACTTTCTGAGGCATCTGGGAATTGTATGAACTTTAATATTTGAAGAATAAGTAGATATTTCCCCTCGTTTTTTCTCCACTTTAAATATTCCTTGAGGATTTTGTTTGGTTTTAATGAAATGCTTCATTTCTTAAGCATCCTTGTAGCAATCTCTGAAATTGTAGAAACCCATTAATATTCTTCAAATTTATGCCTACTCTTTCTAAATTCCACTTCTCTGTTGACACAAGTTTATTAGCAAAAACTGGAGTGTGCTTCATTCACAGAGTAGAGAGGTCAAATGTAAATTACTTTGTGTCTTTATTGCCTTAACACTGTAAGAACTATTTCAAAGATGAAAATAGTACACATGCCTGCTTAATTTGCTATCCTTTTTAATATCATGCCTTTCTCATGGATGGGCAGATTCTTCTCTTTTGGCAAAGAGATATGGCTGGAAGGGGAAAAAAAAACAAACCAAGAGGAATACAGGAAAATATGTACTGTTGAGGTTTCCTTAAGGCACAACTACCAGGAGGATACACTGGCCCAGGTGCTGTTCTGAGCTGTGTGCTAAGGGTGAGGGTGTGCTAAGCAAGTATTGTCCACTGTCATATTTTTCTTCTTTAGACCTCAGTAATACTTTATTTGCTGAAATAATTGTGTTGCTTAAGTCGCATTAAAAAAAAAAGTCTATAGTCTATTTTTTGTTATAAAAACATTTTTAAAAGGTGGTGTTGTTCTAGCTGAAGGGAGACTTCATAATTATTTTCTGTGCTTTATAGAAGAATAGCATAGAATGCATAGAAAGTAAAAGCCAAATTTTAGAGAAATCAAACCAATTGCTTGCCTGAAGCAAAAAATAATTCTTCTTTCTTTTCTAAACTTTTTTTTTTATATATAAAATAATTTACAATAAACATTTGTGGGTTTTTTCCACTGTTTTTTTTTCTTTTTCTTGTTTTTCTCTTTATTTGCTGCTAAATGTTACAGAAATGTAACATTAGTTCTAATGTCTTCTTCCCCTTTTTAATGATGACAAGGTCTTGATAAGTACCTAAACGAGTAAAAAAGCAAGTCTTCCTTCTATCCTTCCTGTTTTTTCACATTTTCTCTGTGAGAAAAAACAGTTAAATTTTTAAAAATCCACTTTTGATATGTTCTTAAAAAGCAGTGTTTCTGATATTCCTACTACTCTTACCACTTCTTCCATTAATACTAGTTTTAGCTCTTACAATTTTTAGATTTTTTTCCTTTTCTATTTTAAATGTGCAGAGCTCTTAGGACTTGACAAAGTACCCATTTTTCAGGTAGAGAAATGGAAGTACACAAGGGGATAAAATTATTCACTCTGGATGACTCATCCAGCAAAAACAGGCTTTACTACCTCTTATGGTGCTTCATTGCTGCGAAGGGAAAAACAAACAAACAAACAAAACCCAACAACTTACAACAACAAAACCTGAGAAAAAATTATCAACACACACATACAAAAAAACCAACCAACCATACAAAAAAGAATCAAAGGATATTCTGACAGTTTATACACTGACATTGCAGTCTGCTTCCCATAGCTGCCTGGGTGCCCCTGCTTCTGCTCAGGTTTTCTCCTTGAGAGCCAAAGACCTTGTCTTTGAGTTCTACTCTAGAACAGCAGGGCAGACAGGGTGATGGATGGTTACAGTGGTACCAGCTAGGGAGGGCACATAGCCACACAACCACATCTGTTGTCAGTTTAGCAGAACTTTGTACATGGAGGTTGAATTTTACTGAAAACGAAGGCTTGAAAAGTACTTTTTATCTGGTGAAATTGTTGATTCTTCTGAGAACACCATGGGATGAAACATCCAAATGTCAGGGGATAGTTGGGAACAAAACTTATTCCCAAAGCAACAATGCTAAAATGACCTTTTTTTCAGCTGTAGGGACTGGTACTAGATGCTGGCATTTCTCCTTCTCTGTCTCTTGGATTGCACATTTTGTAATGTGTGTTATAATTACTTCCTTGCCACCAGCAATGTTGTGTCCTGTCCCAGTTTTAGATATGACACCATTGTCAAGAAAATAGACTTTTGGAATCAAGTGTATGAACAGCTTTTTATGCATGAAGTAAAATAAAAGATCCACAGTTTTCCCTGAAAATGCAAAATTTCAGGCATTCAAAAGATGCTGTAATGCATTTTTTATGTACGGTATTTTAGTGTTTTTTTATTTGGTTTGGTTTAGTTTTCTATGATTTTGGTTTTGTTTGGTTTTTTTATTGGTAAACAGATGGCATTTTAATAATTTTATTCCAAGAAATTCTGGAGTTCAGTTGTTACAGTTTCACCAAACTTTTCAATGCTTTTGGTAGTTCAAACATGTGATCCTTTGTTGTTGGAGAGAGGGCATGCAGAAAGGATGAGGAAAGGCAGCACATTTTGCCTGACTGAGAATGACAGCAGAGGAGTGGTTCCAGCAGGGAGGATGGTTGGTAGACAGGCACAGCAGTATGCAACTAGTCTGCTCCCCTCCTAGATTCTTAATGTGAAATCGAGCACAAAGTTCGTGCTCTGGCATTGGCTTGCACTTACAGATAGCTGTAATTTATGAGAAAATCTTGACCTGTCCTTGAATGTGTTGATACTTCTATAGATACATATTTCTGTGTAGTGCAGGCTGAGTTGTAAATATAATTAAAACACTTTGATATTGCTTTGTGAAGAGAATGTTTGATTTTTTTTGCAATATGCAATGATTTTTCACAGCTTTGGCTTGAAAAAAAAAAGTGTATTTTTTCCAGTTTCAACCCTCTGCATCAAATCTGCTTCCAAGTTTGCTTAATACTTGAAAAAAATGCCTTTTTAAAAGTAATGAGAGTAAACTGATATTTCTGTTACTACATTCCTCCACAGCAAAAGACTAATTTCTTTGGTAAGACTTATCTTAGTTCTGTGTGTGGCGTTTAAAGCTGGCAGCAGCTAGTGTTTTGTTTTTAATTCTTTCTAGTCAGTTTGTGAATAATTCTTGAGAACTTCTGCTCATTTAGGGTATGTTACCAAATGAGCATTGTTCAACATATATTGTAATTTTACAACTCAATGTGCTATTGTTAATAGTTAGAACACTGTATTTATAGCTTTACAGCTCTTACATTATAGCTTTTGCTTTCAGTCCAACAGTCATGTGCTTGAGAGGGATGATACAGTGACTAACAGAAACTTCACAGACAATATAGAAGCACAAGACTTTAGTGAGAGTATGCTTATATTATGATAGTAGTTTTTCATAATGAGACTATGAATGAGATGTTCCATTTAACCAGAAGATGAGGTTAACCAAACATGCATTAGAACCAAACCAGAATGTGCATTTGTTCATCTGTTTACTAACCTGCAACACTGCATTAGAAAACAAACCTGCAACGTTGCATTTGGAGACTGAAATTTCTGATGGTTTATCTGTAATGGCTGTAGATAGTGCTACAATAGGCTGAAAATGAAAACTGCAGAAAAGCAATCAGAAAGACAAGGTTTTAGAGAAATTAGGCCATCTCTCCAACATGTGCATGAATGTATACACAATATCTTCATATCCACATTATTGTTATTGAGAAGCACAAAAGCTTTATGATTGACAGCTTTATGACTGGCAGCTTTATGATTGACATAGGAACTTTGGTTTAATCCTGTGCATAAATAATTTGCTAAAGACTTTACTTGTATGATTCCATACTGTTTTTCATTCACTGAGTGCATAGAATGAACGTAATTCAATTTATGAGATATTTGATATTCTGTTATTTTCTCAATTTTTGTTCTATGGCCACGTTTTATTGGCATCCTTCTGATCAGACCTACTGGAAAAGCAGTTCTGGCACTTTCATTGGCTTTTCTATGGTGTTCATCACTGTAATACTTTTTCTCAGTGGTTAATAAATTATTTTTATTATCACCCGTGCTTTATGAGGAAGTATTGTCAACCTTATTCAACATAAAAAGATTAAAGTGAAAGTATTCTCTAAACTTAGGGTCCAAAATTAGATGTCTAGGACTTTGGCTTTTTATCTCCTTGTCATAGAATGATGCATGTATTCAGAGTATAACTCTCATGACAGGATGAGTGAATGCTAAAGGGCTGGGATACGCTGGGGGCTATAATTTTTACATGATTGTTCTTACCTCCTTCCATTGGCATTCGTATTTGGCCACAGATAGAAACATGGATCTGCTGGACCTCTAATCCATTCAGTGGCTGCTCAGATATTCTGAATTAAGCCGTGCTTATAATTGGGATGTTCACATGGCTCAAGCAACAGCTGATCAAAGTGGATATGTGCCAACTGAGAAACACATTATTAGTGGCTTTTGATAAAGTTGGTGCAAGTGACTAGTTCAGAAGCGGGTGCTCTGCAGCTTAGCCAAATGGTATTTCCAGTTCCTGATGACAAACGTATTTCTATCTTTCCATTCAGTGTTTGGCTTAAGATTATAACTTTTTGAAATTTATGTAGGTGTTTACAGAATAAGCAAAACAAAAAAAGCATTTTGCAGAGACTTGGTTAAATTCTACTCTGTTGCAAAATAATAATCACTAGAATATCTCAAAACAGCTTCTAGATTTTTTTTTAAACACAAAAAATATACATTTCAAAAAAATTGGAAGGAAAATTTTAGAAGCATTAGTTCTTATCATTAGTAAGTAATTACCATTAGAACAAGTTACCATTAGTAATGGTAAAAAGATACAAAAGTTTTATACTGTGGTACATCAGGCAGACCTCTTAGGCAATTTTATTATGCATAGTCATAATATATTCAATATAATAAAATAATGTAATATAATTATTCTAATATAATTATTATTGTATAATTAATATAATACAGCATTAAAATAATGTAGTAAAAATAAAGACAAAATAAAATGATCCTTTATTGTAGATTTTTTTTTTTACTAATGACAGGAATTGTCTTTCTTTGCATACCAGGTACTCATGAGTGTCCTCTAGGTGTACAATCAGTATAAAATAAAATACAAAATGACCACATACACTCAAGATAATCCATTCTTGGCACCCTTTCAAGACAACTTCTTGACCTTTTTATTTCCCTTTAAATACTATTACTTGTATGTGGCAAAACTGCAGCAAGGATTTCCAGAACCTGAATAATAAAATAGAACTTGAAACATCTAGTAGAAGTCTAGGGAAGTAGAAGCACCTAAAAATTTAGTAGATTTGATAAACTGAGTAAAAAAATACAGTACAAGAAATAAAAAATTAAAAAAAAATTTAAAAATCCAAATACACAGAGTGTAAAGAACTGAAATGGAAAGTATTTCAATCAAACAATTCTGGAAAAGGAAAGTACAAAACTTCAAATCTTCAAAACTCTTAATACCTACAAGTTTTAAACTTTTAAAAATGTATGCTATTATTTAAGTGATAATTGCTGCTGACATATCTCAACATGAATTTTGTTGGAAGTAGAATTCATATGTGATTTATTGCAGCAATTGCTTGCTGCAGTTAGAGATATTTTACAACAGAAACAGAAAAAAATGTTGCTTATCAAACAATTATGTCTCCTCTTCATGGAGCTTCCATTGACAAAGGAAGTGCAAGACACTTTCTTTGCCTAAAGAGACAACTGGAAATTCTTACCCAGCTGCCTCCTCTCTGCTCTCCTCTGAAGCTAGCCTTAATTTCTTGTAGAATTCCATGTGTACACACTAATGAAACAAACCATCTTGTCTTCTGCATCTGAAGGGTTCTTACAGTGGGGGGTGAGGGGTGTTGGCCTTTTCTGTCTACAGCCCCTTAGGCATTTTTTGGTTTTGTTTTTTTCTTGAAGGCAGTTAGTCCAAGCTCAATTGTGCAAAAGACTGCATAAGTATGAGCTAGGTGATACCGAGGGATGCAACCTCTTGTCATGAAGGCTGGACCTCCTTGTTCTTTGTAACTCCTTCTATGCAGCATTCTCTAGAACAAGAGTATCCAGGAGTAACCAGGACTGCTTTTTCTTGTACACTTCTGTATAGGGTGCTCTTTGCCAATGATCTCTGCCACTAAGTGTAGGGTGTATGTAACCATACCTTCTGTGACCATGCCAAGTTTTAATCATCATTGTTGCTATACATGATGATTCTTCAAGAGGATGTGTTTGCCAGCTCTGGGGAACATTTATACCTATTTTCTGGATTCTCTGTGCGTTTATCAGTGCTATAGGTATTGATTGAAATTATTACATCTCTGAGCAACTATTTCTTTTCCTACATGCCTGCTTTGTCACATCACTAATTCAGAAATAATGTATAAGCAATTTGGCCCCTTATAATAATGGCATCTGACTGAATTCACAGAAAGAGCAAGCTTATCTGTTTCACTGAATTGGAGTTGCATTTTCTGGCTACAGTCAACTTCTCAACCATGATCTTACATTCATATTTATAGTTTAGTTTTTCCTGAAAGAAAGGTGTTCCACTAACAACATAAGGGGGCTGCATTTTGGTTAGAATAAACCAGTATGCTTGATGGATGGTTTGCATAGCTTTATAAATTGCTAGACAAAAATTTTGAAATTTATTTCATTTTAATACATTTAAAATAAGACATAATTAATAGCAGTGTGAAGTACAGCAAATGCATGCTATATAGTAAAACTCAGTGCAAGTTGATTTTGTATCTCAGTGTCTAAATAGTGTTCAGAAAAGTAGTGCTGCAGAAAAGTAAGTAGGGGTAGTTGGATAAAAACTCAGGCTGGAAAGGAAAGCAGTGTTGCTCTAGAATTCCTTGACTAAATTAGGAAAAGATATTTTTATAAAAGAGATAGAAGCTACTTTGATATTTAGAGCTCAGAGAAAATAAATGTAGAGAACAGTATGGAATTATTTAAGTGAATGGTGACAGATGGACTGTAATTAAATAATGACAATAATAAAGTGGAGAACCATCCATCCTGCTGAGACTGCACTCCTGGAAAGGCAGAGGCAGGGGCAAGGCCGGCAGCAATGGGAGCTGGGCTGTGGCTGGGACCAGCCAGCTGTTGGGATGCTTAGTAGCACCCCCAGAGTCACAGCATAGTCTTTCTCTGGATTAAGTGGTTGTATTTTTCAGCCTTCTTTACTTCCCATTATTCAAAACAGTTCCACTTTTTCAATATTTTCTTCAGATTTCCTCTTTCAGACCTCAAACTGCCTCAACAGTTGGGAAAATTATTAATGTCTGATGGCTTTTTTTTTACTATCTAAAAATGGGGACACTAGTCTCAGTAGAATTAGTAGATTGGAAGAACCATACTAGTAGACTAGTAGAACCCTGAACAGGTTACCACAATTCTTGGAAATTATTTAGAATTTTGTTTCTCTTGCTTTTTTTTTGTTTGTTTGTTTGGTTTTTTTTTTTTTTTTGTTAAACTGCAATAAGACATCTATTTCAGCTTCAAAGAATCTGTTATTCATGAGCATCACATTAGTAGGAAGATGTTCATTTACAAGACACAAGTTCAGAGTATAAAAATGGTTAAGTGAGGGACAATCCTTTTTTTGAATAAAGAATAAAAGTAATCACAACAAAGATTCCTGGTATGGCTGAGTGCAACAAATAGTTGCATACCAAATGCACACACCATCAAAGTATAATTAAGACTAATGAGGCAACATCTTGAATGGCGGAGACTGTTCAAGAGGTCCAACAATATGGAATGGTCATCATAGAAATCTCCTTGCTTGGAAACTTAACAAAATATCAAAGTTTGTTTAAAGAGCTCAGCTACATTTCCTAAGATGGTCTTTAAAAATCATGAGATAGAAACTCCAATACATAGTTGGAGTTGCTTCAGTAACATGTTGGAGCTGACAAACCGTTTTGTTTCAGTTTGTTGTTTGTCCTAAACATGTTCTATTTGGCGATTATTTGGTTTCTAATATTAGTATTAAGCCTTTTTATGCTCTAAATGTTCCCAAAAACAGTAATGCCAACAGAAAAAGCCAAGTTCTGCTGCTAAAAGTGATTTTCATTAAATGTCTCATTTTCTTCTTTTGCCTGCAGTTTTGATACTGGAAAATCTATCCATACTACTTCTAAAAATGGAGTTAATCATAGGGCTCACTTGCTGAATTGCTTAACTGGAAAACCAAAGACATAACTGAGTAGTTAGCTTGAACTCTCCATTGGTACAAGAAGAATCAGATGTTACTTTTAGTATAGTTTGCTTACAATTCACTGAAAATATTTTTAAGCAATGGAAGGCAAATGTTTTCATTAACTTTGTTACAGAGAAAATAAAAATACCAGGTCACATATAAACAATTTTTGCTTCAAATGTAAAGTTGATATTCCTTCTAAAATGTCAGTGTAAATATTTCTCTTTCCTCCTCCCCCTCATTTTCCTGAGGTCATTCATTTTTGCTAGGTATGTGGGAAGAGATAGAAAGGAAAATTGATGGAGAAAAACAGATGTAGTTTCTTCTGCATTACTGGGTAGACACTGTCAGAAAGAAAATATTTTGGAAAGTTTTGAGCAGAGAATTAATTAAAGAAATAAGGCCAAAGTCAGTTCAATCTAATGCTCTAGTAAATTAATAAGCAATAAAAAGCCCAAGAGACCCTAAGAGACTTCATACAGAAATAAAGTTCTTATCCAGTCTAGTTAATGCATGTAAAGTGTGTCTAAAATCAGTATTTCACAATGATATTATGATAATTACTTGGTGTATTAGCAAATCCTATGTTAAATTTACAGTAGAATCCCATGAATTCACCAAATATATTTTGTGTATAAAGTACCTACCTAAAATGCATCAGTGAAAATCCAGTTCCTATTAGCAAATAATGTCTGTTCTAGAGGAAGAGATTTTTGTCTCTGTCTTAATTTATTCCTTGCACTGCCTTCTCTGACTGAGAGCTGTAGAAGTAATATAACAGGATCAGTGTTTACCTCACACAAAATACTGTCTAATGACATAGCATCTCAGGAGTCTCTGTACATCTTTTGAGGAACTGAGGGAATGATTTCCACAGTAACTGAGATGGTGTGTCCTACTAAAATAACATAAAACTAATGCAAAATAAATCCATCACACCTCAGAAGGAAACTTTCCATTGTCCTGCTTTGATCTGAGACACGAACATCTTTGAATATACAATAATTATTGCACACAAGGTCTAAAAGCACAACCCACTGTTCCTTACCCTGGGCTTTAGTACCAAATGATTGTGGAGACAGGCATACTGTGTCCTTTGTCTACAACCCTCCATACCCATGCTCTGTCCACCAGCCCAGGTGATCCACGGCTTTTTACTTTCAGAACAATCCAAGTAATAGATTCAGATTCTGCATTTGGAGGAACCATCCATTTGTCCCCTTTCTCAGGTAGCTACAGACAGCTCGTCCAGCATCCTGTCCTGGGGCAGAAGTGATAAATAATCTATCTTTTCCTTTGAAATGGAAATAAAGTTTTATTACCCTGCTTTTGCTTTAAATAAGACTCTACCCAAAGGCAAATACAACATATCAGCTCTTCTGTGATAATTTCAGTGAATTACAGATGTTATGCCAAACACACCTGTTCAGTGTAATGGTGGGATTGTGATTTCAGATGAAAATAAAGGACAAAACTCTGGAAAGCACGGATGTTGCAATATGTAGGTAGGTTTTAGCACAGACAGCTGGCTGGAGAGATTGCTTGACACTAGGAAGACGTGTCAAGCATCCTTCCTCTGTTATGTTTAAAGATGGTCTTAAAAAACAAGACTAATTTAGCCCTTAACTCTCTCCCTCTCCAAATCCCTCCCTGTCCCAAGAAAGGACGGGGTGAAGGAGGAGGGAGACTTAAAGGAAATTATTAGAAGTGTAATCTGTATTCTTAAAGTTGCGTAAATTTGTCATCTTGGAGTGGCATTTATTTCCTTCCTTCCTCTGTTGCTTACTTCTCTAAAAACAAACAAAAAACAGAAACAAGCAACCAAAAAGCTACAGGATTAAATTGCTAAACTCTCCGTAACAAGGAGGATCAGCACTTATGCTGTCTTAATTACAAGCTCTTCTGCATATTCACTATGATGACATTACTCCTTATGTAACTAAAAGCTGTATTTTGTACACAGCTCTTCCCTGTTTTTTTCTCTTAGCAACCTTGCAGAGAGTAGGAGAGCATTATTTAAGGACTCAGAAGGAAGTTCAACCAGGGGTTTTTTTTCACTGTGAAAGAAGCTGTGAAGAATGACAGTGGAGCAGTTCTGAGGAGATCCAGCATCCAGAACTTTTCCTGTCCTGGCCACAGATTCCTACTATTCCCTGCAGTCAATCATCAATAATCTTCCTAAAGGTTGCTTGTGATATTATTACTTCCTGTCCTATTAGGAGCACTTGGAAGTGCAGCCATGAAAGTTTACAAGTTGCTTTCACCACAAGTTGCTTTCACTCTTTCTCAGTACAGATCCTGGATGATACACAGCAGGCAAGACATGCATATAGCGTGGATAACCAAAAAAGGAAAAAGGAGCTGCACTTTAATCTCATGTCATGTTTGTCATCAGTGAACACTGAATAAGGCTCTAAGGATGAGCAGTATCCACTAATGTCATAAAACATCGTGTTAAAGTGAGCAATGCAAAAGTTGCTGAATTATCACTGCCTTTTCTTAGCTTCAGTACCTCTGGAGTTGCACCACAGCTCTTTGAACATAGAAAATTCTATGACTTGTGCTATTCCTGTCACTTGAAGAAGCTGAAGTTTTCATGCATTGTGCAATGCACCCACAGCAGACTGCAGGACAAATGTGGAAAAAATTGTCTTTAAATGGCCACTTTCTGCCCATGAAACAATAGCAAAGCAGTTCCAGTGCCTTCAGTATCAACTTTCATGCTACTTCTTTCCTTTCCAAAGGACTTCCTTTCCTTCTCCTTTCCTTTCCACCAAAAGTATGAGGAGGCTGCGGAACATTCTAGTAAGAAAATAGCTTCTGGTTATTTGATGGTTAATATTAAGCATACCCTTTTAAATTCACAGCATATTTTTGCTGTGGCTTAAAAATTCACAGTAGCAGAAAGCTAAGTATGAAGCAACCACAGCTGACTTTCTGCAATTTTTGCCGAGGCAAAACATTTTTTTTCAGTGTATGCAACAAGAAAGAATAAACAACTAGTGTGAAAATTCACAATTCTTCATTCCTGAATCTCTGTTCATTTGGTAGAGTGTGATCCTCATCACCATTTCTTGCAAATAAAACTTGTGATTTAGCCAAAGAAACGATTTATTTTATCTTGAAAGTGTTAGCAAATGCCTCAGAAAGTAAGAGCTAAACAAGACACTTAACTGCTGTAGCCTTTCAGAAACTTTTTAATGTAAGCATGTTTCTGGCAAGCCAGTGATATATTCTCATCCCCCTGCGACTGTAGAACTGAACTTTTTTTTTTTTTCTTTATATATATTTACATAAAACACACATAGGTTGAGCAGCACAATCCAAATACTACCCGATATATTGGACCTTTCATTACTTTTGACACTCATCTAGTGGGCACAGCACAGTATAACAGGATAAAATTTCCTTCACAACAGCCATGTGCAAGTCTGGCACATACTTGTGGTTATCCTGTGATACAAACCACAGGGCCTCTCCCAGCTGATGAAACTGCAACTTTATCAAATAGACTTCTAAATTTTAAAATAAATATTATTTTGTAATCTGACAGTGAAGTCATTCATAGAAGACCACCACCTTAGTTTCTGACTGGGAGAAATATGACAGGTAATAAAACACTCATATGCCCACGAAAGGTAAAAGAAGAAAATAAAATGAATCTGCAATCAAAGCCATGTATTCCTTTAAAATACTTTTTAATCAGTTGAATTATTAAGCCCACTGAATAGAAATCAATTTAATAGAAATCAATTTAATAATCAAAGAAATCAATTTAATAGTCACTTTATGCTTTTACCTTCATTTATTTCTGTCCCACTTCTAACTTTCACTTTGGACAACTCAGAAAAGGTTACGTGTATTTGAAATTATACTGTCATTGCAAAAGTCAGTCTTATTGAGCACAGGAGTAGACAAGCCTCTTCTGCTTTACTTAAGATTCTATGAAGGATCCACTTCTTTGACCTCAATAAAAACAGCCAAAACATAAAGACGGTGTATTGTTTAGGTGCTTGTGTGCTCTTGCAGCTATTTAAACATTATTTAATCTAGGCAGTGAAACAGATGTATTAGGAAATTTGGACATGATGAGCTCAGAGCTGTTTCAGACCCTTTACTGGCAATGTATCTTGTTATGGAATTTTCAGGAATTCAGACTCATAAGATACTGGCCGCTAGTGAGTAATTGTGTTCATACTAGTAGTAATGGCAATATGATTACTAACTTTTGGCTCTATATGCTGCAAAGGATGTTTTATTGTAGCATTCATGGTATCTTACCCTTCAGTATTTTTTTGTAAACAGATCTCACAACAATCACTAAGATGCCATGAATAGGAAGAGTCCAAGATCAACCAGCAGGCTGGATGGCAGAACTCTTGTTTGGTGTCCAGCCACTTAAGCTTTATTAGCTTGAGACTGATAGTATCATAGTAGTAGAACATTTGAGGACACACAAGAAAGTATTCAAGCATAATAAAAAAAAATACAATTTGTGAAAATAATTGTTCTGAAAACTACAATGAAATGAGGGTTAAATTGTTGAACTCTCTTACAGTTTATTTAATAAATTTTTCTGAAAAATATTGCCATATTAGCTTTCTACATTTAAACTACAAATGGTGAATAGAATATGTCCAAATTATCATTGACACAAGGAAGGAAAGCATGAAACCAAGGTCTGTTGTCTTCCAGGTAACATGCATCTCATGTCAAAATAGGCAATATATGTTTCTCAGATTAGTTCATTTAAGAGAGAAAAGAAGTCCATGGGAATACTTTCACTCCAGTGAAGTATTAAAGTAGCCAGTTCACCACAATTCTAGGTCCATGGTAGATAACAGCAAGAAACAAGCTAGTGCAGAGAGTAGAACTACTACCTGCTGTGACACCTGCACTAGGCTGAAGTCTAAACAATTGACACATACTAAATATTTTCTCTTTTGCTGCCATTATTGCCACCGAAAATTGGTGCGTGCCCTTCACATTCACACTCTTTCCAAATGAGCACTTGAGATGCGTTCATTAATGCGTTCATGATATATATTATGATGCTAACACTTACCAACTTTTTAAAAAGTCATGTTAAAGACCCTCTATTCATCCCTCATTTCTTTCCCTACCAGATTTTCTTCACATTTGTTCTTTTTGGTTATCAGCAATGTTGAAGTATATTTCCTGTGTGCTTTGTTTTCTGGCTTACCAGTAGACTTGACCAGGTGTTTATTTTCCCATTATTATCAAGAAGCAATAACCTCATGATAAATTTGTCAGAATAGAGTATTACTTTCAAAATTCTTATGTCAATGGGATTAATCTGTTTCTCCGTTCTTTTTGCAGTTTTGATGTAGACAATGGTACATCATCGGGACGAAGTCCCTTGGATCCCATGACAAGCCCTGGATCAGGACTAATTCTTCAGGCAAATTTTGTCCACAGTCAACGCAGGGAGTCTTTCCTTTATCGTTCAGACAGTGACTATGACCTTTCTCCAAAGTCTATGTCCAGAAACTCCTCCATTGCCAGTGATATGTAAGTACATTCTAAAAAGCTTTTAGTCTGTGTTTTGTCTTAAGATTTTTCTAGCCACAAAAAAAATTTCTTTTAGAAATCAACACCAGTAATCACTTATCCTATGAAACTCATTGAGAGTTGTTTATTTCTTTAAAGAAGAAATATACTTGCTTCTGCAGTTTTCTAAAAGCAAGGATATAAGGAGGATGTACTTGATGTGTGTATGCACTGTAGTAGCCTTGACAAAACAGTGAAGACAATCAGTACTGGTTTATCAAAACACTAAGGAGAATTCTGCTTTCCTGTCTATGAATTACTTTCAAGTTAAGCAAACTCAATTTCTCTTTCCTAATGTTTTTAAGAAAAAAGATTCAGGTTTTTTTCTCACCAGTTTTGTTTGTTTTGGGGTATTTTTGTTTGTTTTTTTAGATAAAAGATTGCCAACTGGCAGAAATTAATGAATTAATTTAAGAGAGACAAAAATTATTCGAATATTCTTTTAACTAAATGGTGGGATTTTATTTAAAGGCCTTTGTAAAGTTATTCTATCATCTCTATATGCTGTGACATTTGTATTTTCTGCTAGTAGCATACTTTTCAAGGATGAAAAGTACTTTCTGGAGCGCAAGTAGTGTTTGCCTCCATCCCTCCTGTAAGAATGGGTGGGGAGGTATATAGGAAGAGTTTACAGGTCAATGAGTGGCTAAGAGACTGGTGCCAAAGACAGGGTTTTGGTTTTTTTGATCACAGAATGCTATATGAGACACCTGACCTGGTGATGGCAGGTGGGATGCACCTGTCGCAGAGGGGGAAGGGACTTTTGGGGCAGGACTTAGCAGGGCTCATTGAGAGAGCTTTAAACTAGATGTGAAGGGGGAAGGGGAGAAAACTGGGTCTGTTAGGGACAAACACAAGAAGAACAAACCAGGGCCCGAAGGCAGGTGGTCTAGGGAGGATTTAGTCCCACCAGTGTGCTCTGTTTGTTTTCTGAAATGTCTGTATGCTAATGCACGCAGCATGGGGAATAAGCAAGAAGAGTTAGAGGTCAGTGTACGGGCTAAGGGTTATGATCTGGTAGCGATAACAGAGACATGGTGGGATAGGTCACATGACTGGAATGTGGCCATGGATGGCTATGTGCTTTTTCGGAAAGATAGGGTGGGGAAGCGAGGTGGTGGAGTTGCTCTTTATGTGAGAGAGCAACTAGAATGTGTTGAGTTTTGTGCAGGGGCTGATGAGGGGCAAGTTGAAAGTTTGTGGGTAAGAATTAAGGGGAAGGCTGGTGTGGGTGACACAGTTGTGGGGGTCTACTACAGACCTCCTGATCAAGGCGAGGAGGTTGATGAGGCCTTCTACAGGCAGCTGAAAGCAGCCTCACAACTTCAGTCCCTAGTCCTCATGGGGGATTTTAACTACCCTGATATCTGCTGGTTGACTCACACAGCCAGCCTTTCACAGTCTAGGAGGTTCCTCCAGTGCATTGATGATAACTTCTTAATGCAAATGGTGGACAAGCCGACTAGAAGAGGAGCGCTGCTGGATCTTGTACTAACCAACAAGGAGGGCCTTGTTGAAGCAGTGGTGGTCAATGGCAACCTTGGCTGCAGTGATCATGAGATGGTAGAGTTCAGGATCCTGTGTGGAAGGAACAGAATACCCAGTAGGACCAGAACCCTGGACTTCCACAGGGCAAACTTTGGCCTCCTCAATCAACTGTTAAGAGAAATCCCATGGGACAGGGCGTTAAGAGATAAAGGGGCTCAAGACAGCTGGTCAATATTCAAGGACCACTATTTGCAAACACAGGATCAGAGCGTCCCTATGGTTAGGAAATCTAGTAAGGGAGCTAGGAGACCAGCATGGTTAAAAAAGGAACTGCTGGGAAAACTTAAGTGGAAAAGGAAAATCTACAGATCATGGAAGGGGGGGCTGGTCACTTGGGAGGAATATAGGACTGTTGTCAGAGGATGTAGGGAGGCAATTAGGAAAGCTAAGGCCTCCTTGGAACTTAACCTTGCAAGTCAGGTGAAGGATAATAGAAAGGGCTTTTTCAAATACATAGCTAGCAAAACTAACACTAGAGGCAATATTGGCCCACTAAGGAATGAGCTGGGAGCCCTGGTGACAGAGGATATAAAGAAGGCAGAGGTGCTGAACGCCTTCTTTGCCTCTGTCTTTACTCCTGCAGGGTTTATGCATGAGCCCCAGATTCATTTAGCCCCAGAAGTAGTCAAGATAGATGAGGAGTTTGACATGGTAGATGAGGGTTGGGTTAGGGATCAGTTGAGTAATCTGGACATACATAAGTCAATGGGTCCAGATGGAATGCATCCAAGGGTACTGAGGGAGCTGGCGGAGGTCATTGCTAGGCCACTCTCCATCATCTTCAGTAAGTCATGGGTAACAGGAGAGGTGCCTGAGGATTGGAGGATAGCAAATGTCACTCCAGTCTACAAGAAGGGCAAGAAGGAAGACCCGGGTAACTATAGACCGGTCAGCCTCACCTCCATCCCTGGAAAGGTGGTGGAACAACTTGTTCTTGTCACTATCTCCAGGCATATCAAGGACATGGGGGTCATCAAGAGCAGTCAGTATGGTTTTATCAAGGGTAAATCATGTTTGACTAACCTCATAGCCTTCTATGAGGAAATTACTAGGTGGATAGATGATGGAAGAGCGGTAGATGTGGTTTATCTTGATTTCAGTAAAGCATTTGACACCGTCTCTCACAGCATCCTTGTAGATAAGTTGATCAAGTATGGGTTTGGTGATCAGGTAGTGAGGTGGATCAGGAACTGGTTGAAAGGAAGGAGTCAGAGAGTTGTAGTCAATGGGGCAGAATCTGGTTGGAGGTGTGTGACTAGTGGAGTCCCTCCGGGGTCGGTACTGGGAGCAGTGTTGTTCAATATCTTCATCAATGACTTGGATGAGGGTATAGAATGTACCCTCAGCAAGTTTGCTGATGACACTAAGCTGGGAGGAGTGGCTGACACACCAGAAGGCTGTGCTGCCATTCAGAGAGACTTAGACAGGCTGGAGAGTTGGGCAGAGAGAAACATGATGAAATTCAACAAGGGGAAGTGTAGAGTTTTGCATTTGGGGAAGAACAACACGATGTCCCAGTATAGGTTGGGGGCTGACCTGCTGGAGAGCAGTGTAGGTGAAAGAGACCTGGGGGTCCTGGTAGACAAGAGGATGACCATGAGCCAGCAATGTGCCTTTGTGGCCAAGAAGGCCAATGGCATCCTGGGGTGCATTAGAACCTGGGTGTGGTTAGTAGGTCAAGAGAGGTTCTCCTCCCCCTCTATTCTGCATTGGTGAGGCCGCACCTGGAGTATTGTGTCCAGTTCTGGGCCCCTCAGTTCAAGAAGGACAGGGAAGTGCTTGAAAGAGTCCAGCGCAGAGCTACTAAGATGATTAAGGGGGTGGAACATCTCCCTTATGAGGAAAGGCTGAGGGAGCTGGGTCTCTTTAGTCTGGAGAAAAGGAGACTGAGGGGTGACCTCATCAATGTTTTCAAATATGTAAGGGGTGAGTGTCAGGGAGAAGGAGTTAGGCTTTTCTCAGTGGTGACCAGTGATAGGACAAGGGGTAATGGGTGTAAATTGGAGCATAGGAGGTTCAAGTTGAATATTCGAAAAAATTTTTTTACTGTAAGGGTGACAGAGCCCTGGAACAGGCTGCCCAGGGGGGTCATGGAGTCTCCTTCACTGGAGACATTCAAAACCCGTCTGGACACGTTCCTGCACGATGTACTCTAGGTGGCCCTGCTCTGGCAGGGGGGGTTGGACTAGATGATCTTTCGAGGTCCCTTCCAACCCCAAGGATTCTATGATTCTATGATTCTATGTGTAAACTACAAGTTTCAAGGGTAGTAAAAGTCAGATGCCAAACACTCTGTTTATTTGTAAAACATTGTAAACATGTTTAATGCCCTATCTTCTAGTCACTTGTAAGTAGTAGAAATTAAGAATAACTTTTTTTTTTGTTTTCCTTAGTGCTTCAAATTTCACTGCCAAGTAGGTTTTTATGGTTCAGTTATAAATCATTAAAATGAAGGATCAGGCTTGCAAGAGTCCCTTAGGGAGAATGGAAGACTGAAGCATTAAAAACAAAATATTAACATCCAGACTGTTCTTTTAATGAGTCGAAATCCTATCAAAAGCCTGTTTTAAAAAGTCAATATATACAACACACGAAAAAGTTTTTCCTAATAAGGGGTGAAATTTCACTTTATATAATTTGCATTCATTATAATTGCACACTCCTATTACCAGTTTGTATAACATTACTGAAAATGTTGATTAATCCCTCTAGATATATCTCTTTTCATATTGAATTATCAAAATGAGAAAACTTTACAGAGAGTTTGTATAAGGTCCATACTTCACTTTAGCTCTGTAGATTGAAGGACTTGGTAAGTCTTTTTCCCAGTGTGATGAATTTTGTTTGAGCCAAATAATGAGAAAAAGACCAATCCACCTTACCTTGTAAGAAAAAAAAAAAGGAAAATATCTTTTTACTTGCATGTATGACTCTCTTCAAACAAATCTTCCTGGCAGATAACCTTTCATTTAGATGGAAAAGATACAAACTTAAGTGTGGCACTTGGTCAGGGATACCAGTTGGAAAGGCTGGTACATTCAGGGGGGTAGTCCAGGTCACCATGTTGCTTGAATGAATCATTTCAATTAAGAATTTGATTAGCTCTCCATCCTTGAACTCATAATCCACTACTGCATTTCCTAGAAATCTGGGTAATATTTGAGCACATGGCAGTAAATTGGATAAACAGTTGAATTACTGAAACACTGAGCACAATTTTTCCTTCATGTATTTGTATCTATTCTGCCTTTCAATAGCTTCTTAGAACCACTCTGAGTTCAAACTTTATTGGACTTTACATCTGGATAGGTTTTTTGATTTTCCTGTCACAGAGAAGCTGCTGTACTAAAAAGGTAAATATTGCTGCCACTGTTTGGGATGAGACCACAATAGGAAATGTAAATGGCAAGTTCTTTTAACCATGGAACATGGCCTTCTCCTAGAGGACATGCTGATTGTATTTGAACATATCTGTAAACCTTGGTTCTACATTTATAAAAAAATAATACAAAATAAAATAATCCTCTCTTTGAATAATAAAACTCAAATAAGGATTACTTTGGAACAACTGATACTCTGTAGCCTGATAAACGTGGATGCTGACATGCAGAGATTTGGATTGTTTTGTCAGGGTGAATCATGTCCTTCAATAGCTGGAGAAATTTTTACATGATTTCTAATTTATGCGGGTATTGTTTTCCAAAATGAAACCAAAATTATCTGTAATTTTGCAAACAACAAAGAATAATAGAATTATTCTAGCTGCAACAATTGGCTTAAATAAAATCAAGTGCGGGTTAGACATTAGGAAGAAATTCTTCACTGTGAGGGTGGTAACACACTGGAAGAGTTTGCTCTGGGAAGTTGTGAATGCCCTATCCCTGCAAGTGTTCAAGGCCAGGATGGGTCCTTGAGCAACCTGGTCTAGTGGGAGGTGTCACCACCCGTGCAGGGGCGTTTGGAACTAGATGATATTCAAGGACCCTTCTGACCCAAACTGTTCCATGGTTCTATGATTCTATGAAATTCCAGGATAGGGAGTTCTCTTCTTATTTGGTGATTGGCACATCTGGTCCTGACCTGAAGCTAATAGGCTAAAATATCACTTTGGCTGACATGTGGAAAAACTGCCAGGAAAGAGAATTTTTTAGGTAGGTTTGCATGCATGTTACCAAGTTCTTGACAGTCTGCTCAGATTTTTTAAAAATTGCATTGAATTCAATATGGATCAGATTCATAAAGGGAGTGTGCTTTATAAGACTGGCAGACAAAGGTGGCAAACCTGAACAGTTAATAAGGTTAATTTGAGCCTTTAATATGCTGATTAAATCTTGAAATGAAGCTATATTTTCCCTCCAGAACAAGAAGCCAAAATCCTAGACATACATCCAGTAAGGTCTGGATTTATTAATAAAATGCTGTGAGTATGCAATCTGAAGTAATAGAAGGAAAAAAACAAACACCTTTCTCTGAAAAACTCTAGGAAAGCAGAAAAGACTTTCAATTATTGAGCAAAGTAGTTGCACCTCAATTTAACAACTTTGAAATAATTGTCTTTCCAGATAAATTGCCATTGAAATTCCTTATGATTTTTGAGATTCTTTTATCAGACTCTGTGAAACTTCAGAGCCAGTGAAACTTCCAAGTAAAGCTTACTTAAAAAAAGCTTTTAAGATGCCTTTTCTGTATGTTTCATCTAAGAAATACTTTTAGTGGGAAAAAAAAAACCATTAAATTGCTTGATATATATTAATACTTGGAAATAATTGTACTTACATGTCTTTTTGAAAAATAGACATATTTTGCTTCACTGTCATTTGCTTTTTTGTTCTCAAAAACTTTTAAATTGAAGAAAACTTCAGCGGCTTAAATTAAGCTAATGTTTTAGAAACAGTGTTTTTTGAGTTATAAATGAAACCATTTTGAAGAAAAAAACAGAGTGTCTTTTCCAGTTGCTTGGCACATTTCGTGACTCCATCAAAACTTTCAATTGCTTGTTCTGTCAACCCTAAATCCCAGTATACACACAGTGCTGCAGGCTCTAACCCTGTCTTAGATGCCTCCTTATCCCCAAAACAGCCCTCAGCATTTCAGTGAGGTGCAAATCACAGACAAACCAATGACTATGTAGGAACAGCTGTAAGCTAGTTTTTGTCACACCCCACAATATGAGCACAGTAGTGAGAGATGCCTCTTATTCCCAGTCAGCCTTAGCTTTTGGAGTCAGGCCTGGACTATCTTATATTAGGACAAGAAAATTGTCCTCTGAACGTCCAGACATTGAGATGACAGAGTTGAGCACTTTTCCAGCAGAAAAAACTAACTTGGCACACTGTGATTTCTGACTCCACACTGAACCGTTTGGATTCTCCAAATGCAAATGATACTAAAGAGCAAGCTGCACCGAGCAGCCAGCCACACCTCTTGCTTGCTGCCCTTAGACCACAGATTCTGCTGGCTAGAGTCATTACTTGGCATTTCCACTACTGTATCAGAGTGCAATCTAGAATCAGATTTCATTGCTCCTAATATCTGAGTGACACCTGTATTTTCAGCATACCTAATGCATATGATTCTTGTGTCTTCATTTGCCTTCACCTATAAATTTTTATTGGGGCAGAAAAAAATAATTGTAGCAATTAGGGTAAATGATCACCTTACTCTTGGTTCTCCATTTGTGGTTTTGTACATTGTGTATTTGTGTTCCAGAATATGTGCAAACAAAACATTGATGTCTCATCTAAGATATATTTATATCATGGTTTTGAACAGTAGGTCTGAATCAGCCTTGTATTAAAAACTGAGTGGATGTCATGTTTAATCCAAATTTAGATGTTTACTTTAAAAAAGGAGGCTGCAATGGATTTTCTGTTTAAAGAGAAGACTACTTCCATGCACATCGTCTTTCTTATTCTGCATATTATGTGTAAATGGTGAGGTTTTTCCCTTGTTTTTTTTTGTTTGCTATGTTTCTATATTAAAAATACATAAATTAAAAGTGCCCCAAACCAAATCTCTAAAAATTGAGTCAATTCTTGTGACAATATGACAAAAGCCTTACTTCTTGCTTTGGAGCACAGTTCAGGGATTCCAGACAGCCACTTTCCCCTATTTAGTCTATTGGCATCTTTATAGAATTATAGAATCACAGAACCATCATGGTTGGAAAATAGCTTCAAGATCATCAAGTCCAACTGTCAGTCCCATACCGCCTTACTCACTTAATCATTTCCTGAAGTGCCACATCTACCTGCTCTTTTAGTACCTCCAGGGATGGTGACTCCACCACTTCCCTGGGCAACCAGTTCCAATGCTTCATCACTCTTTCAGTAAAGACGTTTTTTCTTGTATCTAATCTGAACCTCCACTGGAGGAACTTAAGCCAATTACCTCATCCTACCACTGGGGAAAAGAGGCCAGCAGCTGGCTCACTACAACCTCTTTTCAGGTAGCTGTAGAGAGCAATAAGATCTACTCTGAACCTCCTCTTCTCCTCAGCCCCAGCTCCCTCAGCCTCTCCTTTTAAGGACTGTTCTCCAAACCCCTAATCAGCCTAGCCTGCCCTTCTCTGCACCCTCTCCAGAACCAAAATGTCCTTCTTATACTGTGTTGTCCAAAGCTGTACAGAGTCCTCGAAGTGTAGCCTCACCAAGGCTGAGTACAAGGGTACAATTCTTTCAAGTAGGCTGTGTCCCAAGATTTTAGCCAGAGAATCCAACACATATTATGCCAGTTGAATTTAAAGCCTGGCCAGCATCCTCAGCCAGTACTTACCCTGGGGAGGTAATGAGGTAACTGAATTTTTCACTCAAATGTAGGAGTGTGGTAAACAAGTATGATCATGCTTAGAAGTGATAACAAAAGCCAAGATTCTTTCCACTGGTTTTATAATTCATGCTATAAAAATTGAATCAAGACTAACTAGGTTTTGTTTTGTTTTGTTTTTTGACCATACTTGTCCATTAAATGATATGTGCTAAATTGGCATAAATATGATTTGAGCATTACCTCCCCACTCTATTTTGAGAGAGAGATTACTTCCCTTGTTTATAGCTCCCATCTGCAATATGTGTCCTCATGAGCCCTCACTTGGTATTCTTTAAGGGTGTCTAAGAAGTTTTAATCTGAGCTTACTCTGGCCTTTCCAAAGACAAATCTTATTCAGGACCTTCCCTGCAAAGCTCCACACTGGAAGGTGCAAACTCACATTTCCAGTGGTCTCTAAGGCCTGGGCCTCACTTCTTAATGGGTATCTTGACTTTTTTGACCACAAACACCATCTCTTTTTTAATTATATCCTAGCAAGTCTGCAGAATTTCTCTCTAGCTGCTCCTCTTATTAGATGATTATATCAAATCATCCTCACTTAATTAAGAAATAAAGGTTATGCAGTCATCCTGCTTAACCTTGTGTTAATGTTCCTTCCTATTTCTCTGCCTATGCATTCATATCTTAAGTTCCTTTTTACTGAGCAAAAGTTAATTACTGACCTGTAATGGGGATGGCGTAGACAAATTAATACTGATTGAGGATAGAAGCAAACATTTTGTACTTTCTCTTAGAGTTTATCTAACTTCTGATTTAGCACAGCACTTTTAGCTCTTCTCCAGGGTAGAGACATGGTGCTCCATAGGAATGGTTATAAAGCAAAACCTGGAAAATTTGCAGAAGGCCAGGCATTGTAACTTTAGCATGGTAAATAACTTACAATTACTCATAGTCTCTGGTCTCCTAATGGAAATTTGCCCCGTGTTTTATGTACCAGCAATTTATCTCATGTGGACTGTTGTGTCCTTAAGCAGGTTGTTTGGTTGGTGCTGAATTTTATAATTTTAAGATTCTGGGCTATATGGGGATGATTCTGTTTTCAAATATGAGTTCTCTTTGAAAAATGAAGATTTGAAAAAGTATGCTTTGAATACTAGTTTACAAAATCTAACAGTGATTTGAACAGTTTGTAATAACCTTAAAAAAGTTAACAGCTCTGTCTATATTTAGAAACTTGTGACACATTGCAGAGGGTTTAGATTCCCTTTATTCCTTCTCTATATAGATGTGTGGCACTATTCTGTCCAGAATCCAGACAGGATCATCTATCAGTTTTGACATAATCTGGAAAAAAACCAGCAAGACATCCATACATTGCAGTGTTTTCTACACCGCAGTACACTGTGGATCAATAATAGCACCTTGCTCTTCTATGCAGAATACATTCTTGCTCTTCTATGCAGAAAAATAGTACCACTGCTTTAGATAGGGTCTGCTCCCTTTTTGAGCACTCTTGCCTTTTTCAGATTTCTAACCCAATGTAAGTTAAAGATTATTCACCACACTATTGCTTTTCTGTCCAAGTGAGTCTGGTGCATGCTAAACAGTTTTGTGAAAGCTGTGGATATCTGTACTTGAAGTGTCATGCTTTCACCAAAATGATGGTAGTTTTGGGAAATGTTTATCTTGACTCAAGGGAACTTTTGAATAGTGGAAATAAAATACTGGGTTGGTTGCTGTACATTAAATTAATATTGAATAGCATCTTCTTTAGAAAATGACAAGCTACAGTATTTTATCAATATTCTTCTGTGAAATTAAGTCTAGCAAGAGCTCCAGTAGAATGAACTTTGAAAATTAAAGGAGTAGTGTCATGAAATTTAATAGAAAAGAAAAAATAGTCCAGGGCAGAAAGTCTAGAAACATTACTTGTTGCCTCTAAGAAGTGCCTCAGCATTCAAGGGGTAGAAAATAGAGGCACTAAATGGTAAGAAGAGAAGACAGAATCACCTCTAGTAATAAAGCCCACAGGAGATGGTGAGATCTTTCTTTCATAGTGTTGCCAATTTACGCTTAGACAGTTAATAACTACGTTGTAGAAGTTGCCTGGGAATTTGAAGCGCTGATTAATGTTTTGTGCTTTTGTGTCATATGTGGAGCACTCAGAGTATTTACCACTGACAGATGCTTATGACACAACAAGGAAGTACTCTATCTGACTTACTTGCAGGTAGAAACAATTTAATAGTGTTCTTTGTAAATGCTGCTGCATTTATATAATATTGTAAATATTGTTTGCAATATTTACAATACAATGTTGTAAAACATTCTATCTCCAGGATGCTGCCCCTTCATCATTTCCACATGTGGGAACTAGACTAGATCAGTAAAAAATGGTTTTGTGTAAGGATTTTAGTTACAGTTTCTGTGCTGAATTTGACTGCTTAGAAAACATCTTCATTTCTAAGTATTTGCTCAACCTTTTTTTCTCCCATGCTACCATGTTTCCTCTGTTTGGTGTGAGGACCAGGCTTACACATTTTCCAGCAAGACAGGGTAGTAAAATCATCTACATAGATATTAAACATCAGTATAGCTTTTAATATTGGGAAGTTTTGTCTTGTTCTGCAGTGTGTCTAGTTGTAGTTACTGGTTTTTATTAGGTTCATGCAATACATGCAAAAACATCACAGTCTTGTGAACAATAAGTTATAAGAATGATGTATCAACTCAAACAGAAATAAAAATCCTCCTTTTACCAGAAGGCCTTTTTCTGATTAGATTTTTCATGGAATTGAAATCTGTTGTTAAACACTTGCATTTTATGCTTAAATAACATTAAAATAGCACCAGAGCAATATTTTTTTTCTACTGAAAGATGCAACTTGTAACTCATCACAGCAAATTCATAGCAAGAAAATACAGAATTGAAAACAGAGTTATATTGGAATTTTGTATTTTCATCTATATTGTTGCCATGTACCGGATAGTAACTGAAAACACCCAAGTTTTCCCTGTCCCTGTGGTCTGCTGGAGAGATCTGATTCTATGTTCTCAGTAATGCTCTCAGAGATGTTACTCTTAAGCAGCTCTTAAGCTCAACAGTGCTTCAGCCTACTTAGATTTATAAGACTATGCTTTTTTGAAGACATTTCAAGTGGCAGCTTTTGGTGCTGAAGCAAAGGAACCCCCTTCTTCCTTCTCCCCTAAAGTGCATCATCCCAGCACCTTTTCCAAACATCACCCTGTCGTGTGGGTGAGGTGATCACAGCAACAGCACACGTTTGGTCACAGCCCCTGAAGATACAGAGGCATGAGTAAGTTTAGAAGTTTTATTCCAGGACTTTTGTTCATCTGTGATGAGTTAAAAAAGCCCAGCCACCAGAAGCCACTCACCCAGTGCTCCAACCAGCTCCAGTGCTCACAACCAGCTTGTAGTCCTCAATGGGCCTTTGGTGTTTTCACCTCCATCTGTTGGGATGAAGTCTTTGAAGAATGGTCCTGGGCAGATGGTCACCTGCCCAACTGGAGCACAGAAACCAGCAGGCTCATCAGCCATACCATTGACATGCCAGGCAACTGGACAATAACTAAGTCAATATTTACTTTTCAGAGAATACGTAAATCACTGGTATATAATAACTGCTGAAGAATATAACTGGAGTTACCCACAGTGCATTGTAAAACCTGTTCTTCAATCTGTTAAAGCAGTGAAATATTTTTAGTAATACCTAACTTAACACTATGCTCATTTTTTCAGACACGGAGATGACTTGATTGTGACACCATTTGCTCAGGTAGGCAGAATTTTCCCATGTTTCTCACACCTTCTTGCAATTTAAAGGCCAAACCAGTTGTTGTCTGTTGTTAATACCATGAGGTATGTTTGCTTGAAACAGCTAAAAAACTGTCTAAACAGAAATGTATGAACCTCCCATTCTGTTATCTGTATCTATATCTGTATCTATTTTTAAATGCTTTTTGATTATCTGAAAAGTTGAAGTGCAACATGACAAATACCCTTGACCTCTTTTCAAATACTGAAGCAGACAGTCATGATGAACACATGAAATCTGTGCTCTCTGTTATTCTCCTGCTTTTTATAATTACAATTTCTCCCTTTGAACGTCTTCTATGCATTGAGTAAATGGTAATTTGTTTATTCAAGATAACTTCTATTCAGAATACTTATGATTCTTTACAGAACCATCTCTATTTTTTTTACTTTTTCCATTCATATTCTGTTTTCTAAAATATTAGCTCAAAATGTGATATAATTTAGATCAAAAGACTGCAATATTTAGCAGTAGAGCTGTCTTGTGTATGAAGGGTTAACGTTGATACTCTTTGAACTAATGCTAGTAGGTTTTACCCTGTAATAGACAGGAAAGACAATTAATTCAGTGTAACTACAGGAAGGGGAAAAAAAGCTGGAATTTGAGTGTGATTAAAGGTGAATGGGAAGAGAAAGGCTGAGTCATGCAGCCATCTCTAAGAAGTTGTCCAACTTCAGTCTGAGTAGATAGATAGATTTTGTCTAATGATCAGCTGTTAAAGCAGTTATTATTCATTAATTCAGTTCTTATATATTCTATCATAAACAGATACAGTGTTTATAAGACACTGGCTGATAAATCCTTAATATAAGGAATATGTTCGTATTTTATTAGCAGAGAAGAGATTAAGGCAGGGACTTTTCCTAGAATCCTTTAAGACCTCTGAAGTGGTAAATGTACTTCAACAACAGTGGGAAAGAAGAAATTACTGGAAAAGCAAGGAAAAAAAAAGAAAAAACACTTTTTTTTAAATAAAAAAAGCAAATTGCAAGGTAGTCAGGCAATCCAGTGATATTTACTGTAGTTGAACTAATGTTCATTGTCATCCTAATTTTTGTTAAAACACGTTGTAGTATACCTAGAAAAACAGTAACTATTACAAGTCTTTCATGGATATGTTTTTCCTGGGATAAAACACCCCTATTTGTTTTAAGGGTGGTTTTGTTGTTGGCACTGATGGATGTACTTCAGACGTAAGAGCAGAAGCAGCTGAATGTTTGCAACAAGGTGCCATAATTGATTATCTGAGACCTTTTAGTATTTTGGTGAAAAACCCTGTTAGGAGCAGTTTAAATCAACCTATTTTCATTTTCATTGAACATGAGAAAGAGCACTCACAGGGTGAATTATCACATCACATCCCCTGGTACAGAGGCAATTGAGCTGCAGTTGAGACAGTTACTAAGAAGGGAAGTGACATCTGATCAATATGTTGGGAAAAATGTAACCCTTATCTAAAAATGATTTGAATAGGTAAAATCCCATCTCCTAGTGTGGCATACTCACAGATTGCATCTGCATCTAAGCACAGGACTCATTGTATTAACAATAGTAAGGCATCACTTGAGACTTCAGCAATGGGATCCCACATGCCAGTATAACATCTAAACATTGTACAAAACACCCTTTTAATGTCTTTCTATGGTCATATTTAATCATGCAGATGCATTTTTGTGTTGCAAGCAGCCAAAGCACCATTTTAATCAATTTGAGGCTGCCTGGTGGCAGAAGAACAGGGCACGTGAAGCACATGTTTCAGTTATTTCAAATCATTAGGTATTTTCTGCAATTGATCAGGAGGCTTATTTAATGTCATGATGAGCCACCTAGTAGTAATAATTCCAGTTTTAGTATTTCAGATAGTATTCAACACATCACGATGCGTTGAATTTGTTAACTGGAGGCAAGGTGGCATGTTGTGTTCCCTACAAAGAATCTGGCCCCAGGACAAGATAATTTACTGTTTTTACCAGAATAGAATTTTGTAAGCTGAAATAAAATTTCTATCACAAGGGTATTGTTAGTTCACTCACCTATTTAGTAATATAGAGCAATTGCTTTAGCTTAATTATTTATAGAATTTCACTTTCAAAATAGAATAATTTGACAGACTTGAAATTCAAGGACCATTTCTGTATTTTTTTATTATGAAAAAAAATTTAATTTTTCAAGTTTGCTTTTTATTGTTTTTATATAAAAATTTTGAAAATAATAATTTTTACTGAGGGTTTAAACCTAAGAAGGTTTGCAGGAGACTGGTTGCTTTTTTGCTTACAAATCAAGCTGTAGAAACATTAAACACAACTGGAATCTCTTGGGAAAGAGAAGGTGCTGCTAAAGCACATTATAATGAGAAGTTAAAAGATTGTTTTATGTACTCATAATTGACTTATGAATACCTTTATACAACAGAACAAGTTGTTGCCAATGGCCAGAGTTCTTGTTGACATTTTTAAATTCATTGTTTTCTCTGTTGGGATGCCTTGAAGTTGTAGAAACTGCCCATTATGTCCTTGTATGCTAAAGCAGATGGGATATTGGGCAGATACTGGACATTCACCCCTGGACCTACAAAACAGTTATCTCATCTGCTAGAAGAACATAAAGAAGGGCATAGAAGACAACCAGCAGAGTACCTGCTTTCTGAAAAAGGACAAATGAATAATATTTTGGGACACTTGGGAACATCTGGTCAATATGCATAGGGGTGAGTGGTAGAAAGACTTCCTCACAGATTTTCAGGTACCTGAGAATGGGTCCAGCAAGGCTCAGTAGCTTCCACTCATAACTGGCCCTGAGGAACCTTGCAGCTCTGCACATGTCTTTTACCAGTAGCCCTGATACTAAATGTCCTATTATTTCAGATTCAACACATACCTCAACAAAGTTCATGTCCAGCCTACTAACCTTACTGAAAATTAGACCTGCACAGCAGGTACAGAGTCATTCATTGCAGTCTGGCAGAGGCAGAATTAGTAAGCATGGCAGTACCTGAGCTCACTCACCGAGGGCTCACTTAGCTACACTTGTAGCAACCTTTCTCAGTGCATCTGAATATACAGCAAATTTTAGTCCAGCAGGGTTTAGGAAGTAGGATTTTGCAGCCAGGAAAACTGACTACATTTTTTTATGTCCTGAGACAGTTCTGAGACACATAGATGTGTTTCTCTGATAATAGTGGCACATGCAAGCCATCCCAGCATGCTGGCACACATAAACTTAACCAGGCAGGTAGACCAAAGAGAACTGAAAAGGGACTGCAGTCACTAAAATGTGTGTCTTACATTATTAGGCATAAAAATTATAACTTTTTATTCTATGCTGAATGTAAAATATGAGTTTGTCTCTAGGAAAACATAGTGAAATTTATACTATCTAAATAGACAACAGAAGTATTTTAATTTTTATTATCTTAAATCATTTGCGAATTACCTATAAAATCTTGAAGACTGTCTGTCACTATTATTTTCTGCATATTTTCTGTCTGCTACAAGCTTTCATTAAATCCTTCTTTTCTCCTCAGTTTCCTATTCCCTTCATGCCTCACATATAAATTTAAAGGGCTTTGGAAATAGGCTCATATCCTCCTTGACTCAGATCTCTGGAATCCAAATTCCCATTCCCACTTTTTTAATTCCTAGGACAGGTTCACCAGGGAACCAGACAAAGCTGAGCTGAGGAACATCAATGGGCAACCCCTGCAAAGACACATAAGTGAGGCAGTGTTGCTGCCTCTTGCTGTTCCCAGACTTGTTCCAAACAACTCATTGTTCTCTGACATCAGCTGAACTGCCTCTCTCTAGCCAGAGTGGGCATCTTATTGTCCTTACATGGTACATTGCTGGTTTCATTTATCCAGCTGCCTAGAGAAGAGATTGCCTATGCCATCTTGATAAAATGAAGGCCCTGTTCTACATCCTTCACTTGCTGCTGTCTGTCATGAAATTAAGTCTTGAAAAGAAAGTAGTTCACTCCCACCTGCTTAGGTGACACCTTTCTCTTACACTGGCCATTTGCACTAACTTCCCAGAAAAGCTGCATCCCTTAAAGGATCCACTTACATTTTTCCTTGCAGTCTAAACAATCCTATTCCCTTTGTTCTTTGAGGTTTATGGGGGCTGAATCACAAATGATTAATTCTGTAATAATTTCTTATGTATGAAGTATTAGGCTTGAATGGGCTAAACATGAATGCTTTTATGGTCATGCTGTAGAAATAAGTAGCATTTTGTGAAAAACTTTCCTCGTCTGTCTTTAAGCAGATAATGAATTGTTAATGATGAGAAGAATTTAACTATTGCCCTTGTATTACAGACATGTTATTGTTAAATAATAGTCAAAGGTTTCAGGCAAACTAACTTTGGAAACCTTTTGCATTTTTTTTCAATGTTCTTTACTTTTTCTTTAAATGTAGTGGAGCAGAGGTAAGTCAGTCTCACCTGTGCAGAAATCAGACTCAAGCCATTTTGTCTGTTCCAGGTGCTGGCCAGCCTGCGTACTGTACGGAATAACTTTGCTGCATTAACCAATTTACAAGATCGGGCACCAAGCAAGTGAGTATTAATTTTCAGCCACTGAACTTTTTACAATGATCCTTCTAAAATGTCAGCTAATAGCAACTAGATGTACATTTCAGTCACCAGTACTGCATAAAACATGTGGATGAGTAATGAGTTTAATCTCTTAAAGATGCTACACTTGATAGCTAGTACAACAGTCCCCTTGCCTATTTATTGCTCTTGAACTGCTGTCCTTGTATAAGCTTGGAATGGTTTTTTGCAAGTTACAAGATGATCAGTAAGTTAGCCATATATTAGTGTCAAAGGTCATTCAAAGATAATCATTCAGGCAGAGTGTGAGCCTTGCAAATGAATCAAAGTGAGCAAACAGCTACACTCATTGTAAGCTTTTGTCTGACTTGAACTGAGAGCTCTGATTAACTCATGCAAGAGAATATTTACCCACTGAAGTTCATGATTATAAATCAGACGTTATAAATAAAATCTTCCTCCAGTCATGTTACAGCGTCACAGTTAACATAAATGTTACTAACACTAGCAAATTTTGTAGTGGCGCCATTTCCCTCATCCAAAATGTGCATCTGTAGAACTCAAAAGTAATCGACATTCCAAAGACAGACTGCAGATACTTTTGCATATGCAGTGCCACAAAAAGGTTATTTCCAGCCCCCTTGGTTACAACATGTAAATTCAACACGGCTCCTGTTTGCAGTCATCCACTCATGCCTGCACAGCTCTGTCAGTCCTTTCAGTGATTATCGTGAAAGGTATATGATAAATAAAAGGTGTATGCAAAATAATGTGTGAAATGTACATGCAAAAAATAGTGTGGATTTATGTAAAAACAAACAAACAAATAAATAAATAAATAAAATTTCAAGTCAGAGAATGTGGGTAGTCCAAGCTGTGTATGGAACAGTGATAACTATGTAAATAAATCAAATGTCAAGACAAGTATAAACTTTAGGTATTATTAGGCTGGTAAATTCCTAAAATATTCCTTTCTTGTAATTCTCAGTCTCCACAGAGGTTTCAAGATCAGTTGTTAACTCCCTTCTACAAAAGAAAAACCTGTTCCAAATGAACTTTTTCTCTGGTAATGCCAGGGTATTCCAGCCCCAAATAATTTTCCAAGAAAACCTATTTTCTGTTACATTGTCCAAAGATTCAGACACCAGTGAGTTTATCAAGTTAATGTTTTTTTCTTTTTAACAGACGTTCACCAATGTGTAACCAACCATCTATTAACAAAGCAACTATAACAGGTAAGAGGAATTAATATGACTAAAATTCCACTGTAAAACCATAAAAAAATTTCTAAAATTAATATTTATTTGTTTATAGTCTCACTGAAAATAGCATTTTATAATAATAACCTTAGACTGTTTCATAACTTTATATTTATATTAAAGATAATCTGAGTTATGCGGTGACTCAAATTAGTGTTCTAGGTGTTCTTTCATGTTAGTTTTCTGATTCCTGTCTTAGTATCCAGGCTGTAATTTGAGTTCTTTACTATTTTTTTTATTGCTATATACCAGTGTGTGCCTATGGCATGTGTATGAGGAATGGTATGAGGAATGTAATATTCTTTAATTTGGTGTATAGAGTTCTGTGGCTATATGAGGGCAAAGTCTTAACATTTGAAGCTCTTAGGCTATGAGGAGAAATTTTCAGTACTGTCTTTTCTGATTAACATGTTAAATCCTATTTTTATGATGTTTGTAGGTGCATAAAAGGAACAGAATTCCTTCACAAAAGATACTTATTTCTAAAGAAACATTAGCTTGAAAACAGAACTGGCATTAAAAATTACATAAACATTTTTTAAAATTTTAACCTAAGGCACTTTTGGTTATTATTATGGTAATTTGCCCTTGGACTTCTTAATAGGTACACCCTTTATTTGACCTCATGGCTTTTTACATCATGGTAATCCATGCGTTCTTACACTGTGTACTTTTCCAGGTAGTTACATTTTCTGTGGTGTGTTGCAGAGTGGAAGAGCATTTGCTCTGCCTCTTGATGAAAGTATACAGAGGCTCACTAAGCAGAAAATACATCATTTAAACAAAAAACATGTTTCCACAGCTTTCAAAATATGTTTTGTCTTTTTTATCATTATTTTATCAGATTTATAACTCAAGGAAGAAATGGTACATCAGCTCTTTTGAGAAGTGTGGTTTTCTCATTTTCAATAGCTTCTGTCTTCAGACTCTGGACTGTGTTAGCATTGTTGACTTTTTTATCATCTAGCCTCACACAATATCTGGATATTTAGCCCTAAGAGACCCAGTCTTGGCAGTTTTATTATTCTCGCAGGAACTCATCATATAATCTTAGCACTTGTATGTAGGGCTCTTTAGGGAACAGAAGGTTAAATTTTTACATCTATTATATGAAGAGAAGGGTATCCTTAGTAAACAATGTTCTCCAGTCATACTTAAATTCATGGTAATTAAATAAATAGGAAGGGAAGACAGACAAATGTGTAGGTCAAGTCTATTTATAATCCTGTGTTAATGTATTCCTTTAAGAGGTAATTTTGGGCATTGGTTTCAAATTACTCTCCATCACACGTTTCAGTTATTGATAGATGCTACGCCTATTTTTAACTCTGGGATTTGTGTCATGCAGCACAGTCCTCCAGAAGTCAGTTGTCTTAACTGAAGACAGAGATAAGGAAAAACAGAGCCATTTATTTAGCTCCAAGTTATTTAGAAGGCCTGTAACACAGAAGAATCCCCATCAGTAAAAGAATTTGTGATATCCAGAAAAGAAGATATGCATGAATGTGAACACACAGCAAACCTCACTTACATGGTTTCCAATGGTTGCTTGCCTAAGGTCAGTTTCCTTTCTCCAGCAGGGAAAGCAGCTCATACAGCAGGACCCAAGACACACTCTGCTGGAAGATACAAAGATTCTCTTTTTAAATTCCCCCCTGTCTGAAGGTTTCCATTCAGTTAATACTGAGTGTCCACTCTACATTTCAGAAGCAATAAATCATCTTAAGGTTTAATGTTTAGAAGGAAGATGGTACAGTCAGTGCTGCTATTAATCCAGAAAATGCTTCTGTTACAAGAAATTTAAAGAAAGCAGGGGAAGGCAAGGAACAGAAAAGATAATTTAATCTGATTTAGTTTAGTCTTATTTCTCAGAGATGCTGCTGGAATTGCTGTGCCCAAATTATGCATTGAACTGGGTGAGCTGGAGCTTGTTTGCATTGGATGACATCAATGATACAGGAAAGATATTAAGCCACTATAAAACATGAAAATCACTACAAATAATTTCAACTATTGAGTGGAGATTGAAGCTATATTCTGCTTTGCCTGTATTGATCTGCCCATTCTCAGGCTCTTTTAGATATTTCCATAGCAACAAATTTCATACAATAAGTGCGGAAGTATGCAAAGGGGTTTTCTTTGGGGATATAAAATCCTAGTAAAATATAATATCACTATGCCAAGAAGGAAGACATACCACAAACACTTTTGAAGAATTCTTTTGGAGAATGTTTGAAATGTAGCTTTTGCAGATCCTTCCTGCTGAGAAATCCTGCTGGTCATGCTGTTCTCAGAATTCATGTCATCAGTTATCCAGAACAGTGCACTGGACAGGTAGAGCTCTATCCCATCATCCAGATGGCTCAGCTAGCAATCACAGTGACAATTGACTACCAGTGTAACAAACTAGGTGACTGGAAGGCACAGCATCACTCAGCTATGTCAAAGCTAAGCCAGAAATTGACACCTTAGGTGGGAAGTTTATGTTCCTAGCCTCCTGGAAGAAGTATCTTTGGGAGGACTCTTAACTGAGGAAAGGGAAGATCACAGAAAGCAAAGTTCTAGCAAAGGGGAACTACTGCAGAAGTGTTAAAATTTGTGGTGAATTTTCAATATAATTATGTAGAAGATGATCAAAATTCAGTCCATTCTACTCTATATCCACATGAATCCCATTGGAAAGCTGTTTTGAAAGATGCTAATAAATATCAATGGCATACTTGATCTTAAGTATCAGCCAAGTAGACTATAGCATTCTGGATGTTTCTTTTGCAGACAAATTAGGCAGTAGGCAATGGGAGCTGTTAATGTAAAAAACAACTTCTTAGATGGCACTTCTTTTTTTTGCTTTAGACATACAGTATATAGATATCTATTTTGTCAAGGCTCTTCAGGTTCCTTTTATTCTCAGTGTCAATAAGCAGACATGCAAAGTTACTTGTGTTAGATATCCTCTTTAAAGGGAGATGTAAGTGCCATTTCTTCACCAGGACTGAGACAAGCCTTGGGTAACTGTTTGATGTACAGTGCTTCCATGTGTGATGTTCTGTGTGCTTCAACCAGAGGAGGGTTTCCTCTCACTGTGAGTCATATTTTCCAGGCAGTGAGATGGATGGTGTTTCAAGTTGATAGTAATTCTTTTAACACAGTCAGTGAATTCTAAATAATATTTCCTTAAAAAAATATGAAACTAGCTGTGGCTCACAGACTGAACTTGGAAGTTGTTACTGATAAAAAAGTGAGCAAGCAGCTTTTGATTACTTCCTTTCTAATATCTGTGTTTCTAAACCAGAATAATTTGAACTAGGAATGAACCATACAAAGTTCTTCTTAATACGTGTCAGATCTAAAACAAAGATGAGATCTCAAAATTTCTCTATTAGCTAGTGACAACTTGCAGACACAGTCTAGAAGTTGCTTTTATGGGTAAAAATTCTGCATGCAGAAGGAGGGGAATTTCTCCAAAAGAATGATTTGCTGAGGCTCTGAATACTATCACAATTACTGATTAACTGGGAAGACTTGGTTAACCTGAAATCACTGACACAGAGTGTGATTCATCTATATACATTTGCTAGATAGGCATGATACCTAATTCATAGTAATAGCTTTGCAGTGGAGTCAGATACAGATTACATGAGTGCACTTTAAATCACAAGTGTATTGCCCAAGAGTCTGTAACTGAAGACTTGTATAGGTAACAAAAAAAATGAATTAATTCAATAAAAAATAAATAATAATTGCAAAAATTGCACTCTTTAGAAGTTATTTACAATTTTGCATCAAAACCTAACCCAAACCTATTTCATCAGATAGAGAATATTGGAATTTTTCAATAATGATCTAAATTTCATTTAGAAAAATTAGGCAGTGTGGCTTAATGTCAGGAAAATCCCTTAAAATTTTATCTTGTAAACAGAAAACCATGATGGCTAAGAAATGAACTATTTGCAAAGATTATGAGGTTGCTACTCCATGCTTTTATAGCTTTTTATTGGACTTGATTTGCACAAAATATAAAAAAATAACACAAAGGTAAACTAAACATCTGCATTAGTATAGAATAAGCTTCTAAACACAAGCAGCTGGACATAACAAGGAAAACTTAAGGTTATAGATGAAAATCAGGAAGTCACATTTCATGGCATTGGGAATAACATTATTTTGAGTCTGTCTTTCTATGTAACTGTATCCCTCACTAATTAAAACAGTTCTCTAATTAAAATAGAATAAAATCCTTTCTAATAAGAAGTAACTTTCTTGATTTTCTTCAAACTTTTAGAAGCCTGAAGGCAAAATGTTACGTCCCTGCTGACTTTTCCAGAGCTTGACTGGACTGTACAGTGTAATCACTGCATGGAGATGTTCTCAGTACTCAAAATGCTTTTTATTCTTTCCTGTGTGAGGGATACTGCCAGAGCACTGCAGGAGATAAAGTAAACATCAGAACAAGAGTGCACAAAAAACCACAAAAAAACAAAAAAGCAGGCCTTACAGAGGTCATTTCATGCAATCCTGGGGTGATTGCCACTAACTTGGGAGTGGGTATATGGGAACAAAGGTATCCTAATGTCTATGAAAACAGAGGCTTAAAAGTAAAGAATTTAACAAAATTCATAATATCAGTGACATATTTAAAAATGCTCAAACTTTGGATTTCATATACAGATTTAGGCAGATAGACAGAACACACTTTATTCAAGACGTAATTGAGGTATTTGTATCACTACTCTAGATTTAGTCAGCAGGACTTCATTTATAATGGGAACTTCCCATTCATACTTAATTTTCCCACTGTATATTTTATCTTATTACACAGAGGTATTCTTCTGGTAAGTTGCTCTGCCCATCTTTTGGCAGATACAAGGTAAAATATTCTGAAATCTTTGTTCAAGTTTATTGAGTAAAGAGTGCTTTTCTGAAACACTGGAAAAATCTGACACTCCAGTTTTAAAGGGGGATGCCTTTGATAAGCTGGGCTTTGTTCTCTGTGCACTGAAAAATTAAAAAATATGTAAATGTCCTGTTCTTCTTTTGTTTATACCAACACACCTATGATATTCTGAATAAATTTATTTCTCACCATACCCCTATTTTAATTTCAGGGTAAATACCACAGACAATTTTCAAGTATGAATGAGATGTGTAGCATTTTAACATCTTTCAGTACATGGTAAATGCTGTCTGTTATTTTAGAAATTAGCAGATGTGTATCTGCAGACTCACGGCAGGTTATATGTGGCTGAATTTAAGTGGTTGAATTTAAGCATGATAAGTGCTTTACATACACAGAAGTCACTGGAATAGACATGCTGATCAATCTTCGTTTACTTCCTAGGGGATTATGATAAATACTTTCATTTAGTACTATAATTCTTTCTTAAAGCCAGTTAGATACCCATAGTCCATACATATCAAAGTGATATTTGTCACTGCCAATAAGTATTTACCACTTTCTTACCTGTATTCAACTCAGATGCTCCCTTCAAAAGCAAAAAGCCTCTTACAAATTCACATCCCAAGTCTAATAATTTGTTTTTTATTAAACTGAAGTATTTGACAGAAAAAACATTGTAGAATTCAAAGCTTCAAAAGTTTTGTGCATAGATATTAATTCAGTTATCATCTGTGCAACCCTTTCACTCTTTCGTGTCTATAACAGCCTTTTCAAACATTCCCATCCTCTATAAAGAAATTATTCCTTCCTAAAAAATAAGATAAAATAAAAATAATAAATAAAATAAATTTTAAAAATAAAATAAAACTAAATTGAATTAAATTAATTTTCTTGTTGTTCTATATAAACCTCTGTGTGACACATACCAGTATGAAAGGGCAACTCTTCAGCTATTGTTTTCTCCTACTGCTGATACTTCTTACAACCTTTAAGCATCCACAGTGGCAAGGAAAGAAGCTGCTGGTTCACCCCTGAAGGTGACAGTGACCGTGAAATATGGTCACTTGTTATGGAGTGGACTCCTGTCTTTTTGATTCCCTGGCTGTTCACTGCATAGATTTTTTACTATGGACAGGAGACATGAATAAATTTCAGACTGACTGTATTATGTGCCCGGTATATCACAAAGCAATATGATTTTGTTTTTATTGTGGATAAGAAGGCTGTAAATGAGATAACTCTTCTTTTAGCTATCATGCGCTAGATAAAGCTTTTAATGATTAACTGAAAAGAGTAGCTGATGTACATAGTGCTGTTTGCCAAATCTGCTTTATTTATGCAAAATTTTACTGATTGTTAAAAAAAAAAATCCAGTACACAGGCCTCTTTGTACAGTAGCAATGGGGGTCTGGTTCAACTCCATTGAAGCTGAAGATGACTGTCAATTCTTTCTTCAGGACATCTGTTGGAAAATTGTGATGTTGTTTGGCAAAGAGAACAGGTAAAACTAACTAAGGAAAAGTACATCTGTATTGCTAATTGGTTACTGTCCTACACAGACCAGCTGGAGGGACTTAACCGAAAGCTAAATTGATATTTGCTATGAATTGCACAAAATAGAGTTTGTGGGCATTTGATACTCATAAATGGAGGCCATATTTGCTTCTATTCTATGACGAACTAGCTCTCTGTGTCATGGTTTGTGCAGCACTGTCATGTGCTACACTGAAGATATACTTGCTTGAAATGTGTCATTTGAAAATGTAACAATTCATATACTTACCTCTAAAGGGAACAGTATTTGTGCCATCCCTTCCCTGTTTTAGGGAAGAGCTTGCTATTGACAGGATAAATCTGTGAAGGCTTACTCAACACTTTCCCTACCTTCATTTGTAGACCTTTAATTAATGTTGCAAAACTTTTCTGTCTGAATGGGAGATGCCAGATTTATCCTTTAAGGTGGATTGGTTTGTTAAACAGTGATGATTAACTTTCTTCAGTTATTCATCTTAACTTTATTATTAACAATCTGCTAAGCAACCCAACCCAGATCTTCACATCTTACCTTTAAATTGGTCCCTTATTTTGTTACATCTGTATAAGCTCCTATATTACCATTTTACCCAAACTGTCCATTTTACTGGAAAAACAGACAGGATTACAAGCTTCATATGCTCCCACTTATTTCAGCCCATCTGTGTCACTTACAGTCACTGGTAGCTGAGAAATGGACATGACCTCAGGCTGCATTTACTGTATTGATAGCAACAGCAGAACAACTGAAAAGAGTGAAAAGTGGTTTGGTTTGTAGGACTGAGGTGAGAAGAATCAGAAAGAAAAATAAGTCTTTCCTATGCCATTTTTCTCATGCCTGCTATGAATGCAGCCCATTGGCAGATGTCTATAGAAAATTAAACTCTGCAGACTTGGCTTCTGGTACAACTATTGGATTCCATCTGAGTGCATCTTCGTTTCACACATCATGCAGCTTCTCATATCTCCAATCAGTGCTGCATTATCTTCTGTCCAGTTAAAGAGAAAGATAAATTTGAAAGTACATCTCTTTTCCATTAACAACTTACTGGGAAACTGGTCCAGTAAAGCCTATTCACTTTTCCTGAGTTCCTTTTAAAAATTAAGGGCTACACAGAGCTCACTCATTGTAGTGCCTACCTTCTACCTGAACAAAGCAGTGAATCAGAGCAGTCAGCGGCCAGGGTCAGACAACCCCAGAGAAAAGCAAGAATAACAGCTCTTCTCTTGTGGACTAGGAAGTTCTGCAGGTCCCTCCACAAAGTCTTTAATTTGACTGATAAATTAATAAATTAATAAAATTAATAAATTAATAAATTAATTTGCTCAGATAAAATTAATAAATTACCTTTGTAATTACCCTCATGGGAAAGAAATCAACATACTTTTGGGGAAGTCATTATTATTATTATTATTATTATTATTATTATTATTAATGTGGCTGTTGTAACAATTATTGGTTTGAATCCCACTTCTTAAAGGGAAAAAGCAAATACAAAACTCTGTGAAGGTTTGTTTGTTTGGGGTTTTTTCAGCATACCAGATAAAAGTGCTGTTAAACATTGTTAGTCCCTGTTCAGTCTTCAACTCTGAAAAATCTATGAAACAAAGGAGGCCGGCAGACAAGAATTAGTCCTAAAGCCATCAATGCCTTTGCAGGGCAAGACACTATTTTCAGAGAATGAAGCAGTCACACATACTAAGCATATGCTTTTCACATGGGAAAGCAATAATCAGGTGCTAAAACTGCTTAGATCTCAAATGCTTCTGCTACTTGTAAATACATGTAAACATGTTAATTATGTTTTCACCATGTAGTATGAGAACAAGAAAACAAAACATGATTTCTTTGCTCCTGCTAATTCTCATGATGAGGTCTGTAAGCTTTTATTTTGCTGAGTAAAACCTGAAGCTGCAGTCTATTACCACACTTTTCTCCAGTCAGGTTTAGTTCTACCCTCCTTGCATATTTATACATCCCTGAGTTCCACATCTCACCAAGTCCTGTGTTTGGCTTACTCTTTCTTTAGGAGGTACAGGTTGCATTATGATACAATGCAGTGATAAGTCCTAATGGGAGAAGACAGTAGAATAACAAAGAATCCTTTCAACGACAGGTGCAACTGTTTCACAAACACTGTTGTCTAAACATACTCAGTGGAACACAGAGCTGATGTTCAAAGGAGAAAATATTGCTCCAACAAATAATACTTTTTTGTGGTAAGACCTGGTGTGCTATACTGTTTGTCAGTTCATAACTATAGTTTCCAAAGATAGTGTTTTGTCTATAAAATTTGGGCTTCGAAAATAGGACAGATTTTCCAAGAGTTTCTTTGAAGAGTCTTTGTAAAATAGGTATTTCCACTTTTTACTATACTTACATGTACTGATAGACATGTATTTCTAAAAACTGTTTGGATGGTTCTCTGAGAAGCAATACTGGAGGCATTCACTCCAAGTTTTAACAGCTCAGTCCTGCTGGTGGATTAGGAAACATCTACTAGTGCCACGATCCCTTTTGCAAAATAAAAACCGATATATTTTACAGATCTCAGAGAGATTTTACAATAGCCACATTTGCAAATAAATAAACTGTGTAGAAGTATATGAACCCATGGCCTGACTTTCATCATGCTGTCATCATTTAATCCCCACAAAGTGGCAATCTGAATAACTGTAAACAAAACTAAAGACAGACATATGGCAGTAGAGTTCATACAGTAGAAGTATTTTTAATGGAATCAGTAAACAGAGAAATAGAGCTTAGTGTTTAGAGTTTAGAGTTTAGAGTTTAGTTTAGTGTTTAGAGTTTAAATAAAATATATTTACAAGGAAATAAAAATTACACAAAATATCACATAGTTGCATATTTCCCTTATCTACTTGAGTAGCATTTAAAATGCAACAGCAAACATTCAACTTTCATGTCTCCAAAATGCCTTTTTACTTTGCTTTAACCACTTTATTCAGAGTGGATTTCCATATGGAAAAAACAGTGATTAATTTTAAAGATAAGCTATCTTTTTCTCATTTATGTGAAAAAGACTTACAGATCAAAGTGCAGGAGATGTGACATTCAAACATGAAACTCAGATGCACAGCACAGTAAGTTCATGTCTTGGAATAAAGAAGAAAACAACCCCCTCATTGACTCCGACACATATTATAGCTGAAAAAACCATCTAATTCTTAGACAGAAAAGGTCCAGACCAAGATTTAACTGTACAGACTCCTCTGTAGAGATAGTATAAGCAAAGTGGGCTACAAATTAAAAGGAACAATGGCATTTATTCCCCAAACACTTAGTTTACTCAGGCAAATAGTTTCATCTTCCTTTTGCTGACAGAATTCATATACGTCATGAATACTCACATCTTGTAAAAAATAAACCTAATGAAAATTACCAGTGCTTATTACCTTGATTTAAAAATGTAATAAATATAAATAGTTATTAATATATTCAAAACCAGTAACCAGACATAATTCAGGTTAATTTTCAGTTCAGACATAAACATTTTAAACTGTTTGGGGAAGTTTTCAGTCTTGTCGCTGGGGAAAACAAGCAAAATGCAGAGTGACATTTCCAGCAAGACAAAACAGTCAGGGGATCTGAAAGACATTTTCATGTGTGGCAGCCTTTAGGTTAAGTTTTTCAGGTCCAGGGGCATAAGCCTGACCATAGAGGAGAGCTTAGACAGTTCAGTCCAAACAGCAGCAAACTGAGCATGGAGCTCAGTGAGCACATAGGAGTTCTGAAGCATGAGCAGGACCTCATGATCCTGAAACTCTGCTGCCACAGCACCATGACAGTGATGGTTATGGCCAGCAGCACTAAAGCCTTTGCAATGTGCACTGCCTCCAGAAGCTATCTGTACAGACACAGCACCGCACTGAGACTCACACATGGAGTTCGTAGCTTTCTTGTATGATCACACCTTCTCATGGCTTCCTCTCTCACAGTGCTTGCCTCATTGTCACAACAAATCTATTAATGTCTGTGAGATACTGTGGCCATCTGGTGATCAGCCATTAAAAAATCCAATTGCAGAGAGAGACAGAGGGAGTAAATCTGAACGGTGTGATCATTTTAGTCTGGAATAGAATATGGAAGGCAGCAAGCCTTAAAACATCTTGAAACAGTCTGCTGAGTATATTACAGACTTAGTGTAATTTTACTTTTGTTCAGCAAGTTGCAGATGGTGAAAGAGACTTCTGTTAAAGCAGAGAATCTGGATAAAAATTGATGTTTGCTGTTTTGTAATTTATTTTTTCCTTCTTTTTACTCCTTTAAAACAATGCAAATCCCTATTTAACCGTTTTCTCTTTATGCCCATTTTATTTCATTCTTTTTTAAATCAATGCCTCTTATGCCTTGATTTATGATTTTTCCTTTTTTCTATTTAAATGCCTTCATGTTTTTCTTTAAACACTTATGATCTGTTATCTTTATTATCTTTGTTTGACTTCACAGTCTCTTTAAAAAGCAAAAGCTGTAGCTGTAGAGATACTAGACTAATTCTAGACCTAGAGAGACTACCCGGAGAGACATGACAAATAGATCATGTACATGAATTTGTAAAAACAGGACTGGACCCAAGCACATTTACACATTTACTTTTATAATACTAGATTCAGTTTATGAATCTGTTGAACACCAATAGTTCTCAAATCAATATTTATCGCTCCAAGTTTATTAATTCTCTCAGAACTGTTATTTATTAAGAATTTTTTCTGTCTGTTCAGTAATAAACTCACTTAGAATGTTCCTTTTTTTTTTTTTTTTCCTTGAGTACGCTTTATGTTGATGTTAAGGTTTCACAATTAGAGAATACATAATTATTGTTAAATGCCTTATAGACTTTATTCTAGGAAAAATAATGAATTTGTTAACACTACCTCAAATATTTGGAACTCAAGGTTGTTATTTAGAAGCTAGCACTAATATTTCAGTACAGGGGAAAAGCTTCCCAAGCACATTCTAATGCAGCCCAGCAAAGGAGGAGGACTACAAGACATAGATCTACCTGCACTCACTACCATAAGTTGGTACCAAGAGGAAGGAAGGAGGAAAGTGTGCCTGTCATCCTAAGCACTGAATAAGCCTTCAGGATTCATGAAGTCCCCAGCTAATGGATACAGCTTCATGGCTATTAGATTAAAGCTGGTTTAGCTATATCAGTTTATGCTCTGATCACATCCCTGGCTTCATTAGCTTGAAACATATCTTTATTATATAGCTTGAAACAAATCTTTATTACATAGCTTGAAACAAAATATATTGCATATGTAAAATCCAAATCTGTTGTGCAAGACTACTTCTATTGGTTCTCAGCTATGTGTCTTGTCGCTAGAGGATTAACAAAAGCTTTAGTCTATGCCACTGATCTAGCAAACTAAAGCATAAACTGTTTCATAGAAAAGATAGCTCACCACATCTAATCAGTTGTTTTACATGTGAAACTGCTTAGCAGAGAAAGAGGATTCAGGAAACAGTGTTCTTAAATTTGATCTCTCCATACAGTCTGTTATGTTAGCTGAGTCTATAAACAGGATTTTTTCTTTAAAGGGGAGAAAAAAGGTTCTGCTCACTGTATTTTTCTGTAAAGCCTTTCTCCATTAAGAGAAATGTTATTCATGATACTGTCACAGCCTCTATTTCTACTTCTTGCCATTACAGAAACTAGTGTAATGCAAAAAGCTGGCTTTAGTATTACTAATACTTTGGAAATGTGTTGCTGAGAATAAATGTCAGGCTCTCTTGTGGAAATATTTGCACAGCTGTAATCCATCACAGTTGTAAATGGGAATGGATTTTCTAGGCTAGTCCTCAGTCAAAGAGCATGGATTAGCAGTTTTAATTGTTGGATAACACACAGACAAAAAAACTATACTTGAGGAAATATCCTACGGCTACAAATCCTATTAAAAAATCTAATCTGGATTCTAACGGTAAAATGGTCTTTTACTTTTTAATACATGGATATTCCATCCTGGTACAGTGTACATAATAACTTCATATATGGTGGCATTTGCCTGTTCATTAATGTTCTAATAACTTGCTATTAGACTCAGAAAAGCATTCCATGACTATTTTTTTAAATACACTGATAAGGAGAATCAAGTTTATCATCTTTCCAGATGGTCTCAGAAGACCTTTATAAATGTCGCAGTCATTGGGATTATATTTACTTTTTCAAGTGCAGAGAAAAAGCACTTTGTATGGTGTGTAAATTATTTTCTGGCAAGCTTTGCTGTTATATTGATGATCTTCACTGGAATCTAAATCCTAGGCAAATAATTCTTATCCCATCTTAGAGAGTTACACAATCAGAATGTTTCAGGGGGTTTTTTTGTAAGCTTACACTCAGCGATCTCACAATAAATTCTGAACTTCATTCAAAATCTATACACAAGCAAAGAGCAAAATATTACTATCCCGGTGTCAGAGACTCAAGTTAATCATAGGCTATAGTAATGGACTTTTGGCATAACTCTCACTATTCAAAGCTTCCAGTCCTACTTGATCCTAAAACCATGGTATTCAATATAAAGAGAATTCAGCCACTTTTGGTTTTAATTTATTTTATTTTAAAATACTTTGCCACTGGCCACCATGCATGAAGCCTAATAATTTTTTATTACTGTGTTTTAAGGTATAGAAAGCTGGGTTACATGTCATTCAGATCTCAGTTGCAGTTCTTGGCTTGACTGTCCAGTTTAGGATTTAAACAAAAACCTCAGCAAGAAGGATTTGATTAGGGATCTTGGCCTGGCTAAGATTTGAGTTCTTAGCTTTGCTTTCACTGGATTTTCACCTCCTGCATAGGTGGTGTGAATTATAGTAGTCCTGCCACAACACGCCATTTGGTGTTGTAGCAGTTGTTTTCACTAACACATCTTTTTATTTGCACTTTTATCACTGCATCTGGAATGATGATGACAACAGACCAATCAATTATAAAAAATAAGGAATTTATCCTGCCTTTAAGGACTTGTCTGTGAGCAGATTAAGCCTGGTTGCAGAAAATCAGGACACAGATTTTTCAGTCATTTTTCAGCAAAGGCTACCTGTGGCTTAATCCTGTTGATGTAGCAGGATGTGTTTATAACACATTTGACCTTATAAAGGGGTATCACGTATATACGGGACAGACTCTGGTTCTGTGATTTCTTCCATTCTTGCAAAAGACAGCTGCTGCCATGACCAGGAATAGCAAATGATTATCAGATTATGAAAATGGTACTAGAGTTTTATTTATTTCTCTTGCAGATCAACCTATTCGAGTCCTATTGGATTCTGAGGAAATTACTCATTTCTTGTCACTGAAAAAAAAGGGCATCTGAAATGAGTGATATGCTTACTGAGCAAGAAAGCAACAAGTAGAGTCACCATATCATTTTTCTACTCCTTTATCTGTATAGACATCCATCTGAAGAAAAGCATTTCGAAACAGAAGTAAAGATAGTATTTGTGAATATATAGGTGGTATTTCAATTAAACAGTGCAAAAATCTCATTAGCACCATTTGCAGCTCTTCAGTCTTTGCTTCTTCTGCAGACCAGTCCAGGTCCCATTTCCCACTTTCTGGGCCAAATTCATGCATGGGCCAACAACTATAGATTTTTTTAAATGTAATGGAGTTTTATCTTTTTTCTAGGGTTGAATGTGATTTGTCACTCACTTCTTGGGTGGGTCAGAGAGTTACTGCTTCATGTCATGCACAGTTAGAGTGTATACAATCACAAACACCGTGTTAGCATGTATTTGATTCTAAAAAGACAAGCCGTAGAAAGACAAATTCAGAGCAGGGCTGAAATAATGCCAATTTATTTCACTCAGAGGGGAATTTTTCTTTGAAGGAAAGACATAAGCAGTCATAATTCTGTAAAAGTCAAATTGCTGTATTTTGTATATATGGTATGTGTATGCCTAGAATACATCAGGCATGTGTGTATATATATGTACAGACAAGTCATAAAGTCACGGATAGATCATGCCGGGTCCTGCACTTCGGTCACAACAACTCTGTGAGATGTTACAGACTTGAGGAGTAGCAGCTGGAAAGCTGCCTGGCAGAAATGGACCTGGGAGTGCTGGTTGATGCCAGGCTAAATATGAGTCAGCAGTGTGCCCAGGTGGCCAAAGCCAACAACTTGGCTTGCATCAAAAAAGTGTGACCAGCAGAAGAGATGTGATCGTGCTTGCCACCTTGTGTGCTGTGTTCATTTTTGGCCCCTCGCCATAAGAAGAATACTGAGCTGCTAGAGCGATTTCAGAGAATGGAAGCAAAGCTAGTGAATGGTCTGGAGAAAAAGTCCTGTGAGGAGAGGCTGAGAGAACTGGGAATGTTTATTTTAGAGGAGGTTGATGGGAGACTTTATTGCTCTTTAAAACTACCTGAAAGGAAATTGTAGGGGTGAGTGTGAGTTCTGGCCTCTTCTTACAAGTGAATGTTGATAGGACTAGAGGAATGGCTTAAAGTTGCACCAATGGAGTTTTACACTAGATCTGAGGAAGAAACTTTAATGAGAAAGTAGTAAGGCTGCCCAGGGAGGTGGTTGAGTCTCTGGAAGTATTTAAAAACTGCGTAGATGAGGCACTTCAGGACCTTCCCTAGTGAGTGACAGAGATACTGATTCATGTATTTTAATTGGGGGGGGGGGAGCTGGGAAAGGCTGGGGAAGGACGTTTACAGTTGAACTTGGCAATCTGAAGAGTACTTTTCCAACTGTGGCAATTCTGTGATACTGTAGCAAGGGTGAAGACAGGGCAGGAAGGCATTCAAGAACTGACACTTTGGGACATCTGAAGGAACAGCTGATAAGAGTAACTAGCCATTGGCAAGGTCAGAGGGGCAAACCATAATGACGCGAACATCTGGGACACTGCAGATTTCTGAGTAAATTAAGTTATACTCCACATCACCAAACTAGCCTTACAGATCAATTGCTCTCTGACACTGCCACAGTTTTCCCATTAGCTCAGTCCTGGAATGAGTTTAATCTCATTGGATCTGAAGTACTCTTTGTCCTTTTTGTTTTCTGCAAGGCAATGTCTTGTAGCTTGATGGCATATTCCATTAGTTCATCACGGACCTTGACCTCCCTTCTGCCACGCGCAGCCTGTGCTTTTCCACGAAGTTTTCATAGCATCACACTGAGCATTTAGTGTCCAATCCATGCAGCTGAAATGCTCCAGAAGGAATGCCACTTCTCAGAACTCGGTGCCTAGAGTGCCAAAAGAAACTGTACAGTGCCGGGTCTTTCCTTCCCGCGTAATTATGCCTAACACCGTGGAAAACAACAATGAGTGTGCCAAATGGGCATTAAAGGGAAAAAACTCAGCCCTTTCAGGTTAATGTTTTACGATCAGACACTTCAGATGGACGTCCCATTTTTAAAACCATTAATGTCTTTAATGTTTTCCGTGGCTGCCGGCTGAGCTCCCCGCCCTGCTGGGCGGAACACACCGCTGTTTTCCAGAAGTTTCCCCGCCCTACAGCCGCCTAAGTCCCCGTACCCCAACGACACAACCTGCGTGCTAGCGCCAGAGAATCCAGTGCTCGGAGGGGCCGAGTCACCTCGGGAGTCATGCGCGGGACAGAAACGCGGGCTGTGCTAAGTCACTGCTCAGCGCTCGTCCCCAGCCTCGCTGCGCCGGGAGAAGGTGGGACGGGCGAGCCGCGGCGCTGCCAGCAGGAGGCTCCAGCACGTCGCGAGAATCCCTTTCAATGCACCGGCGGTCGAGGAGAGGAGGACGGGGATGATGGGATGCCGCCCGCTCCGCAGCTTGGCGGCAGCCCCTAGGTGCTGCGGAAGCTGCGGCTGCAGGCGTAGGGAGCGCTATAAGCGTGCCCTTGACGTCAGGGAGGCGGCAGCGCCGGGAGGGGGGTGGCGAGGGCTGCCGTCCCCTCCGGGGCCGCTGTCAGCCGGGCCGGAGGTGGGGGTTGGTTCGGAGAGGCGGCCCCGGAGCTTACGCCTGTGCCGGCGGGACGGAAATCTAGCTTGCTGAGGGGCTGTGATGATAGAAACTAAAACTCACCCGAAAAATGAGACTTAGGTCTCGTCTCGTTCTCCCCAGACCTTGAATAAAATGAACCGTAAGGCTCGGGTGCTGCACCAAAGTGCTCGATCACCATCAGAAATAAGCTAACTTTTTGATTTGTATGTTGAATCACTTGAAATAATTGCACGTGGATATTTAAAACAGGCTTAATAAGAAAAACGTTTGATGGGTAGCTTTTTGGAAAAAAACCTCTAACACCTGAAACGGTCAGGTGGTGGTACTGATGGCCCAGAGAGTCTCTTCCCTCACTACTGCAGGGAGTGCAGTAGTCCGGAGAGGAATAGCAACACAGCTGTGAGAATGCTAGAACAATAGAATATGCCAAGTTGGAAGGGACCCATCAGGATCACCAAGTCCAACTTCGGCCCCTGTTCAGGGCACCCCCAGCATCACACCATGTGCCCGAGAGTGTTACCCAAATGCTTCTTGAACTTGGGCAGACTTGGTGCTGTGACCACTTGCCTGAGGAGCTTCCATTGCTAAACCACTCTCTGGGGGAAAAACCTTTTACTGATACCTAACCTAAAGCTCCCCTGGTTTAGCTTCCTACCATTTTCCTGAGTCCTGTCTTTGGTCACATGAGTGAAGAAACTGTTGCCAGTCCCATCTCTTCCCCTTGTGAGGAAGCCATAGACTGCAGTGAGGTCTCTCCTGAGCCTGCTTTTATCCAGACTGAATAATCCAAGTGACCTCAGCTCATAAGTCATTCTTTCCAGACCCTTTACTATTCCTTCGGAATGTCTCCAAAAGCTTGGCGTCTTTTTTATATAAAAAAAAACTGGACACAGTACTCGAGGTGAGGCCATACCAGTGCAGAGCAGAGTGGGACAGTCACCTCCCTTGACCAACTGGCAATGCTGTGCTTGATGCACCCCAGGACACGGTTGGCCCTTCTGGCTGCCAGGGCACACTGGTGGCTCATGTTCAGTTTATTATCAGCCAGGACTCTTAGGTCCCTCTTTGCCTCCAGCCACTTATTGCCCAGTCTGCACTTGCCACCACGGATTGCCCCATGCTAGGTGTAGAACTTGGGACTTGCCCTTGTGAATCATAACCTCTGGCTCCAGGTCATGAAAAATTTGCTGCTGCAAGTGGTCAGGTCACAGTTTTTCCTCGTAAAATAAAAGATTTGGAACAAATTGCCAGAGTTGTGTCACCACTAGAGCCCCCTGTGTTTTGCAGATGAGTTCTACAGTTCATGCAGATGAGTTCTGCACTCCATGGTATTTTGTTGAGGTACATTATTTTGTAGCTGCTTAGCTCTAAGGGAGAGAGTAGTTATAGGTGCCCCTATAAATTTGCGATTCTAGAGGGGAAGAAAACAGGATTGGTTTCTGTAATTGACAAGGTGGGGATTAGTGAACTGTCCCAAAGCATAGCAATATTTTTTAGTTTGTTGTAGATGAATCTTCCCTAATGTAGTAGTATCATGATAGCATTGTCAGTCATCAATATTTTCTGTGTAAAGAAAGTGTCAAATCAAAATCAGATGGCTTTTTCTACCTCCAAGCAAATCTCAACATCACTGGCTTAACTCCATCAAATTTATATCTGTTCTATTTATTCTTATTTATGGCCCTCCTCCTCAGAAAACTGCTTGAAAAATAAGCATCAAATGAGACAGCATCAGTAGGATGACAGGGTTCTCTGCTTTATGCTGGGATTATATTATCCCATACAGGATACAGGATACACATACAGGAGGGTTCTGTTTTCCTAGAAGGATGTGTAACGCATGAAAATTCTGACCCTCAAGACCACCAGCTGTTAATTAGGGGATTAGACAGCAGTAGTGCCAGGAAAGAGGCAAATTTCCCTTATCTCAAACAATAACACGTGTTTAAAAAACCTTCTTTACTTCCTAAGCCTCAGAATCAGCAGTGTGCTTAGAGAATTGTATATCTCCATGTGCCTTTCCCTCTGTTGACTTTGTATGTGTCACTGGGATCTCAAAATCCACGTTAGCAATGTGAAACAGTTCCCATTTGCAGAAAGAACAGTGGACACTATATGTGGTAGTCTAGAAAATATAGCTAAAAGACACAAACTGCCTATTTACCTGTCAGTCTATAACTTGATTATAACTCAGTGCTGTTTAAGCTTATGAAGTTATGGGGAAGTGAATAGGCAAAAATGAAACAGTTTTTAGCAAATTTCTCTGCGAGCAGTGGTTGCCCTGAAATCAGAATGCCCCTGTTTACTGAAGATCCAAGACCCATTGTAAAACACTTTGAGCTTGCTTAGCTCCTATTTTATTTTCCTAGTTACTTTTGTAGCTTGCTACATCTTAACCCATCACACATAAATTACGATCTCATACCTTTGTGGTTGGTAGTCCATAAAATTTGTTGGAAACGAGACATATGTATAAAAAATGAGATGGTGTACCGTGATTCTTTCTGTGTTTCTTCAAAGGGATTTGCCTTAAAACCTTTAGTGACAAATTTTCTGCACATAGGTATTCTGCTCCAAGAAATAGCTAAGGACAAGACAAGTAGTATTAACTGTATTACTTTATTTGGTGCATGACCTGATTCAATTTACCATCAAAAAATCCTTAGACTGTATCAGGACTATTGCAATGTTCATTAATTAGTATGGTAGTTCTATTGTAATTGAGCTGTCCTTGAAATAAGTTTAGGTAACTTCTGCTTTGGTCTGTAATATTTACCAAGGTTGGGGATTTTTTTGTGCATTATCGAATTTGATAGCAAAGCATTAATTCACCATGGACTATTTTCTTTCTTATTTCTGGTGTTCCAAACATTGTAATTTAGGTATATATGTTTATTAATATCATGATAGTATAAGAGCTAGAAGGAACAGATATGGTTGTATTTACATCATTTCATGTAAAATAGTGTACATGATAAAGTGTGGTAAAGTAGCAGATTAAGTGTTCATTATTAATATACAAAGTAGTATGTATGGTACAGCCCAATCAAGTGAACCAGGAAATAGGTACTGTAATAAAGACCTAAGTCACAGAAGCAGAGGTTTGACTCTGGACTAGTCAGCCAATATCAACCAAGCTTACAAAAGATCTGTCCTTTGACATGGCCTTTGGTAGTCTGCTGACTTCAGTCTGAGCTGCTGCATGGAGCTGCTGTCATTCTGTGCTGCACCTGCAGCAAAGTCACTCTCAGATAAGTTTTCAGAGAAGTTTTCTTGCAACTAGTGACGCTTGCAAGTGTTCTGATTTTTTTTCATCGTGTGAGTGTCACTCTGTCATCTCTGCTGTCAATGCTATTTTGAAAGACAACAGCACGATCCTCTTTTGTGGCCTCTGAAAATCAGACTATTAGAAAACATTAATATTTTTAAGGAATGGTCTGCATGTTATTTAAAAAACACTCCGTGGAAAAAAATACTGCCCAATGAACTTGGGCAAGTAATGAACATGAATACAATTTCTGTACATTGTTTCCTCCATCAGCTCTGTCCTGTGCAGATTCTTAAATGTAGAGCGTGGTTGACATTTAATAAAATGTCCTAGAGGATTTATTTTTAAGTCTAGGTGTTGAATACATATCCTCTGTTACACACATAGAAATATGAAGGGAGTAATCAAGGCAGTAAGGTTAGATAGATCTTCTGTGTGAAAATGTCATCAGACTACAGTTGTTAGGCTGTCATATTTTAGTCATCTGATTAAAATTTACAGGGCCAAGGCTCACTGTTACTGGCTATATTCTAAAGTACAGTAAATAATATCAGAAGGATTTACAAGTTGGAGTGTATGATTTTCTTTTTTAAAATAGGATTTTACAGTATTTCTGAAGGTAATTAAGTGTATATTTTGATTTTGATGTATATTTCAAAATGTACATTTGGCATTTTGTTGCCACTTCATTGACTGTAGTACTGCAACTACCAAGGAGCCTCAGGAGTAGGCTAGAGCTTGCACTGGTAAAATGTAACTGGTGGTCTGTGTCTCAGAGATGTTTTATTTCTAATGTAAAGGGAGAAGGCTGGACTCTGTAGAAGTTGAAGTCAGTAACGATAAGGTTGAGTGCCTGTGGATCAGAATCAGGGGGAAGGCCAACAAGGCTGATATCCTGGTGGGAGTCTGTTACAGTCTGTTACAGAAGGTGATGAATTATTCTACAAGCAGCTGGCAGATGTTTCAAAATTGTCAGCCCTTGTTCTCGTGGGTGACTTTAACCTGCTAGATGTCTGCTGGGAACTCCACACAGCACAGAGGAGACAGTCTAGGAAATGCATAGAGTTTATAGAGGATAATTTCCTGCTCCAGCTGGTAAATGAGCCTACCAGGAATGGAGCCCCGCTAGAACTCCTGTTCACAAACAGAGAGGGACTGGTGGGAGATGTGGTGGACATCTGGGATATAGTGATCATGAAATAATAGAGTTTTCAAAACTCAGGGATACAAGGAGGGCCGTCAATAGAACCTCTACATTGGACTTCCGGAGGGCAGATTTTGGCCTGTTCAGAAGACTAGTTCAAAGTGTACTCTGGGAAACAGCCCTTGAAAACAAAGGGGTCCAGGAGCGATGGACATACTTCAAGGAGCAAGTTTTGAAAGCACAGGAGCAGGCTGTCCCGGTATGCTGAAAGGTGAGCCAGCAGGGAAGATGACCGGCTGAGCAGGGAGATTTTGAAAGAAATTAGGGTAAAGAAGAGAGCCTACTGATTATGGAAAAAAGGGCTAACTACTCAGGAAGAATTTAGGAATATAGTTTGGTTGTGTAGAAAGAAAATTAGACAAAGGCACAAGTTGAACTGAATCTTGCCACCTCTGTGAAGGATAACAAAAAGTCCTTCTACAGATACATCAATAGCAAAAGAAGGAGGGCAAAGGAGGGCAGCTAGGCTGGTGAAGGGATCCAGCACAAGTCCTGTGAGGTGAGGCTGAGGGAGCTGGCGGTGTTAAGCCTGGAGAAGAGGAGGCTCAGGGGAGACCTCATCACTCTCTACAACTCCCTGAAAGGAGGTTGTAGCCAGGTGGGTGTTGGTCTCTTTTCCCAGGCAACTATCAGCAAGACAAGTGGGCATTGTCTTAAGTTGTGCCAGGGGAGGTTTAGGTTGGATATTAGAAAGAATTAGAAAGAATTTCTTTACGGAGAGAGTGATCAAGCATTGGAATGGGCTGCCCAGGGAAGTAGTTGATTCTCCATCCCTGGAAATACTTAAAAAGAGACTGGATGTGGCACTCAGTGCCATGGTCTAGTAACCGCAGTGGTAGTGAATCAAGGGTTGGACTCGATGATCTCTAAGGTCCCTTCCAGCCCAGCCGATTCTATGATTCTATGATTCTATTCTCTTGCATATGGGACAATGAACCCTCCTGAACAGCATTAGTCTCAGTCTGAGCAAGGGTTTGAATACGTCACAGCAATGAAGAATTTAAGGGCACAATTTCAACGATTATTATGAAGTAGGTTCGCTAACATATAAACCAGGGTCCTACATGTGTGAAAGAAAGATAAGACTGCAAATTCGTTAATTTAAGGCTATAGTGACCACATCAGAGAGGGAAAGTTGTATCTCAGGGCTAAGTGAGGAATGAGGTTGGGAAGAGATAGCTTTTTAAATTCTTGAAATCTAATGTAGATTTTTAATTTTTTTTTACATCAACTGTGTTATTTGTTCTCCTGATGGAAGTTGCAACTTGAGTCTTGTTAGCTGGCACCTCCAATTGCCAGGTCCTGCAGCTAAGGCACACCTACAGGGTATCTTCTTTCTTAACCTCTCCAATTGTTTCTAAGCAGCATCTAGTAACTAGGTTTCTTTGTACCTTGATGATTCTCTTGGTAATTTTATGGCAACTGCATTATTTTTACAGCTCTCCTACTGACAGAAGGGAAGAAAAGTAGACAAGTTAAATGCTGTAGATGTTCTCTGAACAGGTTAACACAAGTTACTGGAGCTATTTATTTTGCAGATTTGCCTGCACAAGCCTGAACTGTTACATTCTGAAAATCAATGCTAACAGCATGCAAAATAAAAGCAATAAGTTTTAAAGCCTGAAATGAGTTACACTTTGTCAATATAAACAAAAATATCTAGGGTTTTTTTGGCAGTGTCTTGAGGAAAATTAAAAAGCCCATGCCCCATCATTAGTCAGTTCCACAATTTAAGATTCTGTGATAACTTCATTTAGAGATCAATAACAAATATTGCTGTGCTGTTACGAAGCGATGCTCACCCTGAATTCCATAAAACTAAGAATAAAAATTGAATGCTTAAATTGTATCTGTGGAATTGTAGATTATCTAAGAATTAGTTATGCTTTTTCACATAGTTTCCAATAAAAGAAATAATAGCAAGAAAGTGTATGAAATAAAGAAAAGTACACTATACTAAGTATTTTCAGTAAGAGAATTTAATAGATCAGAAAATGTTCAAGAATGATAAAATTGTTAAGCATCAACTGAGGTTAGTTGAAAGAGAACTTTTTAAATGTCATGTTTGTGTTTTAACATGGTAATAAAATAATAAACCATTCTTTTTTTTCAAGGTAGTTTGTCTAAATATTTAAAAATGCAACTGAAATAAAACAAAGTCAAAAGTATCTCTGTTGCATGCAAAAGAAAACTTAAATGAGGGTAATTAAATCCTTTTACAAGGATCTTTATCATAAAGGAAAAGGAGAAATAAAACTCAAACATACACTAGTGATGGATGTTCATGGAGATTTGTAAAGAAGTGTTTGCGTAAATGGGGCATATATACTGACTTAGTAAGACATGGCAGGGAAAACTGAATTTAAGCATGCAAGTGCACAATGCTAAACCACTTTGTAGTATCAGATCTTTAAATGACAGCATGGGGCAACTTCACCAACTTAAGTCATTTCATATGCTTTAATGCTGAGGATGGGGTGAACTTGAGTGAGAGGTTCTGTTTATGGATATTAGAGGCTTTAACTGGCTGTCATTATGCAAGTGTATTTATAGTGATTAAAAAATTGTAATCTGGGCAGATCATGTAGTTCTTCTCAACGGGGTTTTGTAGAGTAGTACTGTGAAATCCTTTGTAGTTTGTGTGTAGGGAGTATAAACCAATGTGTAAAAAGTGGGAAGAAAATATGAGTAAGAGTTGTAATCTCACTGCTGAATTTTAGAGCAATTAGAGCTCTGATTTCAGTTTAGTGGTAAATATAAACTATTGTTAAAGATGCTGGCTAATTAATTGATTGCCTAAAATAGTAAATAGAAATAATCTGAATTATTCAAAATCACTAATTAAAAAAACCTGCTCTCATTTGTATTAAATTAGAAGAGAAACTATTGAGTGTTGGGAACTCTGGGTAGATTAACTGTAGTCTTGTTTCAGGATGTTGCTGAGTATGAGGATCTAAGGGCATGCACCACTGCTGTGGTCATCTGCGGAATCTATGATTCACAGTGGTTTTGTGCTGCCCCTTGGTGGCTTTGGGTAGTAGTTGTCTGCAAAATTCCAAAAACGTTTAAAATATAAGTTACTAATCTAATGAAATTTGGTTTTGATATGCCCTAATGTGTGTTTGAACTGAATCATTTGGGAGTTTGCAATCGGATAATAATTATATATAATAATTATAATCCAATTATTTGCGTCAGGGCCAGTTTCAGTTTACAGGAGCTGCATTTGTGGTTGATTCACTGAATGCAGTCCCTGAACTCAAGGAACACCTGGGTTTGGGCCTCATGTTTCCCTGCTGAGTTTATTGTGTACTTACCCCATCCAACAGCCAATGCCTGCTTAAGTGATATAAAAGTATAGTTTTATATTTAAATATAAAACCAGATGTTAGGAAGCGTTAGGAATTTAGCTGAAATAAGTTTAATTTGTTTCTGAAATGATAACTTAGAACTTAAGAAAAATATTACAAATCTCTTTTCTTGCACTCTGAATTTTTCCATGGAACAACAGACAAAAAGATTCCTTTTGGATGCTTTTCTTTCAGTATCTACTGTCTGTGTTACATTATGCCCAAGCAGCTGAGGGCTTTTGTGATGTTGGTTGTATTGATAAAAAATTTACAATCTTGATGTCCTTGCTTTCCAAGTAACAAATTTTATTTTCTTATAGAGCTAATTATACAAATCCCCTTTAAAATTACCTTTACGGCACCAATATATTTCTTTTTTTACCCAAGCATTGCTTTTTTTTTTAAGCCTGGTGCAGCACTGCTGGCTGAGGAAACTATTGCAAGCCACTACGTTTTTTTATATCAACAAGTTGTGGCCTTTCTTAGTGCACAAGGCGGCTCAAAAAGTATATCATATTCTTTCTGAATGCTATAGAGATTTCCTCTCTTCTTGTGTTCTCTTCCTTCAAGAGTTATTTCTTCCACTTATCTGTTTTGCTAACAGTAAAGTTTTTCTTATGATAAGCAAGTAGATTTTAATTCTTTAGTAATTCCCTAGCGGCCTCAACTGGAAAGCTTCTATATTCTTGTTTGTTGCACCAGATAGAAGTGGAACACTTGCTCCTTTCCCAAGCATAACATTTTGCTCTTCTGGGTACACTGAAGACTGTCATTCAAGTATCACCGCCCTTGGTGGTGCACTGTTATGGAACACTTGAGTTAGATATGTTGTTTATTTTCTCTGAGGTCTTGTCGTCACTGCCATATTAACTTGAGCTGCAAGTCCAATGTTGCCCCCAAATTATTCTTGTTTAATGACAGAAAACAGAAGACTTTTAAAGTAACAGTGTACATGTGAACCACTTTTAATAACTCCTGGGGCAGTGTGATTCCTAGGCAGAATCCTGGACTGTGTTTCAGAGACCTACCTTCTGGTCACAAGACAAACAAGGGTATGTAGTATAATCTTCTCTGTCTTTTGGGATATAGATGTTTTAGGTACTGGACTGCCTCTTACTAAATGTTCTGCAGTAAGTAGCACTAGGGACTTCAAGTTAAGTTGTGAATTTCTTGTGAATTTTTATGGTATGTGTAATTAATCCACCTGACACCAAATAATTACCAAGCTTCTATAAAAATGTATTTCTAAGAGAAGTCCATAGAACTTAAATATTTGGTTTTTTAAATGTAATATTACCAATATTTCCCATTGCCTCATTTTATTGCTCTATATAAAGAGGTCTGTATAGTGCAGAGGTCTGCATTAATAGAATTATAAGCATCATAAATTTATATAAACTGAGGTTTAGCTTTTTTCTGTCTTCCAAAGAGCTATACTGATAATCCTACTGTATTTGAAATCTTTGCATGAAAATGTTGTGGGTTTTTTCCTCCTAATCTTCATCTGTAGGGATTTATAGAATTTATGGCTGTTTACTTTTGATGTGTCATTACTCCACATGTGAACAATGGGGTGCTAGAAGGTATGATGAGAATGTGTGCGAAAAATAGCTGGTTTCGGCATTGTGGACAGCTCTAATACTGTGAGTACTGCAGTATATAATTGGGGTGTGCATATTGCTTGTAGTTCAAAGCATTTCATTACTCCAAAGTGGCAAGCTGAGCTGCCTCTTGGCTGGCTCCTTATGTGTTTATTAAACAAGCTACATGCAGCACTCAAGAATAGAATTGTCAGTTCCAGTTATAGTCCTGGGTTTCCTTCGAATAGAATCTGAGACATTTTTCTTTCCATTTACTTTTTGAATGATTGTCATGTTCTGCCAGTCATTCTTGTGACTTTCTGTTAAATCTAAAAACCTGTCTGCTGCCACACAGAATTTGATAGCAAGAGCAGTTATGATGCATTGTGTAAGGTCCTCACATACATTCTATTTATTAAACTTTGGTAATATCCTCAAAATAAGCTTGTGCCAGTTCAGATTTGTGATCTGTAACGTCTAAACACATAAGGTTCTCAGATCAGTTGAATCTGTATTGCCTTGTTTCCAGACACTTTTTAGATGATTCTCCCACTCTTGGTTCATACATATTCTTTCAGACTGTGTTGATATTTTTCTCCCTCAACATGAAGGGAAGGGAAAGACACAATTTATTTCTCCTGGTTCTCAAGAAAGAGCTCAAAGATTTTGAACTACTTAGTTCTTTACCTATGTCCAGTAAAAGCTCGCAGTTGTCTAAGCTGTATCATCTTCATGTATCAAGATCTATTGGCATCTGCCTTCAAGAGTTAGCATTTCAAGCATCAGTCTGAGTACAACTGATTTTCTTACTTTTGACTGTAAGGATTGACTGATTTCCATATATCAGAAAATTATTCCTATGGCAATGAAGAGCCTAGGGTTTAGCAAGCATGCTCCAAGTGTTGTTCATTTCACTGGAAGGGCAGAGCTGGACTTCGATATGAGCCCTTTTTTGCAGTCCCCCAAATAAAATGTTGCTGGAGTAGTATTAATCTAAATATGTATATTTAAATTCTAAAGAAACTGTGTTTTGATGGTGAATGGTATTCCACTAAGATGGCATTTCTACTTGCCTGGGCCACAGTGCAAGCATCAAGAGATCTATGCAGTGTCCCAGGCCATTCTTTCCAACTCTGGAGCCACCTCCTCCTCTGTGCCAGCACTAAGCCAAGGTCAGGAATTGTGCCAGGCTGGTAACAGAAATCACATTTATTCTTCCCAATTGCACATTCTGACATGCCACAAACAACGTGGTGGCTTTGGATGATGTGTGGCCTAACATGCTGGATGTGCTCTTTTCACAGAGGGGGAATGACTGCATGAGCCAGTGCATGGCACTTCTTGAGACAAGGAGGTCAAATCTTTACAATACCTGATATTTTAGGGCTTGATGTACTCAAGATTTAATTTCTTCTGTTATTAGAAATTGCAGACTCATTTAAGATGGGACAATAACTTGCATCCAGCACTCAACCATGTTGAGTGACTAATCTGCTTTGGGGAACCAATTCTTTTGTTCTGATGGTGTTTAGTTGGTTTTATTTTAAAAAAAAATAAAAATTTAAAAATATATATTTAATTGAAGTAAAATATTTCCTAAGGAAATAATAATACAATTTGGAAAAAAGATATAATTATTCCTCTTAAAAATTTTTAAGTATTGTGTACCCACTGTGTTAACAATCAATCATTCTGAGGGTTGTGTTACAAGATAACTTTGCAAGTTATGTGAAGTGCTCATTTCTACCTTGCACATTTCATTACCTTGGGCGATCATCTAATCTCACAGGGTATATATGGCTTGTCATGTTTTCTTGACTAATTTTATGTATTTAGTTAGCTTCTTACTTCTGAGTTTGAATTCAATTGTCTTTGTATATTTTACTAATTTTATGTAAACATATGCAAGCTTAGGGTAACATCCTTGGCTGCAGTAGGTCACTGTACCACTATTAAAAACACTGATAATCTACCTGTTGGCTAAGATGTAGCCATTTACCTGTCTGTAGTTTCCATTGAAGAGAAATGTGAGGTTTAAAGCATAAGGTGTTAAAATTATACCTATTATTATAAAATACTCTTCTTGTCATAAAACCAAAAAGGCCCTTCTTTAGTCTAGACCAAATGGAATTTAAAGCAGAACATTGTTCTTTGTTTAAGGTTAAAACAAGTTATGAAATCTATTAAGATAAAAATACAATTTAGAGTGCTACATTGTTTATGTCACAGAGGTTTAGAGAGTTTACCTTATAATCAAAGGCTGATTTGATACTTCTTATGGCAAAAGGTTCATCTCCTTTACTTGCGCTAGCTTGCTCTTGAGTTTGTTTCTGCTAAGTGAGCATTCCTTTCAAAATAACCAATTTAGACTCTCAAAAGTCAACTCCCAACAAAGGTGTGATGTGCAGTTTTCCAGATGGCACAAGAAGCAGTTCTGCTCACTAAAGTGTACAGTATTTCTCATGGGAAGATTTCTAAAATCATGTTTAAAACATCAATTTTTCAGTGTCTTTGAGAAAAAAAAAAAAAAAAAGGAAAAAAAAAAAAAAAAAGGACAGTTATATCTAACATTAGCTGCAATTAGATGGCAGTAGTTGGAAACCCTTAGTAAAATAAAGGTCATTTGAAGTGTAAAAAATTAGTAGAAGGATATTTTTCAAATCCTAAAAAAAAAGGGAAAACACAACCAGAACTTTAATGTTGTCACCTCTTTTCATAACTCTTGCTATCACCCCTAACAACCCTAAGGAGTGTCTTTTCAGTGAAATTCTGGTCTGCTGCAGTCAGTGGGACTTTTTCACAATAATTTGCTGGAGCTGAGGCTGTTCTTTTCCTGTTGAAAAGTTTTATGATCTAATGACTAGTTTTCAGTTTGCAACTTTTTCCCTTCTTTCTTCTTTCCTCTTGTGGGAAATTCGGTGTCTCATTTTGGAGTCCAGGCAACTTCTATTTCTCTTTTTATTAGCTATAAAAGCTAATTTTAATCTTTTTCAATTAACTTGTATATACTTCACTGAAATTTGTTATACATAACAATGGATTAAAAAATGATTAAAAAAATATTCATCATAAACCATACTGGCTGCTTTTAGCCACTGCTGGCAGTCTTGCCTCTGGTATGTACAGGAAGCTTGGTGTTTACGCTGCTGTCAGACCAACAGATGCTTCTTTTAAAGTCCCCAGTAGGGACTAAGCAGATGGAAATGGGGGGATCCACATGTTTTACTTGAAGCATCTACTTCCTCTTAATTTTGGAGATTGACTGACTGCTGGTCTCCTTCCTTCACATATTGCATGAGCTTCTGTTGCAATTAAATGGATACCATGAGTTTAGCTTGCCCTCAATGGAAGTTATTTGTATTTGCCTCTTCCTGCAAGAATGCCACTCACACATTCCAGTTTGCTTCTTAGTCTGGTTTTTTCACTGTCTTTGCATGTCTTATTAAAAAGAACCTGCTAGTTCACACATTAGCAAATTTTAAACTATTAGAAAACAACTGACAGTAGTGCATTTTTGGTCCATTTAAAGATTAACTGAGGTCTCTAAAATATAAAAGACACAGAATATAATTTTAAAAGTTGTATTTATCTTGATTCCCAATACCTGGCTTTTAACTTAAAATATTTTAAAATGTCTCTGATATTTTAAAAAATGACAACATTTGACAGACATTTTTCCTTAATGTGGGCTGATTTCATCAGAAGGGTGTAGAGGAACTGCGTTCGATTCAGCTGCTGATACACTAATGGTTGCAAGAGAAATATGGCCTTGCCTGCTAGAACTCAAGGAATTTTATTTTGATTTTAAAATGCAATCACAAGAAAAGTTGAAATCCACATATGAATTTTGTTACTGTTAGTCCTCTTCTTCCTTAAGGTTTTGGATTACTTTTACTGTTCAATTTTATGATTTTTTAAAAAATCATATTGTGGGATTATTTTTCATTTCTCCTTTGATTTTTACTTATCAGAGGTTCCTTGTGTTTTTTATTATTGTCTTCAGTATATTTGATTGATTCTTAGAAACATGATATGCACAAACTTTACATTATTTTACTTTGCTTGGAACTTGAGAAAGGGCAGCGAAGAAATAGAGTGAAATCCCATTAAGAGCCTCTCAGTAATGGCTGGGAGAAGTATGGAGGGGCCAGCAATACATCTCTGCCTTTTACAACTTCCTTAAAATTACAAGTATATTTTCCAGTTTATTCCACTTCTTTTGTCAGATGAGAAAATTCTTCAGAAGCTCTATTCACTCACACATTAAATTAGGATTTGAGTTAGGTATTTAGTTTTGCTTTAAAATAAGGGCTGTATTTCATACAACAGTTATACTGTATGTTCTTAACCACTGGTTCTTGGCTTCTCAGCACCAACACCACAAAAATGGCTTAGGACGTCAGTTTTGTACTGAAAGTACAGACAGCTTCTGCATTTTGTTGTATCTGTTACTTGAAAAAATTTACTTCTGTTATAACTGCACATCTCCAACACTAAATCTGTTAGTGCATGGAGAAGATGCCTTATCTGCTTAGGAATTTATTTCCACCTGGAAATAAAAATAGTGTTGCTGTGTCCCTTATTTTTTCATGTGTGTCACCACCGTGGTCAATATTACAGAATAATACAGAACAAAGAGTATTGAAACAGGGTTTTGCAAAGGGAAGAAAGAAGAGGAAAGGTTGTTTGGACTCTTGCTGATTTTATTTGGAATAAATGAAAAACAACTGTCCAGGATTCTTATGATGACATTAAAAAAATTCAATTAATTTTTTTTGTTGGTGGTTGGGTTTTTTTTGTTTTTAAACGGACATTTCTGCAAGCAGCAGGCTTAGCAATGCTTGGTTTCCTATGGATTTATTTCTGATTATTAGATAGTAGATTACTTTAACAGATACGATTTCCAGTGGGTTTTCCCTTCTAATGCATAGCCTTCTGTCCTTTGCAGCTTCTTTATCCTGTACAGGCACAGTGAGCACACTTTACTACTTCACTCAGTAGAGGTGCTAATAAAGATACTCAAGATGTCTTGAAAATAAGTCACCTGACAGAAACTAGTATGTTTGAAATCTCTGCACCTCCCCTAGGTTTGATGGAGTTGACCAAAAGATTGAAACATAGGTAGACATCCAAAACCAGAAGTACTTTGTGAATTGCTTCCATTCATTTATGCTAACTCAGTATGTGTCTTTGCAGGTAGCCAAAGGTCAGTGTATAGATGAGTTTCTCAGAAAGTTTTATTTCCTGTTTTCTAGACTTTTTTTCCTGGATCATTGAGGTAGTTTATGAAACAAACAAACAAAAAAGTTTTTAATTTTAAAGATAATTCTGGTAAAAAGATAAAAGGTGTTCACTCTTTTCATGTGTTTTGAGGTGTAACCATAAAATTGTTCTATCCATATAGATGACTTATGCAAAAGAAAAAACATTTTTAAGCATTCCTGAATAAGTAGCTTTACAATAAAGTATAGCTGCAGGATCAGCTTTGTAGTGAAAATACCAATATTTGCTGTCATTTCTTATGAGAAGTAACTACTTTTCTGCTGAATAAATAAGAGCAACAAGCACAGTTGTTCTCAAGCTGAAGTCATCAATTCTTATCTTCTTCCAGGTGCCATTCCTCCTCTGTTCCAGCCACCTCAGCTAGGTACATAATGGTGCCTCCAGGGGCATCCCAGCATTGAAGGTTGGCCCTCAGGAAAGGGGAGTAGTCTCCACGCAGTCATCAGTTCTTATCTTCTTCCAGGCCCCTCCTTCATTCCAGCCACCTTAGCCAGGTACTTCTCAAGTACAATCAAGGTGGCTTAGTCGTGCCTGGAGGGACCACCCAGCATTGAAGGCTGTCGCTCAGAAAAGGGAGTAGTCTCCACCTAGTAGGTCTTATCACATCCTGAGGTGTCATCTCCTGCCCAGCTCTGGCCAGCCAGGTCTTCCACCCTAGCTAGCCAGGGCTATTCATTTATAATTGCTCCTTTGAGACAACTGCAAATCAGTGAGGTCAGACTCATACAGGTACTGTATTAAAGTTCATGTTAATTCAACAACATTATTATTTATTTTAAAAGAAATGCAGTTTGCTCCTCTATCAAAACACAATAATGGTCCCTTCCAAGTTGCTTCAAAAATTGAGAGAGGTGCACAGCACTGCTGTCAAGGTTCTGTTGGCAGTGCAGCAGTCCAGACCGTCATGGCCTGTGCAATGAGCAGCCACCCTGAATAATTATTTTTTGACTTTTGACAAGAAATAGTCTCAATTAAGGTCACATATGCTATATTAAATGTTGATAAATTTTATGCAAATGCAGAAAAAAAAAAAAAAAAGAAAAAAAATATCCTCTAAATTCCTAATGGGAAAAATGCTTATAGTTATTGCTGCCTTATAATACTGCTGCCTTCTTATTCAGACATTGAGTTTCAGAACTTCAATGGTTTTGCACATAGCTTGGTGGATTTCTGCTTGGTTTGTATTCTAGAATAGATAGCACAGTTCTTGTGTAAGATAACTGGGACAGAGTGATAGGGTCCATCAATATAGATTTGTGCACAAAGAAGAAAGATGTGAAAAATACTTACTTTTGATTCTTCAGGTATGGCCCAGTATTTCCTCTGAAATCCATGTAGATGAGAAAGTTTTATAGAAAGGACAAAAACAACTCTAAGAGATTATAAAAAACCCTTCGTATTTCAGGGGAAAAAAAAAATAGGAAGAGAACCTGTTGAGATGTTGAAATAATCTATTTGTATAGTTACATGTGCTATGATTATGAACAACATACTTTTAATGTTTGAGTTACAAAGCACAGATCTTTATTCCACAGTGCTCATTCTTGCTGGTTGGAAATGGAACATTTTGAAAAACAAGTTTGTGATTCTTTACTGTGCCAGTTTTCCTTTTGTAGCACTGATTAGGGATCATTAGTGAGCTTGTTAAGTCTCCTTCATTCTCAGGGTAAATTTGCATATGAACTCCAGGTACCACTGTGAAACCTACAGCAATTGTCTCTGCTTAGATCTCAGAATGACAAATTGGCATCAAATATAGGTGATTTTCTTCAGAGTTACAGAAATCTTAGTTTTATTTTCACTAGGAAAGAGTAATTTTCAAAACCCAGACAGTTCTTTGTGTATCATTGAAGTGGACTCTGGGAGAAATTCCTGAACATTCTTAGTGTTACGAGAACAGTAATACATGTATCTCTCCATCCTCGTGATAATGAGGAAAGGCAGTGATCTCAAATAATACACTTATGCTGTACATCTCAGCATCTTCTCTTAGAGCTGCTCCACTTTGAATTAATTAATAAGGAAGTGAAACACAGAGATACTGGTCATTTGCTTCCTTTTTTATGCTTTATCCATACCAGAAGAACTCAAGCAGAAAAAAAATAATCAACAGATTCACTCAAAACCAGTTAACAACCCTGCATTCAGGACTCACACACAGGATGTGGGAAACTAGTACAAAATTCTGAAGCCTCTCTGTTCCAGGACAGTTGCATAACAGGCTATTTTAGGGTAAGATTTTATTTTATTGCAATTCAGGAGAAAAACAAAGCATAACAATCCCCAACTTCAAACCAGCTTGATGTAACCCTTCTGTCAAGTAGGATATAAGTTCGGTTCTCATTTGGACCTGTATCCATGGAAGGAGAAACATGTGGATAAGCTTTCTTAAAAAAAAAAAAAATTATGTGAGAATTCATAATGGATTAATTATTACTGAATGGATCTCTCTAGAACTTCTTTGTTCTTTCTCTACTTTTGATCTCTTCTATTTCATCTACCTAAAAATAAGGGGCAGGTCATTAGTTACTGTGGAACAGTGTGGCACTATGTAAATTGATTCCAAGTGTTTGGTGCAGAGCTTCTAGAAGAAAATATGAGGGGGGAAAATCCTTCTGTGGGTTCTAGGGAAATGAACTTTTAATGAAAATTGTGAAAGAGCTGGAATTTTCTGCAAGGGAAAGACTGACACAGTGTTGAGTTTTCAACTTGACGCATGGAGTAGCAGGTTGAGCTGTCTTGTGGTTTTGCTGGATGACGCTTGTCCATTGCCTACCTGTCATCCAAAACAAACCTTCTCACAGCCACAGAAAGAGTGATGGAAACTTACAATGTCAGCTTAATAGCATCTGGGATAATTTTCTGAGGTAGGATGACACCAAAGTGTAGCAGAAATAATGAATGACTCATTGTCCAGTGTAACAAACTGTGTATGATTAACACAGTTCCTTCAGCTTTAACTACAGGTTTCTAATTGATGACATAAATGTAGTAATAATCTGGTGTACCGAACTTCCAAGTGGTGTTTATATTCCTTAGCAAAAGCCAAAGTCTGACCTATGGGAACTGGATTATCTTAAAGCCATCATAAATAGGAAGTGAGATTATGCTTGAAATACTAGGGAGAAGACCAACTGTTTTGATTATGTATTTGTACCATCCATCAGTTCAAGATATCTAATAATGGGGCTCTTAGGTGCTACTGTAATAATGTTTTGAAAATATTAATAAGCAATGACACTAAACCCATAGAAATCATAAAAATATTTATGATAATTAAAAGGTTCTGTTAGAATGATATTATTAAAACCAAGCTAAGATTATCCACCTCCTTAGTCTTATAATTTTTAGACAAAAAATGAGTACTCACTTATTCAGCAGTGTCAGAGATAAACATGGAATTTTTTCCATGTACATGGAAATGCAGTAAATGATCTGTAGATTTTACGGAGTGAGGTTCTGATTCAGCACATACTCATTGGGAATAATACATCAAGAGTTTCCTTTCAAACAGGAACTTTTTTTTTTTCCCATTATCATTAGCAGGGCATAAGAGTCCCATGATATAGAGTGTGCTGCTAGCCCTGAGAAAAGAAGCATTAGAAACTAAATACATGTTGAAGCTAACAGTGCTTATCATTTGCCTGTGTTCTTAGAGTAAGAAAGAGGGTAAAGGTAGCCCAATTGTACCATGTAAATATGCCCTTTCTGCTGGTTCCAGGAATAAAGATGAATGTAGTTGTGTGTTTAGCTGTTAGCTAATCTGACAGTAAGGTAGTGCCTTATGAAATGTATTAAATATTTATTAAATATAAACTATGTAAAAATGGGCAACTTTTGTTAAAAATGTGTTTTTAAAAAACAACTGTTCTTTGAGCACATTACATGTTAGACACCAGAGGATCTAGCTGAAGAGCTAATACAAATGCCTCAGCTCTTGGAAAGCTTACATTTGGCTTTCTCATTTTATCACACACCAGGGATTCTGTTGTGGTTTCTTTCACAAAGACCATCTGAAACTTCTTTTAAACTTTGGAGCTTATAATTTTTTTTATATAGTGTCAACTCAAGTTATGCCATTGGTTGTCACAAAGTTTGGAAATCAAATCAACAAGAGAGAGAAATGCTTAGGAAAACAGACTTTGTTAGTTTCTGATACTTACAAATATCTTCATTTTATTGCGCAGGGATTTCTGAATAGATATTTGTAAAGCTGGGGAAAAAATGAGATTTTAAAAAGAAGCAGACCTTTTCTCAAAAATACAGCTTGTTCATGAATAATAAACAATAAAGATGCACGCAAAGCACATTTGGCTACTTGAGGATCAAGCGCTTTCCTCTTTTTTTTTTTGGAGCAGGCTCATGTAGGGATGTGTGATAACAGAATATTCATTTGGCCGTATTTGATAAGAGCAAAGAGTGGATTTGAACATTCACACATTTTTATGTGCTCTGTCATTAAAGCAGTAAATTATTTAAGTAGGTGGTATGTACTCAATGTGTGTTTTCCTGCATGGTTTCAAAGACAGATACCTTTCTGGTAGTCTGCTGTATTACTCTGTCTTTGTGAGACTATTTCTTAGGTTGAATTTGCGAGTACTTGATAAAGAAATACTTCTATACTTTAGAACAATTTACATTAGTATGTGTAACTTCATTCCAAGATCTTTTTACAAGAAGCAGATCAGATATTAAACAAACAAAAAAACCACAGAGGAAGACAGCACAACATCCCCATCCACCCCTGAAAAAAGACTAAGCCTGGTCATTTGGATACAATCTGTCTATGCATCAGGCTGTCAGTACAAATGGATATCTCTTCACTGGAGTGGAAACTCAGAGAGATTATTGGCATGGAAGAAAGTGAATGTTCAGAGTGGCACAATCAAAACAATTTCTGAGAAATCAGCTCTAGCTGAGTTTTCTTTCCAGATGCTTATTCCAAAATCTGCTTGAGAGTATTTTTTTTTTACTTGTGATTGTGTAGGGATGTCCAAAAATTTCTAGATGTTCAACAGAAATATCATTCACAATTACATTTTATCAGCAGTAGAGACATATGAACACTCCACAAAAATAGCCTTTTAAGTCTCAGTATTTATGATTTTCTCAGTAAGACTTTAAATTAATATGAGTATTTTTTTTTTCAGGTGTTAAATGGGTGACTAAAAGAACAGATGTTATTTCTATGCTAAATCAGTGTTCCTATGGCTATATTAATTAGAAGGTGCTAACATTGACCGCAGTGTCAGTCACTTCAATATACAGACCATCAGTTAAGACTGTAAGGATGAACATCCTCATTTACAGAAAAATTGTTGTCTTGAAACACAGATTTTTTGACATGCCGTTATGATAAGAGAAATGGAACCTGTTTGCCCAGGTACTCTGTTGCTCCAAACTGCAAGCTTTTATTAGGTAGAAGAGCAGGAAGAAAATTCAGGTAAGATGTCCAGGGACTGAGTCTTGCAGCAGATCTTCAGCTTGTCTTAATTTAGACTAGCCCAAAGTTTCTGTAGTTTCTTTCAGCTACCTGCACCCCAAAAAGACAGTGCTGAGCCTATCTGGATCATGGCATCACTTGGCAGTGACCTTGTTTTGCCTCCAAGACAATCCCATTTAAGGCAACATAGTACTCAAAGGCCTTGGCTGTGGGGTTGCTGGTTGGACTTTTTTTCGGAGCAGCTCTTTTTTTTTTTTTTTTGGTGGGTTTTTTGGGTGTTTTTTGGTTTTGGTTTCTTTTGTTTGTTTGTTTTTGTTTTTTTTTCTCTCTGGAAATAGTAGGACAGTGTATATGAGAATCACAATGAACTGTTTAAGCTAAGTGGACAGCAGTCCTAATTACTGCCATATAGTTTTCCCCATTGAAAATGTTGAACAGATAGTGTTCCCAAACAAATACTGGAGTAGAACTACAGCTACCTCTGATGTGTTAGCAAGTATGCTGAGTATTAAGTCTTTTATAAAACCAAACATTAGAACATCCTTTGTACAAAAATAGTTATGAAGTGCCTAATGCTTATGGCTAAGCTTTTTCTTTCTGCCTCTTTTCATTTGTTTTTTTAGGTACCATATAGAAAACTACATTTGGTGAACTTGTTAGTAGTAATCTGTGAACTGTAAGGAGAACATTTACCATCACTTCCCTTTTTGTAATAGAGTATATGATACAACATGAAAATTTTTGAAGCAGCTGGTGTTAAACTGCATTTGTTTCCCTCTATTAAAGCCTAATAAGATATAAAGCCTATTGCAATATAAAAAGAACCTTTCTCGGGGGGTGGGGAACAGAGAAGGTGGCAAGATTGATCATGTGTCTATATCAAAAAACACAAATTAGTAGATCAGTCCTAACTAGGAATAATTACAGGGTCCTACCTTAGAGGTAACACAGAGGTCAGAAACAGTGTTGTGAGGCTGTCAAAGCTGCATGGCTGATATTTTTTTATTCTTAACTTGGTGGTGACAGGGTGTTATACTTGAAAAGCTGTTAACTTCAACATTTTCCACCGCATGATGTAACAACGAAAGTGTGGGCCAAATTTAGAGCTGCAGTACAGTACAGAAAAAAGCTTCCCTATGGTTGTTTGGCCATTCAGTACTAAGGAAACAAAGGAGGCATGCTTGTTTGATAGGTACTTTGTCACCAGTTAAAAACCCTTTTATTTCCATTTAAGCTATCAGGGATGGCGTGACCACTCTGCTGAGAACTGGCAGAAGGTGCTGAGTCTGGCAAGTCTTAAACCTGCTGTGGGCCATCATAAGTTACTCAGTCTGAGTGGTCAGTTGGGTCTCCATGGCAGCCACAGGCTCCTGAAGTCTAATGTGCTTTGAGCCATACTTGGAAGTTAGATAATAGATTCCTGAATGTAAGGTGCTGTTGGTAATACATATTACTGCTACATGAATAACAAGAAAAACAAAGTTTCAAATAAACAATGAACTGTTTTATTATTTTAACCTAAATAGGGTATCTCTTAAGTTTATTTTATCGTTATACTTCTTGGAAAAACCTTGCCCTTTTACTCTGTTAAGTATTAGAAGGGATGATGTTTATTTGTGAAGAAAAACAAGTTTCCTAGTATCTGATTTTCCAGGCCTGCTGAAGGGCAGGCAGTGGGCTAGCAACAGAATAATGTCATACAGATTCTTTTCACTTCGATTCATTATGCATTTTATCCTCAATTAAATCATTGTGCAAGGTAGTCAGATAAATATGCATACATTAACCACATTCCTACTTCTTCAAAAGCACTTTACAAAGAACACTTACAAACATATAAACAAAATTATTTCTATTTTCAGTACTGACCTTAATGAAATCTACACTGTCAGGTCAGTAAACCACTCATGCTCAAGAACTAGCGAGCTGTGATGTCTGCTGTATTGCAGAACGTCACAGATTCTCTTTTGATGCATAAACAGGCTGGAAAATCTTGACTTTATTTGCCTGGGGAATTATTTTTGGATCAGATAGCATTTATAGTAAGTATGACACACCTGAAAGATGGTGTTTACATTGCAGTGGGGATGTTTTCTTGTTGAGTATCAATGTTGTGTTTGCTGAAGTGGCAGGTTAATTCGTGACACAGGCAGGCACGACAGAGATTTTTTTAAGTGGCTTTGCTAGTTAATCTCAATCCACGTTTATTTTCCTCAAATTGCAGTTCTCTAAATATGAATGTACATTATTCAAAACAGTGTTTTTGCAATAGCCACACATATACTAAGTTTAACAGCTAAGAAGAACCCCCTAAGTTTTTTATCGTCTGCTCTGAAATGTAAAAGACAAATCTAGGATCCTACTAGTGGAACAGTCATGCACTGAGCTAGTCCATTCTGGGGTGTTTTATTTAAGAGTTTTAGTTAATTTGTTTGCCTGATTTTTTGCTTGTCTGACATTCCTAAAATAAGGTTAATTTGATGTGAAACAAGGCAAGGGAGAGGTAGTAGATGGCAATAACAAGCCCACTGAACAAACATTTCTCTACCTTGGAGTTCTGTTCCCACATACCTGATCCGGAAGCATGAATGCCAGGAGTTTCAAACATGTTTTGAATACACAGCTTGCAAGACAGCGTGCCTGGGATAAAACTCGTGCAGCTGAGTGTGGGGAAGCATTCTCCCCATCTGATATACATCAGAGCAAAAAATAGCCAGGCTTTGTAGGCAAGGCCCCCCTTTTCCCTTTTCCCCTTTCTCTTTTCCCCTTTCTCCTTTCTCCTTTCTCCTTTCCCCTTTCCTTTCCCCTTTCCTTTCCCCTTTCCTTTCCCCTTTCCTTTCCCCTTTCCTTTCCCCTTTCCTTTCCCCTTTCCTTTCCCCTTTCCTTTCCTTTCCTTTCCTTTCCTTTCCTTTCCTTTCCTTTCCTTTCCTTTCCTTTCCTTTCCTTTCCTTTCCTTTCCTTTTCTTTTCGGCTAGAGCAAACACTGCTGCAGCTATCTTTAACACCTGCTGCTTCGCCGGTTCATCCTTACTCCGAGCGCTTACACGTGTTTTTACATCTTCCCCACACCTTATAAACATTAACCAGCTAGTTCTCGTGGTAGGTGAGAAAATACGGGGACTGACGAAGGGTTTCCGCTGCTCTGCGCCGGGTTTTGCGGGACTGCTAGCGGACCCGTGTGTGTGAAACCCCCGGCGGGAGGGGCGGCCAACCTCAGCCCCGTTGCCTCCCGAGCTTCCGAAACAGGAAGTGCGCTGTCCTCACTCGGGTGCCGCGTTGATTCATCCGCTGCCTTGAGTCGCCCGCCCAGTGCAGGCCCGGTCTCCCGCCGCCGCGGAGATGCTGCGCGCCCGCGGAGCTCGCCGCCGTCCTCGAGGGGGTGGTGCTGCGGACGGTTGCGGCTCCGGGGTGGGCGGGCCAGGCCAGGAAAGGCGGGCGGCGAGGGAGGCCGGTGGAAAGTTTGTGCTGGTGCCGTCGGTTGTCGCACCGCTGGCTCCGAAAGGAGTGGGGCTCCGCGGAGGGAAGAGCCGCTCTGCCCGCTCCCGGGTTGGCAATATGAGGGAGCAGCAGTCATGTGTGGGCACCAGGCAGCGGAGGATGGAGCAGCTGGAGCTCGTCTTTGGTCCTGTGAAACGCTTGCGAACTAAGTACGCCTTTCTCTGTCTCTTCGCAGAGGAGGCCTACCAAAAATTGGCCAGCGAGACCCTGGAGGAACTGGATTGGTGTCTGGACCAGCTGGAGACCCTGCAGACCAGGCACTCCGTCAGCGAAATGGCTTCGAACAAGGTAGAAGCCCGCCGCATCGTCTCTTCTACCGCGGGGGGCGGGTGCGGGGGTCGCCTTGGTCTGGGGAGGGTGCGGAGTGGCCGCAGCTGCAGGCGGCAGGGGGTTCCCCCGGCCACGCAGCCCGGTGTCGGCGGGAGGGGTCTGGTGGCGGAAGGTGCCCGGGGCTGAGAAACCTGCTGCGAGAAGTGGTTCCCTACGCGCCCGTGGGTGCCTGGAAGGCTTTGGTTGCGGTTTGTAGGCAGTTTGCTTAAATTTCTAGTAAGTTGTCGAAGTGATGCAGGTTCTTGGAAGGCTGCAATCTTTCTCGGTGTGTCTTAGTTAAGAAACAAAGCCAAGCTAGTTTGGGCTGCTGAAAATCATCCGTTCAGTTGCTCCTTTCACAGCATTCCATTACGAACTGAGGGTGTCTCCCAGAAAATGGTGTAGAAAGTAGCTTGAGAAGGTGAAAAAGGTATCCTTTGATGCCAGAGGAAATTCAGATGGCGCTTTTTAATTTGTAAGTAGTGATGCTAACGGCTCTTGCAACGCGATTTGTTATGGAAGAACACGCTCAGAACCGAGGTGTTGTCACCACAGTCACCTTGATCCCCAGTCCTATCTCTGAGGCAGAGCGTGCCCTTCACTCCATCCCTGGGGATGCGTGTGAGCAGAGGCTCGGTGCTGGTACCTGTGCTGCGTGTGTTTTGCAGTTTGAAGAGTTTCCATATGCTTCATCCATAAGTACACTTATATTCGTGATTTTGGTTTGCAGACAATATGTAGCTACATTTTTGGAGTTAAAACTTATAAAGCCTGCTGTAAGGCTTATGGAACCAGCTGGTTCCGTGACTTTTGATGTCTTTACAGCCACTCTTTCTTCACATGATCCTGAACTTTCTTTAGTTATGTATTTATTACCTCCTTAAACCTGATAGGACTTGCGGCATGTTTTATGAACAATGAAAGCAAGCTCTTTTTAGGATAAGATAGAACTAATTGTGAAGCAATTGTGTGCATCTTAAGTTCTGTGAAGTATATTCAGATTTTTCTAAAGATCTGTTTTTAAAATGAAACACGACAACTCCTTTGCATCTTCAGGTAAACACAAGTGTGCTGCATCTGATGCAATGTTTTGTTTGTATTTCTTTGAAATAGTTAAAGAATTGTTTGCCATAGATGTCAGGATTAACATTTTTCACATGTATTTATTCAAGTGAAAGGGATTCAGAAAAAAGTTTTGTTCTTGTTGTTTCCAACATAAAATAATGAAGACAAGGAGTTGATGTGGTGTATACAGTAAGCCTAGTTGTCATAGTTAATATGCAAGTCAATAAGGATGCCAAGCTTTACATCAGAACTGGAATTTTTATATTACAGTAATGTATTGCTTCGGCCTGCTTAATCTATCAGATATAGATGAACATATCTAAAGCACTTTATAGCTATTTACTGTTTTGTACTACAATATCTAGGAAGAACCTGGTATTACTGTATTGAGAAGGAATAGCTGCTGTTTGGTTGGCAGGTAATACTCAATTCTTAATGTAAACTCCCGCCCCCTGTCTTTTAGGAAAATCTGACCCCCTTGTATACAAAGCTGTGACATTTTTCAGTGTTTTAGCTTTGTTTGTTTTGCTTGCTTGTTTTAAACAAACAATAAAAAGTCATTACTGTTAACCATAATGTAAACAATCTTGAATATAAACCATCAAACCTGTACAATAATGCGGGAAAATTTAGTTCAGGAGGATTTTAATTTTAGGCATTCTAATACATTGTTTTAAAAAATAATTGTATTCCTGAGTATTAAAACAAATATGGACCTTGCACACCACATCTCTATTGTAAGGTAACTGCAACCTGTGGTATTTGTGTGGCATAAAGGTAAATTATATTATTATTTTACTTTATAGAGATGCAGAAGTAGAGATACTGTGCTCCAGGCTGAGGACACAGCCATTAATATCCAAGAGTACACAAGAATAAAGTCCTGTAAAATCAGATGAGAAAATGAGGAAATGAGACATTATTGATACAGAACATGGTTTCTCACTGTGTTTCTGTCTTTCCCTTCCCCTGTTTCCTGCAAGATTGATTGTTGGGTTTTTTCCCCAACTCTTACAAGCAGAAAGCAGTACTGTATGTCCTGAACACATAGAGTCAGCCAGGGAGCGAGTCTTATCTCCAGTCCGTTTGTCTTTGTGGTTAGTTGGCAGTCAGAAGGGACAATTATATTTGTGTGGAATCCCCTTACTGTGTGGATGTCTCACATTAGAATATCTCAATCCAAGAATATTTACTTTGTTTACATGCTTCTTGTACTCAGTTATCAGTAGTCTGTGTTGTGCAAGCTCACACTTTTGGATGACTGAAATCAAGATGACGAAGACAGATGAAAAGATCCTTCTTTTCCCTACTTAAATTTTCTTGAAGCAGTAGGCAGGAGGTGCTCTCTATGATCTCCAGCTAATCCCCCAGGGGCATATTGAGGTATATATACCCCAAAGTATAACCCCAAAAACTTGGAAAAAAAACTTGGAAAGCGTGTAGGGAGCCAGATGTAATGCTTGGCCTCCAAAGTTGCACCAGGATGACTGTAATATCCAGATAATGTCCATTTACCAGCCATCCCTATGTTAAGATTTCCCAGTGCCTGGAGGCTTTGCACATGAAATAACTGATGGATAGATCTGTAATGCACCCAAAGGAGAATCCTGTAATATACTGATTTCAGAAAGAAATCCGATTTTGAAAGGACTTAGAGTACTTGGTGTTTTCCTAAATTACCAGCTTCTGGCATAGGATACTAATGAGAATTCCAGCTGTTTTTAAAATCACAGGAGGTCTCTCATGCTCCTACTCCTATAGAAACCCTGTAAAGTCTTGAAAGGCTCTGAAACTAGAAAATAAGTAAGAAGCACCTTAAACTTGGTCAACTAAAATGTCATTTTTGGAGACTTATCTCTGATTTTCTGTAACATGTACATTTAATATTAGGCTAATGTCAGCAGATTGTGGTTCTGTTGGTTTTTTATGTGTGATGCAGAAAGAAATTTGTTTCAGGAAATAGTTTACCAAACTGGGTCATGAAATATAGGATTCCAAGGCATAGTTGGATGCCTGTATTTAACTGTTCTGCTTTGCAGAGTTGCTAACCTGTATGAATTTCAGACAAATTGAATTGTGGTGAATTTTTGTGTTGAAAAACATAGAGTTTTTTGGGTACCGGCTTGCTGATTGTGATTTCTAACTTTCAACACAGGCGCACTTTGAGGCACTTGTACAAACAAATGATCTTGAAAAACCCAGTTTGCAGAGGGATATTTTTAAAACTTTTTTTTTATCTTACACACACACACACACACACACATATATAATATATACAAAATTTGCTCTTTTTTTTAGAACAAGTGACTCTGCTTTTTCTTCCACATAAGATTAAAGCAAAAATGAATAGATTTTAACTTCTCTGAGGGAACTATCTTGTTCCAATATGCAGTATCAAGTGCAAATCTCTGATAGTGTATCTGATAGTTACTCTGTTGAAGAGAATAAGTAGACGAATGCTAATAAGAAAGATGCAGCAATCACTTTGTGCTACATGGCATTGACTGTAGATTAGTCAAACTTGGAGGATTACTTAAAATGAAACTGATATTCAAAAGTGTATTTTCACATCTGGAATCATGATTTTGCAAACATCCCTAGTGTGCCTTTGTGTCTGAGTACCTGAAGTTATATGTGGAAAAAGTTTCAGTTCATGTTCCTTCCGTTTCAATTTTAAATTTATGAAAGATGATAGCACTTGGCAATCTTGTTCCTTTGTTAATTAACAAGAGTTTGGAAAATATAAAAAATATAAACTAAAATATAAACTAAAATTAATGCTTGCAGGTAAAAAAGACAACTTGAAATCTGTTGAGTTACTTTTCTTTTATATTCTTTCCTGTAGTCCCTTACCAATTTGACCTGCTTCATAGTCACATTTTTCTCCTGCCATGAAGTATTTTTCCTTTCCTCATTTACAATGCTAAAAGGCTCACACAGGCAACAGGGAGCTGACTAACATAATACCTGGGGAAAGAGTGAGCCTAAACTCATATGTGGTCCAATATTTGAACCAAGCAATACATTTCCTAGTATGCTTCAAAAAGAAGTGTTGTTTTAGCTCTGCTGGGTTTTCCCATAGGCAGGGTAGAGCCCTGCTGCCCACATTCCAGTGTGACCCTTGCTGGGGCAACAGCAGCTGCCAGAAGTACCTCCTGCCTCTTAGCATCTCTTAAGAAGCACCAGCCACTGGCTGGAGAAGTGGCATTGTGTTTCCGAAGGCTGACAGCAGCTCTCTGGATTTCCCCCATGGCTGGAATTTATGGAGGTGATTACAGGCTCCAACTCTGGATTTAGTTCATTCATCTGTTTTATCTTTGTCTGATTCAATGGAAAAGCTTACATGCTCTGGTGGAGGTGCATTTTGTAGGAGCTCAAATAGGCTGAATCTGAAAGTAGCAAATACGGCTCATGTCACTGGCTCAGTCTTCTTTCAACAGTTTTTAGCACTGCCTTTTTTGAATTCCTGCTGTCAGCCTTGGGGACCGGCTCATTGTGCAGTTAGGACTTTATATTCAGAAATAACATTTCAGACGTAAGAGTGTAATTTTTTTGCAGTACTTCTCTGTAATGTGGAAGTTCAGCCAGAGTAAAATGGTATCCTCTATGTCATAGCCACCTATTAATGACCTGTTTCAAATTAAGAGACACGATAATGTTCTTGTGTCCATCAAGAGGATTTAAGCACCAGTCATTCTCTTGGGTTTAAGCTATTGGACATGAAAAATATGTGTTTTAAACTTAACAGTAGACAATAAATTTATTGTTGTCATGACTGCATTGTTTGAGAGCAGGCAGCATCTTTGTTCTGGCTTCTTAGATTTAAAGACCTTGGTTATCCAGATGAGAAACTTAATGTGGGTTTTTTGCTTTTTTTTTTTTGTGTGTGTGTGTGTGAGAGACAGAGACAGTCCTCTTACATAATGTCTGGCAATGCCATTGCACTTGGCTGGCTGTCATGATAGTTCAAAAGGATGTTATTTTCCTAGATCTCTGTAAGAAAATCTGAGAATTTGGTTAGCTATTTAGAGTACGGCTTCTGCTGAAGACTATAATTAAAGGGCAGCTGTTAGCAATTGAAAGCTTGTTGAGTGCAGCATCAGGAAATTTTTTATTCATTAAGGATTCAGTTTGAGCAAAGAGAGTAAAGGGATACTGATAAGTGGTGAGGCTGGTTTTGAATTAATGTATATTTGTGAATGTTCCCTAGTTCTGTTGTGCTTCATTACCAGAGGAAAGGAAGAGAGAACTGTGGAGGCAGGGAACTACTATTTTCACAGGCATACTCTTCCTTTTCCATGCTGAAGCCAGACTAAAGGAATTTTGAGGCCTCTGGGATCAAGTGCAATTCACTGTGCATGACCTTACTTGGTCCTGTGTATTCCTCCCCCTGGAGAACAACAAGCTTGCCCTGAGGTAACCACTGTTACGAGTGGTATATTTGTAAGAGAGATATCACTTTGCTGGCTGTATTGTTCAAGAGCATGCTGCAGCAAGATAATGGGTGACACTTGCTGTCACCATGCAGATGGCTTGTACCAGCTCTTCCTTATCACTTACGAACACTTCCATCTTTGCACAAACAAGTGGATGGAGCAGTGGTGCCAGTTTGGCAGTGGCTGAATCTTCCGTGCAGTTGTGAGCAGACCCTTCTTGTGTGGGTACATGAGGGCAGCTACTCACCTCCTTGGGCCATGACACACAGTGTGTCAATTGTGATTTGGAAACATCTTTACTGTCGTGGTGGGTGATCCCCTTCCACTGTTCACGGGGGTTCTTCTCAAACAGAAGTATGCTGTACAGACTCCCCAGTTCTGCACTAGTGGAAGGGAGTATAGAGTTGACCCATAATGGTCAATACAAGTAACACTGGAATTTAAAAGCTCCAAAATAAGTAAGGAACACTTCATCCCACAGATTCAGTCTGTACTTTAAATTTTAGAAAAAATAATTGATTTCTGTGTCTCTCGCTTGCTGGTGCTTAAAGTCTTGGATGTGAGTACTGCATAAAAGGAATGCCTCTCTGAGAGTTCCTATGATTTAACATTTTTTCCAGCTTTTTAGCTCCTTCTAGGATTGCATAACTTTCTAATCACTGATAACTTCATATTTTTTTCCATAAATATAAGTAAATGGTCCATACCAGAACACAAACAGCCCATCTAGTAGCTGCTTAGACTATAGGAGATGCCACAGTATGGAAGATTATTTCCTTTTAGTGTAGTGGCACAGAATAATATAGGCAAAATGTTGTGAAGTGAATAACAGAGACCTGATGTGCAAAAATAACTTTACTTTCAATGACCATAAAAGAAGATGTGAAAATTGACATTTTTCCAGTAATTGAATTAATTGAATTTAAAATGCAAACTTCAATGTGCCTTTCCATTGCATTAAAAAAAAAAAAACAAACCAACCCACAAACTGTTTATTTTGTTTGGGGGTTTTGGTTTTTTTATTTATTTAGAAGATTTTACTTGGAAGTGGCTTAATGGAGATGAGTACTTCATAACTTCTTGCTTAATAAAAAAGGTGGCACTCCAGGCTACTGGAAAGCATAATGAGTATCTAAATTCTTGTGTCTCCCTGTGACAGTATTTAGAGCCAAGAACTTCTGTATTGTGTTCATAATAAGATACGAAACATTTTGTAGAGCAGTGACCATTTTTAAAAAATTTTCTTTTAAATGAATTTTATGTTTCCAGTAAGGGGCAGCTTCAGCTGTTACATAATGTTTGGGTACAATGAATGTATTTGCTGAACTATCTATTGAGTCTCTGCCTCAAAGAACCTGCACTAAAAAAGTGTTCTGTCTCAGTTCCATTAATAGGGATTTGGGTATCATCTGTGCAAGCTTTCTGTGTTTAGGAGACTTACCATAGAATTAAGTGTATTACGAATGGGTATATCTGGGTTTGGTTTTTTATTTTTTATTTTTTTAATTTTTTATTTAAATTTTTTAATTTTTTTTTTAAATTAAAAAAAAATTAAGATAAAATATAGCTCAATAGAACTCGATCCTGGTTCTAGCTGTCTTGCAGGCAGTACTCTTTGTGGCTGCAAAACTGAATACAGGCAAGCTGAGGCATGATGGAAAGTGATGCTACTCATTGTGCCTTGAAACCATGTCAGCAGGGCACTCGCCAGCACCTGCCTCTTGAACTGGGATTCACCTCTGAGCATTTCTGATGCAGCTTCCTTGTGGCTGCTCTGCTGTGTGCCAGGTGGTGGAGCCAGGCTGTGATGGGGACTGCTGCTTCATCTGAATCTGCAGCCAAGGGAGACCACCATGCAAGTGCAAGTTTTTCGTCTTGTTGGCTCTTCTTGCCTTTTCCAGGTGTGGAAATGCAGCTGCACAGGCAATAGTATAATCTGCCATAAATCACATGCAATGGAGTGACACTAAATCAAGCTTGATGTGCAGGACCTGTTCATAAGCTTATCTACAAATAAAATTTCAGCATCTTACTACTTCTATTAATTAGGTTGTAAACTGCTACTTAAAGACCAGCTAATGAAACTGAGCTAACCAAGTAAGTCTGACAGGTCCCCCAGCAAGACAATGTTTAGCTAAAGTCTCTGTTCATAACTTCTATAGGAAAGGCTGTTGGTTTATGCATTTTTGTTTGTGGTTTTATTTAGGAGGGGAAAGAATTGCAAGTAATATAAGTAGTTTTTATAGTAATAGTTCATCTTTCCTGGTAAAGGATAGTTTCTGATTGGTTTGTAAAGTATGGAAGCAGGTTATGGATATATTTAAAACAGCCTAGAACGTAAAACACGTAGCATCAATACCTGAGTTAGCTCTTCACCTGTGAAACAACACAGATCTTTAAAGTCTTTTTTACATCTCCGTGTTCTGCAAGCTATGTTTAAAAGAAATTGCCGGTGCTGTATGGCAGTGATACACTGTGGCATTCATGCCACTTTATTAGCAGACCAGGAGTATTTCTGGTTTGTGGGATGGGGAACTGAGATGGATCAGTTAAGATACATTTGGTGGCAGTCCAAGTCTAGAAGCATATTTCAGAGTATCTTGTGCCTCTTTCATGTGTTCAGCCATGTGTGTGTTCAGTCCAGTGAGTGTTTGTGTGGCACAGCTCAGTGGCAGGACCCCCTGCTCTCCCTGCATGTCTAAGTTAGGTTTCCAGCTAGAAAGATCACTCATTAGCAGGTTTCCTTAGCATCAGAATACAATCCAGTCTCATCAACTCTAGATGCTGGCAAAATATTAATGAGGTGGTGGTTCCTCTCATATGCTAGTCCAGGCTAGTTTTCAAGCTCCATCATTCTCCCTCTCTAATTAAACATGTTAATGCTGGCTTTTGCCTTCCTGTGTTCATAGGTACCATATACTAACCAGTGGCATTTTCTTTTTGTCTGAAGTTTGTCTTGAACTTTTTAAAGGAATATGCAATAAAGAAAAGTTCATTATAGTCTGAACTTCACAACTGGAACTTCCAGAAAATTTGAACATTTAACTGCAACGTTGTAACTGTTCCACTACACCAATCTTATTCCCCAGGTACATAAGGACAGGAGTATTGTTTGATGGATATACCAATTTGTGGGCTTTAATTTGGTTAGTTTACATGCTTGAAAGGACCTGTTCAAGCAGGAGTTAATGCACCAGGCTATCTGACCTCCTTGTGGACAAAGTTGACTGTACAGTAATTTTGCCCAGAATTACAGTCTTATACTGCTGGCTGAGATACAAACATTTTCATAAATGTGATTTTTGGAATTCAGAACAGAGATGTGTTTTCTAATGGCCAAGAGCAAAATTACTTACAACACTTACATTATAATTACCGTACATCAAATTTTAAGCAGAAGACTATCAAATGGATAGGTAGAATTCTATCATTAAATACCTTTCTTTTGTTTTATACTGATACCAGGCAATAGATTCAAGAAGGCAGCACTGTACCAGTTGGTACTGAATATGTTACTATAACTGCAAGAAATTAAGGTGCCAAATACTTTTTCTTAGTCTTTCCCAAAGTATCAGTGTATATTACATGCTGTAAAATGTAAACTGAAAAGTGCCTCATTCTAGAAGTTTCTTATATGTAGAAGCTATGATTTTTGTGGTCTAGACAAAGAGTAATTTTTGCAAAGTGAGGATATGATTCATGGTGTTTTCACTGACACAATCATAGAATCATAGAAAGCAGGGGTTAGAAGGGACCTCAAAAGATCATCTAGGCCAAGCCCCCCAGCCAAAGCAGGGTCACCTATAGCAGTTCACACAGGAATGCATCCAGGAAAGGAATGTCTCCAGGAAAGGAGACTCCACAACCTCCTTGGGCATCCTGTTCCAGTTTCCTGTCACCCTCACAGTGAAAAAATTCTTCATAATGTTTATATGGAACTGCCTGTGCTCCAGTTTATAACCATTGTTCCTTGTCCTGTTATTAGTCACACCTGAGAAAAGCTTTGCTCTGTTCTCTTGGCACTCACCCTTTACATATCTATAAACACTGATGAGGTCACCCCTCATTCTCCTCCAAGCTGAAGAGACCCAGCTCCCTCAGTCTTTCCTCATGAGGGAGATGTCCCACTCCCTTAATCATCTTGGTCATTCTGTGCTCGACTCTCTCAGGTTCCGTGTCCTGGAACTGAGTGGCCCAGAACTGGCCACAATATGTGAGACCTTGCAAAATGTATTTATTTTGCTTTCTAGAGGTGTGGTTCCTTGCGATTCTCCTTTCTTAGCCTTAACTCACCCATGTTTAGCCTTTAGTGCCACAGAAAACTGGAGTTAAAAGGACTTTCAGCCAAATCCAGATGCATTATTTGCATACCTTGTAAGCAGTTTCAGTGCCTCCCTTGTTTGTGTATGGTGTTCCGGGAAGCATGCTCAGATTCCTCAGCATCTCCATCCTCTGCTGCATGCTGATCATCTCTGTGGTGGCTGCTGGCCCTCTTTGCTGCTGCAGATGCATGCTGTTCTGATGCAGGCACCATAATAGGAAGCACCTAGGCCTGTAATAAACAGGTCCAGAAAAAAATGCAAGGATGACATGGTGTGGCCATAGAAACATGCAGAGATGAGGGTGCTGTTTTGGAGTTAATGCAGGCTAGTGTGGCTCCACAAGAAACCCAAAAGTGTCTTTGCTGTATCTGCAGTTCTGTATGTGCACGTCAGAGGTTTTCTGAAACACACGACTTGCAAGAGAGATTATAAAAAACAAAATCTGAAATTAAGTATGTAAGGGTATCTTTTAATGAAATTATTTTTCACATGCAAAGGAACCTTAGCTGGAAAATCTATAAGTGTGTTTACTCCTGAGAAATATGAATGTGATGAGTGATCTGACTAATCATAGAGTATCTCTTTGGAGGCATAAAATTTGAAGCCCAGAGCTCAGATTTCTCAATAAAATGACTGTGTTTTTCTTTTACTATGAAGCATGGTTGAGGTTTTATATGTCTGAATACTGGACCCAGGTAAGATTGCATTTAGCAATCTGGCAATTAGTTGCTTTTTCCTCTTTTCTTAGCATCAGTAAAAACAAGTATGTGCGTTTTCTAGCTGGGAGGGATTTTCTGCAGCTCACTTTGGTTGTTGCTGGAAAGGCTTCAGGGGCTTTTTTTTTTTGCATTCCAGGAGAGCTCTTAAAGCTGTCACTGTGATGATGATGCAGTTGGTCTGAAACACAGTCAGTGCTTAGCATTTCTAGCACAGTGTACATTTCAGTACAAGTCTGCTTACAGAACTTGATTTTTTAAATGGAATTACTAAATTTTAAGTACAAGAAGGTACCATTCTCTAAAAAAGTTTTGCAGAAACAAATCTTGTCATTTGGGGGCTAAAACTTACATAATATTTTTTCTTTGGTGCTCAGAAATCTTACCTTTGTTTCACAGAGCTGTGAAATATGGATTGGTTATAATAATTATGTAACAATACAAAACAAAAATTGTGCTGTTTGGGTAAAATAGAACTACAGGAAGAAAAAGAATTTTGTAACTGTTTTGTGGTGATTTTTTATCTTACCAGGTAGATAATATTGCTGTACTCATGTGCCTTTCAGATTTTATAGACGTACAGATTAAAGCATACACATAAGGATTTTAGGTTTGATCTTACAGTTATTATCAGTGCTTAAGAAGTGTCCTGGTCATAGAAAACTAAAGCTGCCTGCCTGCCTGGGGTAGAGAATGAGAGAACAGGTTTTTGTCTTGCATTTTGTTGCATCCCATCATTTGAGTAGTCTGCCTAATTATGAAACCATGCTTTCTTTGCACTTGACGGAGCGTCAATCTGGGCTTTGGTTTTGTTTTCTGGTTTGTTTTTTTTTTTTGTTCCTTCTACAGTGTCTTTTGTGAAATAGTACACTCTACACAAATCTATCTGTACCCTAATCTGTCCTTTCACTTCTTATCCTGCCAGACGATGGTCTCTTGCCTCCTCTGTTGCACATAGCTTTGTTGAACGGTGAGAGTCACACTGTGCGCTGTGTCTGCTGGGTGGCTTGCTCGTGGCTCATAGGTGGTAGCATTGGAAGTTTGAAGATGCATTTTGACTTGCACCTTTTGACTATTAGGGCACTTAGAGGAGCCTGCTTGCAGACGTGGATGAATAGCTCAGATTTGATTCATAGTCCTTTTGCTCTTCAAAAGTTTTCTAATCATGACCTGGGACTCTTTGTATTTATACTGTTATTTTAAAAAGAGGTTATATTAATACAGCAGTATGCTGAACAATAGACAAGGCAAATGTTTGTTCTACTCAGGAAAACTCATGTGTTGTGCTTACAGTGGATTGGGCAATGCTGGGAATTCATCTCACCTAATGCATGCTGAAAAAACAGCCTAACAATTTGCAGCTTGCTTGGTTTTTAAGAAGTAGGAATATGCTTTCTGCACATCTGGCAATGAATTGAGCAGCAATTATTATGATAGGCATATCAGTCTCATAAAGTGGGCAGGAAAATTAATTTTCACTGAAGTTACAAATTTTATATCCTAACTAATTTTTTATGGAAATTGCCTTAGGCAAGACATACACTCCTTAGTTAACTATAAGATGAGCTGTGGAGATTGAGAAAAATATGGCATTGGAGAGGCTGGAAGGTGGTTCTAAAGCATTGCTCCCATTGCCCAGGTCATAACAGTTTCATTTCACCTAGAACTTGATCTAATGGCTGCTGGAGCTAGTGAGAGCCTTTAGATATAATTCATCACGCTGTGGATGGAACCCATAACTGCTTTTAATTGACATCCTTACCTCTTTGATAAAGAGAGAGTATAATCATCTGTTAAACAGGGCCTTTGAAGGACTGGTGGACGTTTAGGTTGTTATGAGCCTTTTTAATAATTCTGCCCTTCTCAAAGAGAAAATGGACTTGTGTGTGTGTGTGTGAGCCCTGGTGTAAAAGGACTCACTGATGTCTTTCTGCATCTGCTGAGGTTTTTCCAGCATTTCATAAGCTGCTCAGATCTTTTCCAGCTGCTCGAAACATTGTATGTAAATGTATAAATGGGCAAAAAGCAGACAAATAAAGTTTGTTTCTTTACTAATAAAAATGCAAGGCAAAGATGAAGATTCTGCCATATCTGTTTAGAGCATATTGCATTTGTCTCATTTTAAGATGTTATTCAAATTAGGGACTGTTTTATAGAGAATTAAAAATATCTACTTAAGAGGGTTTAAATATGGAAAATGCCTTGTTTCTTGTAAGTTACCTATTAATAGTAGAATTGTAGAATTGTTTTAGTTGGAAAAGACCTTGAAGATGATCAAGTCCAGCTGTTAACGCAGCACTGCCAAGTCCACCATAAACCATGTCCCTGACCACCACAGGTGCCCCCTTTTAAGTCCCTCCAGGGATGGTGATTCCACCAGCGCCCTGTCCAGCCTGTTCCAGGGCCTAGCAACAAAAGTTAGTAGATATTCTTTTACTTGAATACTGTCTGTCTATTTTGTTTCTGTATTGCATATTCTATATATTCTGTTATTTCTAGATACAGAATATACCCCAATCTTATGATGGGTTGTTGGTTTTTTTTGTTAGTAGAGACTGATCAGTTTTCAGTATGTGATATTGTTTGTATAATTCTTAGTCTATCTGTGGTTTATAATTTTGCATTTGAATTATGGCAGTATTCATAAGTTCATAAGAAAGAGCAACCAGAATAATTTACTTGGACTGGAGCAAAGCCTTCTACACTGTCCAGCATGACATCCTGGTCTCCAAGCTGGTAGGACATTTGTTTGATGGATGGACCACTTGGTGGATTAAGCACTGGCTTGGTGGCCATGCCCAGAGTGACTGTCAACAGCCCCACGTCCAAGTGGAGGCCAGTGACAAGTGGAGTCACACAAGGATCTGTGTTGGGACTTGTCCTGTTTAACACCTTTGTTGGCAAAATGTATGGTGGCATTGAGTGCACCCTCAGCAAGTTTCCTGATGACACCAAGCTGTGTGGTGCAGCTGACACACTGGAGGGAAGGGATGCCATCCAGAGGGACCTCTACAGGCTGGAGAGGTGGGACCATGCCAACCTCATGAAGTTCAACAAGACCAAGTGCAAGGTCCTCCCTCTGGGTTGAGGCAATCCCAAGCACTGATATAGGCTGGTCAGTGACTGGCTTGAGAACAGCCCTGGAGAAAAGGACTTGGGAGTGCTGGTGGATGAGAAGTTCTGCGTGAGCTGTCGTGTACACTTGCAGCCCAGAAAGCCAACCAGATCCTTGGCTGCATCAGGAGAAGCATGGCCAGCAGGTCAGGGAGGTGAATCTCCCCTACTACTCTGCTCTCTGAGACCCCACCTGGACTACTGCGTCCAGTTCTGAAGCCCCTTTTACAGGAGTGAAATGGACGTGCCAGAGCGTGTCCAGAGAAGGGCCATGCGGATGATCGGAGTGCTGGAGTACCTCTTCTATGAAGACAGACTGAGAGAGTTAGGATTTTCAGTCTGGAGAGGAGAAGGATCCAAGGAGACCTTCCAGTATCTGAAGCGGGCCTACAAGAAAGATGGTTAGGGACTTTTTAGGATGTCAGGTAGTGATAGGACTAGGAGGAATGGATTCAAACTAGAGGAGGGCAGATGTAGATTGGAAGTTAGGAAGAAGTTCTTCACCATGAGGCTGGTGAGACACTGGAACAGTTTGCTCAGAGAGGTGGTAGAGGCCCCATCCCTGGAAGTTTCTAAGGCCAGGCTGGACAGGGCTCTGATCAAACTGATCTAGTGGGAGGTGTCCCTGCCCATGGCAGGGGGGGGAGGATTTAAACTAGATCTTTTAGGTCCCTTCCAACCCTGAAAATTCTATAATTCCTCCTTGTAACTGGTAGCAAGCTGGATTTTTTTACTTGTGTTTTTACCTACTGTCAGACATGGCTGTCATTGTTATTTAGGCAAATGTTAACTAGATATGAACTAGAACAAGGAGAAAACACCGGATATGTATAAAGCCAAATCTTTTCCGTTTTTGTAAACAGGGAGCTGTTAACATTTCCTAAAAATATATTTCAGAATAAAAATACTGTTTCTCTTTCCATGATACATAAAAGATAAAATACTTTTTTTGCAGAGGAACATTTTGCTATTAGAAGAAATCACTTTTTTAATTTCTCTAGTGTGAGTATCCTAGCATGTTTTCTTGGAAAAGACTTTAATTTCACTGGTTTTATCCTGTAATGTGAGTATTTTTATGAAGTGTTACAGCAATGTAGCTTATAAATCTTATTTATGCAGATAAGCTGTAGGAAAGGTATCTGTAGTTACCATAGCTGGAATAATAAGTGCAAGTTGTAGGAATTCCTGTGCCTCAGGGTATGAGTGGTTTACTTGGAGCTTAGAGCTCAGATATCTCTATGGCACAGTATTTTTTTTATTTACAGCAGCATTCCTTCACCACTGGTATTGCATAATTTTAGGTGCATTATTGAAGTTTTATGTCTTTGCAGAACTTCTGACATGTTTACTTTTTGTAAATGCCTTTGAACTGAAAGTCTCTGCACAGCTGCACTGAAGTGGACATAGCCGTGTAAAGGACATGCATATACTGTATCACACTGGTTTTTCATGTGAGGTTATTTTTTCTTCACTTTTTGTAAAGCATTTTAAAGTGTCTATAAAGCATTGGAGCCCACTACTGAGGAGAATAGGAGCAGCGCTGAGACTCTGCTTACAGAAGAACTTCTCCATGTATTTATTAGTTGCCGTGGCAAAATATCCTTGGCTGGGGCTGCACTGTAGGAATCAGGGAGTAGGTATCAATATGTTGTTTGGAAAATGTCCAGAGTTAAAGCATGACAAAGAAGTAATAGCTCAATAAAACAAAAGATATGATATAAGCTAAATTGGGTGTCTGTATCTGAGGCTGAGATTTCCATGTGGCTTTCCTAATGTGCTGAGAGAGCTGGGGTTTTTCAGTCTGGAGGAAGCTCAGCAGAGACCTTACAGCAGTCTTCCAGTATCTGAGGGGGCCTGCAGAAAAGCTGCGGAGGAGCTTTTTACATGAGCATATAGTGATAGGATGAGGGGTAATAGCTTTAAAATGGAAGAGGGTAGATTTAGGTTAGACAGTAGGAAGAAATTCTGTGGTGAGAGGGTGGTGAGATGGTGGCACAGGTTGCCTAGGGAAACTGTGGTTTTGCCCTCCCTGGAAGTGTTTGAGGGCAGGTGTGATGGGGCCTTAAACAATGTGATCTAGTGGGAGGTGTCCCTGCCCATGCAGGGGGTTGGAACTAGATGGTCATTAAGATTCCTTCCAAGCTACGAGAATGATAAAGGAATATCTGTTCTGTGTAGAAAGACTGAGAGAACTGTGGCTGTTAAGCCTTGAGAAAAGAAGGCTGAGAGGGGATCTTACTAATGTCTATAAATATATGAGAGGTGGGTTTCAAGAGCAAGAGGACAATCTCTTTTCAATGGTGCTCCATAATAGGACAGTTTTAAGGTAGAACATAGGAAGTTCCTCTTCTTCATAAGGAGAAATTTATTTACTGTGAGGGTGATGGAACAGGCTGCCCAGAGAGGTGGTGGAGTCTCCTTCTCTGGAGAATTTTAAAACATACCTGGATGTGGTCCTGTGTGGTCTGCCCTAGGTGATCCTGCTTTGGCAGGAGTTTGGACTAGATTATCTCTAGAGGTCCCTTCCAACCCCTAACATTCTGTGATCCTATTATTCTGTGGTGTGTTTTGCTTGCAGATAAGGGGAAGCAGTGAGCAATGCTCTGGCTATATGGTCGTCATTGCTCCCAAAACAGGTATGTATATGTGTAGTGGAAAGAATTGAGAAGACCAGAAACAGCAGTAGCAGATCCCCACAACAGCAGTCTCTAGGATAAATTGGACAAAAAGATGTGACTAAGAATAGATCACTGTGCCATTCATGGATGCAGTTTTAAGGAGCATGACTTACCTTTTTCTTCTGTTTCACATCTGATTTATTTTTCACTTATTTTTTCTTCTTTATTTTGGGCATTGTAATTGCTACCTTACCTTCCTGTACATGTCATGTCTTGGCTTCACGAACAAAGGGCTCTCCCCAGGCTTGCTGCAAGTGCATTGATGGCTGATGCAGGACAGGCAGTGTGGTTGCAAAAGGCCCAGCAGAAAGTGTCCTGTGAGGGGACAGGCACGGCATGGTGCTTTCTGTGCTGTCTTTCCTCCTCCAGATTGATTCTTCCTGTGTTCCCAAAGGAGGCGGCAGCATTATGGATGTGTGTCTCTGTGTCTCCCGACTGGAGACCAGAGGGGACCACTAATGGGAGTCAATATGGCCAAAGCTGAGGGATTGTTTCAGAGAGTCTTTGTGTCTCCTCTTTGCGACTCCTCTGCTGTGGCAGCCAGTGGCAAGTTCACCACAGAGCACAATCTTAGGGAGGTGATGATCCTCCATCTTGGAGACGTGCCCTGCCCAGCACAGCCGGGCACTGAATGTCCTCAGTATCATGGCCTCAGTACTGGTGACCCCTGCCTGTTCAAGGAGAGGGACAGTGGTCACACAGTCGGTCCAGTGGATGTTTAGGATTGGGTGGAGGCAGCACTGATGGAAGCATTCAAGGACATGTTCAGGTCATGATGGTAGATGACCCATGGCTCAGAACCATATAAAAGAGTAGACAGTACAATGGCTCTATAGACACTAATCTTTGTACTTTTCTTCAGGTGTCAGACTCTTCTTTGAAGTCTTCAGAATGCTCTGTATGCCTTTGCTAATCTGTTGTCTATCTCTTTGTTGATCTTGGTGTCCGAGGAAATAAACTTGGACTGAACTGCTGGACTGACTTAAGCTCTGATTCGCCTATAGTGATGCGGGGATGATGGAAGTCTTCATGTGGTGCAGGCTGGTAAAGAACTCTCTTCTTCAAGCTGACTTCAACCCCAAAAGATCTGCAGCCTCTGCAAAGCAGGGTATTATGTGTTGCAGAGCTGCTTCTGTGTGAGCAACGAGGGCAGCATCATCAGCAAAAAGCAGCACTTAGACAGGTGATTTAGGGTCTTGGTGTGGGCCTCCAGTCACCTTAGGTTGAATAGGCTCCCATTGGTACAATATCAGATGTAAATGCCATTTTCTTCATTGAGATCTGCCGTGGCCCTTTGGAGCATCGTGCTGAAGAAGATTGTGAATAGAGGGTGTGAGAATGCAGCCTTGTTTCACGCCATTGATTACTGGGAAGGATTCAGAGAGTGCATTGCCATATCTGACTTGGCTCCACTTATCCTTATGTAATAGGATGATCATTTTGAGGAACCTGAGGACATCCTAATCGTTCCAAGGTTTGCCACAGGCCCTGTCTACTCAAAGTGTCAAAAGCTTTAGTGAGGTCAATGAATGTCACATAAAGACCTTTGTTCTGTTCCCTACATTTCTCTTGCAATTGTCTGAGAACAAATACCATGTCTGTGGTACTCCTATTGGCTCTGAAACCACACTGGCTTTCAGGTGGAACTTCGTCTGCTATAGCAGGTACTAATCTATTCAAAAGTATTCTTGCAAGGATTCTTCCAGCAGCGGAGAGCGGAGTTACGCCTCGGTAGTTGGAGCAATTTGGCTTTTCTCCTTTCTTCTTGTACAGGGTTATGTTGACTGCATCATGGAGATCTGGTGGTAGTACACCTTGTGTCCAGCAGCTCACGAGGAGTTCGTGAAATTTAGCATGGAGTGATTGGCCTCTGTGTTGCATACTTCAGATGGGCCTCCATCAACTCAAGCTGCCTTGATAGTTTTCAGCTGCTGCATGGCATTAAGAGTCTCTCCTAAAGTAGGGGCTATGTCCAGTTCAGTTTTCACCAGTTGTTGTGTAATGTGCTGAATTGCTGAGCCTTCAACTACTCAGCTGGCACTGAGGAGAGTCTAAAAATGTTCAGACGATCCGTTGAGGATCGAGGTTTTATCTGTGAGAATCATTTGGCCATCTGCACTGAGTAGGGGGCTTTGGACCTGCTGTGTGAGTCCATACATGGCTTTCAGCACTTCATAGAGCCCTCTGTGGTCACCCCTAAGTGTGCATAGTTCAATCTTTTCTGCTAGAGTGATCCACCTCTTGTTCTGGATGTCTCAAAGTTTCTGTTGTAGCTTACTGCACGCAAGATGAAAGGATGCTTTTCTTACATGGCAAAATGGCTGAGCAAGGTGTGCTTGGTGAGCAGTTCTCTTCTTTGTCAACAAGTCTTGGATCTCTTGGTTATTTTCATCAAACCAATCTTTGTTTTTCTTTGAGGAGAACCCTGGGGATTCTTCAGAGGGCTGCAGGATGCTATTTTTCATGTGTTGCCAAAGCGTGTCAGGAGAGGGATCTGTGGGATCTAAAAGTTTAGCTTGAAGGTTTACCTGGAAGCTGTTTCTCACTGTATCTTTTTGAACATCGTTAACTTTTAGCCTCCTTCTTGGGATGCCACCCACTCTTAGGTTTGGTGTTAAAGTAGAGGGTACGTTTGCATGGCACAGGGCAGTAATCTGTATAACAGTCTGCACTGGGCATTGCTCAGGCATCAAAGACATCACAAACATTTCTCTGGCACACTAAGACATAGTCAATGAGGTACCAGTGCTTGGATCAAGGATGCATTCAGGCTGTCTTCAGGCTGTCTTTCTATTGGAAGATAGTGTTGGTGATGGTGAGCTGCTGTTCAGCACAAAACTCTAGCAGGAGATGTCCATTGTCATTACAGTTACCAATACCATGCTTACCTAGTACTCCTTTTCAGGCTTCATAGTTCTTTCCTACTCTGATGTTGAACTCACTAAGGGTTATGGTTATGATCTTATCACCTGCAGGAACCTTTTGGGTGAGGGGGTGCAGGTCAGTGTAAAATTTGACTGTTTCTGCATGGTCAGCTTGGAGGGTTGGGGCATATATACTGAAGAGAACAACACGTTGCTTGTTGTGTAGTGGGAGGTGTAAGGAAATAATGTGATCAGAATGACCTGTCAGCAAATTTTCAAATTTGGAGGCATTGGAGTTTTTAATCATGAAGCCAACTCCTCCAAGGTGTCTTTTGGTTTTGGGTTTGCCTGAGCAATAGTGTAGATGGCACCGTGTTCTTTAAGACTTTGTTCCTCATGAAGACGAACTGCACTGAGAGCAATTTAACTTGATGTTAAATTGTGACAGTTTGTGGGCAATTAGAACAGAACAACACTCAGGATGCCCACTGTATCAAGCGTAGTTCTGACATTCCAACATGCGCGTGTCAATCTGAACACACTCTTAGAGGCAGGTGTATGCCTTAGTCTTTGTTAGACCGCATCAGAAGATGCCCATTGACCGTGAGCAGCCAACTGGATGGAGAGTGGAGATGAGCTTTGGTTAGGACACCTTTTCTAGGCCCCTCTCCGTGTGGAGCAAGCAGTGCTCTCCTGGAAAAAGGCTGCTTGTTCACTCAGGCTGCAGCTGAACAAGACTGTCATCTCCTGGGTCAGTCTCAAGCAATCAATATCCTGAGCCACCTGCATGCAGGGTTGGGTCTGCGGCTTCCAGTGCATCTTTGCTGATTTGTACCTTGCCTGTTACTGCAGGGGCTTTACAAGGGTGGGTTTATCCCTCAGGCCTGTGCAGTGGCTTTTTTAGGTGAGGCACAGCATAAATGGAACTGGCCCCACCCTTTACTCCTAAGATTCATATGCCAGCAAGCTTGGACAGTGACAGCGAAGTCCTCAGGACGCAGGTTTAGTTGGAGTATCCTTCTCCTGGATGGATGGCCTTACAGGGCTAAACTAGCTCCATCAGCCCCTCTAACTCCCCTGGTTTGGAGTTAGAGTTGTTCTTCTCCTAGGATGGTTGCCTAAGGCTACTGAGCCCATCCTGCCCATGGACACACTTTGTCTGACCTTTCAGTCTGGCATGGGAGACCTTACTGGAGGCATGTGCCACTGCCAGCATAGCTTGCAACCTCACAAGGGCACACAAGCTCCTCCCCCACAACAGGGGGATGCCTATGGAGGGGCAAGTCACCATATATATGCAGTTCACATATATGCTGCTCAGTTCATGGGGGTAGGACTAGATGACCTTTAAAGACCTGTTCCAAATCAAATCATTCTATGATTCTGCAACACAAGCATTAAGGGAAGGGAAATAAATGTTTTTCCCTTCTATTTGTCGTGGTTCTGTTCTTCCAAAAGAGGACTCTTCCTGAAAGGAGGCTGGAAGGTCAGAGAGAAAGTCTTCTGGAACTACTTATGGAACTACTTGGTTCTGAGACAGGTCACAGTAAAGCCTGAGCATCTTGTGTTAGAGGTGTGTTTGGGCTAGTCCTGGAAGTGAAGTGATAATTAAATAATATCAGTTTTATTTTCCACTTCTCCATCCAAGTTATGGTTTCAATAAAAAATAAGAATTTTTTTAAAGGAAACAAATCACTGCTGTAAGGGAATGAATCATTATAAAAGAGTCCAGGCTAGGCCTTTCTTGTAGAAGCATTTTGTGGCTTCTTCCAGAGGTGTTTTGAAAGATTCATTTTAGATTGTTTCCTGCAAGGTTCACTGGAGTAGCAATAGCAAGAGAAGTGAGCCATTAAAATAGTATGCATAAATATAGTGGATTTTGCATATTCAGTAGTTAAGGAAACTATGAAATATGAAATTGCAGTTTGTTTCAGGTTCCTTCAGCTCATATCCAGCACAAGCTGAGCAACACATTTGATTTGTGTGCCAGCATCTTTTACAGATGCAGAGGGAAACTTTGTACTGTCTTTCTTTTGAGAAATATGCTGTTATGATTAACTGAGTGGAGGAGGTATTTCCAGTAACATTGCATTCATTTAGGCATGATTTTTTAAAATATTGTCTTAATCCAGGATATCTATTGTCAAGCCATGTGTAAATAACTCTGGTCCATTGTTTCTCAACTACTCCTGTCAGGATTTGGACAAATTGTGTGTTTTTATCAGTATGCTGTGGATATATATTGACATATACATAAAACGTATGGAGTATGTTTTTATGATGTGCTGTATATGGTTTTTCAACATGCTTTTAGGGCAGAACTTGAAAAACCTTCTGTTCATGTCAGATACTGTTAGCTATTGTAATTTCATGGACAAAACCACAGGACTGTGGTTATAAATTTCTGTCTGTCAGTTTTTGAGTGGGATCAAGAGATAACCACCTGAGCTATTGATCACTACATTTTGCTAGGGTGACTGTCTCCTCAAATCTGCTGTCGTAACTGCAGTCGTTATCACACCCTGATTCACTTTTCTCTGATCTAAATTAGCTTTTAACAGTTCCTCTTTTGTAGTTTGCATTCTTTTGATAGCATTGAATTAAGGAAAAAATGAATATATAGCAGAGCACTGTAAACAGCAAAATACTTGTTGAAATCAAACTCCATTTACTGCAGAGCTTTTTTTAAAGCCATTATGTGTCTACTGTAATTCTCCATTATGTTGAAGAATTCCTCAAGAAAACTGTAGGTGATTATTGCTTATTAGAGATTGCCAGTGGTCCCCAAAGCATGATTTGAAGTAAGCTGTAATTTTTGTTGCTTGTGCATCTGCTTAGAAGTTTCTATTGAAAATACTACAGTTGTAGAGAATGCCCATAATGACCCTGCTATATAGTATGGTTGAAAATTAGTGGGCCACATTGTGAAAGATTTAAGGTGTTCATATTTGTTAAGAGCTAATGCTTACAGTGTCACTAGAGGGCAGTAAATACAAACTGAATTATTTTATCAGAAAGTTGGTTTTCATTTGTTTTTTAATTTATTCACAAAGAAGCATAACTCCTTATGCAACAATGCAGTTACTGGGTTTTACTATGTATTTCCCTAAAAAAAAATTCTTAAAAAGACTGTAATCTCAGTCAGTTCTGCAGCATAAATTTCTCATATTTGATGTATGAGAATTACATATTCCCAAATAAAAAGTTCTGTGAAATAACATAGCATAGGCTACTCCATTGTATTTAGTGAATGTAATTTTGACAAGCAGAAGGTTGCCAAGAAAGCATTTTTAAAGCAGCATAATTATGTCACAGTTGTTCTTACAGCTGCAACTCCTTCAGAAGAGCTACCTAGGGTGTTGTTCCAATTACAGCCACTGGTTCTCAGCCACCAGTGGAGTTCAAGTCTTCTGGATATCAGCATAAAACCCAACTTTGTCCCCACCTCTGTTTTTTTTGTTTGTTGGTTGGTTTAATTAAATTCTACATTCAATTAAATTCTGCATTTTCTCTCTTTCCACTTAGGAAAGAACTCAGGAGGAACCCAGAGAAGGTCGATTCAGAATAGTTGCCTTGCCCCTAGCCATCTTACTTTGCCTTCCAGACCAGTCCTAGTTTTTAGCTGGGTTGTGACCATCCAGATGCCCCAGCTTGTTTTATGAAATGATCGTTCTCTGCTGCTGTGGTCACCCAGCACTGAGCGCACTTTCTATTTTTGGGGGAGGCTTTCTGCCAGGGTTTGTGGCAGCGTACATGTCAGACAGAGTTGGCTAGTGCTGTGAAAAGAGTTGTGTTTGTGATCAGTAAGAGCTGATTTGATACGGATAAGTATTGCTGTTATCTGATGTGTGGAGGTCAGCCCCAAAAGCTTTTTTTTATATTCAGACAGGCTTCTCGTTTGGCTCAGGAGATGTGCTCAGGCTCTCTGAACACATATGTTCATAATGCATACCTTCAGCACTAAAATCTGTGTTGAATTTAGCTGTCTTCCTCTTTCTTTTACTTCTTGCTTCTCACTAGATAACATGCACTACATCTGTTAGAATTATATTCAGACTTGTTGCTCAGACAGCTCTTTGAATGTTCCTGATGCAGCTTCTTAGCCAGTCCAAGGATTGCAGTTGAGAGTTAAAAAAGCACTATTCTCCTGCCCTCAAAGCTGAGCATGCTTCTGCTGGAGCTCCCATTTTGCCGATTACTGACTTGTGGAAGGAAAAGCCAAGACTGTAGAATGTAAATTTCCTGTACTGTTCTGAAGTACTGCAACTGAATCAACAAAGTGATTCAGCCTTCTTCCAATCCTTTTCCTTAAGCTTGAAATATTAACCATCTTACTGTCCTGTTGCCTGAAGTCTCAGGAATATTTGCTTACTAGCAAGAACCAGAAAGCAACCTATATACTTTATTTCAGAGGATCAGGGCTTCCTAGAGGCTGCTGAGAATGTAATTCTCTTCCTTGACAGTTATGTGTTTCAGTATCAGAAGCACTATCCTGTATCTTGGGGTGTCACGGTTTAACACTGGCCCGGCAATTAAACTGAGTAAAAGATGCTCTCTATTAATCTCTCTCTCCTCCCTGATAAAGAAAAGAGAGAGAATAAGGGAGAGAAACTTAATCATCTTTCTATCTTTGAAGGTCATTGTCTTGATTTTTTCAACACTCACAGCAATGATCATTAGAACCTTATGGTTTTTTAAGTTGCTCAGGTACTTAATTACGCAGGTCATATCAAATTATAGCTTTCTTGTGTCCATATTCTTTGCCTGATTGGAACAGTTGTTTAAAAATTTCATTTTTCTCTTCTTCCCCTGTATTGTATCTTCATGGATTTATGTGTATATGAAGACAATTTCCCCTTTTATGTTGCTGGATTTCTTTTAATCTCTGTTTTCCTTTTCTTGAGTTTCTCAAGGTATTTAATTGTGTGTGGCAGCACGTTCGTTGTTCACTCATCTGTCCACTGTAACCTCCTCCTCTGAAGCTAATTATTCACTCGTTCCAACCTGGGAATTAATAATGAAAATCACCCAAAATGCTTATCATAAATAAATATTGATATGAATTTTCCAGCTACGAATTTCTAAGGTGATACTTTCACTTGTAGCCGAAGTCAGAGGGCATGCTTTCTGAGTCAGTAAATTACACCACAGCAATCGGTAGGTTTTTTGAGGTCGAGGCTGTGGATCTCAGAAAAATTATATGAATTTGTAATAAGCTGTCAATATGAGACCAGCTTACCTAATATGCAGCTAAAATGAATTGTTGTAACATTTATGTACACTGGACAAAAATGTGTTCTTATGTTTTTACATGAAAATTATCTAGTTAATAGCTCTATAAATACCACTCATCAATAAATTCAGTAAGTTATAATTGAGTAACTCTTATGGGTTTGTCTTTGCCTCATGTATTAATGAGGAATAAAAAAATGTAGGGAAATTTTTTTTATGTATGCTAAACAACTAGTTTAGTTTGCATAGCAGCAATTTTTAATTTTTCTTACCTGAAAAAAATTCTGTGCTTTTGGGGTCAGTAAGATCTAAAGAGGAAGCAGCCTTTAAGGTAATAAAGGAGGATAAGGGATATAATAACTTGGTTTCCCAGTGTCTAGTCATACTATCTGTTGTAACCAAACTTTCATGTCCACATGCTTCACTTAAATAGCCAGAGGTATAAATAACTTCTACCATTTTCAAAGTCATTAGTGAAAGTGCCTTCTGAAAGGAGGCAGTGTATTTTCAGTTCTGTGTTGACGCTGGATAGGTGGCAGCAGTGCTTTCTTGCGGGTGATCAGAAAATAGTGCAGCACAAATGTAGATCAGCTTTGTAATCATCAGCATTACAAATCTAAGCTATAAGACTCAGGAGAAATATTTTCCATAAATAGCCTATTTTAATGTCTTGCTGAGTCTCCAATAACACAAGCCTGTTTTCAAAATGTAATTGTTATGTATTCATCTACCTGTACAGATCCAGGACAGGTATAATTCTGCCTATTATACAGAAAATACATCAGTAATGTGTTTATGTACATGTGCTTTGTATTATGTACTTTAAGGAAGATAATATGCTTTCCATATGTAAATATATAAATGCTGGATGATATTTCATTTTATCTAGTTGTCCCATTGCTATGCATTTCTCTTCTCTAATGAAGAAATCTGTTATTATTATTTTGCCCTGTTGATTTTTGCAGGTTTGTTCTTTCTTAAGCACCTAGTGTTGCTGACATGGCAGTGTAGCATCACCCAGAGAAGCAGAAAGCACTTGAGCCCAAATCTTTATGACTGTTGTCAGTTAGCATCTTCCAGTGAATCAGCAGAGTGGCCTTAAGTTGAATGATGCATCTCATGCACCCTGTCCTTAGACATTTGCCCAATGTCATTGTGGGAATCTGTCACTTCTTTTAATGCAACAAAAATTCAGATATTTTGCTACAGTAGAGCATATGCGTTGCAGTGGAAGGTAATGCGTTCTTCCTTTAATATTCTGCTCTCTGAATGGCAGACAGTAGGACATTTCATTTAATGTTCTGTATCAGCTCACTGACGCACTCTGCTTTCAAGTAATCCTTTTTTTTTTTTCTCTGATGTGTCGCTGTAATTGATTATATTCATCTGCTGAGACAGAGCAGAAGATGAATAAACATAAAATTTGAGGACTCATCTGGTTTCTGACTTCTTCATGGAAACTTAGCATTTACTGGGAACTGGAAGACACATGACTTGTTTTATCTTAGTAATAACTGCTTTCATCTCTTAAAATAAAAAAAGAAAGCAGTGAAAGCTGTCTGACTGGCCAAAAAGTCTGAGTAGATCAGTTTTTAGTCTAGATGGCATAAAAGCAAAAAACATTTTCCTTGTTGCAGTACATCAAAGACTGCTCCAGAAACCTGGTATCTTTTTTTCTATTGCTTTTTCTTCACAAAACCCCTCAAGATATACTCCCTTTTAATATAAAACATTAAAACCACTAGGCAATCCAGATTAATGTACTCAATACTCATTTTAACTGCTTGGATTGCATGTCCATTGAAGAGAGGTGGTAAATACTGCTGAAATAAGGAGATTGTAAACCAATTATTTTTGAATGGCATGTGAATGCTGCTGGCAGGGATGCCATTAGTAAATGGCATTTGCTGTAAGAAAAAAGAAAACCCATGCCCAGGAGAGTCCCTGGCACTGGCCAATGAGAAATTACTGTACACCATGTACAGTATGATTTATGTCTTTTTAGGGTGACATACTATTGGTTGCTAGTTAGGCTCTGTGGGAGGGATTACTGGCACTGTTTGTGGGTTCCTTTCCAGATTCTTATTTGGTTGCTGTTGATAGCGCAAGTCTTTCCAGCAGCTAAGCATCTTGACATACATTATTCATTAGGTCCTAGTGTTCAGGAAATAATGCATATCCCTAGCTCTTCAGATATTTCTTCAGCTTGTACAATATGCCCCTTCAACATTAACTCTGAATGCTTGGAGTTTTATAAATGGCATTTATACAATCGGAAGACCGTGTGGTTGCATTTCATTTCGTTATGCCTCCTGTGATCAGAGATGTTGAGAACCTGAAGATCAGCAAAAAGAATTAGGAGAGAAAAGAAGGGATTTTTCTTCTTAGAAGTCTTTTGCAGTATCAAATAGCAAAGAACTGATTAGTTTAGATTGGCAGTACAAAAAAAAAAAAAAAATGCCTGAGGCAAACTCTTTACTCTCAGTTTCATGGGGCTACATAAAGGTAGGATTTTGGTTTACCTTTTAAGAACCTTGATTTGTGGTGTGTGACTGCATGCTCACGAAATAGCATGGGTATTTGTGGGTGATTGTCAATAATATAAAAGTCAGAAAAGCAACCTTTTGTGCAGCAGTGAGAATGAACTGCACGGTATACAGTCTTTCTTAGAAACTGTACTGAGATTTTTAAAATAATATTGCTTCAGTGGATGATCAGACTACATCTAAGGCCACAGTTTTTGGGGCTATGTTTTATGGGGGGGTTTGTGTGCTTTGGTGTTGTTGTTTGTTTGTTTATTTTTAAGACTGCTACAAAATTATATTTCTAGACACTAATAAAAGATTTTTTTTAAAAAATCTCAACTGAGATACCATACAAGAGGAGAGAGCGTAAGTAAAGAGACTTAGGATGATGGGTGAATGCATGACTTGTGCTGGTTTTAATAGCTGAAAAACTGTTAAAATTAATAACAGTGTGTTCCAGTAGCACTTTTTGGTATTGTGTGTGTATGACAGCTTGTTGACTAAACCACTGAAAATTGTAATCTTCTAATAATGATATCCATTATTATGTAGAGCAGCTTTTGACTAGCTTGAAACTGCAATACTCTTAGAAAATAAAATTAAATAAGCTTTTCTCTCTTTCATGGGAAAGTTTTGCACTAAGGAATTGAATCAAAGTGCCTGTTAATATAAAGAACTAAAGTTCACTTAATACAAACCACATTTGATTTTTGTTTTAGCCCTGGTTATGTGTTTTTTAAAGGAAACATAATCCTGTGCTTGCCATACAATAACTGTTCCAAGTCATTCTGTTTGAAAGAAAATTCTTATTTCTCCTGAACTAAATAATGGAAGTGTTGAATTAAAGGACTGAAAATAATTAAAGCATAAAATGCACACATGACTGCATCTCTTACTATTGCTTCTATTGGTACCCACTTTTATCATAGATTTTTAAAAAATATAATTGTAGAGCTCTCATTAGGTTGTTGTGTCTGATAGGTCATTGTGACTGTTCTCAGATAATGCAGAATTATTACATTATATTCTCAAGGATTTTGATCAGTCTTTTGTGAAGAAATCAGATCCCATTTTACTAGCTAGGTGGATTCCTTTTTTTTTTTAAATAAAAAATAAAAATATATTACTTTCCATTCAGCTAAAAGTGAGGTGTTTATTGTAATTTGCTTGGAATTATTCCTTGCATTTCAAGTCAGCTGCTGTCAGGTGCTACTTACTAAATTAAAAAACCTCAATCATCAGCCCTAAACATTTTTCCTTCTTACTGTTCAGGCTTTAAAATTGATAGGTGTTTTACTAATCGAAGTTCAGCAGAGTGCATGGTAGCTTTAATTGATTACACCTGGAAAAAGAGGCCTTCTGTGTAGACAATGTTCTATACAGTCTATAGACAGTTAAGTTATTTAAGAAGCTAAATAGTACTTGAACAGAATTTTAGTACAGAGCTTTTTGAGTTCACAGTGTATGCAATACAGGTAAAATATTAGGAATGGCAAAGAAGATTGCTTTGTATAACATTCAAAACAATGCTTTAGGGCATTTATGAAATTCTAAGGAAGAATGAAACACTAGTCTTGAAGATGATTTTATGTGTTTAGATCCCTTACTGTGCATATATTTCTGTAATCTCTGTATGGTTCAGGCTTTACTATCTTCTGTCAATTACATTTTAGCAGATGGTTGTCATGTGGAATATTTACGCTTGGATTTCATTGAATATCTTTCCTTGAAACAATGAGTACCACTGTGCCAGGCTTAGAGATAATGTACTTCACTGTAGCTTATGTATAAAAACCAGTATGTAACTTTGATACTAGTTAAACACAGGGGCTTCGAACCCAAATATTTAGATATTGAGAATGCTGTTTATGTCTTAGGAATGCTGCTAAAATCAAAGATAGTTTTGTATTGATAAGCAATATAAACAGAAGTCATTATTTGGTAAGTGTGACAAGTTCTTATTTTTTAGAATAGAAGACTTTTCAAATCCATTAAATAATATGGTTTATTCTTATTTGATTTTCAAACACCTTTTTAATATAATGTTGATAGATATTTCAGAAACAAAGCATAAGCATGTAAGTTTAATGTTCCAAGTATTCAGTCCTTTTTCTCTGAGTGCATTTCTATTTCTATTTCTGTAACTTTTTAGAAACATTACACAGAAAAGGGGGACCCAGAAAGATTGCAACTGGAGTCTGTTGCCATGTGGGTTTGGGAGCCAGTGCAATGAAAAGCTCTTAAGAGCTTTTGAGCATTTTGGTTCCAGCCTCCACTGGGCTTGGAGATTGACTAACACTCAAACTGAAGGACTGGCAGGATGAGGCCTTCTGGTCCACTGAATGCCTTCTACACTAGCTTCACCTTATGTGCCATTGCCAAAGGCTGTAGTAGGGTCAGCTTCTTTACAGTTCTTGGGCTGCAGCAGAATCAGTGTTCATAAACAAAAAGCCTGGGTAGAGGAGGCCCTACCAGACAGGGCATCTATACCAAGGGTGGTTCTGTATCCTTCTTCTCCCAACACTACTAATTGCAGGCTGCATATTCACTTAAGCTTTTTGTTACTGAGTATTTTGCAAAGGATATAGGGTGTTCTAAAGTGTGATCAATACACCCCATATGTATTAAGCATGCACTCCAAACCTTTTCCTGGACATGAACTGACTCTTCTTGGATCTTCTTGGTATCTTTGGAGTTGAAGTTTCTTTCTAATATAGATTCAAAGTCTTCCTGAAATTACTGCTTACTTACTGGTTTTGTGCAGATTGTATAGCCCTGGAGTTCACAGTATATGTAAGTGTATTTGCAGTATGGTTCTAATTTTCAGAAATATGTTGAGCACTTGTTGGACACAGCCGTATCTGAGCCTTTGGCTTTCGACTAAAATAGGATCCAATGTTTGTAGCAGCAACTTCCTGAGCTGATGGCATGTCAAGATGGCAGAAAAATGTGGTGGCTGATGGTTAGAGTGTTATATTAAGGGTAATTTTTGCTTGTCACTATGTAAGCAATACCGTAATCGGTCACTTACATTGTGGAGAAAATAACACCTTTTACAATACAAGATGTCTTTGAAGAAGGGGATTTGATGGAGGTAGTTAATGTTTAGTCTAATGCTTTATCTCACATAGAATAATAAACACAGTGTTTACAGGAATCTACATTAAGGATAGGTATGGCTTGATGTAATAAATTATTATAGGTTGGTGGAAGACATGAAAGATGATTCTGAAAATGGCACAAATTTGGCTTGGTTAAGAAAAAAGTTGAGATATCTAGCAAGACAAATGGAAGGCAAAATTCAGTAGTGGCAGATGGTAATTTACATTGTCAAGTGGTGTTTGTATTGCTTGCAAATACTGCTGAGTTCTATTTGTTGATAATATTAGGGCAGAGCTCTAGTCAGTGAAAGTGCATGTAAGGTAGCTAGAACATAGCTAGAGCTGTATTATTCAATGGACACACTAAAGACTGTGTCACAAGATATCATTTAACCCTGGAGTCTAGTCAGATGACGAGTAGCTAATCATTTTCACATTTTCTGGAATGTTTGTATCCACTTCTGTCCCATACAGTGCCTAGGGTGAATTGCTAATTTAGAGGGGAAAATAAGGTGTTTCCACAGATGGGTGTTTTCTACTCCAGTGCTTCATACAGGTACTGGCAAATTTCTGAGGCTATAGAATGGTCAAGTCATTGGGTCAATGCAGTACAACGGTTTTAAGTCAAAGACAATAAAAACTACCTATATTTGTGTTGGTGCATAGGAAATAAGTATTTTCATAGTTTTGACCAGTTCTGTCAAATTTGATGAAATTAATGATGAGAGGTAGGATAAAATTGAAACGCTACAAAATTCACTGCAAAAAATGCACAAATAGATTAATGTACAAAAATTATTAGAAGAATCCAGTAGAGAAAGGAATCTTAAGAAAATACATCTCTATTTTGGCTCTAATTTAAAATTGAAATACTGAAAACACAGTAATAATAATTATTCTGGTTTATATATATGTCTTATTCTTTTCAGTTACTAGTAGGACCCTATGCTGTAATAACAGAATAACTAATCTAGTGGTTTAGGATGTTAAGAATTACATTGTCCAACCCACAAACGTTGCTAGGGTAAAATGATATTACACGGGATGCTTTTGTACTTACTATGGTATATATTCTTAATGTCATGTGGTTTGCCCAGTTATGAATTGACTGAGTTTTCCTATCCTAACCAAAATACATCTTGATCGCTAACTTCATTCTTCTTTTGTTTTGTTTTCCAGTTCAAAAGAATGCTCAACCGGGAACTAACACACCTATCTGAAATGAGCAGGTCAGGCAATCAGGTCTCAGAATATATATCAAACACATTCTTAGGTAAGACTATGATAGAAGTTAACTTTTATCACCTTTTTTAAAATATCTTTCTGGGCTGTGATAAAGCTTGAAAACAAGTAGTTTTCTGTATTAATTTCTGTTTTCAGAAGCAATACATTAAGTATCTTACTGTTCAGTGTTTAAACAGGGAACTCAGGTTAGATAATTCCCTCACAGCTTATTTAGTTTGTGTATGTGGTTTTCCTGTGTATTTACTTGCAGATAAACACTCAAATATGTATTTTATGTAACATTTCAACTACTATATTGCTACCATATTAAGAAATGAATATATAATTAATTTATTTTGTATTGAAAATAATTATTTCACTCTATTTCCCTTACAAAAGTAACCTCAAGGACATTTCCTTATGATGGAAACATGCAAGCACAAGTAACCTCATAAAATCTTGTAGCACACAGTTACAATGCTTTAGTATTCCCTGCCTACACATGAGGTGTAAATGAGTATGACTAAGTCACAGACTGCCACCAGGATAATTTGAGCAGCTGAAGAGCTTGCTTGGTGCAGTGCAAACATTTAAAAAAGGTTTACATAATATTTCAAAGAGTATGTTTTTTCCTCTATGGCTTTGTTGAACTAAGTATATTTTTTTTCTGAAGCAGGTGAAAATGAGTAAAACTTGGTTTACATACTCTTGATCTTAAACATGAGGAATAAGAATTATAGACAAATCTGAAATATGTTTTGGGCAAAACACCATTAGTTCATAAAGACTGTGCAAGGGCACAACAGAAGAAGTCTAAATTAGTTTATTACATACTTTAGAAATTGTCAGTCACACATCTTACGATATGTCTTGGTTTATTTGTGTAAGATACTATGGTTGGTGCTTCTTGTATTTTTTGAAAGAATTGTGGGTTTTTTAATGTGTTTTATTCTGCCTGTCACCGTATCCTAAATGAATCACTTCATGTGTCTGTTCAGTTTACCCATGGCTGCAGCAGCATGCTTGAGTGCTGCAGCAACAGAGAGTTGCAGGCAGTAATACAGGAATGATACCACTGTCATGGAGAAGCAATATTGCACAGGTTCTGGTGCCCTGAAAGTCACAGTACAGTACTTGTATGCCTGGGAAGATGACCCACTTAGGCTGGCGAAACTGAAATACCAGATGCTGCTTCTAGTTGAAAACCTAAGGCTCATTTTGAGAGGGTGAGGAAATGTATCTCTCAGCCTTTCATGTGAGATCTCAGTCTTGAGCAGAAAGAAGGCTGGAAAAACAGTCATGTCTAAAGTAGTTACTGTGCCATGGGTATTCTTTTGTGGCTGCATAAAAATTTAGGATACTTAGGATACTTAAAATTGTAGATACAAGAGGAATACAATGGGGAAAATATCTCATCCACAGGCAGTTACAAAAGCTGAGGCAATCCCATGAAAACCCTCCAGAGATCTAAAGTTGTTCAGACAGACACGCCCTTTCACTTGAGTTAGTCTGACAGCTCAGCTTATGAACCTCCCTTTGATGTGTCTAAACTTCCTGCATATGACCAAAGCCATAAAAATCAAAATATAAATACGAATCACTACTCCTCATCTCTTGTCAGTTTGCACCAGTCAAGAGCTGCAGTGCTCTGCCTCCCCCTTTTCTTGGTTGTCCATATGAGAATGGTGAAGTCTGGTGGGGGCAATTGGGGAACTCAGTGCCCCAGGCTAAAGCTTGGTGCCATTTCCAGAGTTTCTTCTCTGCTATGATTTGTTTGGAATTTGAGGTGTCTAGTAAATGTAGTAGCTGCTAAGGGGTAGTTTAAAAGGAGAAAGAAAAAAGAAAGTGAAGAAACAAAGAAAATAACAGCCTGGAAATTAGAAATGGACTTGGCTACCATTGACTGGTTTCTGTATCTGTACATTGAAGGAAGGGAAAAATAGATATGTTTTAAAGAGCACATTTTTTATATTTTTTAAAAATTTCTTTTTGTTCTAAGTTGTTTAAATTTTAGGTTTTGCTTGGTTTCTATGTTAGAAACATTTGTTCTGGATTTTCGTGGTTTTGCTGGAATGTTCCTTGAGGAGTAGAAAAGGTGCAGGTACATTTCAGCAAAGAAAAGATAATTCAGAGGGAATCACTAAAACAAAAAATTAAAATACAGTACAAATAAAAAGAACCAAAATCAATGTAAATTCCTAGCAGTTTTGGCAGGAGAGTCCTTTGCTGCACTAATTGGGTTTCTTTGGGGAATACAGATATTTGCAGTGCTTCACAATCCCTATACTGTTTCTGCAGCAATCAGCTGGCTGTGGACTAAATACATATTTCCTTTCAGTTTAGTCCTTATCTGAAGTTCTGCTGGCACATGTATTGATGAGGTATATGAAATGATACTGCAGATACTGCTATGGAGGCAAAAGCCCACAGCGAAATGTTGGGTTTTAGCAAAGCAGTCCTTTTGTCAATATTACTTACTTGGGAGGTGCAGGAATGCCAACCATTGCTAGCATGAACTGCTTTCTAGGTGTGGCTGGCAAAAGTCTTTCTGAGTTGCACAGCCTTGACACAAATCGGCCTCATCCCCAAGTAGTAGGTCCTTTGAGTCCTGAAGAAGTTCTGTAAATGTTAATATGAGATAAGCTTTTGATTGCTTTTGAAATACTTTTTCATGGTTTTCCTAGAAAATATTTCTTGAAGAAAAGAAGAAATTTCACATTTTCTTGCAAAATGAAAGTTTACAGTTTGCTTAATTGGGGGAACATTTTTATAATTGAGGGACTGAGTGCTAAGTGTTCAGGAGAAGAGGAAATCAGATAGTCAGGAGTCACATTTAAAGCCAGTTAAGAAAAAAATGAGGTAATTTGTGAAATAGAGATGTGCTTATACATAGGAATAGATCTATGTTTAACTTGTCATGGTTTTACTTCTCTTGATATGAATTATCTGTTGCAAAATCTCCAAACATAAAAATAAAATTTAAAAGAAGTTTTGTTAAGGCATATAATACCCATAAGGGCAAATGGATGAAAGTATTTGTAATTTCTTTAAAAAATATTTTGTCTCTTTGGTCTTTTGAAGATAAACAACATGAAGTTGAAATCCCTTCTCCAACACAGAAAGAGAAAGAGAAAAAGAAGAGGCCAATGTCCCAAATAAGTGGAGTCAAAAAACTGATGCATAGCTCCAGCCTAACTAATTCCAGTATTCCGAGATTTGGAGTTAAAACAGACCAAGAAGATGTTCTTGCCAAGGTAGAGAAGATGTAAACCCATGAATTGAAACTATAAAATTAAAATAAAAGCTGGACTTAGTAATACTCCACTTGCTGCTCATAACCATTAACTTCAAACAGCCCCATGAAAGGCTGGTCTCTCTTGAGGCAGTATACGTTTCATGAAGTGGAAGAATAGCAAGTATAAGGCCATGAGATTTAATTTCCATGTGAACAAGTTTTCATCTGGAAATTAAATTTAAATTGGCATTTGAGTAGGGATTATAAAGCTGCTTATTCATAAGGAGTATTTGAGGAATGAAGAATAAGCATACTATATGATGTCACAGGAATGAAAAATATATTGTAGCCCTGTGTTTCTTGAAAATGCACAACTTCTATATGATATTTATTAGATGTATCCTTTCAGGTCCTGCCTTTAGGTGTGTCATTGGAGTACCTAATTTATGCATTTGCTTTTAGTGAGATTTGCTACGATATGCTATGATTTTTGCACCAGCAGTTATCTAGCTGACAATAACTTAAAACTGTCATAAAATGATAATTTGATTTTAGTTTTGCATTTTGAAATATGCTTATCCTTACATTTCAGGAATCGGCCCCTTTATTTGGCGAGTGTTTCTGAGAACCAGGGAGACATCAGCAGAACTGCAATATGTCTCCATGTCTGGAGGTTTCCCTCATGCTGAACTCTGGTGTCACTGGGCAGTGAGACAGCCAAGTGTGTCAGTTCAGCTCATTCCAGATACAGGAGCATTTTTCCCTCTGGAGGAATCCACATAAGAGACACTCTTTTTGGCTTAGTAAACAAAAATCTGAAAAATTGGTAACTGCAAATTCAAATATTACAAGATTACCAGTAGCAGCTTTCTCTCTTCCACAGTTTAGCATATAATTTTCACAGTAGCAGGGCTTGAATCGTCACAAGTCTTCTGTTTGTAGCTGTTTCAATTAAAAATCACTGGAATTTTTGTGTTAGGTTTCACTGTGTTTGTTCCTTGATTCTGCTCTAGGAACTGGAAGATGTGAACAAATGGGGCCTTCAGGTTTTTAGAGTAGCAGAGTTATCTGGAAACAGACCTTTGACAGTCATCATGCACACCATTTTTCAGGCAAGTACAGGCAGCCATGCTGCTTTTTGCTTATCTTGAAGGATTAGTCTGTGCTATGTAATCTGAATTGTTTTCCTTTTCTAGGAACGAGACTTGTTAAAAACATTTAAGATTCCAGTAGACACTTTAATAACTTACTTGATGACCCTAGAAGACCATTACCATGCAGATGTGGCATATCACAATAACATACATGCTGCAGATGTTGTTCAGTCAACTCATGTCCTGCTATCAACCCCGGCGTTAGAGGTAAATTTCTCCGAGGTTCTAAGAAGGCAAATGAGAAAGGGATATATTAAGACATGTAAACTACATGTTAAATATATTACTTTTTGCAAATTTTATAATGAGTTGTGTTACTTTTAAAATGAAAGATATTTTATGAAGATCAAAGCTTATTTTCTTGTAATAAATACCATGCAGAAAATGTCACTTCTTTTTCTTTTAAATAATGGTTTTATACTTGCAGATATATGCCATCATAACTGTTTTCATTGTAAAACACTGAATAACTCATTTCCACTGTCTCATTATTAAACACTGAATAACTCATTTCCACCATCTCATTATTAATGCTACATCCTGCTCTGCGATTTATTTCCCATGTGAGATTCTTACTATCTGGTAGTGGAACTGCTTAGGAAAGATAGTTATAAAGTGGGATTCTCTCAAAGGGAGTAGTTGTTTTCCTTTTGTATATTTATTCTGGTCCTGAAAGGCTATTTTTGTGTTTGTTTCCATGGTAGAGTAGAACATGCACTATATTCTCACAGGTTTTTCTCATTTTTGGTCATAATATTTGATCTTAATTACTTAACACTGTTTACAGAAAAAATAATATTTCATATGTTCTCTTCTGAAGAATTCTCTTGTTAAAATTTGAAGAAAGTGAAAGAAAGATGGAGACTATTTTCTGTTTTTAAGCACAGTTCAGATTTCAGCCTAACAAACACCTAACAAATCGATAAATCCCAGTAAATTGTTGGAAAAAGGCAGATAAAGCAAACAGTTGAATTTTTAATGTTTCATAACATTATAACATTTTATAACATTGCCACCTTCTTAATGAGAAGGTTATAAGTGAACCTTAAGACTTTTGGCAGGCCTTGGCCATCAAAGACTTGGGAATCCTCTTGAGAAAGACTTTCTTCAAGATGGAAGATCAGGTTATGTTCTTAAATTACCACTGGCTTCACCAAACAGCTGAACTAATCCTCAGAAGCATTTTGGGGTTTTTTCCAGATCAACTGTTTTTCATGGCCTTGTTCTCATCAGAGCTTTAACCAGTGAAATAGCAATGTCTGTCCAGTGCCACTATGGACCTACACACTTCTGAGCTGCTCTTGATCAATTATGAAAGCAACTATATAATGCTTGTGACAAGAGGGAACTGGTTTCAGTGACATGCCAAGTCTTATCTTCCTAATAATCTTATAAAGAAAAAAAATCAACAAATACTAAGGAAAATGCCTTGTAGTCCTTCACCATTTTCTTTAGCGTAATTTGGGAGGTATGTCTCTTTCAAGTATAGGACAAGAGGTAGGAATCAGGCTGAAATTTTTAATTTGTAATATATGTGATCTATGTTAGAGATCTGTACATAATGATCTAATCTGCACTTAATGATCTAACGAAAGTGGGCTTATATAAAGACTGAATCTGAAAATATTTAACTTGTTATAGAATTTAGTGATGCTGTCATTGTGAATTAAGGGCCATTCTACTTTGGCCACACTTCAAATATTTAAGAAATTATGCATAGTTGACAATTTTGCAAAAGGTTGTGATAGTCTGTGTTTAAAAATACCTTGAGACCCCTGATACATTTCAAATGTATTTTGCTTGTTCAGATCTAGAGTCAAGTCCTTTTTATTGAAAACACTTTTTCATTGATTAATGATTGTCCTATCTGTTTCATCATTTTCTAGGCAGTGTTCACTGATTTGGAGATTCTTGCAGCGATTTTTGCCAGTGCAATACATGATGTAGATCATCCTGGTGTTTCTAACCAGTTTCTTATCAACACAAGTAAGTTTGGCATTCACTGGCTTTCTCAAAAATTTGCTCTAAGATCTGCATGTAGCACGTGGAAAATACAAAGTTCATTCCTTGTTTGCTTCTCTGTACCTTTTATCAGTATAGAAATAAGTGTTTGTATTTTAAACTGCTAGTTATTTTGCATTTATTGTGTCTTTATTAACTTAATAAAGAAAATTCTCTAGCAGGAATTATGAAGACTATAATCCTGGCACTGTTTCAATTTATTGATCATGGTATCTCCTGGAAATTAGTTAGTTTACATTAACTAAATAAAGTTGTGGGAATAAAAATGAAGAAAGATTAAAGAAAAATCAGAAAAAGGAAGACAGCAGTTTTGTGGGTTTATAATGGAAGCATATGGTGTGACAGAGGATAGCCATATACTCCATGTGCGAGGGCAAGAGCCCTAATAAAATGAAAACCTAATGTCATCTCCAAATTTGATACCCAGTGTACTTTTTCTGCATTTCTCAAGGCTGTTTTCTACAGTATTGTATGAACCCTTTTCTTCCCTCTTTAATCTTCTATCAGAAGAAAAACACTATTAACTTCATTGAACCTGATTGTGACATAATTACTAAGTGGTTTGTTGACCCAATGTAGCTTGCCTTCATTTCAGTGATGAATATTACTATTACCACTGTCATACATTATAGGCCTGTGCAAGTTCCATCATACAATATAATTGCTTTTGTCATCCTACAACTTCTTCAATAACTGATCCAGAAGTACAAAAGTTGAAATAATACTAATAATCCAAATGCAGAAGAAGAAGCTACAGAAGTGGAAACATTTGTATTGGACATGTAAATGTGTGTCTGACTTACCTCATTGCACATTTATAGATACTGCCATTCCTGCACTTCAGTGAATCTGTTGCACTACTGGTGCTAAAGTTGTTCAAGTCTAAGCATCTAAGCAGGGCATCTGGCTAGCTGAAGGGACCAGAGTGGTGCATAAAGCTTTCCTATTCAGGAATACAGTTGAAGTTCAGCTAAGTTAGAAGTGATTATGATGCTGTTTATTTAGTAGCTTAGAAGACATGCTCATTTTCCCAAATCAGCCTTTCATAGAAAAGGCTTCCAATCACGTGACATCAATAACTAGACCTGCTGTTGCCAAGCTCAAAGACATGAAGAGATTTTATTGTTTTTGAGTTGTTCTGTGTACAAAGAAGAAACTGTAGGGACAGAGATAAAGACCATCTAAGTTAGGTCTCTCAAATTCTTGATTTTCCTAACCTCTGGAAGATCATTTGGTTCCACCTACCTTTGTTTTCTAGGGAACCTTACAACATACTAACATTCTACTAAAAAACACAAGAATACACTTTTTAAAAAGCATAATAGACTTAGTTACTTAAAGTATGTACACATCACTTGGAGTCAAGCTCTGGAGCCCTTAATACAGGAAGGACATGGACCTGATGGAGGAGTTATCAGGAGACTGGAACACCTCTCGTACAAAGACAGGTTGAGGGAGCTGTATTTGTTCAGCCCTGTTGAAAGGAGGCTCCAGGGAGACCTAATGGCAACCTTTCAGTATCTGAAGGAGGGTCCTACGGAAAGACTGGAGATTGACTGTTTGCAAGGGCCCGTAGTGATAGGACAAGGGTCAGTGGTTTTCAATTAAGAGTAGATTTAGACTGAATGTTAGCAAAAAGTTCTTTACCATAAGCATAGAGGAAAAATGGAACAGGTTTCCTGGGGAGGGAGTTGAGGCCTCATCTCTGGAGATACTCAAGGTGAGGCTTCACAAGGCTCTCAGCAAACTGGTCTAGTTGAGGATGTACTTTCTTACTGCAGGAGGACCTTTAGAAGTCCTTTCCAACCCACATTATTGTACGATTCTATGATTTGCCATATTTCAGCTTATTCTTTCTAATTACTCACTTGTGATAGTTCTGAATCCTATTTCCCTACTTCAGGATTTAAAGGCTATTTTAAAATCTGATTCCCCTTGAGTGCTGTTAAATAACAAACAAATATGGGTTGTATTAGCACCAGAGCAGATGCTCATTTAATCACTGTAACTCTGTCTTTATGGACATATATTCTTGAAGTTTAAAGTGTTCATCAGAGGGCTGTTTGAAAGGAAAATAAACCAGGGCCTGTCTTCTTAAGAAGAATAACAAATAGGCAAACTTTGTAAATGTTCTTTGAAAGATGGAAGAGATAGCATTTGAAAAACTCACTTCATTTTTCCATGTGTTATTACAGTTTTGCTGCTATTGGGATACAAAAATGTAGAGGAAGTGTTTCCTAATTGAAAAGATTGTTGTATTCCAGACAGGAGAGGAAGACAGCAAAGGAATGGATAGTGAGACAAATGAAATCAGGGCTTTTATAGGCACCCTGTTGAGTCAGATTTTAAAACAAAGTTGCTGTAGAATAAGATAATGGGGACAAGGAGTACACTAAGCAGGCTTATGATTAAATTTAGGGTAGAAGTAGAAGTAGGAGACTTCTCACACATGAGAAGTGTGATACGCTTAAAAAGTATTTGTGATTGCTTAAAAAGAGGAGGTTCTGTGGCAAATCAGGGGAAGTGCCACCAGGGTCCCTCCCTCCCCTCCCCTATCCCCTCCGGCTTCCCCCCGTGTCCAGGATCTCACAGTGCAGTCGCTCATCTCTTACACTGAGTTTAGAATTTTTCTGTTGGAAAAAGCAGCACTACGGCTTCAGGTGTTGACCGCACTCATGTAGAAAGCAGTAGGTAAGGCCAGTGCTTGCATTTGCAAGCCCCATGACCTTCCAAGAAGGAACCAGAAGTGTAACTGAGCCTTCTCTGAAAATATCCAGTTGACATGGGCTAATGACCTATAGGCCTAATTGGCTAGGTATATGAGTGCCTTAGCAAAAGGATGTGGTTTGAAAGACACATTCTGCCTGACTTGCAGCAAAGCCTCAGCAGTGTTCTGAGTGCTGGATAGCTGCAACTTGGCTTAAACAGTGGAGTTGCAATAGTTGTAATGGGAATTAGGCATGAGAAGAGAGAAATTCAAAGTGTGTGTTAGTTTAGGTTTGTTTATGCATATAGTATTTTACCAATTGACCTAATGCAAATATGAAATTATATTCTGAAAAAAACATGTTTTGTATTTTTTTAATTTACCACATAAGGCATGTATATATACTTCACTGCGAAGCATTTTTTTTTTGTAACATAACTTGCCTTGTTTTATTAATATATTCAGTCATCAATTATGTAACTTTTGATACTGTGTGAACTACAGGAACTCTGTTTCTCAAAGTTCATCTGTAAATCTTTTTAAAAAATGTAAAGAGTTTCACAAGTCTTAAGGAATTTTGTAGAGGCACAGGCTTCAATAATTTTCTGCCCTGCAATTGTTGTTGCAGATTCTGAACTTGCCTTGATGTACAATGACTCATCAGTACTGGAGAATCATCATTTAGCTGTGGGCTTCAAGCTGCTGCAGGAAGAAAATTGTGACATTTTCCAGAATTTGACCAAAAAACAGAGACAATCATTGAGGAAAATGGTCATTGACATTGTGAGTTCTGCTTGAGAGTACCGCTACCACAGGGCTACCAAATTGAATAATAAAGCACAGAAACATTTTATGATAAATTACATGTCATTAGACCCATAACCAATTAAGCAAATGAAGTTTTATCATATCCACCCATAGTGTGGGTCCTTTTCCCTTACAAAAAATATCTGTACCTTTTTAGAAAGTATACAGTCCTGCTTCAAGATGGGTTTTTTGCTGACATGTACACTATTACACCATCAGAGTTAGCAAATTGCCGTTGAATTGATGATGAATTTAGGCTAATCAAATAATTTTGAATAACTCTGAGCAATTGTTTTGTCATATTCTTAAAATAACCAAAATTAAAACTTACTCTTTTGGGCACTGGTGACATACAGGACTCATAATTTATATCGTATTCAGTCACAGGATTTATTTTTTTAAAAAAGTCAGTGGAGTAATTCACGTAATACTAATTTACTTTTTTTTTTCCTACAAGGTACTTGCAACAGACATGTCTAAGCATATGAATCTGTTGGCTGATTTAAAAACTATGGTTGAAACCAAAAAAGTGACCAGTTCTGGTGTCCTACTTCTTGATAACTATTCAGACAGGATTCAGGTAAGAAAATTAATCTGCAGATGGTCACTTGTATTAACTTACATCCTTAGTAGCATTGACCTGCTGTCAATTCTTACACTGTGACTCACTGTGTTACCTTCCCTCCCTCTTTCATTTCCTAGCTGTGACATGCTCTGTTAGGTACCGAGTGACTCTCTCAGAGAGTAACAAGGTGCTAAGGTACTTCTGGACTGAAAGAAGCTTTGGCCTTGCCTTCAAATTTTTATTCTTTCTGCCAAAGATTTTCTTTCCCTTATACAGAATGAAGCAGCAGAAGCAGAATAATTAATGACTATTATGGCAAGTGTGAAAACCACCCAAGCACATGTTTTTGCTTAGAACAAATCTCATACTGCATGTGTTTTCAAGATTCCATTTCATGGCCACCGAAAGTGAAAATGGAAAAGAAGCAAGTTTTCTCTAGTGTAATAACACCACAGGTGTTCAATCTATTTTAGGTTCTTCAGAATATGGTGCACTGTGCAGATCTAAGCAATCCAACCAAGCCACTTGATCTCTACCGCCAGTGGACAGACAGAATAATGGAGGAATTTTTCCGTCAGGGAGATCGGGAAAGAGAGAGAGGAATGGAAATAAGTCCCATGTGTGACAGGCACAATGCATCTGTAGAAAAATCACAGGTAATTGGTTTGAGTAGGCAGTTAAGTGACACAGCATGACATTTTCACTGAAAATGATGGACTGTAACGATGTTTTGAGTAATTTCTGAATGCAACGCTGCCCTTTTTTTTTTGTACCAATTAATTCAGCTTCTGAGTAGTAAATGAAAGGAACTGAGATTTTTACTGTGAAAACATAGTGCATAGCAGCCTGTTTGCTGAAAGGATTCCCCATTGCTGTTATGGTCTGCAGTGGAACATGCACATGAAAAGGAAGTAGTACAGCTGCTTGTTAAGGTTTTGTTCAAAACCAGAATTAAACACAGAGCAACTGTGTGGCTCTCTAGGTACAGTGAAGTTGTTTGGAATTAACAGCTCATTTGAAAACAAATCCTTTCCAAGTCCTTGTCTAGTATTCTGAAGCAAACTTTTGAAATGCAAATGTAGATAAAATAGCATGATTTTCTTTCAGCCACCTTTAAGTGCATCAAGTGTCTATTACTAGTGCTACATTTTTCATACGTTGCATGACTTACAGAAATAGTTGTTTATTTCTTTATGAATAAGAGCTCATACTAATTTTGTATTATTTGGAACAGGTGGGTTTTATAGAATACATTGTTCATCCTCTATGGGAGGCGTGGGCAGATCTTGTTCACCCGGATGCCCAGGATATCTTAGATACACTGGAGGACAATCGAGAGTGGTACCAGAGCACAATCCCTCAAAGTCCCTCTCCTGCTCCAGATGACCAGGAAGAGGTTAGGCAGGGCCAAACTGAAAAATTCCAGTTTGAATTAACACTGAATGAAGATGGGGAATCAGACACTGAAAAGGACAGTGGAAGTCAAGTAGAAGAAGACACCAGCTGCAGTGACTCCAAGACTCTTTGCACCCAGGATTCAGAATCCACAGAAATTCCTCTTGATGAGCAAGTAGGGGAAGATGTAGAAGAGGAGGAGAACCAGACTGAACCTTGTGTGGTAGAAGATCACTCTGTGGACACATAACAATAAAGATGCAGTCTCTGTGTCTTGCCCTCTCACTTTCTTTTCCTCTTTCTCTCTAGATTTTTTTTTTCTCTTTGTGTTTTTGTGGGTTTTTTTGGTTTATTTTATTTTATTTTATTTTATTCTTTTATTTTGTAATGACAAAATGTATGTCATATGCTACAACCATGGTCATGATTTGCTGTCATCTGCCAGAATGTTTGTTGATCAAAACTGACCTTGATGACTCAGTTTGGCACTCAGGATTATTGTAACCAGAATTTTCACCTCCCTGGCATCAGAAAGTAGGGGGAGAGAACATCCATAAGCTACAATTTTAAGAGTTTCTCCATTTATTAAATTGGATTAAATAAAGCAAATGTTTTCAAAGGAAAACAAACTGCAACCAAATGCTCTAGTATGCTTTGAAAATTTTTTAATTCATTGCATTTCACAAAGAAAGTGTTGGATTGTGTTCATCTTGAAACAGACTGAAGATAAACTGAGGTTCCTGCTGGAAAGCAAATGCACAAAAATGATGGGACACAACATGGTTCTGTTACAAATAGGAAGATGAGCTGTGGAAATTGCATAATTTTCTAATTTCAAGTCTTCCTGATCTGTGACTGAAAAAAGTGTAGCCCAGTGGGTTGCACTAACCTCTGCATTTTGTATAATATGTGAAAGAGAGGTCTTTTGTAGAACTTACTGTTATTATTAAATGTACTGAGGTATTATATTTAAAGAAAAACACTTTCAGATTTTATCTCCCACTGTTTGTTTTGTTTTGCCAAGGAGCAACTTGCAAGTTTTCAGTACAAATCTGTGCTACACTGGATAATACTTACATGTTTTTTCTCTTTTTTTTTTTTTTTTTTGCACCTTAGAAACCCATGGTAATATTGAGCTATTAAATTCTATTATATGTTCGTGAGTTCCTTAATATCCTTTATGTTATGTAAAAACTTAAAATGGCTTTATTTGTGTGTTTGTTTTGCATCACAGTTTTCAAAAATACATTTGAGAAACTTACGTTATACTTCTGACCTCATAGTGTCCTGATCCTGCCAGTTCTGTCTTACAGCATGTGGTCCTAGTGAAACCAACTGGGGCCACTGTGATTAGGATTTGTAGGACTGGAACCTGTAAGAAGGTTAATGAATTGTTGTTCTAAGACAAAAACAGCTCTTCTGCTGTACTTAAAGAATTCATCTCTCTGTAACAGGGTTTCCAGACCATTTTTGCCAGGAACTAGAGGCTGCTAGTAGGCAAATACAATGTATAGAATATTTCTCCTGGTGAAAAAAGCATTTGTGTAATATTTCCAGGTTTTACTCTCTTAATTACTTTTTATTTGTGTCAGGCTAGTTGTGTTATTAGACTTGGTAGTGTACACTTGAGATGTGTAAAACAAACAAAAAAAAATTATTAACATAATTTTTTATGTCTTTGTTGCAAGAAGAGCCAGTTCAGTCTCTTCTTTTTATGTTTTTAAGTAAATGAGCAATGCATCATGAGAGTTGTAGTTTACTCCACATAATTTGAGTTCCAGATCTTTTCATACTTCCTCCAGCTTGTGCTGTGAGGGAATCTGGATTTTCAGTTTGAGTGGTACTGGAAGATTCTGTAACTTTGAAAGTTAAAAAGAGGTAGGAGTTTGTATTTGTCATCTTCCAGTCCTGTTGTTTGGTAGCAGGGGAGAAGGAATTTTATTTCCTTTGTGTTTTACTAAAACTGGAGTTCTGAGCATAGAGGATTAGAATTGGTTGCTTAGGGAAGCTAGCAGATTTCCACACTGTAGAATTCTGGTTAAATGACAATAGAGATGATTTCTTAAAAAGATATGAGCAGCCATTGTTTCCCCTTTGGATTAATTTTGTAGTAAATTTGCAGATATGAATACAGGGGGGGTGTGAGAGTTAAGTGTCTGATATTTAGAATAAAAACCTGTTTGAAAACAGTAGGCTTATCATTCAGCTTTTAAATTCTGCGTGGTCATATCCAGGTCATATTTTTTTCCACCATAAGCCCCAGAGGGCCTTGGCATAGAAGATACTGAAGGAGGGAAGAGAACAAAGAGAACTCATGGAGTTTCTTTTCAATTTTTGGCTCCTTTTTTGTTCTTTATAACTTCTTCCTGAACCTGATCCATCTAAAAATCCTTTCAGTCCCCAAGAGTGCCTGGAACCTTAATAATGGAAAAGCAATATAAATTCCAAAATGACGAATAGGGACTTGAAAAGGCTTTGTTTCTGCACTAATTGAAAGGAAATGAAAAGTATAACACCATACTGGAGACACATAATCATACATGGACAATTGTATAATAGAAAAATGTAAAATTTCCTAGAGTTGGGGATATAATGCACTGTACAAATTTTTATTTTTTTCTTCTTTTGCCAAAGTGTGTTTTAGCATTGCACACTGCTTGAAAACAATACAAGTGGCTTTTTGTGTTCTGAATATTTTTGCCATAAGAAACTGCAGTGAGTGTGTATTGAGTGGGGAGGGGGAAGAAAATTCACCTTGCATATAACAGCACACTTTAGCTTCCAAGTTACTGTATCCAATAATGCTGTATTTGAATTCTTTTACTTCTTTGTGTCACTATTAAAAATGATAGTGAAAGAATATAGATAAAACAAGTGGCATTGGTAAGTTTTAAAAAACTTGAATTCAATGGATTTTACAGAAAGCTTTGACAGTTCTTTTCAAAGGTATTGTTTAGTTTATTTGTGCCATGCATTTTTCTCACCAAATGACCTTACCTGTAATACAGTCTTGTTTGTCTCTGTTTACAGCCATGTATTTATTGTAATGTATATACTGTAATGTTAATTGTAAATTATCAGTTCTTATTATAACATCATCCTTGTCAGGATGGTGTTGCCGTATCTGGAAACTCTTGGTGAGAGAATGATTATTGTGTATACATATTCCCTGTACATTTTTTCTCTTGTAATATAGTCTGTGTCACCTTAGAGCTTGTTTATGGAAGAGTGAAGAGGAGTATAAAATATATAAAAGATGTATCAATTAAAAAAAGCTGCAGGTCTTTGGTCCCAGGGCTGTGCCTTAACTTTTAACAATATTTTCTTCTGTTTTGCTGCATTGGATAGTAAGGTAGGGCTAGGGCTGGGCATTTCTACTCTATTTTTATTTGCTAACTGATGGGGATATTCTTACAAGCTAATACACAGGATACTACAATGAGTTTTCATTCATGACGCTACTGGAAGATGGGACTTTTCCAGACTTCTGGCAATATAGTTGTATTACTTCTCTTATTAATCCCTGATAATAGCCTGTGAAAAGATATTGCAGCCATTTTTTGCTCCCCCCCCCAAAAAAAAAACCAAACCAAAACAAAGCAAAACAGAAATACTGTATTTCAGTACTGAATTGCACTGAAATGGGTTTGGAAAGTATCTCTAATAAGTATTTGATTTTAAAGCATATTGAGAAGTGGAATAATTGGAACTAAAAAGATACAGTTCATACTAT